>NC_060139.1:6952257-7614400 GCF_021461385.2 Schistocerca piceifrons
AGCAGGTGCTTGTTTCACGCACCCATAGTGACTGCGGTTCATCGGCGACAGAGGCTAGAATTTGCGCCCCAGTACCAATACTGGATTTCCACTGAGTTGCGACAGGTGGCTTTTTCCTATGACTCACGTTTTTTCCTCCATCGGACAGGTGACCAATGGTGTGTGCGTAGGAAAGGTCCGGGCCGGAGAAGGAAGCGTTATGGTCTGGGGAGTGCTTCCGTGACGTTCTCTGGCTAACCTCGTCATTCTGGAAGGTACACTGGATCAACACAAGTATCCATCTATCCTTGGCGGCCATCTTCATCAACAGGCTGAGTTCATCGTACTGCCACGGCCGCCAAACTTCCCGGAGTTAAACGCTGTCCAGAATCTGTGGGACCATCACGAGCAAAATATATGGGGGGAACCATACAAAATACTAACAGAGAAGGTAAAAACCCCACTAGTTCCCGAAACGCTAAGGCAGGATGACGGCACGATGACGAGGGGATGGAGGAATACAGCGGAGTTTCAGCTGTATAAACTGCTCTCTGACGACGTTATCGATACAGACACACAATATCATGCAACACTAAGAGGAAACCTACACACACCATACAACACTGCAACTGTCACGTGTCCTTTTGCGCAAGAAGAGGTTGCGCTAGCATCCTCAGAGCTCAAAAACAAAAAAGCACCTGGACAAGATGGTATCCACTCGGAAACACTGAAAAAACAAGCACCGCAGGTCACCACATACCTAACAACGTTACTGAACGGTGCCTTACGGTGGGCAGGGTACCTACAGTATGGAAAACCTCCAAAGCAGTCATTATTAAGAAATCAGCGGACAGGGATCCTTCAGATCCAAAGACTTACAGGTCAATATGCCTAATAAACACCCTAGCAAAGATTCAGGAGAAGCTACTGTGTAAGCGCCTACGAACACACAGAGCTCTCAGGGGTATGAACCAACACCAGTTCGGCTTCAGATCTGGCAGATCAATAGATGATGCCATCAACCAGGCCCTGCACATAGTTAACACCACAAAACAGAAATACGCCATGGCAATAATGATTGACATTGCCGGAGCATTTGATAATCTTTGGTGGCACGCACCGTTTCAGAGACTAAGACATCTGACGGTACCGCAGTCACTGTACAACAGTTTTCTAGGCTACTGTAAAGACCGAGTACTCGAATGGCAGATGGACAGCCGGAAAGTAATTAAAAGAATTACCAAAGGCTGTCGTCAAGGGTCGATCTGCGGCCCCATCTTCTGGGACATAACAATCGAACCCCTCCTACAACTTCTGGATGGGGATGACAGGTCAGACGGAATTGTCGCCTACGCAGATGACCTATTAGTTGTTGTCACTGCAAACAACAGAGCCCAATTAGAAGACAAAGCCAGTGGAATACTACAAACAATTACTCAGTGGTGTCACAACAACAAACTCAGGATAGCCGAAAACAAAACAACATACACTTTGCTGAAAGGATCACTCCAAAGGGATCCTTCGGTTAAAATTGGGGACACAAACATCAAATGAGCACGCATTACGCGCTATCTTGGGGTACACATAGATGAAAAATTGAATTCCCACGAACACATAAGCCTGACAAAAGACAAAGCAGAAAAAATACTACACAAACTGGTGAGGCTTAATTCAAAACAGTACTGACTACCTCTACCAGTCATACGTACATACCACTGTGCGCTCTTCGAATCAGTACTTAGCTTCGCAGCTAGCACGTGAGCACATGGCCTGAAAGTGGTCACCAACAAAGCATCCGTCAGACGAGGGCAGAGAAGTGTCCTACTTAGGCTATCTGGAGCCTTCGGTATCACCTCAGCGGATGCACTGTGTGTGGTGCTCGGAATAAGCCCCATAGATATCACGATCAAATACAGAGCTGCGAGGTACTGGTTAAAGGTGGGGAGACTAGATAAGGTACACACAATAACCGGTGTGCCCATACAGACGATACGTCACCTTAAAAGTTGGCGTTTAGATACATGGCAAGGTGAGTGGGATGTAAGTGATAAGGGACGTAGGCTGCACGACTTCCTCCCTGACATAAGGGAGCGGTTGAGAATGAGACATATCGATCCCAGCCGCGGTATGGTACATTTCTTAACCGGACACGGACCTTATCCCACGCACCTTATCCCCAGAACAAACTGTCTTTTTCTGCGGGCAATACGCGAACGATAGACATACACTACACTTAGATTACACAGATACAGACATAGATATATACACAGCAATAAGAGACAAGAACAATGGGCACAATTAGACGCACTGACAAACAGTATTTCAAAAACAACACATGAAGAGTATACGCGGACACGACATCACAGACGTGCCTATGTACAGCGTAACAGAAATCTCCAGAGGATGGACTGCGATACCCACAGTGACAGCGAAAATAGTGACAATGAGGAGGAACAGGAGGAGGAAGCTGAGATGTGACAGTAAATAAGCAAATTGCTGGCAATCTAGCCAAGAAAACACCAAATGCTGTACATGGATGGGCACCTAAAGTAGTTAATACATATGATTAGTAATAAATAGGATAAGCAAATTTATTTCTCTACTAACAACCATTTGTGTGTGTGTGTGTGTGTGACTGGCGGTCAACGGCTCGAAGAAACCATTCCGAGGTATTCACCGCCAGTCACATTCGGTGATGGTACTAACAAATCTCTCATCTATCCTGTCTTCTTTTTATATTCTTCTTAAAAAACAACAAAATTTTATTTATATTTCAACCTTAAATTATTGTTATTTTGAAAAGTATCGTTCTGTGTAAATGTTGTAGATAAAACAAAAGGAAAGAAAACTGTAAAAAGATGAAAAACGAAAATTGTAAGATGTATGACCTGTTTTAAACATCAGGTAACAGGTGTATAATTTGGCAATAAATAAATAAAATAAAATAAAATCAAAATCGACCTGTTCGCGCTCTCGATCCTTAACCGTGAAATGAAGCACTTTTGCGCAACGCACTGGAGTCGGCACGGTTTCACATCCCTGTCGACGCCTTACAGAACCTCCGTAGTTCTCTTCCTGGTGGTTATTAAGGCTTGTGACAGGTGGTCGCATTAATGTGACTGAGCCGTGTAATACTTGACATGTCTGTGCACTCTAACGTCTCTACACTTATTCCTGTTGACAAGCACTGGAAATGTAATAGGCATCAGAGTTGTCTTTGAAAATAAATGCTACCTTGCACTGTGGTGATAAACACGATTTTCCCATCACGGACGTAATCAACATTACCTTTTTATACATTCTGATAGTGTTACATTGCAGTACAGTACTTTAGTTTTATAGTTCTCTACAGCCTCTGTATCCCAGATAAAAATCGCTCACTGCATTTTTATAAAATTAAAACGCTTGTCTCGTTATATTGCTCCGGCCTGTCTGGCGATATGACTCTTATTAATTCACTTTCCCTCTGTGTACGTGCTGGTAGCGGGCAAGAAGCCGACCCGTTTCCACTGCGCTGTCTAACAGGTTCTGCGCTGAGATTCCAGGATCGAGGGAATTCGCAGGCTCGCGTCGCTATTCGTGACCGGTCTCTTTAATTGTCAATAAGCTCCGAGGCGGATGTTTGGGAAACACAGATTGATAACTCCGGACTACGTGTAAGGTTTATAATTACTACCACAAAGTGTACTGAACGGGGGCATTCAACAAACCCGGAAACATTTTTTTCTTTTGCATGGTCAGAATGTTTTATGATAACAAACGGCAGAACAAAGAACGTCGCAAACAACAATTTTAACGACTTTATAGGCGTACCCCGCAAATCATCAAACATTGTGTATCGGGGGCTACACGGTGTATCAGAAGCCTCTGCGCTCGGTTTCGGACTAGTCAGTGAGTACTCCTGCTGACTACTGCCTTTAACGTTTATGCAGACTTCACATGTAAGGTCATGAAGTCTATTATTCATTCCCTGCCCCGTCTCCGCCACCACACTCACCCACCAATGCGGAATCAGTCTACCCATCTGTCTGCCTCTAGAATAAACCCTACGTGTAAGCGTGAGAACGTTTTCTAAACATTTGCGTAACGAGTATCTGTGATGGAACTTGGTTTTAACTTGTATTTATCCAGTCTTTCGCCCGTACAGTTCAGTCTATACACCGAAGAAGCAATGAAGAAAATAAAAGAAAGATTCAAGAGGGAGGTTAAAATTCAACGTGAAAGGATATCAGTGAAACGGTTCCCTGAAAACAGTGTTGTCCTCAGAGAAACTGAAGAAATACTACAGAATCTGTTGCATGGAATGAACAGTCCAGTGAGCAAATCAAAGAAGGACGAAAGTAATGAGCAGTAGCAGATGTGAGAACAGCGAGAGACACAACATCACAATTGATCACATAGTAGACGAACTTGAGCAATTCTGCCACCTGGGCAACAAAACAACCCACTATGGACGGAGCAAAGAGGATATAAAAAGCAGAATAGCACCGGAAAAATGGCATCCCGACCAACAGAAGTCTACTAATATCAAACTTAGACCTCAATTTGTGGAAAAAAAATGTCTGAGGATGGACGTTTGGAGTACAGCGTTGTATGGTAGTGAAATATAGACTGCGATAAAACCGGAACAGAAGAGAATCGAATCATTTGAGATGTGGTGCTGCAAAATAATGTTGAAAATTAGGTGGACTGATAGAGTAAGGAATAAGGAGTTTCTCCGCAGAATCTGCCAGGAAAGGAATCTATGGGAAACACTGAGAATAAAAAGGAACATGTAGATAGGACATTTATTAAGACATAAGGGAATAACTTCCATGATACTAGAAGGAGCTGAATAGAGTAATAACTGTAGAGGAAGACAGAGAATTGGAAACATCCAGAAAATGATTGAGGACGTAAGTTACAATTGTCACTTTGAGATGAAAATTTTGCTAGGGAGATGATCTGGTGGTGGGCCACATCAGGCGAGTGAGAAGGCTAATGACTGAAAAAAAAAACCATTGAGGGGTGTGGTAAACTGCCTACAAACCACATCCATGCTGGCCGGCTCCCCTGTCCCTGGACAGTCGCGTTAGCGCTCTCGGCTTTCTGCACGCGTGTGGTGATTGCTGAGTGGGACAAAAAGAATTTCAGTAGCTGCCTTAGTGATTTATAATTGCTCTTAGATTCTTTTCGTAGTCATTACGCGATATAATATTTCGAGCAAGAAATAATTTTGTTGAACTGTTACAGAGTGAGGCCACTGAGAACATTGAAAGTATACTTCTCCGCAATGTACGTGTCGTTCTTGTAAGGTCACACACTCGAGTTAGTTTAGAATTTCCGTACCGCGGTCACACTGATGACACAAATTTATATGACTGCCCTCGCTGTAAATCGAAGGGCATATTTGAATCACCGGGTGTCAACAGAATGCGACGAATGAATACATGTTCATTCTAGATTTCCGGTTCTGACCTTTGCAAATATACGCCAACTTCAAACCAACAGTTTAGTAATAACAATTACGTCATAAACTATGCTTTAATTCCTTTTTAAATCAAAATTTAAAGTAATATATCTGTTATGTATAATGTGACTAAAATCTAATTGAAAATACATACTTTTGTCTTTTCAATAGATTAATTTTCTGGAAAGCATATTTTGACTCTAAAAACGTGTGCAAATGCTTAATGAATAAATATTTCACATATTTGTCTATATTTTCTACAATTTAAATGCTAGTTATCAGGGGGAAAAATACCTTATTAAATACCTAATTACTCAAAAATACCGATTTAGGAGTTTCTGCGGTACGTAGTCGGTTATTACATTTTGCAGTAATTACCTCACTGCGTTTTTGGAAGAGTCGTCATATATTCTCTCAGCTCAGTTATCACTGTTTCAAGTAGAGCTGTTTACGTCACAGTTGGGGAAATCTCCGGTTCTGTTCGATCTTTTCATCGGCCTGTGATGTAGTGACCTTTACTGGTACAAAATGCACGACCTGCCTTTGCGTTTGTACGGCACTGTGGGTTCTGATAATAAAAATAACTGTGAAACACGCCAAAGAGGTAACGAGGAGCTTCTCTTTAAACCTCCTCAGTCGTTACAAACATAGTTCCTAGGGAGTCATACGAATCAATATCTGTTGACCAAAGGTTTTACAGATGAATTATGGATAAATTACATTTCTTTCAGATTATTCAAAAGAGTGCTACTGACATGCGATTTTCACACAGTTTGTTGGTAGTCAGGGACTCGTATTGTTAGCCAGTCAACAGATTGTAGGACTATTTATCAAGTCTATACTTTGTGCAAATATATAGTGCCTATTGACACCAACAGATTAAAAATGGGGCAAATCAGAATGTCAGGGTCGTATGTTGCAGGATTAAAGCGCGAGTTGTTTACGAAACATCTTAAACCAGCACTTGTAGAGTGCGAATGGTAGCACATACTAGACAACAAGTGCATACACTAGTTATGTGGCCAAGTCCAGAAGTTAACGTGGTGCTCATAATCGCTTTCATGCAGCTCTTGATGGAGAGAGAGGTGTGATAGTGGTGCAGCATATGTCACTGTAGGATGCGTAGTATAGTTACCTGACTTATGTCACTTTCCTTTGGCAAGGTGCTACACTAGCTCCTTTACATAGCTGGTGGAGGAGGTTGTTAAATAATTGTCGAGATGGTTGACGTCTATCGGGATACCTTGCCTCATGCACCGTACAAGAACCAACTGTATTTTTCCTATATTCTCCATACGTCATGAGCATGCCGGCTTTTTATGCATTGGTGCCATTGGCAAATTCCGTCCTCTATTCACGACCTGCTGCTTGGAGTGTCACATATTAAGATGACCAGCAAGTCGTGATGCATTCAAGGAGCACACATGCATAATGTAAGCAGACATAACAACATCGTACCTAGCAAGTCTGCTGGATGAATGACACAAACACGTGTCGCCGTGGAAACTTATCAAAATACAATATCTCGTAAACCACTCGCACTAGAATCTTCAAACCAACATCACTAACTTTCTAAATTACTCTACTTTTACACTACTGGCCATTAAAATTGCTACACCAAGAAGTTATGCAGATGATAAACGGGTATTCACTGGAGAAATATATTATAGTAGAACTGACATGTGATTACATTTTCGCGCAATTTGGGTGCATAGATCCTGAGAAATCAGTACCCAGATCAACCACTTCTGGTCGTAATAACGGTCTTGATACGCCTGGGCATCGAGTCAAACAGAGCTTGGATGGCGTGTACAGGTACAGCTGCCCATGTAGCTCCAACACGATACCACAGTTCATCAAGCGTAGTGACTAGCTATTGTGACGAGCCAGTTGCTCGGCCACCATTGACCAGACGTTTTCAATTGGTGTGAGATCTGGACAATGTGCTGGCCAGGGCAGCAGTCGAACATTTTCAGTATCCAGGAAGGCCCGTACAGGACCTGCAACAAGCGGTCGTGCATTATCCTCCTGAAATGTAGGGTTTCGCAAGGATCCAATAAAGAGTAGAGCCACGGGTCGTAACACATCTGAAATGTAACGTCCACTGTTCAAAGTGCCGTCAATGCCAACAAGAAGTGACCGAGACGTGTAACCAACGGCACCCCATACCATCACGCCGGGTGATACGCCAGTATGGCGATGACGAATACACGCTTAAAATGTGCGTTCACCGCGATGTCGCCAAACACGGATGCGACCATCATGATGCTGTAAACAGAACCTGGATTCATCCAAAAAAATGACGTTTTGCCATTCGTGCTCCCAGGTTCGTCGTTGACTACACCATCGCAGGCGCTCCTGTCTGTGATGCAGCGTCAAGGGTAACCGCAGCCATGGTCTCCGAGCTGATAGTCCATGCTGCTGCAAACGTCGTCGAACTGTTCGTGCAGATGGTTGTTGTCTTGCAAACGTCCCCATCTGCTGACTCAAGGATCGAGACATGGCTGCACGATCCGTTACAGCCATGCGGATAAGATGCCTGTCATCTCGACTGCTAGTGATACGAGGCCGTTGGTATCCAGCACGGCGATCCGTATTACTCTCCTGAACCCACCTATTCCATATTCTGGTAACAGTCATTGGATCTCGACCAACGCAGCAATGTCGTGATACGATAAACCGCAATCGCGATAGGCTACAATCCGACCTTTATCGAAGTCGGAAACGTGACGGTACGCATTTCTCCTCCTTACACGAGGCATCACAACAACGTCTCACCAGGCAACGCCGGTCAACTGGTGTTTGTGTATGAGAAATCGGTTGGAAACTTTTCTCATGTCAGCACATTGTACGTGTCGCCACCGGCGCCAACCTTGTGTGAATGCTCTGAAAAGCTAATCATTTGCATATCACAGCATCTTCTTTCTGTCGGTTAAATTTTGCGTCTGTAGCACGTCATCTTCATGGTGTAGCAATTTTAATGGCCAGTAGTGTATGTATTGTGCAAGTTTCATCAATGTATGGTAGTCTGCAGTGAGACTTTCGTCCTTAAGTTTTGTACAACGTTTTATAAGCTAGCAATCTGAAGAACGTTATTAAATCTACATCTACATCCATACTCCGCAAGTCACGTGACGGTGTGTGGCGGGTGTGGCGGAGCGTACCCTGAGTACCTCTATCGGTTCTCCCTTCTGTTCCAGTCTCGTATTGTTCGTGGAAAGAAAGATTGTCCGTGTGCCTCTGTGTGGGCTCTAATCTCTCTGATTTTACCCGCATTGTCTCTTCGCGAGATACACGTAGGCGGGAGCAGTATACTGCTTGACTCATCGTTGAAGGTATGTTCTCGAAACCAACAAAAGCCCGTACCGAGCTACTGAGCGTCTCGCTTGCAGAGTCTTCCACTGGAGTTTATCCATCACCTCTGTAACGCTTTCACGATTACTAAATGATCCTGTAACGAAGCGCGCTGCTCTCCGTTGGATCTTCTCTAGCTCTTCTATCAACCCTATCTGGTACGGATCCCACACCTGCGAGCAGTATTCAAGCAGTGGGCGAACAAGTGTACTGCAACCTTCTTCCTTTGTTTTCGGACTGTATTTCCTTAGGATACTTCAAATGAATCTCAGTCTGGCATCTGCTTTACCGACGATTAATTTTATATGGTCATTCCATTTTAAATCACTCCTTATGTCTACTCCCAGATAATTTATGGAATTAACTGCTTCCAGTTGCAGACCTGCTATATTGTAGCTAAATTATAAAGAATCTACCTTTCGATGTATTCGCAGCACATTACACTTGCCTGCATTGAGATTCATTTGCCACTCCCTGCACCATGCGTCAATTCGTTGCAGAACCTCCTGCATTTCAGTACAATTTTCCATTGTTACAACTTCTCGATATACTATAACATCACCCGCAAAAAGCCTCAGTGTACTTCCGATGTTATCCACAAGGTCGTTTATGTATATTGTGAATAGCAACGGTCCTACGACACTCCCCTGCGGCACAGCTGAAATGACTCTTACTCCGGAAGACTTCTCTCCATTGAGAATGACATGCTGCGTCCTGTTATCTAGGAACTCTTCAATCCAATCACACAATTGGTCTGATATTCCATATGCCTTACTTTGTTCATTAAACTACTGTGAGGAACTGTATCGAACGCCTTGCGGAAGTCAAGAAACACGGCATCTACCTGGGAACCCGTGTCTATGGCCCTCTGAGTCTCGTGGACGAATAGCGCGAGCTGGGTTTCACACGATCGTCTTTTTCGAAACCCATGCTGATTCCTACAGAGTAGGTTTCTAGTCTCCAGAAAAGTCATTATACTGGAACATAATACGTGTTCCAAATTTCTACAACTGATCGACGTTAGAGATATAGGTCTATAGTTCTGCACATCTGTTCGACGTCCCTTCTTGAAAACGGGGATGACCTGTGCCCTTTTCCAATCCTTTGCAACGCTACGCTCTTCTAGAGACCTACGGTACACTGCTGGAAGAAAAGGGGCAAGTTCCTCCATGTATTCAGTGTAAAATCAAACTGATATCCCATGAGGTCCAGCGGCCTTTCCTCTTTTGAGCGATTTTAATTGATTTTCTACCCCTATGTCATCTGGAAGAGAATAGAAGCTTTCGAAATGTGGTGCTATAGAAGAATGCTGAAGATTAGATGGGTAGATCACATAACTAATGAGGAAGTATTGAATAGGATTGGGGAGAAGAGAAGTTTGTGGCACAACTTGACCAGAAGAAGGGATCGGTTGGTAGGACATGTTCTGAGGCATCAAGGGATCACCAATTTAGTATTGGAGGGCAGCGTGGAGGGTAAAAATCGTAGAGGGAGACCAAGAGATGAATACACTAAGCAGATTCAGAAGGATGTAGGTTGCAGTAGGTACTGGGAGATGAAAAAGCTTGCACAGGATAGAGTAGCATGGAGAGCTGCATCAAACCAGTCTCAGGACTGAAGACCACAACAACAACAACATGTCATCTATTTCGATATCTACCGTACCTTTTTTTTTTAAATAGAGGTGGAGCCCCTCCACGCCCACACCGGCATGATGGCCAACACAAAAGGTCTACTGCCATCTCTACATAAGGGTTAGTATTCACTAAAGTGAGGTGTCGCAGGATGTGGGTACTGCGATGTTTGCGTACGTCTGGTTAGGATTAACCATTAATACGCGCTCATCTGGAGATAGATTGGTCGAAATCTGACGAAGGGTAGCGGTTTGAAGGGCAGAGGAAAAAAAGTGCCAAAACAAGAGCCAAGGGAAAAAAACCTCTGCGGAAGTTAGGTCGGGCGGCAAGAGCAGTAGCGGTTGTCTTGCTGCCTGCGATAGGTTGTGCAAGGATAGGCTTTGTTAGTAGTGGGTATCATGCATGTCGATACCTTGACGTTGTGCGTTTGTGCTGCTCGGCGTCTGGCGCTGGGTGCTGGTACAGAGTCCTCGTTCAGCGTCCTGCAACCTGCAACAGTTAGGTTTGTTATCGGTCTTGTGTCCGATAGGTCATATACCGGAGGCACAGTGTGAGGGATTGTTGGCAGATTGTTCGTGCTTCTGTGGGCGAGCTCGTCGTTGTCCCTGTTGTGGCCTGTTGGTCGGCTCTAATAGCAGCTGGTAGTTGCCAGTCAGTGTTGCTGACATGCAGGAGCTTGCCGACGTTTGTCGCTGTTTGCGTATGTTAGTTTACCATAGGTGGTTATGCCCTAGCTAGCAGTGTCTTTGGCCGCTTGTGTTTCCACCTGTGGTTGTGATCGTAGTTTCCCAGAGTGAGGATGAAAGGATTGTTCGAGTGTCTCGAGTTCCTGTATAGTCGTGTGGCGTGTTTCTTGAATACTTCCTTGAGGGTATCAAGGCGGCATTCATGGTGAAGATCCACGGTGCGTGTGTAGCGTGGAGCATTGCTGATGATTCGTAGCACCTTGTTCTGTATGATCTGCAGGCGGCGCAGTCGTGTGGGAGCTGCATATCCCCAGACGGGAGCTGCGTACGTCATCAGAGGTCTAATCAGTGTCATGTATAAGGACCTCGACACCCTCCTATTCAGTGTGCTTTCCCTGTTGAGCATTGGGTAGAGCTGTTTGAGCCTCGCGTGCGCTCGGTTGGCAACGTATTCGATGTGGTCCCCCCATGTAAGTTTCCGGTCCAGCCAGACACCAAGGTATCTGACTTTCTCTCGGAAACGTATTGGGTGTGTATGTAGTGTTATCGGTCTACAGTGTTGGTGTTTGCGCAGTAGTTTCGGTCTTACAGGTTTTATTCTGTGGTTGGTTAAAGCATTTGACAGTAGCGTCCCGACTGTTTTTATGTCAATCTTCTTTCTTATGCTATGAGAAAATATGTATTAAATAAAGAATCAAGCTCTCCAAAGAATTCAGATATGCTATTTTGGACACTAGCTTTTAAATAATTATACTGACTACGATCTGTAACGTCTTCCTTCCCTGTTCAGCCAGAAAATGTTTACAACCCCTCTGACGCAGAAATGGACATAATTAGATTACACAAGGGCGGATGCTAGACATAAAGAAAGAAAATATTTATTTAAATGCTTATGTAGAGTTTGAGCAAAGCTGCAAGCAACTTTGACAAAATGCAGATTTCCGGTACGACGGTTGGAAACACGCACCACAGAAATGCCGTAGGTTGCTGAATGCGCACATACTACCGCCATACTATATATCTGTTGGTACTGTGTTGTTACAGCTGAGTGCCTTGCAGCTAGTCGCTGTGCGGTTGTCCTTGCTCCATACGCAAATAGAGGCACGTGTATCACCGTGCAGTATGGGACTATTCTTGTGCACCCGTACGCACAATTCAGAGCCATCTTTAGGATGAGACGATCTTCATCAGGTGTGAGATCTGAATATAGCCCTCACTGTGACCTTTTCGTGTCTAATGGCAATGCGATCCGATTTCTTACGGTGCAGTGAAGTGCACGGCTGCATACTTATAATATAACTAGCTGACCCGACAGACTTCGTCCTGTCAAAAAGATTTGTAATATGGCAGTTTTTTTGCCTACGTATTTAAAAAAATTCTCCTGAACAGAACCGTCACCCTGGTGATAGGGCGTTGTGAATAAAAAATAATTAAATAAAACATATATAAGGATTTAAAAGTAAGTAATCGCTTTATTGTTAATCATGTGAATCATAATTATTATTATTATCATTGTAGTGCTTTGTGGTATACGATGTTTTTTGTTTGATTACCTGGCGCATAGATAAACAAATCTGATGGTTTTCCAACACGGGAACAGGCAACATACAATTGACCATGTGAGAAACATGGGTTTTCTAGATTAATACCACAAACACTTAATGATTGCCCCTGGGACTTGTTTATAGTCATAGCAAAAGCAAGCCGCACTGGAAACTGTAGTCGTTTAAACTCAAATGGCACATCAGTCGGAATCATTGGGATGCGCGGTATGAGAACATCTTCTCCTTTATACTTTCCTTTGAGTATAGTTGCTTCTATCACATTGTTTAGTAATTTTTTTTATCGCTAACCGTGTACCGTTGCAAAGACGCGGTTGGTTGATATTTCGCAACATTATAACCACCGATCCAACCTTTAATTGAAGATTGTGAGGTGGCAATCCTGGCAAATCCAGCGAGTTTAAAAATTCCGGTGGATAGTTGACTACATCATCTTGATTAGTAGCCGAATCAACTGATTTATATATCCTCAATTCGCCTGTAATTTGTTCTTGAATTTTGAAATTTAATTCATTTACATCTATGTTTTTTGCAGCCAGTATAGCTCGCTCGCTCAACCAATCATGGTTTCTGTAATTTTGAGAAACATCTGGAAACACCTTCTGAATAAGTTCATCTTTTGATCGAGTTAACTGACAAAAACTTTGAGGAAAGTTAATGCAGCCAGTCAACATGTCTATAGGAAATTTGCCATTACCAATGTCAATGAGTTGTTTAGAGAATATGTTTCCAGATTGGTCATTTCGCAACTCGACACGCATATTCTTGCTTAAATGAAGTACTTTGACATGTTTCCACAAATTGGAGGACTTTAGACATGCATTGAGTTCATCAGCTGGCGTTGATCGTGGAATCACTGGCAATGTTTGACGAAAATCTCCTGCTAATAAAATCATTGCACCACCAAATCGGTTATTATTGCTCCGTAGATCTTTTAAGGTTCTGTCTAAAGCCTCCAAAGATTTTTTATGTGCCATCGTGCATTCATCCCAAACAATCAATTTACATTGCTGCAAAACCTTTGCCATTGCAGAGTTCTTCGAAACGTTGCAGGTTGGAGTTTCATTGCTTTGCATATTTAATGGCAATTTTAGTGCTGAATGGGCTGTTCGACCACCTTCAAGCAAAGTTGCTGCGATTCCCGACGAAGCGAGTGCAAGTGCAATTTTATTTTGTGAGCGAATTGTTGCTAATATTAATGAAATCAAAAAAGTTTTTCCTGTACCACCAGGTGCATCTAAGAAGTAAATCCCTCCAGTTTCATCATTTGTTACTTTCATAAGAGTTTCAAATACATACTTCTGTTGTTCAGTTAACAGTGGAAGATTTGTTTGAATTAATTCTTTCAAAGCGTTGAGATCATACAGTTTTTCTCGATGCAACTCTTGGTTAAAAGCGTCATGCATTGGACGATTGGGCGCGGTCAGGCCTAATTGAATTAATAGTTTGTTTGACATTATCAAGCACATGTCCTCAATTGAAATCAATGCTTCATTGTAAATTTCTTCACTGATTTGTATATTTGGATTTCCCATTCTATTCCGTATTTGATACAGAATATCATCACACATATAATCTTTGTACTTGATCCACAAATCAATTGGGTTTGATGGGAAGCATGTAGATATGATTATAGAAAACAATGTTCGTATTTGATGAGCGTGTGATGATATTACAGCATCATTGAGAGTTTGCTCCCAACGAGCGTCATTTTCAAGCAATTGCAAACGTTGACAGACTTCTCTGTAGGATCCACACAATTCACCATGAACAGTTCGTAACTGTTGGAATGATGTTGGGCCACGTACATTGACTAATAGCAGTCGTAAATAAAAACATTCATCATTGCTTGGATGTACTGAATAAATCCGGCCAATCGCATCGGTGGAATATACATCTGTATATCCTGGAACTGGTTTTCCTTGTTTCCGTCGTATAAATCTCCTTGAGGATTGATTCCAGGTATAATATTTTGGCATTTCAGAATATAGCAATGTTTGTGCGAAATGATCGTTTTGGCATGTCTCAAAAAAACTGGTTAATGTAGTAGATGGTGGCTGAGCAGCTCTTTGTACTGCGTTCTGTGCTGTAAAATACACTCTTTGTCCATTTTCTAAATGCACAGCTAAGTGAACAACAGAAGGGTGTCTCTCATGATTAGGAAAAGAAAATATTCGCCAAACTGCTTCATTACTACTGACATAGCGGCCCATTTGGTATTGGGTAACTGCATCATTGGAATTCTCTGCACCAATTCCAATCACAGCCATATCACTCCCTTTGGTTACATATTTGCAAATGTATTTAATAGATTTCACTGAATGGCAAGATTCAACGTTGATGTGTGCTTTGAATGTCTTTGATAAAATGGGTGAATATGGAACAATCCAACGATTATCTATTTCAATATCTTGTTGATTTAATTTGACAATTGTTGATTTTCCATTGTCTGCTGTCGATCTGCGACGATACAATGGATAACCGTCATTACCAGTAATTGTTTCCGATATTAATGTCCGTGGATATCGTTTTGAACATTTACCATCCATCATACACGGTGAATTTTGATTAAGAGTTCCACAGGGACCATGTATCATGTTTTTGATAACTACCTCATGCAATCCAGGATCTACTTGTACATTAGGGATTTCAGCTGATATCACTGCATCAACTTCATTTGGCCTTATCTTTTCAACCAACCAAATCAAAATGTGTGCATGTGGCAATCCTCGTTTCTGCCACTCCACAGAATACATCCAGCAGCGTGTCTCACCAAACACATTATGTTTTACGATGAAATCCATTAAAGATTTCAACTTTTGTCTAAAGACTCTGGCTGTAATATCATGACGATCAATGGGTGATTGCCCAGGGAATAACTCCTGCTTGATTTCTATCCATTGCGGATTGCATGTAAATGTGATGAACAAATCTGCTGTACCATAATGACGAACATACGACATGGCATCTTGAGCATATTCGTGCATATGCTGAGGGCTTCCGATGTATGTTGCTGGAAGAATAGTCATCCGACCGACATTCTGTGCATTTCCATCAGTATTAATCGCATCTCGAAGGTGAATATACTCTTCAGATCGGAGTTTGGTTTGATTCAACCTGATGAATGTTAATCTCTCCGTTTCAATTTTTACATACATGTCAACAACAAATTTGTGATATAATCGCCGACATTTCAATATGTGATTTTCTTCATTTTCCCGAATCATTAGGCGGTATGAATAATAGTTCATTGAACTGACTTTTTTGTTGGTTTCAGAACCTGTAAATAGATTTTCTTTTAATAACATTCAAATATAAAATTAAAATACATAATATAATGACTGAGATATTATCGCCATAGCTAAATTAATATTTTAGTTACCTGTAATGGGATTTATCATTTTTATTGAGAAATCGTAGCCATCTTCACCTTGCCAAAATATAATGGGATATTGCAGTGCATCATATGAGCGGTGCGTTTCCTTTATACGTTGTAATTGATCATTCCGACGATGTAAAACAATTTCACGTGATTCCAAGTTTTCTCCAACTACAACGATAGCAACTTCATCAATAGTTGGTGCATTAAAACGTCTTGTATGTTGACCTGCAGGTGTTTTATCAGCTCTGATTACAATTTTGTGATTATCGGATGGCATCAGATCCAGGGCAGTTTTAAACAATATAATCAATTGATTGTGTTGATGAAATAAAGTTTGTAATTGTTCTACAATAGACCTCTTTACTAAATTGTTATGTGCACAACGCAGATCAATTTCTTGTGGTGAATTGCCCATAAAATAAATTTGCAGGAATTTGTTGTCGCTATCTGACACTGGTAACAGTGAACCTGCTCTGTGATATATTTGCCCTTGTATCTGTAAATAAAATAAAATATTATGGTGTGGTATAAATTAATGGATTGTCAGTGATCAAACTTAAATAATATTTGATCTTAAAAAGTATATATTTAGTTTGAACTAATATCTATCAAATATAAAATATAATAAAAGTGTCACTGAAACTGAATCACCATATAATATGATGACTAAGTGATATATAAGTGATTAAGAAATTGAAGATTAGTGACACATCTTAACTTTTGTGACAGAAAATTTTGTTCGCTAAAATAATTATGAGTAACTGCTATAATACATACCTTGAAAGTTGGCATAAAAATTTTCCCGAACTACATTTGTTGCCCCAAATGAAGTCATTTGAAAGCAATTGTTATATTGTTGGATATGTGTCAAAAAGTGTATAGAATCTGTTCCTATTCCTGAAACCAATGAGTACAATGGTTCTGGTGGTGGGTCCAATGGTATCAATTTCACTTTACCATTTGCGCAACACAATCCATTGGCTTCGTTTTTGTATTTTAATGCCTTACAGTGTGAGCAAACCGAGTTCATAGAACCAATAACAACACATTGGTAGTTACTGTAGTCAATTGACACATCGTAACTGAAAGCAGCTCGATTCAAACTTGCGCGATTATTAGTTGAATGTCGCGCTCGCGCTTCACGCGTTTGTGATATCCGAATTCTTTCACGTTCATTTCCGTCGTCACGTTCTTGTGCCGTACGATTAGATCGGTAATTAGCTTGGTTTGTAGCATTTCTGGTTCTTCTACCTAAATTGCTTCGTCTTATAGGAGGCATATCAAATATAAATTAGTTTTTCACTAATCACGAACTAAACAAACACTAACTAAGTAAACACTCTGCACAAAACACGAATTTGTTTCGTGTATCAGTTGACAAAAGCAAACTCAGTAGATTAGGTCACAGACAACTTTTTTTTTTTTTAAATTTTATATGACTTGAAGTCAAATCCTTTTAAGCCGTACGAATTGTAACGCGATTTTTGTTTGACTGATGTAATGACGTGGAAACTGATGCATTTTATCTCGCGTGCCGAAACTAATACAAAAGAAACGCGAGTTTCGGAACGCGACATTAAACTTCTCCAACTACGTATTCTGTGCTCCAACGCACACACGCACATTGTTTTGATAGATATGATCTTTGACGTTAGGAACACACCTACATTGCTTAGACAACAGTGAGTGCTTGTAATTTAATATGAACTTTATACCATAGCAATAAAGCTCAAATTGACTACGTTTTAGTTACAAATCATTTGTATAGGAAAAAGAAAAGGGCTATTTTTAGGGTTTTTCCAGCAATAATTCTAATTTTTCTCGCCGTAAAAACCATCCTTGAACTTCAACGAACATTTTAAAAAAAGATTTGGCCAAATTGGTCGAGGCGTTGTTGAGTTATGCGCTTACCAACACATTTTGCGATTCATTTTAATATGAACTTTATACCATAGCAATAAAGCTCAAATTGACTACGTTTTAGTTACAAATCATTTGTATAGGAAAAAGAAAAGGGCTATTTTTAGGGTTTTTCCAGCAATAATTCTAATTTTTCTCGCCGTAAAAACCATCCTTGAACTTCAACGAACATTTTAAAAAAAGATTTGGCCAAATTGGTCGAGGCGTTGTTGAGTTATGCGCTTACCAACACATTTTGCGGTTCATTTTTATATTATAGTAATGCGTTCGCGTACCTTACTTCACTTTCGTGCTCAGTGTCGGTTACTCAGCCACAGATGCCAAGTACAAGCGAAAATGCGGATTGCTGTCACTGGCAAAAAGGAGAAATGGGCTCCACGTGCAATGTTAAAAAAACAGTTCAAATGCCTCTGAGCACTCTGGGACGTAACTCCTGAGGTCATCAGTCCCCTAGAACTTAGAACTGCTTAAACCTAACTAACTTAAGAACATCACACACGTCCATGCCCTATGCAGGATTCGAACCTGCGACCGTAGGGGTCGTGGGGTTCCAGATTGAAGCGCCTAGAACCGCTCGGCCACTACGGCCGGCAGTAATAAACGCTTAACGTACTTGGACACTCTGCTGATATGGACCTCAAACATGGAATAATAGGATGGCCTCTTCTTCCGAACACTGTTTCAGTACCACTGAGTTACCTCGCTCTGTGCCAGAGGAAACTTCTAAACATTATAAATTACCAAATCGATTTTGTTTATAGCATGTAGGAGAGCTGAAAAGAAGTATCGTGAAAATAAGCCTTGGTAAATCGCCACATTTAAGGAAAGGCTAATGGAACATCGTATAACACATTCTGAGCAATTAAATTCGCACCGGAGCGAGCAGGAGGGGAAATTTGCAGAGGCAGACACAATTTAAACATCTGCTCAACGTTCTTCAGGACGTTAGGGTGTACAGACTTCAAAATACAGGTACAAAAAAGAAAATATATTTATTTAAGGTGGCTGTAGTAATTTTTTAAAAAGAATCTAAGTATACAACAGTTACGAAATTAAAACTACTCGTAACAGAAATAAAAAATAATATTATGCATTTAATTGACGATTTGAGGTACAATTGACCAATATCTCGTTTGCCTGCATGAAGCCCAGACAAATAGTACGTGTGCTTTACAATTCCTAAGGCTATTTTTGTTCCGTCGTTATATCTACAAGAAACAGGACATTTGGTACAACAGATAAAAAACACATCGGTACAAACCATTAAACATCTGCAGGCCATGTAAAACAGGTATACCACAGACCAAAACTACTGAAAAGGACATGAAAAACATAAGAATCAAAAATGGTTCAAATGGCTCTGAGCACTATGGGACTTAACTTCTGAGGTCATCGGTCCCCTAGAACTTAGAACTCCTTAAACCTAACTAACCTAAGGACATCACACACATCCATGCCCGAGGCAGGATTCGAACCTGCGACCGTAGCGGTCGCGCGGTTCCAGACTGTAGCGCCTAGAACCGCTCGGCTACTCTGGCCGGTTATAAGAATCAGTAAAGACAGACCTCTCCTTCGTTTCCAAGGAAACTTCCACATACACACAGCATTAACACAAAATAATCAGTTGCTCATTAGACAAATAAGTGTTGGAAACCAAAATTGAAAAAAATCACTTAACAAAAAATACCTTGTGCATTTTCAACTTCTCGCGGCGTAATGAATAATCCATTAAATTTCCGGCATGCAGCCGCGCAAATAAAATTTCTTCTACTGATATTTCGGCCGCGTATCGTCCGGCCATCTTCAGAGCGAGTTCCAAGACTGACGACAAGGTGCCAAGCGCGGCCTTATATGCTCCACCGCGGCGGTACTGCGCATGCGGCTCACAGATGCTGCGCCGCCTGTGGCGAAGGCGTACGGACGTTCGATGTGCTTATCGATATTTGATCGGCGGCGGTGACACGGTGACGACTTCTCTGCAATTTAATAACCCCAAGAGCCGCATTCCATGCTTTGTCCAAATTAAAACCATTGTCTCTGTTTAATAAATTGTTGGCTAATCGAATTTCTATGGCTTCTTTGAATACAGATTCCCAAAAAGAAGAGGTGGATGTTAAAATCTTCACATCACTGTAATTCATGGAATGACCCGTATCAATGCAATGTTCGGCCACAGCTGACTTGTCTGGTTGTAATAAGCGTGTGTATCTTCGGTGCTCAACACACCTCTCATGAACGGTGCGTGTTGTTTGACCTATGTATGACTGCTCACAATTTCCGCAAGGAATCTGGTACACATCCGCCTTACGAAGCCGTAAATCGTCCTTCACAGAGCCGAGTAAAGCCGCAAGTTATTAAATTGCAGAGAAGTCGTCACCGTGTCACCGCCGCCGATCAAATATCGATAAGCACATCGAATGTCCGTACGCCTTCGCCACAGGCGGCGCAGCATCTGTGACCCGCATGCGCAGTACCGCCGCGGTGGAGCATGTAAGGCCGCGCTTGGCACCTTGCCGTCAGTCTTGGAACTCGCTCTGAAGATGGCCGGACGATACGCGGCCGAAATATCAGTAGAAGAAATTTTATTTGCGCGGCTGCATGCCCGAAATTTAATGGATTAAAAAATACCTTTTCCGTCCTTTACACTCTTTCACTGAAACGCCCTCCCTCAATTTCATTTCCCTTCTTGTCCCTCGCCTGTGTCCTCCAACTCACTCTCCATCACACTTGTATACACTTACTGTCCCCACTTACTCACCATACCAAATATAAACTCCATCACCATTCCTTTATTTCTGTTACACAGAATATACATACACAGTAACATGATTAAATTGAATAACACACATATAATTAACTACAGAGAGAGGGAAAAGATGTAGATCATAGAGGAACTACTGGAATAAAGGGACAGCACTACAAAACACCATACACAGTTGTTGTTGCCGGCCGAAGTGGCCGTGCGGTTAAAGGCGCTGCAGTCTGGAACCGCAAGACCGCTACGGTCGCAGGTTCGAATCCTGCCTCGGGCATGGACGTTTGTGATGTCCTTAGGTTAGTTAGGTTTAACTAGTTCTAAGTTCTAGGGGACTAATGACCTCAGCAGTTGAGTCCCATAGTGCTCAGAGCCATTTGAACAGTTGTTGTTGTTGCGATCTTCAGTCCTGAGACTGGTTTGATGCAGCTCTCCATGCTACCCTATCCTGTGCAAGCTTCTTAACTGCAACCTACATCCTTCTGAATCTGCTTAGTGTATTCATCTCTTGGTCTCCCTTTACGATTTTTACCCTCCACGCTGCTCTCCAATGCTAAATTTGTGATCCGTTGATGCCTCAGAACATGTGCTACTAACCGGTCCCTTCTTTTTGTCAAGTTGTGCCACAAACTCCTCTTCTCCTCTATTCTATTCAATACTTCATCATTAGTTATGTGATCTACCCATCTAATCTTCAGTATCCTTCTGTAGCACCACATTTCGAAAGCTTCTATTCTCTTCTTGTCCAAACTATTTATCGTACATGTTTCACTTCCATACATGGCTACACTCCATACAAATACTTTCAGAAACGAATTCCTGACACTTAAATTTATACTCGATGTTAACAAATTTCTCTTCTTCAGAGACACTTTCCTTGCCATTGCCAGTCTACATTTTATATCCTCTCTACTTCGACCATCATCAGTTATTTCGCTCCCCAAATAGCAAAACTCCTTTACTACTTTAAGTGTCTCATTTCCTAATCTAATTCCCTCAGTATCACCCGACTTAATTCGACTACAATCATTATCCTCGTTTTGCTTTTGTTGATGTTCATCTTATATTCTCACTTCAAGACACTATCCATTCCGTTCAACTGCTCTTCCAAGTCCTTTGCTGTCTCTGACAGAATTACAATGTCATCGGCGAACCTCAAAGTTTTTATTCCTTCTCCATCGATTTCAATACCTACTCCGAATTTTTCTTTTGTTTCCTTAACTGCTTGCTAAATATACAGATGATATAAAATCTTGGAGAGGCTACAACCCTGTCTCACTCCCTTCGCAAGCACTGCTTCCCTTTCATGTCCCTCGACTCTTATAACTGCCATCTGGTTTCTGTAAAAATTGTAAATAGCCTTTCGCTCTCAGTATTTTACCCCTGAAGCCTTCAGAATTTGAAAGAGAGTATTCCAGTCAACATTGTCAAAAGCTTTCTCTAAGTCTACAAATGCTAGAAACGTAGGTTTGCCTTCCCTTAACCTTTCTTCTAAGATAGTCGTAAGGTCAGTATTGCCTCACGTGCTCCAGTATTTCTACGGAATCCAAACTGATCTTCCCCGAGGTCGGCTTCTACTAGTTTTTCCATTCGTCTGTAAAGAATTCGAGTTAGTACTTTGCATCTGTGCCTTATTAAACTGATTGTTCGGTAATTTTCACATCTGTCAACACCTGCTTTCTTTGGGATTGGAATTATTATACTCTTCTTGAAGTCTGAGGGTATTTCGCCGGTCTCATACAGCTTGCTCACCAGATGGTAGAGTTTTGTCAGGACTGGCTCTCCCAAGGCCGTCAGTAGTCCTAATGCAATGTTGTCTACTCCCGAGGCTGTGTTTCGACTCAGGTCTTCCAGTCCTCTGTCAAAATCCACGCAGTATCATATCTCTCATTTCATCTTCGTGTACATTCTCTTCCATTTCTGTAAAATCGTCCTCAAGTACATCGCCCTTGTATACACCCTCTATATACTCCTTCCACCTTTCTGGTTTCCTTTCTTTGCTTAGAACTGGGTTTCCATCTGAGCTCCTTATATTCATACAAGTGGTTCTCTTTTCTCCAAAGGTCTCTTTAATTTTCCTGTAGGCAGTATCTATCTTACCCCTAGTGAGATAAGACTCTACATCCTTAGATTTGTCCTCTAGCCATCCCTGCTTAGCCATTTTGCACTTCCTGTCGATCTCATTTTTGAGACGTTTGTATTCCTTTTTGCTTGCCTCATTTACTGCATTTTTTAATTTTCTACTTTCATCAATTAAATTCAATATATCTTCTGTTACCCAAGGATTTCTACTAGCCCTCGTCTTTTTACCTACTTGATCCTCTGCTGCCTTCACCACTTCATCCCTCAAAGCCACCAATTCTTCTTCTACTGTACTTCTTTCCCCCATTCCTGTCAGTTGATCCCTTATGCTCTCTCTGAAACTCTGTAAATCCTCTGGTTTAGTCAGGCCATCCAGGTCCCATCTTCTTAAATTCCCACCTTTTCGTAGTTTCCTCAGCTTTAATCTACAGTTCATAACCAACTGATTGTGGTCAGAGTCCACATCTGCCCCTGGAAATGTCTTACAATTTAAAACCTGGTTGCTAAATCTCTGTCTTACCATTATATAATCTATCTGATATCTTTAGTATCTGCAGGATTCTTCCATGTATACAGCCTTCTTTCATGATTCTTGAACCAAGTGTTAGCTATGATTAAGTTATGCTCTGTACAATACTCTACCAGGCGGCTTCCCCTTTCATTTCTTACCCCCAATCCATATTCACCTACTATGTTTCCATCTCTCCCTTTTCCTACTCTCGAATTCCAGTCACCCATGACTATTAAATTTTCGTCTCCCTTTACCACCTGAATAATTTCTTTTATCTCATCATACATTTCATCAATTTCTTCATCATCTGCAGAGCTAGTTGGCATATAAACATGTACTACTGAAGTAGGCTTGGGCTTCGTGTTTAACATTACAACAATAATGCGTTCACTATGCTGTTTGTAGTAGCTTACCCGCACTCCTATTTTTTTATTCATTACTAAACCTACTCCTGCATTACCCCTATTTCATTTTGTATTTTTAACCCTGTATTCACCTGACCAAAAGTCTTGTTCCTCCTGCCACCGAACTTCACTAATTCCCACTATATCTAACTTTCACCTATCCATTTCCCTTCTTAAATTTTCTTACCTACCTGCCCGATTAAGGGATCTGACATTCGACGCTCCGATCCGTAGAACGCCAGTTTTCTTTTTCCTGATAATGACGTCCTGTTGAGTAGTCCCCGCCCGGAGATCCGAATGGGGGACTATTTTACCTCCGGAATATTTTACCCAAGAGGACGCTATCATCATTTAACCATACAGTAAAGCTGCATGCCCTTGGGAAAAATTACGGCTGTAGTTTCCCCTTGCTTTAAGCCGTTCGCAGTACCAGCACAGCAAGGCCGTTTTGGTTAATGTTACAAGGCCAGATCAGTCAATCATCCAGACTGTTGCCCCTGCAGCTACTGAAAAGGCTGCTGCCCCTCTTCAGGAACCACACGTTTGTCTGGCCTCTCAACAGATAGCCCTCCGTTGTGGTTGCACCTACGATACGGCCATTTGTATCGCTGAGGCACGCAAGCCTCCCCACCAACGGCAAGGTAGTTTGGTTCATGGGGGGGATACACAGTTAGTATACAAATAAAGAGGTAACGGTGTTGTTTGAAACTGGTTTGCATTAAGTCCAAAAATGCACATTTCTGCAAAGCAACGTAAAATTAGACCACCATTATAGGCGCCTAACGAAGAAAGGAATCAAAAACGTGCTAGAAGAGGGAATTTCCTGATGTAGATGTAAAACCAAGCAAAAATTAGCGTACTTAAAACCAAGCAGATATTTGTGTAAGTAAAAACCAATCATCTGTTATGGATCTATAAAACAATCGTACTGTAAATATCTTCAATTACAGATATTTATTATGATAAAGCGAAACGCTTCTGGTGAGGAAAACACGCATTTTCTTCTAATTGTAACAATGGAACAGACGTACCCTGAGGAACAGGTACTGTACGTGTAACTGTTGCTTCTCTGCAGCCGGAAGCACTTTGAAGAGATCGGTATGTAACATACCCGCACGTCTCCCAGGTGCCGTTCTTAATACGTTCAACATCTTACGTGGGGCGACAAGGAGAGCGGTGGCCAGAGTAGCAATGCGAGCGGGACAGGGCTGTATGAGCGTCTGTAACGATGAAACTGTATGTCGGGATACGGGTAACGTTTTCGATAAATGGGCAATACAGCAAGCAGTGGAAAGTGCCAAACCAATTGAAAAGCAGATGACTTCAGAAAAAGTCTTCGTGTTACCTTTTTCTGTTGTCCTTTTTTCTTTCTTAGTTCTATCTTCACATTCCTTTCATCCGTTCCTCGATATCCTCCTTATCCTTGTCATCAAGGGCCATGTCATACGCTGACGTTATCAATGACATTTGCTTGGCTGGCACTTCCAAGTCACTGCTGAGCAGGAGAGCCGGCAATAGGCTGCAGCCCAGCCTTGCATCCTGCTCAACTTCAGCTCGTCGTTCTCGAGTCTCAGTCCAAATCATCTCAATGTTCTGAAAGTAAAGACTTTACAAACAGAACGTCGTTGGCAATATCGAAAGTGTCCGTTTAAGTTTATGGCTATGCAAAATATGAGTTTTATTTCCGTCAGCGTCGCGTCTGCACAGTAACCATTCAGACAGTTGTCTCAGTGGGTGCGTGGACGGTTGCAGCTCGTTAGCGGAATACTGTGCAGTGTTCTCACAGACCGCACGCTGCGGGGGCGCGTGTTCCCTCATAAATAGCGGCGCTGTGTCGCGGCGGAGCTGATAGCATCGCAGAGGTCAGCCGCGCGCTCCCTCCCCCTGTCTCAGATCGCACATCATGAGGGCGTCATGCTGGTTCACAGAGGGAGGGAGGAGAGGAGGGGTAGTCCCAACAGACGTCAGGGGCAACACTTGGTCTGTAATTCATCTTATATGTGATCGAGACGCGTGACTGTAGAAGGAACTACCTGCGTCTGTTTGTGTTGACTTACTGCTGCCTTTACATCCACAGATCCACTGTCTATGTTCCTATAACGTGCTTGCAATATTTGTTCAACTTGTTACATGTTGTGATTGACTACAAATTTGTATTTCCACATAGTGTGTGTGTTGAAACGTCCCCTATTGAACAATTATACAAGACTGTGCTTAAACTGACATACAATATTTTTAGCGCAACGCAATCTGACTTTCAAAAATCCCTACAAAAGAATGGCCCTGACTAACATTAACCTATACGTTTCACAAATCACTTACCTCACAAAAATCTTGGTTACTCGAACTACTGCAATACAGCGAGTACCACTACTGCCAGCTAAATAAAAGATTCAAACTACGGAAGGCACTAACTACTGATAGGGATAGTTAGCAAATGAAAGATATTAATAGAGAACAAACAATGTATTTACCTTAATATCATCAAAAGTCATAATATATATAGGAGTTCATAACATCCATTCTTACAAATATCAAAACTCCGCCATTTCTCTCTCCACATCCACCACTGCAGGTGGCTCACCTCCAACTGCGCAACGCTACGCGCTGTTAACATCCAGCTGCCCAACACTACAATGGCAGACAACAATGCAAACTAGCCACAGACTGCGCACAGCACAGCCAGTGATTTTTCATACAGAGCGCTACGTAACGTTGCCAATAAGAAAACATAAACAGCCTACTTACAGGGTGTATATGTGTACTGAACCAGGGACCTAGAAACGACGGAGAGGCTTCGTCCCTCTGTAGCCCTCAGTGGTTCACAACAGGCCACAGCACTCCACACACCTCACCGCCGCACCACACCGAACCCAGGGTTATTGTGCAGTTCGGCCCTCCAGTGGACCCGCCCCCCCCCCCCCTCCCTCCCTGGAACGTCTCATACCCGACGAGTCTAACCCATCTGTTAGCATGATAGTGTAATTATGGTGTACGTGTACGTGGGGACAGTGTTTGAGCAGCAATCGCCGACATAGTGTAACTGAGGCGGAATAAGTGGACTCAACCGCATTCGCCGAGGCAGATGGGAAACCGCCTAAAAACAGTCCACAGGCTGGCCGGCACACGGGACCTCGACGCTAATCCGCTGGGCGGATTCGTGCCGGGGACCGGCACGCCTTCCCGGTCGGGAAGCAGCCCGTTAGACCGCGCGGCTAGCCGGGCGGGCTTCCACATAGTAATAACTAAAGCATTCCTACGTATGGCCCCATTCCGTCGAGCTAGTTACTTCGCAGTAATAATAACATAAAAGTAGTAATTGTTATGCAATGATAGAAAATATTACGTGTTGGCAACATTTTTAATAGAGAGAAAATACATACTGCATGAAACTGAAGAAAATTGAAATTTAAAAAGGAAAATAAATAATAGACAGATAAAATTTAATACTAACACATATTTTAATCACAATTACACTGGTGTACAAAACTTAAAGACGAAAGTAGCTGAGAGGCATCCACATGCCTTGCTCATACTATGGCATCAAGCAGTCAGGCCTGCAAGATGAGTGGTCTGCCAAGCGAGTGGATTCATTCCTATTTATCGAGTAATATGAACTCTCGTACTCTCAAATAAGTTACAAATTATCCTCCTGTATGAATAATACGCAACGGAAACACGCATCTGACTATCAGTAATTTACACAACTCTGACTGTTCACTACACACTGGCAGTACCACATTTTCTTTCCTTTTTATTTAACAGCTTTTATCAACACGTGGCCATCGCACTGAATATGAGTGGCGCACACATTATAAATTCTGGATATCATGACAACATTCAATTCGAAGGAAAAGGCCACCAATCTTTTGCTTTTCACTATCTTATTTATTCCGATAAATTCTATAACGTAAACACTCAAATTCTATAACCTACAACAATAACACATGAGAAATTCCGCCCAGTGGGCATGGCTTAACATTGGTGATTCTCTACCTTATGGTCTCGTAATTATTACACGCTACAGTGCACTTTCTGGTCCGGATGGTGGATCTTTTATTATTTCTCACACTTCGACTCTCACAATCATCATCACGAAACTTTCCTCCAGACCGAGCAGTACAAAAGGAACACGCATAACCCACTAATCTTTTGAAACTACCTCGCTAGTCTGCCATGCAAACCACACATACCCAAATTACATGACATACACCACACTACAATATGAAATACTACATAGGGAATAGTCACAACATTATCACTTTTAGCTTTCCCACTTCAATTAATATTTATCCCAGTTTCACACGACACTGCCCCACTTCGTAATTCTACTTTCCTACTATGAACTCTGGAGACATATGCACGTCTTCCTGTGCAATGCAAGCCAAGTGGCATTGCTGGATAGACAGCCGACTCACCTTGCTTCTCTCCGAGAGTTTGAATCTAGCATCACACGGAATCATATCACGCAAAGTAATATTAAGAACGTATTCATCACACACGCGAGTCCTCAACTGATACCATGGACGAGTACTTCTCTTTATCCTTTGTCTCATACACAGATTGAGACTCACACAGTAGTCACCACGTGGAAGTACTCGTCTCTAATTTCAAGTCCTGCACACGCCATTTCATAAATATTTCAACTTATGGTACACACGCTATTTCTTAAATATTTCCAGTTTTTGTACACACGCTAGTAGTTCAGCTTAACTTAAGCACACGGAAGTATTTCAACTTATTGCTACACGTGATTTCATTGTGACCGTTGGTCACTTCCGAAGATTACTACAATCCCATTAATATTACGTGCCTGACATTTGATTCTCTCCACAAAAGTTCCTGAAATAGAGAAATTATTATTTCTAACTACTCTTAAATATTCCACATGCATACCATGTCTCCACTCTTTTGTCTTTACGGAGCACAACTAAAACAGGTCTTAACAGCACAAGATCCAGCGGCAGAGTGCTGAAACATGGCCGTTCTTCAGGTCCTCTCACACCTCTGTCGAAGTGGGGGAGCACCTTGCTACCGTATTGGTCAGCCACATTTCAGGCGCTCAAAGCTCAGGTAAATTTCATCTCTTTGGTCCCACCAAAGGTGGCCAAAGGATCAACTCAAAGATGATCATATATTCACATTCACTATCTGTGGTTAGCAGACAACCATACATTCATTCATTTCAAAAGATCTCACCAAACTGGACATAGGGATTTATTTTGCGGGAGTGCACATGTGATCAATAAATAAATAAATTGCCATTCTCTCCCACACTGGTATCCTGCTTCGCTGTATAAATTAAAATTGAGTTATTTTACAAAAAAAAATGTGTTGTTCTGACAAAAATAATGAAGTATGTTGTACCTATTTTCAATGTCGGGCGGTACTGTACCATTTTATAGCTTGCAGACGATCCGTCACTGCCATGAAATCAAGTCGAGGATTTTTTTTTTTCCTTTATTGAGTTTCGATTCCCCCCGAAGGGGGCGGGCTGGCAGCAGCTTAGTATGCCACTCTTCAGCCTACAGAATTTGTTTTAAAAAGATGAAGATAATAAATAAGAAAAACAGGCGATAAAATCGGAGACTTAAAGGGTAACATGGCGGAAAAATCGTGGAACTTAAAACATAGAACAAAGGGATGATGATGCTAATAAAATACATATGAAGCAGACAGGTAAAAAATAAACAGGCAATTAGAAAACAAGGCGACAGTCTGGTTTCTGTTCGCAAGAGACATAAAATTCACACCCAGCGACAGCATGATTTCTGTGCGCAACACTTTGGAAAGACAAACAACACTGAACATTCACTTGAACACTGCGCTAAAAAGTTGGCAAATATGACATACCAGAGCCGAGGGCCGGTGGGGGGAACCTGGATGGATGATGGTCTGGATGGATGATGGTAAAATAAAAAGAGGGGAAGGAGCCGATGGAAGATGAGGACCCATAAGAGGGGGGGGGGGGGTGCTGGTCAGATGCGACAGGGAATGGGGAAAGGCAGAGGAGGGGAATACAAAGGGAATTGGGGGGAGAATGGAACCCAGAGAAAGGACAGAGGAAGGGAGGGGGGGTGAGGATCAGAGTTGATAGGAGGGATAAATGGAGGGAGAGAGGGCATCATCCAAGAGCGGGAGTTGATCAAAGCCACCTCGGGAAAGGAGATGAAGGGTGTAGAGATGAAGGGAAGGGGGGGGGGACACAACAGTGAAGGTGTGGCAGGAGGCGGGGACGAGAGAGGAGAGGAGGAACCAGGGGGTGAGGGGGATCAAGGCGGCGGGAGGTGTAGAGTATGCAGATATGTTCGAGGAATAGGAGCAGACGGGGGAAAGAAATGAGGTCATAGAGGATCCACATGGGGGACGGGAGGCATATGTGGAAGGCGAGGCGGAGTGCATGACACTCAAAGATCTGGAGCGAATTACAGAATTTGGGGGGGGGGGGGCAGATATCCAGGTGGGGCTGGCATAACAAGGATTTGTAGGAGTGGAGGATGATAGAGGGGTGCAACCCCCATGTCCGGCCAGAGAGGAGTTTGAGGAGTCGGAGGCGGTTGTGGGCTTTGGATTGGATGGAGTGGAGAGGAGGGATCCAGGTGAGGTGACGTCAATGGTGAGGCGAAGATAGGTGAGGGTGGGGGAGAGGCGGACAGGACAGGCGCAGACGGTAAGGGAGAAATCCAGGAGCCGGAAGGAGCAAGTGGTACGACCTATGATGATTGCCTGGGTCTTGAAAGGATTGATTTTAAGGAGCCACTGGTTACACTATGCGGCAAAAAGGTCAAGGTGATTCTGGAGAAGGCGTTGGGACCGTTGGAGGGTAGGAGCAAGGGCGAGGAATGTGGTGTCATAGGCATACTGCAAGAGGTGTACTGGATGGGGGGGGGGGGGGGGTTGGGGCATGTCTGCCGTGTACAGGAGGTAGAGGAGGGAGGAGAGGACAGAGTCCTGGGGCACACCTGCAGAGGGGTAGAAGGTGTGGGAATTGGCATTATGGATGGAGTAGAGGAAACATGGGCCACACATGTAAATGAGTGCTGCAGTACAGTATAGAAGGTAACGGCAACTAATATGCAATGACAGGAACAGAAATTACACCTTTAATCAAATATAATTATACTGAAGTCACACTACGGAAGGCGAGACATGGTTCCTAAGAGGGTGTATGGTCGCCATCGACCGTAAGGCACACCGTGCAGTGTGCTCCGATGTTGACAACATGGTTGACAAGGAGTCCTTGTGGTTGGGCGCTGCATTCGCCCACCAGCCATTCCACACGTGCTCGACGGCGTTTACGTTCCAAGAACTCCTCCACCTGCGCTGTTCCAAGCGGTCGTACGTTGTCATCCAAAAGTTGGGGTCGAACGAGTAGTGTCTAGGAAGCCTGAATACTCGGATCGCTAGACAATCAATCAAACCAGTCGTATTAATGTGTATTATCATAAAAAGGAAATTACAATACTTAACTTTTGCAATTACACAGACGTATTGCAAGCAAAGGGGGAGTACGAAATAATCAGTCTTCTACAGTATAAACACTCCCATGTCTGTACTACGTAGAGGGTATAAGCGAAGTGACTAGAGTTGACGCTGCTAATCCTGAAGCTGCTACTGCATCTGGGCCGTCACCAGTCGGTGGCGGACCTTACGTGCTCTTCACATAGGGGACGCTGCTGTCGCGTTGTCGTGCTGGAGGGAGGTCGCTTCAGCGTGCGATTGGCTGATGTCTTGTCACAGCCATCTGCTCTCTATCGCTCCCGACTGGCGGGCCGGCGCTTGATTTTACGTCGCAACAGATTCACTCTTGAAAACACGCACGTGAAGAAGGCGTACGGAGTCATAATGGCGTTGGCTGCTGAGAGCACAGCGTTCAAAGATCCGGAGTGCAGCACGCCCAAGCAACATTATGCCTCACCAAAACAGCCATGTTCGACAGTACTGAACGTACCCTCATATAGCCACGTATGGGAACACGTCATGCACCGGTGATCGTTTTTGCGGTGCAGGTGTTATGGCGTGGGGAAGCACGATGTTGCATGGCCGTACTGACCCCCGAATGTTTGAATGCGGTACACTTACTCCTTCCCGAAGTGCGTCTTTCCAGGGGCGCATTCGCACATTCAACCCTGGCTTCATTTTCCTGAACGACAATGCGTGACCGCATCGAAGAGCTCTGATGCTTTTGGAACTAGTGGAAATTGGGCGAATGGACTGGCCGGCCCGTTCACCAGAGTTAAATCCCATCGGGAACGTCGGGGATGCGTTGAGGTGACGTCTTCCAACAGGTGCACGAGCACCTCCGACCATTCAGCGATTGGCAACTAAGCTGAGTGGAACGCCCTGCCACAAGAACTGTCCAGCAACCTTGTGGCCAGCTGCAGAGCGTGTATCGTCGTTTCTGGTGACCACACACCGTATCTAGAAGCATGTCTCGTCTTCTGTGCTGTATAAATTCAAGAGCACGATTAGAAATGAGAGCAAGAGGTATAATGGCTGACATGGCAAACTGCTGTACCGAGTACAACTTTACAATTGCTCTAAATAAAACATTATACGTAATACTAAAGGGAAGTCTTAGTAGGGACCCCTCCATTAAATTAGGAACAAACAATACATCCAGTATAATATCCACGAGACTATGTTCCAGCCACAAGATGTTAAAATGAACTAAGTGTACTAACTTCAACAAATGTTAGCGATACTACGTATAAAAAAGACGGTATCGTGTAAAAATGGCGGTAATTATTTCAGTAATAATATAGTTTCTGCGCGAATTAAAACTACATTCATAGACAACGACAATTATAATTTTTTTGTTATCTGTGATAATTGTGGTTCAGTTGTTCTTCATGTGCTAACCGATGAAGTGTTCGGACGTGAGACGTGTGGGGTCTGTAAAGAGGAAGCCTGCACCTATATGTAATGTTAATTATTACTTGAAAAATAGAGTCGCTATTGTCTAGACGTGGATTTGTATTTATTTCAATTGTAATCTAATCTAATTAATGTTTTTTAAGTGTTAATGTTCAACCCCGCAATTAGGAGCGCAGCCATTAGCGCTAGTAGCTTACAGGGGAGTTTAGTAGTAGCTGGTATAAAAAATATGAAACATTTTTCTTTGAGAATAATTTTAAATGCTAAAGAATAGAGACCAAAAGGCTTAAAGACTTTTATCTGAATATATTAACTTGATATAAAGGGAATAGAGAATAACAATAGACAAATTGACTATCGTCTGTCAGCCGCCATCTTAGCAAAAATATCTCAGCGGCAGTTTTGAATCTAGAATTTTAACAAACATAAATGTTGTTAGATATGAATGAATGGAAATAAATGTGCACCGGTGGTCCCAAATCTACTTTAAAAGACAGAATTCATCTCAGATTGAATCTTTAAAAATAGTTCTCACAGCACGTTACGTAATATCAATTTGTTATTGTCAGCGTAACAATTTGTTTGATCTCAAAAATGACTATCCCGGCTAATATTTGTCACTCTGCTAAAGAAAGCTCCACTTAACGTTGTGTGGAAATGTCCTCTGTAAAGTCGTGTGAGTGGCACTAAATTGCATATCATTTATCAGATTTTACACTGGGACACGTCCACCGTATGGATCCTGACAGATTACCACGTGAGGTGATGCTCTGAGAGATCTCTGTAGCCAAAAGACCTGTAGGACGTCCTGTATTGAGGTTCAAGGACTCCTGTAAACGAGATGTGGAGAGCTTTGGAATCGACACAAACAGATGGGAGGCACGGGCTAGCATGAGACCAGAGTGGCGTGATGATATATCATCTGGAATGTCGAAGCACGGTGAAGGCTTGTTGGACAGATTAAGGCAGAAAAAGCTTCGCAATGTTACCACTGCTCCTGCCTCAGCAGCCAGATACACTTGTGACAATTGCGGCAAGAGATGCCGTGCTGCCATTGGCTTGACAAGTCATATGAAAAAATGCAACCCATAATCACACAGACACTGCAACAATCATCTACCAAGATGTCGTGGCGAATATATATTTGCTGATGTATGAAGCCTAATTATTTCCGACGATTTACATGAAATATTTTAATAGGAGACACACGTCAGTGTTGTGTGTGGGTATTATTTTGTGACTAAATGTTCCTTTTACTAGAGAAAAGTGCTTCCATCTGTGTAAAATCTGATAAATGATATGCAATTTAGTACCACTCACGCGACTTTACAGACAACATTTCTACACAACGTTAAGTGGAGCTTTCTTTAGCAGAGTGACAAATATTAGCCGGGATAATCATTTTTGAGATCAAACAAATTGTTACGCTGACAATACGTAACTGGTTTTATATATATTTTGATCTACCTGAAATATCATAAATAAGTAATTAAAGTCACGAAATACTATAAACCGGTTCCGCCACGCTAGGAAAAAGATTACACGGTATCTGGGTGACATGATTGATGAAAGGCTCTCTTTTAGCGAACACATGCGGATCACCACCGAAAAGGCAGAAAAACTATTACAGAAACTGGGTAGAATTAATAAAATAGAATTCCGACTGCCTTTGAGATACATGAGAGTGTAGCACTGTGCGATTTTTGAGTCCATCATATGTTCTGCGGCCAGCACATGGGCGCATAAACTGAGCCTTGCGTAAACAAAAAGCTATTGTTGGTTGCAGGCAGAGAGGGGTGGTGCTGAGATTGTGAGGTGCCTTCTAAACTACACCACTTGATGCTCCATCTGTGGTCCAGGGTGTCCTTACGATCGAAATAACTATTAAATACCGTGCCGCAGAGCACTAGCTAAAGAAGGGCAGTAGAGATCGGCTAAGGGCTATAACAGGAGAAGACATTCAAGACAAATTACACTTAAGAAACCGGCGCCTAGATACTTGGCAGAGAGTCTGGGATATGAGTTAAAAGGGCCGTAGGGTCCACGACTTCTTGCCAAACATCAGGGAGAGACTTCAAATGAAATACATGGATCCGAGTCGAGTCATGATAAACTTTTTGAAGGGATATGGGCCTTACCCAACACATTTCTATCGCATGAATCTTAGGGAAAGAGATACACGCACGAGTGGGGACATTGGGGCCGCAGAACACACGATTCTCTATTCCACGCAATACTCACATGTACGACATTCAGGTTTGAGACATTTCAATATTTACAACTCCATCACGGACCCAGTCACATGGACAGAATTAAATAACACAGCAGACAAAATCTGAAGACAATTACAAGTAGAGTATAACAGAGGGAGACCATGGAGACAAAGACAGAGATGACAGAGATATTCAGCTAATAACTGCAGAACTGAGGATTTCGATGATGATAATGACACAGACACAGAACTGGATAAGATAACTGATTCACTCGTATAATACATTGTAGAAGAACTAGGTACTAGGCTATGAAACGAAGTGTAATAAGAAAATGTAATTATTGTGACAGTTTATAAAATTATAAAATGATAACATTAGAGCAGATTTTGAGATAGAAATAGGGTAGAAAATTGCCTGTGAGAGGGCCACATCTCGATGATATCATTCCGAGCGCTGCCCCTCACACCAGCACCTATAATCTACGAAATGCTGTATCATTGTATCAAGGTGACAGTATATGCTTATAGACATAGGAGATCTGAAAATTAGTATATACGATGAGGCCAAAAGCGCTGAGGCTCGAGGAAAATTGCGAGGCTTTCCTCTCGTGGCCTTGTTGGTGAAGGGATTTTCATTAAATGTCATTTCTTTTTTTCTCTATTTTTGTTTACTATAGCATGTATTATTTATACTGCGATAATCATAGATGTTTGTATTATTCAAAGAACATGTGTGTCTTTTTTCCTTTTCTAATTATTAAAATGCTGCTCAGTAATTGTAAAAACTGCCAGACACTGCAATGGTCCGCCTCCAAGGGGCAGAACGTGGGCAACGGCACATCAGTCACTCAGGCAGACATGTGAATTGGATTAGTGTGTGTGGCTGCGTGTGGATGTAATTTCATTACTGTGTGGACTCAGCCCTTTACTTGATCTTGAGTGACTGATGTGACGGCTAAGAGACCAACTGCAGTATTTCACAGCTCGCTACATTATAAAGGCAGCGGGCGTAGATGACAAGCAGCAAGTGGAAAAAAAGTATCCACGGAACCAACATGAGTAACGGTGACTTCAGTATATGAATTGTATTTGAGTAAAAGTGTCAGTTCTGTTCGTTTCATAGCGTGTTTGTTTCAACTGCCTTCTTTACTTCACTGCAGCTGTTCCTTGTATGACCAAGTTTCATCGAACTATGGTACTTGGCATCTATATTACTTGGCAGTTCTTAAGTTTTGTATAGCAGTGCATTAATTCATGCGAAGATTATGACATCCCTGTTAATGAAACACGCAATTCGTCCGTTTGTTTATTGAACAAATTTGATGTATATAGTGTTTCAAACAAATTGCAAGATGTTCTTACGGGAGGCAGTACTGGTCAAAGCTAGAAACTGGGTTTGGCAGACACAAGTTCCTGTCGTACGAAACGTAGAAAACAACGTGCTGCATCATCGTACGTAAACCGCATCCATGTTCTATCTGCATTGATAACTGTCTCTTAGTAATGTGGCAAATATATCGCTGATAAACATCGCCTGTTATCTTTTCCGGATATTTTATGCCCCTACGGGTCTGTCACCTACAGTTTCTGCCCACACACAGATATTAAAGCAAACCTAATGTCTCCTTTCCATTATAGCACGAGGATTTACGTTTGTCCCTGCGTAGCTGTCATGTGTTAATAAAATGTGAGCTGTAAACTGCGGATCTTCAACGCCCCGACATAGAGCTCATTTGGTAGGACTGCAGTAGGAATGGTGGTCTTTTGGACTGAGAGCCTGTACAGGGTGTAAGTGATATGGATATAGTAAATGCTTGCGTCGAACTGAGCATGGAGGAGACTGATGTACGTTTTCTCGCAGTCTCAGTTCGTCGCACATTTGTTTGACGGTTGTTCCGGCGTAACGACAAGCGCCGGCACGAAGATCAAGAACGACACAGCAGAGAGGGCTGTGAGACGACGCCAGCCAATAGCACGCTGACTGGGACGTCACACGAAGAGAATAAAAGAGACGCGCTCCCTAACCTCGGCGGAGATGGCAGTAGACCTTTTGTGTTGGCCATCATGCCGGTGTGGGCGTGGAGGGGCTCCACCTCTACTAACCTCGGCGGCACTAGACGAGAGGCACTGGAAGACGAACCGTGACTTGTGATCCGTATCAATTACTTGTATGGAAATTGTATATTTCGAAGGACACTGACTATTTGCATGTCGCCAATTGCTTGCGGCACTACCTTGTACATATGCAAGTCAAGTACCGTCAATTACATTACTGTAATAAATTCCATTAATATGATTTGCTTGTATGTTGTCTAGGTATCCGAGAAAGCAGTTTCCTAGGCACCCTATATTACACGAATGGGCAGGGTTCCATAAGGGTCATCGTCTACTCGCTCCTCGGCATCCGACGTATGGACTTGAAACGTAACAGCCCATTATAATCCATTTGAAACGAACATTTCCCAATCTAATTGAGGATCGCACATGTAAACAAAATATGTAACTCGTCTAGAAAAAATTATAACTGAGGTAATAACTGTTTAATTTGTTTCTGTTCAAAGTGTAGAAGCTCTGTAAATGAAGGGAACAATTCCCACGTAGGGAGTCTCTAGTAATTGATAAAAAATGTAAATGTATTATTATAATTTCTTATTTGATAGTTTATTCTCGAATGAAATAACAGACATGCACTGATATCGTAGTGTACTAGCTGTTCTGAAGAAAATATACATTCAGATACGTATTTTCCTTTTTTTGATAAATTTTAACTGTTAATTAATGAAATAATAATTTTAAACAATGGCGAGGATTGTTCGGGATTGTTAAGAAAGTATAAATAGTTTTAGCCATGTTGGCAAAGGGAGTCAGTTTGGTTTTAATTTTTGAGCAGTGAGCATGTAGCTGCTCCTTTTGTACTGTAAGTATTGTTAGCCTTTGTAATGATACTTTAATTTTGTTTTAATAGTATAATAAATATATTTAAAAACGTAATACAAGATTAATTTTAAATTTAAATTTTCCGAAGTTAAATGTTACAGTAACCGTAAATGTACTCAGGACCACGACTGCAGCAGATAAAGAGTAACTATGATCAACTCCATTATTACGAGTAGACCGTAAGACCGTACGCCGCGATGCTTTCTGCTTGTTGCGAATGATCCAGTTCCTGGATGGCGCTCGAACAACCTTCTGAATGTGGCGTTGGCGACGTCATTCAGCTTACGTGACGTGCGGCTGTAGATCAAAACCGCTGGCTAACACCTGAAAGCCACCTGTTAGAAATGCCTTTCGCGTTACAGAGTATGTGTGATAAGCAAGTCACGAATCACTCGATTTTCTCAAAGAATATCTATTCATTGCTCTCGTTTGCATCTTGGCTTGCAAGGTAAAGCGTATCTGCGAGCTGTACTTTTTACATCGGAGCCTTGCCTACCACCAGGTGGCTGGATGGTTAGTTTCAGTTCGAAGAGGGCTGTGTGGCAAGCAGTGAGGCCGCCCCCAGCAGCAACTAACGTCGTTCTACTGGTTAAGTTCAGACGTCATCGTCTTGTCGGTTGGTAGCACAGGCATTTCTAAGCAGCGGTATTTAGGATTCATGGTGAGAGCGTTGCTTCCTAGCGTTGAACCGCCATAATTATATATTACAAGATTTATAATACGATTCATTTTTGCAGATGCGTTTCCATTGCAAGCTAGGTTAGACCCTCGTCCAGTATGCGTCTTTGGCAGTTATTCGAGCCATCTGCGGATATTAATTGCTTTCCATTTTACAAAATTGTTATGACTTTCCTGGCCAGTTGTTGACAAACTGCCTATTGGCTTCTGTCTCGGGTTCTTCTGCCGACGTTCATATAATGATTTTACTGACATTTCGCCAGCACTTGTGGCTGGCATTGTCAAAGCTTCACCCTCCATTGCCGGTGATGAACTGGAGCCGAGCTCGCGGCCGCAGACTATATGTACCCGGCTCGCCAACGTCCGAAGGCTTCCCCGCGGTCATTTCCGGTGTGGTTCTCTTCTTGCTACCTGCGACGGTCGTTCGCTGCAGTACGGGAAGCCACGATCCATTTTAATTTCTCTCTCACAGAGTAGTATTGAGGGGACTTGAAGGCATATGGGTTAAATTTTCTGTTTTTGAGAACATTTGCTATTTTGTTTCCACGTGGTATCTTGTTGGAGGATATATCTGATGTTCATGAACATGCCTGTTCATTGAGTAATAAATAGAATTAATCTCAAGTTCTTTCTTAATTATGCCGGCCGGTGTGGCCGAGCGGTTCTAGGCGCTTCAGTCAGGAGCCGCGCGACCGCTACGGTCGCAGGTTCGAATCCTGCCTCGGGCATGGTTGTCTGTGATGTCCTTAGGTTGTTAGGATTAAGTAGTTCTAAGTCCTAGGGGACTAAGGACCTCAGATGTTAAGTCCCATAGTGCTTAGAGCCATTTGAACCATCTTTCTTAATTACACATTAAGAAAAAAGTAAAAACACGACGCATCACAAAGGAATTATCCGAATGGAACGGAAATTTGTAGGTGTGATGTACCCAGAGGGGTCCTGCTATGAATATAATTGGCAAGACCGACCATCGCTACCAGTTGTCGGGACGTATGGGGGGTGACAGTCGGGTTGGTAGCCCAGCCGCTGTCCATGGCGCCTCCAGACGCGACTTGGCTGGCAGTCGAGGCTCAGTCCGCAGTGGGACTCATCACTGAAGACAACGGTACCCAAGTCAGTGAGATAGCAGGCCATCTATAGCGCCAGCTGGACAGAATTCGACACTGTATCCCTCAGAAGGACATCCAACAACCATGACAATTATGGCATGCCGAATAACTGTTTCCAAAAGGGCCAAAGTTGGACCAAAGCGATAGTGAGTTGCTCAGTTTGTGAAGGTTTGGCTCTTGAATAAAGCATTCAGTTTTTCTGAAATTACGATCAATTATTTTTCTGTACATGTGCATCACATTTACATTTAGTGTATTTTTCTTCTGAAGTCATTTCTCCATGTTACGACTATAATGTTCGAACTACATGTTCTCGTTACCCATTTATTCACGTCAGTAGGCGATACGAGTGCTGCTTCTTGCCTTTAGGGGAGTTTATAGCATCATAAAATAGCTTCAGCAGTAAGAATATTTTCTTCTTTTCTTCTTTATGTGCAGTTTTCTGCAAATAGAAGGGAGGTTTGAGCTGCAAAAAGCGTCAAGACACGTATTGCAGTCCTGAATACATCGACAGCTGATTCTTTTGTGATTCATCCGTCTAGCTGTTAGGTGTTAGCCAAAACCATCAGCACTTTGCATTTGCTATGCAAGTAGTTTGACTGGAATACTCTCTTTCAAATTCGGAAGGTGGCAGGGGTAAAATACAGGGAGCGAAAGGCTATTTACAATTTGTACAGAAACCAGATGGCAGTTATAAGAGTCGAGGGGCATGAAAGGGAAGCAGTGGTAGGGAAGAGAGTGAGACAGGGTTGTAGCCTATCCACAATGTTATTCAATCTGTATATTTAGCAAGCAGTAAAGGAAACAAAAGAAAAATTCGGAGTAGGAATTAAAATCGATGGAGAAGAAATAAAAACTTTGAGGCTCGCTGATGACATTGTAATTCTGTCAGAGACAGCAAACGACCTGGAAGAGCAGCTGAACGGAATGGACAGTGTTTTGAAAGGAAGATATAAGATAAACATCAACAATGGAATGTAGTCGAATTAAATCAGGTGATGCTGCGGGATTTAGATAAGGAAATTAGACGCTTAAAGTAGTAAATGAGTTTTGCTATTTGTGGAGCAAAATAACTGATGACGGTCGAAGTAGAGGGGATATAAAACGTAGACTGGCAATGGAAAGGAAAGCGTTTCTGAAGAAGAGAAATTTGTGGCACACCTTGACTAGAAGAAGGGACATGTTCTGAGGCATCAAGGGATCACCAGTTTAGTATTCGAGGGCGGCATGGAGGATAAAAATCATGGAGGAAGACCACTAAGCAGATTCAGAAGGATGTAAGTGGCAATAGGTCCTGGGAAATGAAGAAGCTTGCACAGGATAGAGTAGCATGGAGAACTGCATCGAACCAGTCTCTGGACTGAAGACCACAACAACATACAAGTAGTTTTATCTACAAGAGAAGGCGCAGTTATACTAAGAGGTATGTTAGAATGACTGAAAGTCTTGTTTCAAATTTTACATTACTTAAACGTATGTTAAAAACCACTTTATACATGCCGTTTAGCTGCAGTTATGTGGTTACTACCCAACTTTTCATGAACAACAGATCGCGTTGTTGTTCCTTCATGGGTCCTTATTTTGTACAAAAATTGGAATATTCTCAGGGCATTAGTACCGAAATCACAAGTGCTGAGGTATTAAATAGCTTTCAGACCATTACAGAATATCATCTACCATTTCCCGCGTGGAATAACAGGACTACATTTCACTATTTATATTGTTCATGCTTTATGGAATCATTGATCTTCTTCTCATGCCAGCAACACTTCAAAATGATATTCATGGCATGGCTGATGTGGAAGACAGTTGGAATCGCGTCGTCTGGCAAGAGCGTCACAGACGGGAAACTGTAAAAAACAGACAAAACGATAAGAACGATACTAAATCAGCAGTGAATAAGCACAATGGCTGTATTTCTACAAGCATTTCGGACACATTTTTATACGATTTCTTTCTTGTTTCGACGGGTAAGATCTGCCGTAAGAGTGAATGGCGCTTTCTGTTTCACCATTCTGTAGAGACCGTGTCCATAAGGGTAACTTCCATATTCCCGAGTCACCGTCCATCACCTCATCTAGCTGTATAGATTTACACACTCCAGATAGAAATTTGCAGTACATTTGCAAAGCACCCAGCCAACGCATGAGTTACTGTTACTCTGGCGTCAGGTGCGTCACTGCCCTGAGTCACATCAACTTCTCCGACGTCTCGTCTTTTGTGCATCAGCTGCCACAGAAGGTGCTAAAACATACCGTCTCATCACAATCTTACAAACTGGTGCAGATGGCTGTGATTACAGGCCGGTCAGCAGGCTGTGGCCGTACCAAGATGGACTACTCGACCCGAATACCGGAGCAGTAAAACAGGTGAAAATACCAGTCGATCTTGAAGTTACCAACTCTCACATTAATTTGTACCATGGCTCAGTGTTGAATTCCAAGTGAGAAAATGTAAATATTTTGTCAAAATACTAATAATTTGAATATAGTATTACAAGCTACGACTAAATATACAGGGTGCACTACGAGGAATTGTCAGTGTTGAAGGATATAACAGGTACGCTGAAGCTGCTTCACATGGCCGTAGGCCCTGTTCCGTATGGTTTCTGAGATAGAACACATTTATTGTATATTTGTTTTTGGTCTAGCAATGTGCAGATATGTGTCTTACCCACCAAAGCTCTTTGACGTTCTAGTCGTTCAACCTCTTTGCACGGGGTGTCCTTTTGGCATTGAACTAACCCTTTGAACGCGCAGTTGTCCATGATGTGTTGTGAGCGGAGGAGCGCAAGGGATTGAGAGTGTGTCAGAGAAAACCATCGCTTCATTGTGTTTGTACAGGCGCCGGATAAAATTCCGCACATCTGCAGTAATGAAGCTCATGCTGTTGTTGCGTTTGTTTAGGGCTTCCGCGGCAGTATTCTTGCTGCTGTTGGAGAATACCGCCGGCGCCTTCCGACACGTCGAATGCCAGTTCGTAGAGTGTTTGCCAGAGTTTTCAGCACATCGCATGAAACAGGTGCTCTTCATACTTCCCATTTTTCTTCTGAACGTGTATTTCAACAAACGAGGTGCATTCAAGTTCTAAGGCCTCCGATTTTTTTCCTCCGGACTGGAAAGAGATAGAAACATGCGCATTGTTTTAAAATGAGGCCGCGTTCATTGTCAATACGTCCCAGAGATGGCAGCACCGTACGGCAGATGGAATTTTACCCCCAGCGGCGAGAATGAGAACTGTTTTAAACAGTTAAAATGGCGACGTTTTCCTTACTTGAACAGCGTGCAATCATTCGTTTTCTGAATTTGCGTGGTGTGAAACCAATTGAAATTCATCGACAGTTGAAGGAGACATGTGGTGATGGAGTTATGGATGTGTCGAAAGTACGTCCGTGGGTGCGACAGTTTAATGAAGGCAGAACGTCGTATGACAACAAACCGAAACAACCTCGGGCTCGCACAAGCCGGTCTGACGACATGATCGAGAAAGTGGAGAGAATTGTTTTGGGGGATCGCCGTATGACTGTTGAACAGATCGTCTCCAGAGTTGGCATTTCTGTGGGTTCTGTGCACACAATCCTGTACGACGACCTGAAAACGCGAAAAGTGTCATCCAGGTGGGTGCCACGAATGCTGACGGACGACCACACAGCTGCCCATGTGGCATGTTGCCAAGCAATGTTGACGCGCAAAGACAGCACGAATGGGACTTTCTTTTCGTCGGTTGTGACAATGGATGAGACGTGGATGCCATTTTTCAATCCAGAAACAAAGCGTCAGTCAGCTCAATGGAAGCACACAGATTCACCGCCACCAAAAAAATTTCGGGTAACTGCCAGTGCTGAAAAAATGATGGTGTCCATGTTGTGGGACAGCGAGGGTGTAATCCTTACCCATTGCGTTTCAAAGGGCACTTCGGTAACAGGTGTATCCTACGAATTTGTTTTGAAGAACAAATTCCTTCCTGCACTGCAACAAAAACGTCCGGGAAGGGCTGCGCGTGTGCTGTTTCACCAAGACAACGCACCCGCACATCGAGCTAACGTTACGCAACAGTTTCTTCGTGATAACAACTTTGAAGTGATTCCTCATGCTCCCTACTCACCTGACCTGGCTCCTAGTGACCGTTGGCTTTTTCCAACAATGAAACACACTCTCCGTGGCCGCACATTCACCAGCCGTGCTGCTATTGCGTCAGCGATTTTCCAGTGGTCAAAACAGACTCCTAAAGAAGCTTTCGCCGCTGCCATGGAATCATGGCGTCAGCGTTGTGAAAAATGTGTACGTCTGCAGGGCGATTACGTCGAGAAGTAACGCCAGTTTCATCGATTTCGGGTGAGTAGTTAGTTAGAAAAAAAAATCGGAGGCCTTATAACTTGAATGCACCTCGTACTGTGCAGCAACAGCAGCTTATTCTTCAAAATGTTCAAATGTGTGTCAAATCTTTTCGGACTTAACTGGTAAGGTCATCAGTCCCTAAGATTGCACACTGCTTAAACTAAATCATCCTAAGGACAAACACACAAACCCATGCCCGAGGCAGGACTCGAACCTCCGCCGGGAGCACAACTTATAGTTGTTGCAACGGTGCAGCGCAGTACTACTTGCAGCGCACAGCGATTTTCTGCACGTGTCAGTGTGCCACGAACACGTGCATGGCGAACATCGCACGTGGAACACTTGTACCCATTTCACACACGGCGCGTTCACAATCTTCACATTGGCGGCAATGCCAGACGACTTGAATTTTGTGACTGGTTACATAGCAATCGTCATTTGCTTACATTAATACTATTCTCTCATGTAGCCAGTTTCATACGGAATAAAATCAGCTACACACATGATCATCATCTATCGTCGCAAGAAATTCTACGCAGTACAGTGGAAACTGGTATCCAAGTTAGTTTTTCGAGCAATGTTTGTTGCAGCATGATCGGTGTCATTTTGGTAGGTCGGGTCATTTTGGAAAAGCTACTGCCGGTCAGAATTAGTTGCTTGCAGTTTTTGGAAAATGCGATTGTTGAACACACTGAGGACGTTCCTTTGGCCACGTGGACTGCAATGTACATCCAGCATGACGGAGCTCCCTCAAATGTTACTAGACATGTGAGGGAACATCTCAACCACACTTACCCTGACTGGATTCTTCGTGGTAGTACCATTAACTGGCACTATTATCGGGAGACCTTACGCCAATATAATTTTGTTTATGGGTGGGATGAAGTCTGAGTTGTACAAACGAAAGGTGAATACTCGAGATGGACTGCTTGGTCGCATCATGGACGCTGCTGCCCTCGTCGAGGTACGCGCAGAGACTCTCAGACACTAGGACAAGCAACATAAAATGTTCTCCCAGCAGTGGGCAAATGCATTGAAGTTGATGGTGCGATATTCGAAAATTTATTGTGAACTCAACAACAGCTGCCATGTGACGTGTACGATAATGCTTAGAGTAGAATGTCTGAAAAATACGTATTTTACAATGGATACTTTGGAGAACACACGTTGTAATCTTTACTGTGTAGATGTTTAAAATCGAAAATATATTGAATAATATAGAAAACAGAGAACCATGTACATTTAATGTATTATAAATCGGAAACCATTCGGAATAGGGCATAAGTCCGCGGAAAGTGTTCGCTTCAAGTGATCGTACCTGTATTGTCCCTGAATACTGACTAATTATCGTAGGACACCACGTATAAATTCTGTGACTTCGTACTGCTTTTACGTGGATGTTAAGAAACATCGAAAGGGAGAAAGTGTTCAGGGAAGACAATATCGACTAAAGTAATTTACATTAATTTCCTAATGAAACATATTACAGGGAGAAAATGCAGTAAAAAGAAACTTTGAAGTCTGCCAGAACTAACTTAAATTAAAAAATCCTGATATAAAGGTAGAAACACGAGTCCTTTCTAATTCAGTCATAACAGATCTTAGATAACTGTAAGCAGGTAAAATTAGGTTCCCGAAAACTCGTCGCTTAATTAGTCTGATAACTGTTAATTGCCGAGCTCCACAGCCTTCGCAGCGATAAATATTGTGGAATGGAACCACTGTATATTTAAAATGACCTTTCTCTCCAGATCGGTGACGTCTTTCAAATTTTCTGTGGAAAAAGACAATGTATTTATAGCAGAAGCAAGAAAACAATCTCAAGGTCGGTATATGCTGACTCTTTGCTTATTCGGAATATTAACTATAATATGCACTACGTTTATCTGTGAATTATTGTTATGGTTAGGATTTCGAGCCTTATCCATTAATGACTTCTGTTTTCGACTAGATAAGAGACAAATTTGTTTATGATGATTTATTCTACTTCAGTGAATGGACATTTTAACTACGACTTGATAAAATACGTATTTTTGTCACACCTGAAATTCAGTTTATTCATTGTGTTACATAAATGGTGTGAATGAATACAATATTACTCCATTATTTTTGGCCAAAACATATTATATAAGTCAGAAAAGGACGAATATGGCTGTTACTGAAAACTGTAACGTCTGCTCTGACGAAATGAAACATCCGAACATATGGATGACTAGCAACTTACGAACAGGAAAAGACATCTTAGTTCTGTTATTCAACTCAATACATTTTACTATAAGCATAAATTTCAGCTGTACGAAACAAAGTTGAGCCTACTGTGAATAAAATACTGATCACGAAGTGTACCAAAACGTATATTTAGACCTTCTTCAAAAGGAAGCAGATCTCGAAGTTCAACTATCAACCATCGACTTTAATTCACCTTACTATATTTCTAAAATCGAAGCTGAGGAATATACAAGGGTCATGGCAGAGTGAGAAGCGATGATGCTGCAAACAGCACGGCACTGCGATAATCTACAACTTTTCTTTTCGATAAGATCAGGGTTTACTGAATGAAAGCCTTCTAAAGGAATCATGTAACTGGAAATGAAAGAAAGACCTACGTTGGCTATACAGCGTATTTCTTCAGTTTATGACAGATGGCACAACAACGAACAACAGAGAAAAATATTCCATGCATTTCAGAATTTATGAAAATATTTTCATAAGTCAAGATGTTAATGAAAAATGCAGAGATCTGATACTGTAGATAATGATATTCCAGGAGCGATGTCAGGTAAGGCGCATAAGGGCATTTGAGGTACGAAGAATCAAAACGCGGGACATCATAAGGTTTCAGTCTGAATGAATGAAATTCGAGAAGAAGTTGTACTTATTTTATTTTATTTTAGTTTATTTATTTATCTGAGTTATGTCTTCCGAATGGTTTGATACAGCCCGCCACGAATTCCTCTACTGTGCCAACCTCTTCTTCTCACATTAGCAGGTGTTTCAACCTACATTCTCAATTATTCGTTGTACGTATTCCTGTCTGCCTCTACAGTTTTCACACTCTACTGCTCCCCCTAGTACCAAGAAGATTTTCCGTGGTGTCGTAACGAATGTCCTGTCATAATGTCCCTTCTTCTTGTCAGCGTTTTTCATGCGCTCCTTTCTTCGTCGATTCTGTGGAGAACCTCCTGATTCATTATCTTATCCGTCACTAAATTTTCAACACTCTTCTGTAATGCCACATCTCAAATGCTCCTGTTTCTTCTGAGCTGATTGTGCGATGGTTCTAGCACTTACCAGCACTTGCTGTCTTCGTAATGGTATGGATGATGTTTTTCAGAAAATCTAATAGTATGTCACGTGTTTTACTGATTGTACAGACCACTTGGTTACCACTTCCCCCATCGATTTTAGGAATTTCGATGGGATGTTATCCATCCCTTATGCCTTATTTGGTTGAAAGACTTCAAAACCTCTTTTAAATTCTGACTCTAAAATTAGAGTCTCTATCTCTTCCATATTGTCTGACCTTTATTCTTCTAATATGTCCTTCCCCTGATTGACGTTTTCAGTATATTTTTCCACCTATCCGCTCTGTTCTCTCAGTTTAACAGTGGAATTTCCAACGCGCTCTTAATCTTACCGTCCTCGATTTTAATTTCACCGAAAGGTATTTTGAGTTTTCTATACACTGAGTCAGTCTTCCCTGCTATTATTTCTTTTTCTATTTCTGCACATAGTTCCTGCGGCCATTTTGTCTTGGCTTCCGTGTACTTCCTGTTTATTACAGTCCTAAGTGATTTATAATTCTGTCTTTCTGTTTTTCTCTTATCATTTTTGTACTTTCTTCTTTCGTCCACCCATTACAGTATTTCTTCTGTTGCCCTAGGTTTCTTCGCAGTTACATTCCTAATAACTATGTCTCCACAGCTTTTTGACTGTCCTTTTTAGAGATGTCCACTCCTCTTCAACTGGACTGCCCATTCGTTATTCCTTATCGCAGTATTCACCTCTTTATGGAACTTCAAACGGGTCCCATCATTACTCATCATTTCAGTATCCCACTTCTTCCATAATGATTCTTCTGTATAATTCTCATAAACTTCAGCCCACTCTTCATCATTATTAAATTGTGAGCTGAATCTGATATATATGCTCCTAGGTACGCCTTACAATCCAGTATCTGTTTTCAGAATCCCTGTCTGATCATGAGGTCATCCAGCTGCAATCAATATTCCTGTGTCTCTGGGCCTTTACTACGTGTAGCACCTTCTCTTGTTTTTCCTGTCCGCAGCTCGTGGTCGTGCGGTAGCTTTCTCGCTTCCCGCGCCCGGGTTCCCGGGTTCGATTCCCGGCGGGGTCAGGGATTTTCTCTGCCTCGTAATGACTGTGTGTTGTGTGATGTCCTTAGGTAAGTTAGGTTTAAGTTGTTCTAAGTTCTAGGGGACTGATGACCATAGATGGTAAGTCCCATAGTGCTCAGAGCCATTTGAACCATTTGTTATTCCTGAATCGAGTACTCCCTATTGCTTGCTGAAATTTTTCTCTTCTCTGATTCCTGCTATCAAGTCCATTTTATGCCGTAACTCTTTCTTCTACTCGTTCCCCTACACCACATTCCAATCACACATGACCATTAAATTTCATCTTTCATGACGTACTGAATTACCCGTTCAGTATCCTCACATACGTCTTGCATCTCGTTATCCTCTGCTTGCGGCTATCATCATCAACGTTGATTTTCGTTCAGTTGTGATGAGAACTGTCCGATATTAATCACTCTCTGTCTTACCGTCCGATTCATAACGCATCCTACTCCCGTTGTACTATGTATTTATTTAAATTTATCCATGTTATACGGATATTGTTTGAGGTCTGCGACTGTACTATAAGATTATGTGGACTAATTTTGTACTGTTGCAGTCACTTTTTACTAATATTTTATTAACAATGTATTTCGGCAGCATGCTGCCATATCAGGTGCATTATACAGTTACTTATACATCAGCTGATAGGTTATGTACATTAGCTTCGTGTGACAGTGAGGTTAAGAATCGAAAAATAAACTTTTTTGCTGGCGATATCATTTTCTGCCACACAGAGCGCAGTAACAGGCAAATCACCTGTTACTGTGCTCTGTGTGCCAGAAAATGAAATCGCCAACAGAAATGTTTACTGGCGATGTTTTGGCATCCACATCTCTTGGAAACTGGGGTTCCTGACTTGTCTTCTCAGTTATTTCAGGTTAACCAGTGCCCTCTTACAACAGGTTGTTCACTCTGCGCAAAACACCTCCAGAAAGTGAGCCCAGTAAATTACAAAGAGAAAAGAATGCAATTCCGTCACCTCCCAGAAAATGCTGATATCTTAGTCTCTTACTCCGCCTCGCTCTGTGTTCTCGGGACGCCACTCGTTAGCACTAAAGAAAGTTCCTTTGAAACGTGTTTTCGTCGGATCGCACAACTTGTAAAGACTAAGACACCGCGCAAGCTCAGGTGTTAGTCACGCTACGTTGTACAACTTTTGTGAATGTAGGTCAGGACTCCACACCGTGCCAGGTGTATTACTCGAAGAACTGCAGGAATGCAACTCTCAGAGGCGTGAACTAAGCAACGCCTGCGCCGTCGGCAGGCAACCACCCTAAGCGGTCCCCTAGCCTGATCTCCTCACACTCTCGCACGAAAGGCGAGCCGCAACTTACAGCGGGGCTGTGCCAAACACTCTGGACCTCTGTGCCCAGCCTGGCTCGTTGCAAACCCAGCTGAATTACGGAGAAAATTATGTGCAAAACAGCCACTGTGAAAGGAAGGAATTAATATAAAACCAGACGGTTCTATCCTGGCAGTCACTGATGTTTCTAATTACAACCGTCAACTGTTTTCTTAACTAACAGCAATGGTATTGAGATAGTAATGACTTTAAATCAAGTATGATTGACGCCTGAAACGTGTCAGTCTCGCAACCGACTGTCGCTTATCAGCGAACACAGGCAGATAGTTTACATCTTCATCTACATCTACACCCCAAAGTTACCTTATAGCATGTGGCGGAGCGTGCTTCTGCTAGCACTGTCTTTCCCAATTTCCTCTTCCATTCGAGAATCGTGCATGAGCATAATGAACGCCGGTAGCGCTTCAATTTCTGCGATTTTCTCGTCGTGGTCCTTCTACGAGAGTAAGTAACATGTTGTCTGACCCTTCGAGATTTTGACAGTAAACCTCTCCGTGATACACAGCACCTTCCTTCCGAAGCACTTCTTACGTGTACGAATTATATTTCTCAAGAATATCTCAATAAATCTCAGCCTAGAATCTGTTTTTCGTGCTTTTTGTTTTGCGTGGTCATCCCACTTCAGGTCGATCCGGATGATAAAGTCCTAGGTATTTTACGGCGGTCATTGCTTCTAGTGATCGTCGCCTATAGTGTGACAGAACAGTAGATCTTTTCCCCGGGTTATGACTAATAGGCGAATGGAATAGGAAAGGAAATAGATAACACGGGTACAATATCCTCCTTTCGCACCCCCTCCCCAAGGCACCGTACAGCACCTTTGGGAGTATCTACACTTGTGTGCAAAACTTAAGGACGATTGCAGCTTTGACATGGTGCCTCACTGCCAAGTTATATAGCTCTATGAAACATAGACCATACACAGAGGGAACTACTGCAGTATAGTATGGAAACTAACTGAGATAGATACGCGATGAGACGAGTAGAAATGACAGTTTTATTCAAAAGCAATAATTACACTGTAGTCACTGCGATTTATGATGGTCCCCTGAACATGACAAAACACGGGACATTGTTCTTAGTACGGTGTGTGCTCACCTCGGACAGCAGGTCGTGCTCTTCAACGTGGTCCCGTGCTGGTCACAAAGTTGGTGAGGTGTTCTTTGTAACAGGCTGTTCTATTCCTCCACCAGGGCGGTTAAAAACTGCCGGACGCTCGTCGCTGCATGGGGACACGCTGCAATGTGTCTCCCCACCGCATCCCACATGTGCGCGACGTGACTTCACTCGGGGCAACAGGTAGGCCACTCCATTCGCCAAGTATTCTGTCGTTCCAGCGGCTTCCCCACCTTCACCGATCGATGCCGTTGCAGACTGTCACCCATAAAAATTAGGGAAGGGTCAAATGCTCCCCTGAAAAGTCGAACCTGTAACGAATGCAGTTCCACAAAAACGTTGGCCGTGTTCAAAAGTTTGGAGATCAGTACGCGCACTCAACATTACGCTTCATCACATGATAACTCCGGGGCCACCAAAACGATCTTGTTCGACAGTGTTCCTAGTTGAATTTAGCCTTTCCACGTCTTGCCATATGAGAGTACGTCGAGAATCACTACTCAGCCACGTGACGGAACTCCTTGCTGGTCGAGAATCTATGCTCTTGGCACCACTGAATAACTTGTAGGTCACCGGGAAGAGAGACCACACCCATGCAGTCTATTACAAATGTGTCCTTGAGCGTTTGTGCGAAAAGGTGTGGAAGAAAAGGCCTGCATTGTGGAAAGAAAAGAGGTGGGTGCAACACCATGACAATGCTCCGGCTCATCGTGCAACTGCACCCACTGTTTGACGTAAATTCCATCTTGCTATTGCGCGAGGTGGCGATCGCCTGGTGTTGTATCTGCCCGTGTTCGACCACCTTCTCTCCTTCGGGGAACAGGTCCGCTGCTCGTGGTCTATTGGTTAGTGTTGCTGCCTTGGGATCACGGGGCGCCAGGTTCGATCCCTGGCCAGGATGGGGATTTTTCTCTGCTCAGGAAAAACAAGGGACTGGGTGAAACTTCCTGGCAGATTAAAACTGTGTGCCGGACCGAGACTCGAACTCCGGACCTTTGGCTTTCGCGGGCAAGTGCTCTGCCAACTGAGCCACCCAAGAACGACTCACGACCCGTCCTCACAGCTTTACTTCTGCCAGTACCTCGTCTCCTACCTTCCAAACTTCACAGAAGCTCTCCTGTGAACCTTGCGGAACTAGCACTCCTGAAAGAAAAGATATAGCAGAGACATGGCTTAGCCAAACCGTGGGGGATGTTTCCAGAATGAGTTCGAGTCTCGGTCCGGCACACAGTTTTAATCTGCTGGGAAGTTTCATATCAGCACCCACTCCGCTGCAGAGTGAAAATCTCATTCAAGGGACTGGGTCTTTTCTGTTGTCCTCATTATTTTATCATCATTCGTGAAGGTGGCGAGGTTTGGCTGTGTACCGATTGGGGCTTTGTACGGGCGCTGATAACCGCGCAGTCGAGCACCCCACGAACCAAATATCATCATCATAGTCATCATCAGGCAACAACGGCTGGCGTTCGCAGCACGTCCCATACATGATACCAAACTTCGTCCGTCTTCCAGTTTCTCCATGATTCTACCAAGTCCTTCAGGTGTTCAGTATGGGCCATGTTGTAATGAAGAAGACTTCCACCGTGCTCCGTAACTACTCGCTGATTGATGCAGCCGGGCGCTGTGGTGGAGCGGTTCTATGCGCTTCAGACTGGAACCGCTCTGCTGTTACGGTCGCAGGTTCGAATCCTGCCTCGGGCATGGATGTGTGTGATGTCCTTAGGTTAGCCAGGCTTACGTAGTTCTAAGTTCTAGATGACTGATGATCTCAGACGTAAAGTCCCATTGTGCTCAGAGCCATTTGAGCCCTTTTTTTTTTTTTTATTGACTCATCGTCTTTTTCCATCAACTGCCGGGGCAACCCCTATTTGGCGCTATAGTCACATTTACCTCACTCCGTATGACGTCCAACTTGCCGTACGCGACTGGAGTACCTCTGACGACATGCTCCCACAGTTTCACTCATTTCCACGGACTGGTTAATATGTTATGTTACTTTATCTAGCTCGTCCTGAAGTTTTGCAAAACAGCGTATGTAGATGTAGATACAGAAGGAGGGAAGAAGTTCCACGAGCAAATTACGAGAGAATGTGGAGTGTGTTGTGTACAATGGTGGGAGAGGTAATCCCTTCTCCCGCATCTCGACCACGAACAGAATGTCAGAAACAACTACGAATCCTGCAGCAGAAATAATTGCCTCCAGCCACGCACGCAGAACCAACACGGCCGACAGCCATCAGCTGTAACCGTTAGCGGAGAATGATCTGTGGGCCGAGATACGGGCCGGCGTGTAATGAAGGCGTTAGTGCGGGCCGCGCGGCTGAGCCAGAGATATTAGTCTTAATGGGAGGCGGCGCCCTGCGCGGGTCCCCGCGGCCGGCTCGCATAAATTGCGCACGCGCACTGCGTGGGCCCGCGGTGAGCGGGACGCGGAAGCGGCTGCCACGCCGGCTGCTCCTGCACAGAGCGCAGATAGCATCTCTGGTGCGGCGCGTCACTGGCCGCCCGTCGATTGTCTTCTGGCCGGACTGCGCGCCACGCCGCACGCCTGCAGGGCGCCTGTGCTGGGGGATAATCTCCGGCCGGGAGCGGGTCACAGCGTCAGTAGCGCTACGGTAGCTTTCACTGGTGCCTCTTTGTGCTAGACTGGAAAACTGTGCAATCTTGTAGCCCCGCTAGTTCACTCTCGATGCTTCCGCGAACGAAGATAAGCCTCCTGCCGTGTTGGCACACAGGCGAAATCTTGCTGCTGCAGGTGAACGATGTTCACGGCGGTTCAAACTCTAGAAGAAAGTGTCCCTCGAACTTCCTGTAGGAACTAACATAACTGCAAAGCCTGTGTGCTATAAGCCTTTATACAAAACTCTTTTAAATTTTTGACAAAAATTTCTGTTATTGGTGGTCCTTTTTCTCGATAAGGTAGGTACTCCCAAATACACTACTGGCCATTAAAATTGCTACACCACGAAGATGACGTGCTACTGTCGCGAAATTTAAGCAACAGCAAGGAGATGCTGTGATATGCAAATGATTAACTTTTCAGATCATTCACACAAGGTTGGCGCCGGTGGCAACACCTACAACCTGCTGACATGAGGGAAGTTTCCAACCGATTTCTCATACACAAACAGCAGTTGACCGGCGTTGCCTGGTGAAACGTTGTCGTGATGCCTCGTGTAAGGAGGAGAAATGCGTACCATCACGTTTCCGACTTTGATAAAGGTCGGATTGTAGCCTATCGCGATTGCGGCTTATCGTATCGCGACATTGCTGCTCGCGTTGGTCGAGATCCAATGACTGTTAGCAGAATATGGAATCGGTGGGTTCAGGAGGGAAATACGGAACGCCGTGCTGGATCCCAACTGCCTCGTATCACTATCAGTCGAGATGACAGGCATCTTATCCGCATGCATGTAACGGATCGTGAAGCCACGTCTCAATCCCTGAGTTTACAAGACTACAACCATCTCCACGAACAGTTTGACGACGTTTTCAGCAGCATGGACTATCAGCTCGGAGACCATGTGTGCGGTTACCCTTGAAGCTGCATCACAGACAGGAGCGCCTGCGATGGTTTACTCAACGACGAACCATGGGTGCACGATGGCAAAACGCCATTTTTTCAGGTGAATCCAGATTCTGTTTACAGCATCATGATGGTCGCATACGCGTTTGGCGACATCGCGGTGAACGCACATTGCAAGCGTGTATTCGTCATCGCCATACTGGCGTATCACCCGGCGTGATGGTACGGGGTGCCATTGGTTACACGTCTCGGTCACCTCTTGTTCGCATTGACGGCACTTTGAACAGTGGACGTTACATTTCAGATGTGTTACGACCCGTGGCTCTACCCTTCATTCGACCCCTGTGAAACCCTACATTTCAGCAGGATAATGCCCGACTGCATGTTGCAGGTCCTGTACGGGCCTTTCTGGACACAGAAAATGTTCGACTGCTGCCCTGGCCAGCACATTCTCCAGATCTCTCACCAATTGAAAACGTCTGGTCAATGATGGTCGAGCAACTGGCTCGTCACAATACGCCAGTCATTACTCTTGATGAACTGTGGTATCGTGTTGAAGCTGCATGGGCAGCTGTACTCGTACACGCCATCCAAACTCTCTTTGACTCAAGGCCCAGGCGTATTAAGGCCGTTATTACGGCCAGAGGTGGTTGTTCTTGGTACTGATTTCTCAAGATCTGTGAGCCCAAAAAACGTGAAAATGGAATCACATGTCAGTTCTAGTATAATATATTTGTCCAATGAATACCCGTTTGTCATCTGCATTTCTTCTTGGTGTAGCAATTTTAATGCTCAGTAGTGTACAATGATTAATTTATTTAAATTTCTTTCTATTTACTTTAAAAAGTAGGACGTTGCTCGTAAGCAATTAAGTCCCTGCAAAGCCTAGAGTGTTACTTTATTTTTGAATCAGCAGTCTTCTGACAGGTTTGATGCGGCCCTCTACGAATTCCTCTCCTGAGCCAACCTTTTCATCTCAGAACAGCGCTTGCAACCTACGTCTTTAATTATTTACTGGCTGCATCCCCGTCTCGGTTTTTCTCTACGGTTTTTAGCCTCCACGGCTCCCTCGATCACCGAGAAAGTTATTCCTTGATATCTTGACAGATGTCCTGTCATCCTGCCCTTCTTCCTGTCGGTGTTTTCCACATATTCTCTTCCTCGCAGATTCTGCGGACTTTTCCTCATTCCTTACCTTATTGCGCTATCTGATTTTCAACAGTCTTCTGCCACAAAACATCTGAAATCTTTCGATTCTCTTATTTCCGGTTTCCCCACAGTCCATGTTTCACTATCATATAACTCTGTGCTTCTGACGTGCATGTTCAGAAATTTATTCATCAAATTAAGGCCTATGTACAATACTGCTGTACTTCTCTTGGTCGTGAATGCCCTTTTTGCCAGTCCAAGTCCGCGTTTTATTTCCTCCTTGCTCCTTCCACCATGAGTTATTTTGCTGTCTACGTAGCAGAATTTTTTTGCTCCGTCTACTTTGTGATCCCTAAGCCTGGCGTTAAGTTTCTCATAGTTCTCATTTCTGCTGCTTCCAATTGATTTACTCCTAGTTCATATTCTGTACTCATTAGACTATTCCAGTTCAACAAATCCTGTAGTTCTTCTTCACTTTTATTTTATTTTTTTATATATTTTTTTTGTCATCAGACTTCTGACTGGTTTAATGGAGCCTGACACGTCTTCGTCTCAGAATAGCACTTGCAACCTACGTCCTGAATGATTTTCTGGACGTATTCCAATCTCTGTCTTCCTCTACAGTTTTTGCCCTCTACGGCTCCCTCTAGTACCACGGAAGTCATTCCCTGATGTCTTAACGCGCGTCCTGTCATCCTGTCCCTTCTCCTTGTTAGTGTTTTCCGATCCTGTGCAGGATCTCCTCGTTGCTTACCTTATCAGGCCATCTAATTATCAACATTCTTCTGTAGCAACACATCTTAAATGCTTCGATTCTCTTCTGCTCCGGTTTTACCACAATCCATGTTTCGCTACCACACAATGCTCTGCACTCTAAGAAATGTCTTCTTCAAATAATGGCCAACGTTTGATACTAGTAGACTTTTCTTGGCCAAGAATTCCATTTTTACCGGTGCTAGTATCCTTTTGAGGTTCCCCTTGCTTCGTCCATGATGCGTTATTTGGCTGCTTAGGTAGCAGAATTCCTTAACTTCGTTTACTTCGGGATGTTAAGTTTCTCGCTGTCCTCATTTCTGCTACTTCTCATTACTTTCGTCTTTTTTCGATTTACTGTCAATCCATATTCTGCACTCATTAGACCGTTCATCTCATTCAGCAGATCGTGCAATTCTTCTTCACTTTCACTCAGCATAGCAATATCATCAACGAATCGTATCAATTATATCTTTTCACCTTGGATTATAATTCCTACTCCTGAACCTTTGTTTTCATTTCCATTATTGCTTCTTCGATGTACAGATTGAACAGTAGGGGGAAAAAGCACAGCCCTGTCTTGCACCCCCCTTAATCCGAGCGCAACGTCAGAATTGCCTTACTGTGCCTTACTGTTACTAAAGCCACGTTGATCGTCATCTAACAGATCCTCAATTTTCTTTTCTGTTATATTTACATAAATCAAAGTTAACGTATCTGTATAGCATTATTGCAAAAGTACGAGGGTTATTCGGAAAGTAAGGAACGATCGGTCGCGAAATGGAAACCACAGTGAAAATCCGATGAGGTTTTGCACAAGTGTGTTGGGCATTGTCTCTAGTATGCCCGTCGATCGCGTTACGTCGTTGTTTTTAGTTATGAGCACACAGGAAGTACATATAGGTACCTAGAACAATAGTGTCTCCCGCCGAGTACGAGGGGCTGGCGAGAAATTTCGCCTGAAGCTATGCAGCCAACATTACATACCTGTCGTGAGTTTTCTTCTTCAAGACAATTCTCCGCCGCATTCTACGGAGGCAATGAAGATGCTCCTGCATCGTTTTCAATTGTAAATGTTTGATTACCCACATACAGCCCGTAATTGTCTCCCTCCGAGTTTCATCTCTGCTCACACGAACCGCTGGCTATGAAGACAACATTTTGGCACAGACAACGAGCTGTAGGCCAGCGTAGACAATTGGTGTAAAGCACTGGCGGCTGCCTTCTATAACGAGGGTATTGGAAAGTTGGTACAACGCTAAGACAAACGTGTAAGTCGGATCGGCGACTACGGAGATAAGTAGCTGGAAGTTGTAGCTAACTGTTGCAAATAAAACAGTTTTGATTTTCATTGTGCTCTCCATTTCGCGACCTGTCTTTCCTTACTTTCCGAATAGCCCTCGAAATATCGTGTAGCTGAATTTTCCGGTTTTGCGAATTTCGATCAGTTGGTATAACTGACACTGTTACTGCAGTAATGACAATTTTTCAACCGTTTATCATGAAATTGAAGCTGGAAGAATATAACGTAAGTCAAACAAGGTGAAAAGAGGCGTAAATTTTGGGTAACTGCAAAAGAATAAAATTCTATGTAACTGGGGCGTCGGAAGCTCCTTGAGGCTGACGGTGCTTTCGCCGCTAGGGGGAGGGGTGGGGGGAGGTTACAACAGCAGAGGAATGGAGTGAAATTCAGGAAGACCTGCAGAGTATCAGCTACTGGTGCAGTCGGTGGCGGCTATCAAGTCAATCTCAGGAACAAATATCCTCTTTCATACTCTGCTTTCAAGTGAGCAGTTATTTCTTTCTCAGTGAAAAGACCACCTTATGGAGCATTGTCGAGGCCTTGAATCAAAAACAGCTTTCCAACACGGAATACAATGTGCTGTAGCTTCGCGCCTATACTTTTACTCATATAATTTGCACAGAATAAGCTACGCAGTATTCTTTCTCGACCGACGATATGCACTGTTAAAGTGAATTGACGAAGCCTGCATGAATGCCTTCCATCCTTTGCATGGAAAAGAAAAGAAAAGAGAAACATACGCACGTGTTTTCCGCTATCTCGTAGCTCGTGTGCAACCTATAAGGCGCGCTGGAGCCATGGGAAGGCGGTTTCTAGAGGACGGCATGTGACTGTCCACATTTAACTTTCCTTTATTTCGCCCCTTACGGCAAATGCTAGAATGGATAGTTTGAAAGGACACGGCGAATTTCTTTCTCCATCCTTCCCCTACTCGAGCTATTACTCCATCTCTAATAACCTGGTCATCGACGGGACGTAAATACTAATCTTCCTTCCATTCCTGCCCGCCGGAGTGGCCGAGCGATTCTAGGCGCTACAGTCTGGAACCGCGCGACCACTACGGTCGCAGGTACGAATCCTGCATCGGGGATGGATGTGTGTGACGTCCTTAGGTTAGTTAGGTTTAAGTAGTTCTAAGTTCCAGGGGACTGATGACCTCAGAAGTTAAGTCCCATAATGCTTAGAGCCATTTGAACCTTCCATTCCTGCCTTCGCTTATGTGCCATGTGGTAGCAATATACCGCGCTACAAACATGGTGCTGCCCATTGTGCATAACCTATGGATGACTAAAAACAAAGGTGGCAGTTAAAATACGCTGAAGCACCAAAGAAACTGGTAGGGGCATTCGTGTTTAAATATCAAATGTAGAAACATGTTAAGAGGCAAAATACGGAGCTGGGTCGGCAAGGCCTGTATAAGACAACAAATGTCTGGCGCCATTGTTACATCGATTACTGCTGCTACGATGCCAGGTTATCAAAATTTACGTGAGTTTCAACGTGGTGTTACAGTCGGCGCACGAGCGATGGGACACACCATCTGCGAGGTAGCGATGAAGGGGAATTATCCCGTACGACCATTTCACGAGTGTACCGTGAATAGCAGGAATCCGGTAAAACACCAGATCTCTTTTGACATCGCTGCGGCCGGAAAAAGATCCTGCAAGAACGAGACCAACGACGATTGAAGAGAATCGTTCAACGTGACATAAGTGCAGCCCTTCCGCAAATTGCTGCAGATTCCAATGCTGGGCCCTCAACAAGTGTCAGCGTGCGAACCATTCAACGAAACATCATCGATATGGGCTTTCGGAGCCCAAGGCCCATTCGTGTACTCTTGATGACTGCGCGACACAAAGATTTACACCTCTCCTGGATCCGTCAACACCGACATTTGACTGCTGTTGACTGGAAACATGTTGCCTGGTCGGACGAGTCTCGGTTTAACTGTATCGAGCGGATGGACGTGTACGGGTGTGTAGACCACATCATGAATCCGTGGACCCTGCATGTCAGCATGGGACTGTTCAAGCTGGTGGAGGCTCCATAATGGCGTGGGGCATGTACAGTTAAAGTGATATAGAACCCCTGATACGTCTAGATACGACTCTGACAGGTGACACGTGCGTAGGCATGCTATCTGCTCACCTGCATCCATTCATGTCCATTGTGCATTCCGACGGACTTTGGCAATTCCAGCAGGACAATACGACGCCCCACACGTCCCTAATTGCTACAGAGTGGCTCCAGGGACACGCTTCTGAGTTTAAACACTTCCACTGGCCACCAGACTCCCCAGAAATGAACACTATTGAGCTTGTCTGGGATGCTGGGATGCCTTGCAACGTACTGTTCAGAAGAGCTCTTCACCCCCTCGTATCTTACGAATTTACGGACAGCCCTGCAGGATTCATGGTGTCAGTTCCCTCCAGCACTACTTCAGACATTAGGTGCGTCGATGCTTCGTTGTGTTGCGGCACTTCTGCGTGCTTGAAGGGCCCTAAATATTAGGGAGGTGTACCAGGTTCTTTGGCTTCTCGGTGTACATTACTATTCTCAGTGTTCACACAATGGTTACCGGAAATAAGTATTGCTCTAGAGCAACATTGCATTAATGGCTTGTTCTCCAGTATTTTCTACACTGCATGCTATAGTGTATTGCCAACTCATCCAGTGACAGTGAAAGCTGGTCGGTACATTAAACTTTACTTGTGAGTTCGTAAGATAATACGAAGCCAGGTTTAATGCCCTGTAACATTGCCCGTTCAATGAGATGTGATCCTTAAGGCAACACGATCTAACTAGCTTTTACCATATACGGTGTAGTGACCAGGAACTTTCTCATAGCACTACAGAATAACTAAATAGGGGTTCAGCGTAAGTTAAACCTAGATAACTTAAAACAATAGTCGTTCCTCCTTGTGGGAGTAATACGTGCAATGCAAACTGACTTCCTCACAATATACAGAAAATGAGCTCGTACGGTAGCTAAATATCGACGTCTTCGTCACTGCAAATACGAGCCTGCTACACACACTTACCTGGTTGCTTGAAAACTACATCGAAAACGAAGGAAACCTCCCCGCTCTAGACAGGTCATTCTCTGTCTTATGGAAGTGTAGGGAAACTCAATGTAATTCTCTCGTGAATGCCATTCTTAAGTGAGCACTTTTAAGGATTTAATCACAGGTCAATTGACGTCGTAAGAGTTGCAAATGATGCGAATACTGCGCAAACTATTTTTTTTTTAACAGAAAAATAATACGACTCCTTGTGTCTTGTATATAAGTGCCCTTCAACGAACCACATGATTTTACGTAGTACACTGTTACAAAAGCCAGAAAAATAATCCTATATTAATATCATTTATAATGTTATTTACTGTAAAATACTAACTCGAATTCTTGACAGACGAATGGAAAAACTGGTAGAAGCCGACCTCGGGGAAGATCAGTTTGGATTCCGTAGAAATGTTGGAACACATGAGGCAATACTGACCGTACGACTTATCTTAGAAGACAGATTAAGGAAAGGCAAACCTATGTTTCTAACATTTGTAGACATAGAGAAAGCTTTTGACAATGTTGACTGGAATACTCTCTTTCAAATTCTGAATGTGGCAGGGGTAAAGTACAGGGAGCGAAAGGCCATTTACAATTTGTACAGAAACCAGATGGCAGTTGTAAGAGTCGAGGGGCATGAAAGGGAAGCAGTGGTTGGGAAGGGAGTGAGACAGGGTTGTAGCCTGTGCCCGATGTTATTCAATCGGTATATTGAGCAAGCAGTGAAGGAAGCAAAAGAAAAATTCGGAGTAGAAATTAAAATCCATGGAGAAGAAATTAAAACTTTGAGGTTCGCTATTTGGGGAGTAAAATAACTGATGATGGTCGAAGTAGAGAGGACACAAAATGTAGACTGGCAATGGCAAGGAAAGCGATTCTGAAGAAGAGAAATTTGTTAACATCGAGTATAGATTGTATCAGGAAGTCTTTTCTGAAAGTATTTGTATGGAGTGTGGCCATGTATGGAAGTGAAACGTGGACGATAAATAGTTTAGACAAAAAGAGAATAGAATCTTTCGAAATGTGGTGCTACAGAAGGATGCTGAAGATTAGATGGGTAGATGACATAACCAATGAGGAGGTATTGAATAGAATTGGAGAGAAGAGAAATTTGTGGCACAACTTGACTAGAAGAAGGGATCGATTGGTAGGACATATTCTGAGGCATCAAGGGATCACCAATTTAGTATTAGAGGGCAGCGTGGAGGGTACAAATCGTAGAGGGAGACCAAGAGATGAATACACTAAGCAGATTCAGAAGGATGTAGGTTGCAGTAGGTACTGGGAGATGAAGAAGCTTGCACAGGAGAGAGTAGCATGGAGAGCTGCATCAAACCAGTCTCTGGACTGAAGACCATAATAACAACAAAATTATTTAATGAGCGGCAAAAAATGAAGTAAGGTATGCGCAAACGCTATGAATGAATAGCAAACGTATATTAATTCGCATGTGTTCCTACAAAATTGTGAATCCGAACATAGAAACTAACTTTGGTCACAAGCAATGCAATTACTCGTCTGAATAAATGTTAATTATTACGTAGCGTATAATCACGTGAAGACCCCACGAGGAAGCAACCATGTCACCATAATGCTGGATAGTGTCACCTCAGTGTGTCCATTTCAGTACCGTAAGACAAGCGTCTATACCAAACAGTTTGTCATCTGAGCAGGAAAACCAGAGCGTGTTCACAGCAGCAGTCGGAAACAAAAGTGTGTGTACCACTGGCTGGCAAATATCAGTGGTTAAACAACTTCGGGCTTCTCAACTAAATATAAAGCTACTCTAGCAGACAGAATTTTGACTGTAAGTTCTTTGAGGCAGGGAAGTGTCTATCGATACGTATATGAGTACGTAGTATGAAAGACGACTCTCAATATCTCCTCCCAGTACAGCATAATATCCATCACCAAAATACCAGAAAACATTTTGCAAGGAGAACAGACTGGTTCTCAGAATCAGATCGTTTTCATATAATTACCGTTAGATAAATAATGGAAGGGAAAAATCACAGGCAGATTTCTTTTTTTTACTTTCATGCTGCATGGAAGAAGTAAGTAAAGTGCACTGTAAAAAGTTGCGGATCATTCTGAAGAAAAAGAGGCGATCTTCACACCTAATGAAAGTAGTACCAACAAAGAAGAAAATGAAATTCAGAAATCTTTGTTGATCACGAAGATTTTAAGGAGGACATAAAATGAAGTTTGTGACAAGAACGACCTTGACCCATTCCTTTTTAATTTTTGTATAGATAATGTAAGCCTCGGATTGTGCGTCACATATACACTTACAAACGCTGAAAATAACTGTATTTCAACTACTGACAAGAATTCTCAAAAGCAACTGTTCCTGAAATTAACTTCGTAAGTATGAAAAATTGTATTTCGACTAAAAAAACTAGTGTCATTAACATTTAGAGTAGTACCAGAAACTATAAAGTGAAACGGAAATAGAAAATTAACAGCAAGGTTTAGCAAACTAGGCCAATTTTCTAGGATAGAGTTTGTCGTTTGAAGAAGCAGGCATTGGAAATGAAATAGAAAGATTTCATTCGATTGAGGGCACAGATTCTGAAATTAAAAACTAAACTAAAATAGGAAGTCATAATGAGAATAGCCAGCCGTTGTGGCCGAGCGGTTCTAGGTGCTTCAGTCCCTAACCGCGCTGCTGCTACGGTCGCAGGTTCGAATCCTGCCTCGGGAATGGATGCGTGTGTGATGTCATTAGGTTTAAGTAGTTCTAAGTCTAGGGGACTGATGACCTCAGATGTTAAGTCCCATAGTGCTTTGAGCCATCTGAACCGTATGAACCATAATGAGAATACATGAAACCATGTTTATTCCTACTCTGCTGTAAGAAAGCTAGGTATCGATCTAACGAAAGTAAAACAGTGCAGAATATGAATATCAGGCATGAGGTTTATGAGACGGACTGTTAAAACCCTAGAAGGTGAAGAAAAATAATTTTTAGATTAAAAACGAAATTATAAATTAAATGTATAAGAGACTACACACTACATTATATCCGAAACCCACCGAAAAATTATAGAGGTTGTTCACATTTATTTTGTAAGTATATTGACTCATGGTCTACGGTGGCTTGTTCCAGAGTAAAGGCATGTTTTTTAATGTCTGACGCCCGTTTAACTTTGTATCTAGATTGCACTAAAAAGGTTTTCACAAAACTGCGGATGTCGACAAAATACGCTGCAGGTCTTGTTGGAACGCAGACTACCTGTCAACACTAATACCAGCTCTATCTTCCGCGTTTAAGCTCGATTTTGTGTCTGGTTAGTTTTCTTGCCACCGTTAATTGTACGTTAAAGAGATACGCACATAATGAATGACAAGTTGATTCCTGCGCATCTCGTGTATGGATTCGCCGACAACTACACTCATGCTCATAAATTAAGGATAATTGCAGGGTGTGGTGCCACACAATGTGGCACTTCACAAAACTGGCGCCAGTTGCATAGGCACATAGGGAACACACACGACGCAGATCTGTAAGTCCACGGTATTGGTGATAAGTTGAGAAAACCGTCCCGAAACACATGTGCTACAAAACGCCACTGTTTCCTGCGCATGTACCCCAACATGAGTATGGGATATGATCACCATGCAAACGTACACAGGCCGCACAATGGGTTGACATAATCTGGATCAGGTGGTCAAGCAGCTGCTGGGGTGTAGCCTCCCATTCTTGCACCAGTGCCTGTCGGAGTTCCTGAAGTGTCCTAGGGGTTTGAAGACGTGCAGAGATACGTCGACCGAGAGCATCCCAAACGTGCTCGATGGGGCTTAGGTCTGGAGAACAGGCAGGCCACTTCATTCGCCTGATATCTTCAGTTTCAAGGTACTCCTCCACGATGGCAGCTCGGTGGGGCCGTGCTTTATCATCCATCAGGAGGAAGGTGGGACCCACTGCGCTCCTGAAAAGGCGGACATACTGGTGCAAAATGACCTGTTACAGTCCCTCTGTCAAAGACATGCAGGGGCGTACGTGCACCAATCACAGTCCCACCCCACACCATCAAACCACGACCTCCATACAGGTCCCTTTCAAGGACATTAAGGGGTTGGTATCTGGTTCCTGGTTCACGCCAGATGAAAACCCGGTGAAAATCACTGTTCAGGCTATACCTGGACTCGCCCGTGAACATAACCTGGGACCACTGTTCCAATGACCATGTACTGTGTTGTGGAAACTAGGCTTTACGGGCTCTCCTGTGACCAGGGGTCAGTGGAATGCACCTTGCAGGTCTCCGGGCGAATAAACCATGTCTGTTCAGACGTCTGTAGACTGTGTGTGGAGATAACTGTTCCAGTGGCTGCGCGGTAAGGTCCCGAGCAAGGCTACCTGCAATACTCCGTGACCGTCTGCGGGAACTGGTGGTGAGATATCGGTCTTCTTGTGGTGTTGTACACTGTGGAAGTCCCGTACTGTAGCGCCTGGACACGTTTCCTGTCTGTTGGAATCGTTGCCACAGTCTTGAGATCACACTTTGTGGCACACGGAGGGCCACGACCTGCTATGTTTGACCAGTCTCCAATCGCCCTAGTATTCTACCCCTCATAACGTCATCAATATGCGTTTTTTGAGCCATTTTTAACACACAGTCACCATTAGCACGTCTGAAAACGTGTGCACACTTCCTCGCTGCACGGTGCTGTGACATGCAGCAGCACACCTCTGCGTATGTGGACTGCTGCCAGCGCCACCGTACGACGACCACAGGTCAAATGCACCACGTGGTCATACCTAGAGGTGGTTTAAACCCGAAAACCGCCCACCAGAGTGTTGTTTCACCATGTATCAGCATTATTCTTAATTTATGAGCATGAGTGTATGAAACTGTGAGACTACTACACGGTACTGATCTATACCTGCAGCAGTGGCAACATCGCTGCCATTTTGCGTTAGTACGTAGACTCCTGTACACGGTAACGAGCACCCAGAAACCACCTGTAGTTTATATTACAATTCTCACGTGTACCTTACACTTGAGAAATTTTGTTGGTGGATTTGTTGGGTTGTTTGGGGGAAGAGACCAAACAGCGAGGTCATCAATCTCATCGGATTAGGGAATGACGGGCAACAAGGAAGTCGGCCGTGCCCTGTCAAAGGAACCGTCCCGGCATTTGCCCGGAGCGATTTAGGGAAATCACGGAAAACCTAAACCAGGACGGCCGGACGCGGGTTTGAACCGTCGTCCTCCCGAATGCGAGTCCAGTGTGCTCACCACTGCGCCACCTCGCTCGGTTTGTTGGTGGAGTTCGAATACATGATGTAGAAAACGGATAGAGTCCAGACTGTAGTGCACCTGAATAGCCCATGTGATGTGTAGACATCATCAAAAGGAATGGAAGACAGATTAGTGATTGAAGCCTCATCGAACGCGAGGTCACTAGAGAAGCGCCAGAAGCTCATAGTCGAGAAAAACGGAGAAGAAAAATGGCAGTCTACTCTCAAAGGAACCATTCCAAGTGTCGCCCTAATCGGTTTGAGGAAACCACAGAAAACCTTAATCTAGGTAAGGTTGTCAGAAATTACCACAACCAGTCGCCTTCTTAAATAGATATATTTATGTAAACCATGACCGGTTTCGAGCTGCCTAGCAGCTCATCATGTAATGCTGTATATATACATTCTGTGCTTTTTCTGTTGTAGCTTTGTGGGGCTTGTTATGCATCTGTGGCAAGATAGAAAATGACGGCAAATAAGCGCTACATGAGATACAGTTTCAAGACGTATATACAATATTTCGTGAAACTATATCACACGTATACATTTTTATTATGATTATTTGAATATACACTCCTGGAAATTGAAATAAGAACACCGTGAATTCACTGTCCCAGGAAGGGGAAACTTTATTGACACATTCCTGGGGTCAGATACATCACATGATCACACTGACAGAACCACAGGCACATAGACACAGGCAACAGAGCATGCACAATGTCGGCACTAGTACAGTGTATATCCACCTTTCGCAGCAATGCAGGCTGCTATTCTCCCATGGAGACGATCGTAGAGATGCTGGATGTAGTCCTGTGGAACGGCTTGCCATGCCATTTCCACCTGGCGCCTCAGTTGGACCAGCGTTCGTGCTGGACGTGCAGACCGCGTGAGACGACGCTTCATCCAGTCCCAAACATGCTCAATGGGGGACAGATCCGGAGATCTTGCTGGCCAGGGTAGTTGACTTACACCTTCTAGAGCACGTTGGGTGGCACGGGATACATGCGGACGTGCATTGTCTTGTTGGAACAGCAAGTTCCCTTGCCGGTCTAGGAATGGTAGAACGATGGGTTCGATGACGGTTTGGATGTACCGTGCACTATTCAGTGTCCCCTCGACGATCACCATTGGTGTACGGCCGTGTAGGAGATCGCTCCCCACACCATGATGCCGGGTGTTGGCCCTGTGTGCCTCAGTCGTATGCAGTCCTGATTGTGGCGCTCACCTGCACGGCGCCAAACACGCATACGACCATCATTGGCACCAAGGCAGAAGCGACTCTCATCGCTGAAGACGACACGTCTCCATTCGTCCCTCCATTCACGCCTGTCGCGACACCACAGGAGGCGGGCTGCACGATGTTGGGGCGTGAGCGGAAGACGGCCTAACGGTGTGCGGTACCGTAGCCCAGCTTCATGGAGACGGTTGCGAATGGTCCTCGCCGATACCCCAGGAGCAACAGTGTCCCTAATTTGCTGGGACGTGGCGGTGCGGTCCCCTACGGCACTGCGTAGGATCCTACGGTCTTGGCGTGCATCCGTGCGTCGCTGCGGTCCGGTCCCAGGTCGACGGGCACGTGCACCTTTCGCCGACCACTGGCGACAACATCGATGTACTGTGGAGACCTCACGCCCCACGTGTTGAGCAATTCGGCGGTACGTCCACCCGGCCTCCCGCATGCCCACTATACGCCCTCGCTCAAAGTCCGTCAACTGCACATACGGTTCACGTCCACACTGTCGCGGCATGCTACCAGTGTTAAAGACTGCGATGGAGCTCCGTATGCCACGGCAAACTGGCTGACACTGACGGCGGCGGTGCACAAATGCTGCGCAGCTAGCGCCATTCGACGGCCAACACCGCGGTTCCTGGTGTGTCCGCTGTGCCGTGCGTGTGATCATTGCTTGTACAGCCCTCTCGCAGTGTCCGGAGCAAGTATGGTGGGTCTGACACACCGGTGTCAATGTGTTCTTTTTTCCATTTCCAGGAGTGTATATATTAGCCTTAGACATGAGTGTCATCTTCAGACAGCTATAAACACTGTTTTCAGCTGTTCCGGCTGTTGTGTCAGAATATATAATATTGGCCTTCGCCTTTACAGCGAAATTTCAGCAATAACTCAAATTTTACTTTCTTGCCGCTGGACCCGTTATTTACTTACTTGTTACAATTCTTGAAATGCATTTATGTAATATTACAAAACTAACGGACCGTAATTTTTCCGATAATGTGAAGGAGGCACGAAAGAGTTCGAGAAATATTTGTTGCGCGAATAAATAAGGTGAAGTTTGGACACAAGGATCAAGATAGTTCTAGGAGAGTGTAGAACCAATTTCAAGCGTCATAGAGAAGAGCGAAATTTTCCGAATCCATCATGAGGATGTATGACAGAAAATATGTGTCACAACATGTTTACCAACGGAAAATTAGGGTGAATGAAAGAAACTGGAGCCGGCCGCTGTGAGCGAGCGGTTCTAGGCGCTTCAGTCTGGAACTGCTCGGCCGCTACGATCGCAGGTTCGAATCCTGCCTCGGGCATGGATGTGTGTGATGTCCTTACGTTAGTTAGGTTTAATTAGTTCTAAGTTCTAGGGGACCTATGACCTCAGATGTTAAGCCCCATAATGCTCAGAGCCATTTGAACCAAAGAAATCGGATAGCTGAAAAAACCAATACACAGCAGTGAAAGGTAGACCCAGCTACAGGAAATTGTGGAAAGCCATAGGTGCACTGATGCTAAGATTTAATTAAGGTCCTGTAGCAGGAGAACCGTTAGTAAAGACAGAATGAAGAGATATTTGACAGAAAGAGGACGACTGCACAGTGTATTCAAAATGGTTCAAATGGCTCTGAGCACTATGCGTCTTAACTTCTGAGGTCATCAGTAGCCTAGAACTTAGAACTAATTAAACCTATTTAACCTAAGGACGTCACACACATCCATGCCCGAGGCAGGATTCGAACCTGCGACCGTAGCGGTCACGCGGTTCCAGACTGAAGCGCCTTTAACCGCACGGCCACACCGGCCGGCGCACAGTGTATTCATACTCCTAAAGGGCTGAAACAAACTAAAGAAACAAATATCCATTTTTTGTATTAATGATGTGTAATGTATTTGTCATTGTCACACAAACCTTTTTTTTCGTAATCGCTGAGTTTTTAACGTGTAATCTTTTTTATAACTAAAATCACACAAAATTTGATCTGATTAATAATACTAGCACTCTTACCGACAACTTATTTGGATTAATTCTGTTCTGCCTTGCATTTGAACGGCTTCCTTCCTTATTTTCCTTTGTATAACAGGAAATTCACACCGCTTCTTTATGTCTGAATCTAAGGCATTGTCATAATTACCAGCAGTGCTGCTTTACTAGTTCATGTGATACCAGTCAAATACGCATGAGTAAGATGTGATTAGTATGTGTAGGAAAATGAGTCTGCTCTCAAATGACGATGTCAGACTGCATTCTCAGCTGTGCTACATGCGGAAATAATCACAGCATCGTTAGTTCCGATTATATTAATTTTTCGTTGCATTGTCATCATGAACATCATCATTTGTCATTTGGTATCCACTATCGAATAAAGGCGCGCTCTAGGCTGTTTCATACATCAGATCCTTCGCGGTGCGCATTCGCGTTGCTCTCCCTTCCTTTCTAATGTCATCTACGTTACGGCGTTAAGTCAAGCTCCCGCATGCCAGTCGGAAACGAGAGAGCAGAGATGGCTCTGAAGAAGACGTCAGTCAACTGCCCGCTGACCGACCACTCTCCAGGACGACAATGCGACGGCAGCGGCCCCTCTGCGAAGAGGACATAAGCGACGCTCCGACTGGTCGCGGCTCAGTTCTACAGCAGCATAAGGTTAGGTACTCCAAGGACAGCGACTTAGGTTCAAATGGCTCTGAGCACTATGTGACTTAGAACTACTTAAACCTAACTAACCTAAGAACATCACACACTTCCATGCCCGAGGCAGGATTCGAACCTGCGACCGTAGCGGTCACGCGGTTCCAGACTGAAGCGCCTAGAACCGCTCGGCCACTCCGGCCGGCAGCGACTTAGGAACTGTTTATGCTGAAGAACATCGTTTATTTCGTCTGTCGCCCTTTGCTTGCGACACATCAGTTTAACACAAAGTACTGTCATGTACTTTTCGTAATAATACTTATTAATACGATTTGTTGTCTAGCGATCCGAGAAGCAGCTTTCCCGTCTGTAGCAACTAGGCAGAATTCAACAATCAACTTACCTTCCATTAGGCAGTAGTCATTTCGAACTTCTCTTCCCTCTTGCAATTCAGGAAAGAGCTTCCTAGCCCGTCCACTATTCATTTCCCTAGCTGCATATCCCGGCCACTTCCACTTCATTTTCGTCGCAATCGTATTTATGTTTTCGACGTAAGTCTCTTCTCCGACCGACCAGTTTATTTCTGGTCACTTCTAATAATTCCTGAGATACCAGTTTTGTTTCATGTTGCTCCTTGTTACAATACTGGCCATTAAAATTGCTACACCACGAAGATGACGTGCTACAGTCAACAAATTTAACCGACAGGAAGATGATGCTGTGATATGCAAATGATTAGCTTTTCAGACCATTCACGCAAGGTTGCCGCCCGTGACGACACCTACAACGTGCTGACATGAGGAAACTTTCCAATCGATTTCTCATACACAAACAGCAGTTGACCGGCGTTGCCTGGTGAAACGTTGTTGTGATGCCTCATGTAAGGAGGAGAAACGCGTACCATCACGTTTCTGACTTTGATATAGGACGGATTGTAGCCTATCGCAAGGGCGGCTTATCGTACCGCGACATTGCTGCTCGCGTTGGTCGAGATCCAACGACTGTTAGCAGAATATGGAATCAGTGGGTTCAGGAGGGTAATACGGAACGCCGTGCTGGATCCCTACAGCCTCGTATCACTAGCAGTCGAGATGAGAGGCATCTTATCCCCATGGCTGTAACGGATCGTGCAACCACGTCTCGATCCCTGAGTCAAGAGGGGACGTTTGCAAGACAACAACCATCTGCACGAACAGTTTGACGAAGTTTGCAGCAGCATGGACTATCAGCTCGAAGACCATGGCTGCAGTTACCCTTGACGTTGGATCACAGACAGGAGCGCCTGCGATGGTGCACTCAACGATGAACCTAGGTGCACGAATGGCAAAACGTCATTTTTTCGGATGAATCCAGGTTCTGTTTACAACATTGTGATGGTCGCACCCGTGTTTGGCAATATCGTGGTGAACGCACATTTGAATAGTGTAGTGGTCATCGCCATACTGGCGTATCACCCGGCGTGATGGTATGGGGTGCCATTGGTTACACGTCTCGGTCACCTCTTGTTCTCATTGAAGGCACTTTGAACAGTGGACGTTACATTTCAGATGTGTTACGACCCGTGGCTCTACCCTTCATTCGATCCCTGCGAAAACCCTACATTTCAGCAGGATAATGCACGACCGCATGTTGCAGGTTCTGTACGGGCCTTTCTGGATACAGAAAATCTTCGAGTGCTGCCCTGTCCAGCACATTCTTCAGATCTCTCACCAATTGAAAGCGTCTCGTCAATGGTGGCCGAGCAACTGGCTCGTCACAATACGCCAGTCACTACTGTTGATGAACTGTGGTATCGTGTTGAAGCTGCATGGGCAGCTGTACCTGTACACGCCATCCAAGCTCTGTTTGACTCAATGCCCAGGCGTATCAAGGCCGTTATTAGGGCCAGAGGGTACTGATTTCTCGGGATCTATGCACCCAAATTGCGTGAAAATGTAATCACATGTCAGTTCTTGTATAATATATTAGTCCAATGAATACACGTTTATCATCTGCATTTCTTCCTGGTGTAGCAATTTTAATGGCCAGTAGTGTACTCCTAAAGTGTAATCTTTTGACGCAGAGCCGGCTTGAGTGGCCGTGCGGTTCTAGGCTCTACAGTTTGGAGCCGAGCGACCACTACGGTCGTAGGTTCGAATCCTGCCTCGGGCATGGATGTGTGTGGTGTCCTTAGGCTAGTTAGGTTTAATTAGTTTTATGTTCTAGGTGACTGATGACCTCAGAAGTTAAGTCGCATAGTGCTCAGAGCCATTTAAACCTTTTTTTTTTTTTTTTTTTTACACAGATAATCAGCCAGTTTACCGCCACATTTAGTCCGGCTGGAAACTGTTTATACATCTACAGGGACTATATAGCTTCTGCGATTAACATAATAATGTGTTTCTGCACTGCAAAATTTTACAATACAATCATTCTGGTATTGACGATGGGTCATGGTAGGCTAAATTTATTGGTGATGCAGTTATCAAAAATTAGACTGCAGTTTTAATTACAGGGTTAGATAGGCGTATCTATTTAGTACTACACTATAGAGAAACAGAGGCGTGCCGTTGCAAATTTCATGCTCACAAGAGAAGTTGAGAGCGGTAGTTGCAACTGTACGGGAGAAATTATAAATACGTGTGATCTATGCCGGAGCTTAAGAATAAAATGTGACTGATATGGTACGAAATCTCAGTATCTAATGTACTTAATGACTGTTATTTTATTGACTACTAACAATAAAGTTACAGTAACATGGGGAAATGATGTGTCAGTCATCCGCTACAACGAATGATAGAGGACATTTTGCAAAATAGCTATCACATACATTCCCAGATAATCCCAGTTACGAAAATCATAGCTTATTGTGGCGTTAACAAATTTCTTTAAGGAGGCAAACTTAGGTTTCTTACGAAAACGAAAGGCCATCAGGGTCTACCTTCATTTTTCAACCACCAGATGATTAAGGACACTTGCTCACTAGTTCAAGGATGGGACAAGAAATCGATCAGAGTATTATTAAAGGAACAATCCTGGAATTCACCTGAATTAAATTAGTAGCGTCACAGACAGCTCACACCAGGATGGCCTGAACCCTGTCTCGAATGGAAAGCAACTCCTCTCTTGTCACCTAGTATGAAATAAAATTGTTCATCAGTTCTCTGTTCCAGCTTTGCGACGCTTTTGTGTAAGACTACGCGTAAACTACCGAGACGTGATGCAAAGCAAACTTATTATTACTTTACAGCGGCTCAGCGTTGGTGGCAACAAAAAGAGTTTATGACATATAAATATGTGATTTCCTTAGTATCACCACTAACATATTCAAATTAATCTGTTACTTTCTAGTGACAGCTGCAAACAGTTCGTAAAAATCCTTAATCATGTGTCTTAATACTTCGCTGAGGCTTGTAAGTGAAAGAGTACCACTGCAATCAGAACAAGTGAAAGAGTAAAATGAATATTAGTCCCTTAGTTACGTAATTATATTTTCTTGCAACTGAATAATATGTATTGTATCTACTACTGACTCATAAATTTGTAATGACGAGCAGGTTCCATATTAATTACAATTATTTTTGTAATACGTATGAATATGCTGGAAAAATAAATTAATTTGGGATTGTTATTGTTAGAAGCTGAACTCACAAAACTTGACTTTACGCCTACTAATATATTCCCGATAGAACACGTCAAAATTTAATAGTGTAAAAAGCGCAAAATGAAACGGAAAAAGCTTCGCACTTAGTGCGGAAAGAAGGACCGAAAAGAGCCATCTCATGCTACTGACGAAGTGTTCCAAGCATGTCTTCGGTGCACTTTGGTCGGTTGGTTGTCTGTGTTTAACAAGAAACTTAGCACACTGGAGCGCAATTGTCGAGCAGTTTCATTTCCTTTCGCTGCATGTTTTTCAGAACGCGGCACATCTCTTGTACTGTAGAAGACGAATCTCCACCGTGTGTTGGATTCCTCTTCAATGTATTTACGTTGTCAGCATTGACATTGGTCGAACTTTAATTTAATTTGTGAATAATCAGAACAAACATAACATTTCATGTTTGATTTGCGTAATTCTTTGAGACGATTTCGAATATAAGTGCTTAGTCAGCAAAATAGTACCCAATCATTACAAAGTTATTAAAAAAGTAGTTTTTTATCATTTTTGAAGTTAGTAAGAAGTTATTTCTTTATCGTTGTTTTATCTAAGTGACTCCTGCTTAACAAACATTAAAAAAATATTACACTAGGTCACTGTAGTTAATTATAATTAATGTGTTCCACTACTCTCCAATTATACATACTAGATGCTTAGATAGGCTTCAAGGGGGGAACACGTCGAAGATATTATCTTGTATCTCTAATGAACATCAGGTCTTCTAGCGGTACAGAGTTGTTTTTAGACGTGTAAAGACGTTGAGATCAGTGTACTGCCAGAAATAACCCACAATGCAATCTGGTAATTTCATCAGACAATAACGCAATCCGCTTACCTCGTAGTAGGAGAGTGTAAAAGCAAAAAGGTCTTGGATGTGAAGTTATTGAACGGAAAGTTATTTTAGCCATCAGCGTACATACTGCTCTGATGTTCTACTAACAGCGTCCTTAAGCCATCTGCATAAACGGCACACCACAAAATCACTGGGAACTTCCCAGCAACGCTGCAGGCGTGCTCGCAGAGAACAGATACTCATGTTTCACGAAAAACTTTATGTCGTACGTAAAGGATAATGCTTCTTATCTGAACATTAGGTACCTACGAAAGGGGAACCGTATCTTTTCTAGTCAAAAAATGTGTAACGATAAAAATAAGTAGAAAATAGTCACCATTTTATTTCTGTGGCTATTATTATACATGTACCAGAAAGAAAAAAATAAAAGTTTTACAAAATTGAAACCTCAACTAAAATGGCTTAAACATGACTGGTTAACTTGTTTAAAATATTAGTTCCTAGGTAATTTGCTTCTCTATAATGTATATTTTGCCTGTCGTCAGTTTTTTTTTTTTTTTTTTTTTTTGTAGGAGATCGTGATTTCTGAGAAATTTTGCAATTATTGTATCAAGAGACCCCAAGAAACAGGTAGTTATTGGCTTGAAACACAAATCACTTGGCCTAGTATAAATAGGAGTGAAAATATCATCCAGGACAATAGTAAGTTTCACCCATGGTTACTGTCGTCTTTTGGAAATGAGTGACTTTACTGTTAAGGTCTATTTAATGTTACTATCATAGCCAATTAAGCTCGAGGTAAGTAGATTTCCTCTTCGTCTGAAACACAAAGTGTCACCATTTCATTTACTTTTGTGTGGCGTTCTCGGCCACACTGTTAGTATGCCGTTGACCACCTGCTGAAAATTTTGTCAGAAAATCTTCGTTCTCATCCACATTTACATCAGCGCATACATAACAAAAACTAAGCACAGGAGCGTATTTAGTGAAATTACACACATCAAAAAAAGGTTTGAATCACCTCGGTTCAGAGAAATCCGGAATCTGTACAGAAAATTTGAACAAAGATTAACATAAACATCATTTCCGCCCTTTTTATTGCTCTTGAAAAGCACACATTGCATGCTGTACCACCGTAAAGCGAGACCTTCAGAGGTGGTGGTCCAGATTGCTGTACACACCGGTACCTCTAACATCTAGCAGCACGTCCTCTTGCATGCCTGTATTTGTGGTGGCATAATATCCACAAGTTCATCAAGGCACTGTTGGTCCAGATTGTCCCACTCCTCAACGGCGATTCGGCGTAGATCACTCAGAGTTGTTGCTGGGCCACGTCGTCCTTAAACAGCCCTTTTCAATCTATCCCAGGCATGTTCGATAGGGTTCATATTTGGAGAACATGCTGGCCACTCTAGTCGAGCGATGTCGTTATCATGAAGGAAGTTATTCACAAGATGTGCACGATGGGGGCGCGAATTTTCGTCCATGAAGACGAATGCCTCGCCAATATGCTGCCGATATGGTTGCACTATCGGTCGGAGGATGGCATTCACGAATCGCACAGCCGTTACGGCACTTTCCATGACCACCAGCGGCGTACGTCGGCCCCATATATGCCACCCCAAAGTTTCAGGGAACCTCCACCTTGCGGCACTCGCTGGGCAGTGTGTCTAAGGCGTTCAGTCTGACCGGGTTGCCTACAATCACGTCTCCGACGATTGTCTGGTTGAAGGCATGTGCCACATTCATCGGTGAAGAGAACGTGATGTCAGTCCTGAGCGGCCCATTCGGCATGTTGATGGGCCCACCTACACCTCGCCATGGACGTCGGGAGTGAAGTTGCACATCATGCAGCCTATTGCGCACAATTTGAGTCCTAACAAGACGTCCTGTGGGTGCAGGAAAAGCATTATTCAACATGGTGGCGTTGCTGTTTTCCTCCGAGCCATAATCCCTAGGTAGCGGTCATGCGCTGCAGTAGTAGCCTTGGGAGGCCTGAGCGAGGCATGTCATCGACAGTTCCTGTCTCTCTGTATCTCGTCCATGTCCGAACAACTTCGCTTTGGTTCACTCCGAGACGCCTGGACAATTCCCTTATTGAGAGCCCCTCCTCGCACAAAGTAACAATGTCGACGCGATCGAACTGCGGTATTGAACGTCTAGGCACGGTTGAACTACAGACAACACGAGCCGTGTAGCTCCTTTCTGATAGAATGACTGGAACTGATCGGCTGTCGGACCCCCTTAGCTTAAAAAGAGCTGCTCATGCATGGGTGTTTACATCTTTGGGTGGGTTTAGTGACGTCTCTGAACAGTCAAAGGGACTGTGTCTGTGATACAATATCCACAGTCAACGTCTATCTTCTGGAGTTGTGGGAACCGGGGTAATGCAAAACTTTTTTTGATGTGTTTATTAAAGATTCTCTGTTCCATGAATAAGGGGTCAACTGTCTGACCCTGTGGAACAAACACTGAATGGACGACTCCTCTCGCATTGAAAAAATAAATCAGCCCTATCTTACTCACTGAATTTACGAGCTTTCTTGTGGAGAGAAGAACTTTTGGAATCTTCCATTGATTTGGTCCTCGCTTTGATTCAGAGTGGTAAGCATAGCAATAAGTCTCGTCACCTGTGATAATTTTTGAAAAAAAAGTTTTGGATCACTTTGGAACTCTTTTTTCAAAGCACAGCATGCTTCCACGCGACCTTGTTTTTGTTCAGCATTCGGAAATCGTCACACGAATCTGGCAGCCATCCTTTTCATCCCCAGATTTTCTGTGACTCAACTCCAAGTCACACCCGACAACTACACAAATTCCTCAATCGTTCGTCGTCGATCTCCGTCGACGATTTCACGAATATTTTCAACATTTTCATGTGTTCGGACCGTGGAAGGACGATGAGAACGAGGTTTGTCGTCAATTGACGTTTCACAATTTTTGAAACGGAAAAACCACTTAGACAGTTGAACTTTTCCCATAGCATCGTCCTTGTGGACTGTTTCTGTTTCGGTTTTTCCGAGCAAAAAGCACAATTTCACCACCGCACGTTGTTCACGAAAATCAGCCTTTGCGAAAACGACGGCCACACAAAAGTTGTCACCGTGAACTCTGCCGAAACTAGTCCTGACCTTCTCAGCGACGGCTCTCGGCTTGCTGACTTGGGAATATTCGTTCTATGCGTTCGTAGCGGCACAACGCGGTACTACAAAAGCTCTGCCCATCAAAAAATTGGTTCGATTTCTTTCGGATACTCATTCTTACATGAAAAATTAAGCTAAAAGTCCTAATTATAAATTATGCACTAAATAAATAAAACCAAAATGAAATAATACTCATATGAAGTCTAAGTAATACAGCGCTGTCTCCTTAATAAGAAATTTTACGAACTGAGGTTGTCCATTTTTTATTTTAAAATAGGCCGTAATTAAACTTCTTAAGAAAACGGATCTCAAATAGTTTGAAATATATCTTCGAGTAAACATTAGGAAAATAACTGCATGTTATTAATATGCGTAATTACACTGATGAGTTGTAGTTTCCCGATTCGTGAAATAGTGTGACATATGCTAGGACTCATTGTAATAATAATAGAAAATAATGGGCTAGTTTACTGTTATTTCAACTGTATCTAAAGCTTTTGGCAAAGGTTAGAGGAAAAATGTTGTACTATTTGCCTTTGGCGAATTTTGTTCTGTTTGAGAATATATCGATCATTATTATGTAGAGAGGAAACTAGAATAGGGGGCGCCTTTTACTGTCTATGAGGCCGCAGCCTCATTGCGAACTGACTGGTGCACAGTTTAGGTAGTTTTAACGACATGTCCTTGTATAAGCTTTCTGTGTTTATATGACTCGCTATTAAACGATATGTTTGTCTTACCATGTAATCTTCAGTATGTAGAACTGCTAAACGCTTTTTGATGCAATCAGTTCGAGTGCCTGAGTCCAACGTTTTCTTATTATTTTAGCAGTAATGATGACTACACTGTAGCTGAAATCTAGACCATAGTTTTGTTGTAAGGTAGTTCACTTGGTAGACTATTGCAGGATGTACTAGGGTCAGGTTACCAGATCACAAGCTTTTTTAAACCTAGTGTAAATCTTGGTCAGGTGACAGAGGATATAAGTTCGCTTTGCAAAGACTACACTAAGGAAGACACCGTGGCAATAGTGGGTGGGGCGGGCAACAGCATAGAGAGGGACCCCAATAATTCAGCTCGGGGTGACCTGGTAAAGACAGCTTCAGCAACGAGACATATTGATGTTAGGTTTACATGTGTTCTGAGGTACCATGACCGGCCTTATTTAAACTGTTCTGTTACGACAGTTAATTTAGAGGACTTCGTCACAGCAGGAAAAAGAAGGGAAAACTATCTGGGCTAATAGCAAATAACTTAAGGGGGGCACTGTCACAAGTGGTAAAGTACCAGTGGTTACAAGTGACAAAAGGAGTTTTTTTTAGAGTAGAGAGGGCAGAAACAAAAGGTGTTCAAAGACAGGCTGAAAATGACATTCACATTGATTAAACAGGCAGCCAGAAAGCAACTTTTAATGTACACGACTCATACCACAGCCTCTGATGGAAACTGGAGATATTCAAAAACTGTCAGAGAAATTAGGTTCATCCAGTAGTAATTCAGCCTGTAAACAGAATCGTTTATCCTACCTGCATCAGAATTTTCAAGGACTAAGGGGTGAGCTTAATGAGTTGCTTATTTGTGTTGGAGAATTAGAGTTGAGCAAACCTACTGATATAATCTGCCCCTCTGAATATCATGTGACCACTGGTATAGATATGTTAAATGTTGGAGGATTTAAGTTAGCTCTTTACTTCTGCAGAGAAAATATGAAGAAGGGGGGGGGGGGGTTGCCACATTTGTCAGAAACTGTTTTAATTTCAAGAATGTTAATAAATTTCACTCAGAGCAGCACTCCAACAGGAGCGCTACTTCACAATAGGTCCCTTATAATAACATATAAAGAGCACCTTCAGGAAACATTAACCCCTTCATAAAAAATCTGGAAGCTCTGTTGTCCCATCTCACAGTAAAAAACAAGAAGATAGTAGTTGCTGGTGATTTATATGTGAATTTATTGAAAAAAATCTGTCAGTGACCAATTATTGAAGTAAATAACTCATCTAGGAAAAAAGTCATGTAACAAAACAAAACGTAAATGGGCTACCTCATCATGACAAGCAGCACCTTGTGTTAAATGTCGAAATTTGTCAGAATAAAAAAATTATTAAATCTGAGCACAGGAGGGTAATAAACCAGTCAAAAATTATGAATCTTAGGAGACTGCTGGATAGATACTTACAATACTTCTGACTCAAATGGAAAATCAAAGCATTCATTAGTAAAGTTACTTCTTTTTATGAAAATAATTTCCCCTAAAGGTAACTCAGTCACACAGAAGTCTAAAAATAAACCATGGATTGCACAAGGAATAAAGATATCATGCAGAACAAAAATGAGTCTGTATCTACTATCTAGGAATAGCTTTGACGTTAGCTTTTTAATGCAGTACAAAGAATAATGCAAAATATTGAAGCAAGTAATCCACAAATCTAAGCAGCTTTATTGTGAGGAAAATATAATTACATCTGGCAACAAAATAAGAACTATATAGCATATAGTGAAACAGAGACAGGTGGGGCTAAGAAGGAAGAGGAACAGATAGTTCTAAAAATAAACGAGACATCAGTAACAAGTGTATTTAGTGTTGCAAACCTCTTAAAGAAGTACTTTGTTTATGTTACTGACAGCCTCGAGTTACCAGGTTCAGTAAACAGTGCGATGGAGTATCTGAGACCTGTCTTTAGAAATAACTTTGGCAAAATGGAAATTTATTTGTTTATTTACATTTCAAGTTCCATAGGACCAAATTGAGGAGCAAATCTGCAAGGTCAGTACATGAACTTATAACATAAAAGTAATAACAGATAAAAATAAATGTTCATGAACGTGAAAGAAAATCAGTCCGTAAGTTTAAGCAAACGCTATCAGCAATACAATGAGAATCAGCTTAATTTTTCAAGGAACTCCTCGACAGAATAGAAGGAGTGACCCATGAGGAAACTCTTCAGTTTCGATTTGAAAGCGCGTGGATTACTTCTAAGATTTTTGAATTCGAGTGGCAGCTTATTGAAAATGGATGCAGCAGTATACTGCACACCTTTTTGCACAAGAGTTAAGGAAGTCCGATCCAAATGGAGGTTTGATTTCTGCCGAGTATTAACCGAGTGAAAGCTGCTTATTGTTGGAAATAAACTAATATTGGTAACAAGAAACGACAATAAGGAATATACATATTGAGAGGCCAATGTCAAAATACCCAGACTCGTGAAAAGAGGTCGACAAGAGGTTCGTGAACTCACACCACTTATTGCCCGAACCGCCCGTTTCTGAGCCAAAAATATCCTTCTAGAATGGGAAGAGTTACCCCAAAACATAATACCATACGACATAAGTGAATGAAAATAAGCAAAGTAGACTAATTTACGTGTCAAAGTATGACTCACTTTCGATACCGTTCGAATAGTGAAAATGGCAGTATTAAGTCCTTGAACAAGATCCTGATCGTGGGCTTTGCACGACAGCTTACTATCTATCTGAACACCTAGGAATACTTTCACTAATCATATGCCCGTTCTGTGACATTAAAAAGTCAGGTTTTGTTGAATTGTGTGTTAGAAACTGTAAAAACTGAGTCTTACTGTGGTTTAAGGTTAGTTTATTTTCTACAAGCCATGAACTGAGGTCATGTACTGCACTACTTGAAACTGAGTCAATGCTGCACACAAAATCCTTTACTAGCAAGCTAGTGTCATCAGCAAACAGAAATATTTTAGAGTTACCCATAATACTAGAGGGCATATCATTTATATAAATAAGGAACAGGAGCGGCCCCAACACTGATCCCTGGGGCACCCCACACTTGACAGTACCCCACTCAGATCCCACATCACAGCCGTTATCAACATTGTGAATAATGACCTTTTGCTGCCTGTTGCTAAAGTGAGAGGTGAACCAATTGTGAGCTACTCCCCTTATTCCGTAATGGTCCAACTTCTGGAGCAGTATTGTGAGATCAACACAGTCAAATGCCTTTGTTAAATCAAAAAATACGCCAAGCGTTCGAAACTTTTTGTTTAGCCCATCCAGTACCTCACAGAGAAAAGAGAATATAGCATTTTCAGTTGTCAAACGACTTCTAAAGCCGAAGTGTACATTTGATAGCAAATCGTGTGATATAAAATGATCAATTAACCTTACATACACAGCCTTTTCGATAACTTTTGCAAACACTGATGGCATAGAAATAGGTCTAAAATTATCTACATTATCCCTTTCTCCCTTTTTATAAAGCGGCTTTACTACTGAGTACTTAAATTGCTCAGGAAACTGACCATACCTAAAGGAAAAATTACAGATATGGCTAAATACAGGGCTAACATGTGCAGCACAGTACTTTAATATTCTACTAGACACTCCACCATAACCATGAGAGTCCTTAGTCTTTAGTGATTTAATTATTGACTCAATCTCCCTCTTGTCTGCATCACAGAGGAGTATTTCGGACGTCAATCTCGGAAAGGCGTTTGCTAAGAAATTTATATGATTTCCTGTAGAAACTAAATTTTTATTTAATTCACCAGCAATGCTTAGAAAATGGTTGTTAAATACTGTACATATATCTGATTTATCAGTAACAGAAATATTATTACAGCGAACTGACTTTATATCATCAACCTTGTGCTGCTGACCAGACACTTCCTTCACAACTGACCATATGGCTTTAATTTTATCCTGTGAATTAGCTATTCTACTTTTGGCCTTGCTAATAACATTTTTAAGCACCTTACAATACTGTTTGCAATGGGTTACTGTAGCTTGATTGTGACTACTTCTAACATTTTGATATAATTCCCACTTTGTTGTACATGATATCCTTATCCCACTAGTCAGCCAACCGGGCTGTCCATTGCTGCTAGTACCCCGTTTGGAATGTTCTAATGGAAAGCAACTCTCAAAGAGCATGAGAAATTTGTTATGGAAAGCATTGTATTTATCATCTATATTATCGGCACTATAAAAATCTTGCCACTCTTGTTCCTTGACAAGTTTTGAAAAACTCTTTATTGCTGTTGGATTAACTTTCCTACGTAGTTTGAAGTTAAACACGACATTGGTTTGAGTACAAAAACCTTTTAGTGTTAAAATTTGTACATCGTGGTCTGAAAGGCAATTCACCCTTTTATTAACAGAATGCCCATCTAGTAATGAAGAATGAATAAAAATGTTGTCTATGACTGTGCTACTGTTGCCCTGCACCCTAGTTGGAAAAAACACAGTTTGCATCAGATCATATGAATTTAGGAGATCTACCGACATCCTTTTTCTAGCACAATCATGTACAAAATTAATATTGAAGTCATCACATATAACTACTTTCTGGTACTTCCTACAAAGTGAATCAAGAACCCTCTCTAGCTTAAGCAAAAATGCTCTGAAGTCGGAGTTAGGGGACCTATAAACAACAGCTATTACAAGTTTAGTTTCACTAAATTCAACTAATGCTGCGCAACTTTCAAATATCTGTTCAGTGCAGTGTCGCGATACGTCTATGGACTCAAATGAAATACTGTTTTTTACGTACAGAGCCACTCCCCCACCCCGCAAGGAACTCCTTGGGAAACAGCCAGCTAATCTGTAGCCTGGTAAAGGAAGCCTCTGAATTATCAAATTATTCAAGTGGTGCTCTGATATACCAATAATTTCAGAGTTAACATCTATTAGCAGTTCACTAACTTTATCTCTATGACACTCACGTCTCCCAATAAGTACCATCCATCATAAAATCCTTAAAATCAAAGTATTCTAGAGGCTGTGATAGCATATCAATGAAGTTAATCAAAGAGTGCTCATATGAGTTGAGTTCTATCTTAAGTTATTTGTGTAAGCAATCCTTTATCAGCAGAACATTTCCAGACTGGATACAATATGCTGAAACTAAGCCTCTTTACAAGAAGATGGATAAAGCGATACCATCAAACCATCGACGAACTTCACTTCTGCCAGATTTTCAAAAATATTTGAAAAGATTGTGTTCAAGTATCTCTTTCCGCATCTGACTGCAAATAATATATTGTCCAACTCGCAATTTGGGCTCCTTAAGGATTCTGATATAAAGAAGGCTATTTACATGTACAGTGAGAATGTCCTTAATCCATTAGAAAATAAATTAGAGGCTACTGGCATTTTCTGTGATTTGTAAAAGCCCTGTGACTGTGTGAATCACAGCTTTCTCTTAAGCAAATTAGCATATTATGGTGTCACTGGCAGTGCTGCAGAATAGTTCAAGTCTTAGCTAACTAACAGGAAACAAAGGGACTTCTGCGAAATACCTGTGGAGTCAATCTTCATCTGACTGGGAATTAATTACATGAGGTATTCCATCCTGGGTCTATTACTTTTTGTTGTGTACGTTAATGAGTTCTCGTCTGTTACATTGACAGGTGCAGAGTCTTTTTCGATGGCATAAGCTACAAACATAGCAATAAGTAGCAAGTCAAGTACATGCGATTGCAGTCTTTCTCGGCGTACTCCACTGATGAATTCTTCTCGGGTTATCTTGTCGCAGCTTCGCCAGAAAATGATGGGTACGAAACTCATTGAAACGTTGCGACAAGACGACGCCACCACTCGGCTGATAACCCGAGAAGAATTCATCAAGTTCAAATTTAGTAATGGCTGCTAATCAAATTTTCACTGACAATAAATGATTTAAAGCTAATACACAGTCATTAAACTTCAAAAAGATCCACTATATGGGTTAAGTACCTTTCAGAAATTTCCTTCCGGCATGTGTATAAATATGAAGACATCCAGAGCGAAGACGCTGGCAGCGTTAGATATCTGGGATTACAAGGCCATAATAAATTCAGTTGGGAACTGCATACCACAGAATTGCTCAATCGCATGAACAAGTCTGTATTGGTAGTGGGAATGATGTCAGATGCAGGAGATATAAATATAAGAAAACCTTGCGTACTTTGCTTACTTTTATTCTATTATGGAATACGGGACCATATTCTGGAGTAACTTGTCAAACCGGGCAAAAGTTTTCAGCATGCAAAAGCGTGTACTAAGACATTTGTAGTGTGAATTCAAGAACATCATGTATAACCCGTTCAAGGAACTTTGTATTCTAAGCACTGCTTCTCACTATATTTATTCCTTAACGAAATTTGTTGCAATTAATATGTCTCGATTTCCAAACAATAGCTCAATACATACTATCAATACTAGGTATACGAGCAGTCTACATGAAGATCTAAAACCACTTACTGGTCCAAAAGAGGCCTAGTATTCAGGAACACACATTTTCAATGAATTGCCAGTACACTATCACAAATTTGGCTTTAGATAAAGCTCATTTAAGCAGAGTACGAAAGACGTTTTGATAAACATCTCCATCTACTCTATAGATGAATATCTTATCAGGGACTGTTAGACCAGCTTAATTAAAAACGTCTGTTAGATTTCAATTTTGACAGCACTTGGCCACAACTGTGAAGATTAGGTATTTTACGTGTGATAAATCTATTAAAAGTGCACAACTATGTTTCATTTGACAGTGTATTAATTCTGTATATATTAGCAGTTCCACTTTACTGTGATGAACTCAAATATTTTGAAAATCTCCAAATAAATGATCAGAATAGTGGTGAGTATTATTTTAAAATGTCTTTTTTTTATTTTATATTTCCTAACTTGTTCCATACTCACGAGAATCATCTCATTGTTGGGTCTATGGATGGATAACGTAACCTAATCCAATCTAACCTCTAGCTAGATCTGCGATAAAATGCAGATTGATGAAGCTACTGCTGTTTGTGTTCATCCTTGTTCATCATCTTCTCACAGTTGCTGGGCACAACGATTCCTAATGGAATGCAACCTGACTCCAGAGCCGGTAGCACTGACGCCGTGTGTGCGGTTTCCATTACGGATGCCCAGCTCTTTCCCACATCCTGTCCGTATACGTCACGTCAATGCAGATTTATTGTTATCGCCCCGTTTAAGATCACTCCTTAGTATTAGCTTTAAATATTTATACAATGTGACGAATTTCAATGATTCGTCACTACTCGTATAGTAGAAATTGCTCTGCTCTATCTTTTCATGGACACTGTCCAGAAGTTACTAATGTCGAAAGAGAGCTGACATTTACTACTCCTAGGACCAATTTTGTGGAAATCTCTCTGCAGTTACTTGCGGCCAGGTAGCGACGATATTTTTCTGTATACGGTACACAAGTTGATCTTGGTACTGTCCTATCTAATAAATCGTTTCTGTGTATTAAGTATAATACTGATCCTGCAAAATGCAGAAAACACCAGTTGTTGCACTTGTGGTTAAAAAAAGAACGTACAAATGGCGTAGAGAAGCAGCTGAAAGAGTCGAAAAGAAACATGTACCTCTTTAGGTCCAGATGGAATCGCAGTTCGGTTTTCACAGAGTACTCTACAACACTGGCCTCTTAGCTTGCATTTATCGATAATCTCTCGCCCAGGGCAAAGCTCTAAGCAACTAGAGAAACGCGAAGGTGACTCTTGTACCTGAAAGAGATAAAACAACAGACTCACATAATTACACACCAATATTCTTAACGTCGTTTTCATGCAGAAGTCTGGAACATATTCTCAGTCTGAATACAATAAATTCCACATTCCTAGATTTTCCCAAAGCGTTTGGCACGATGCCCCCTACAGACTGTTGACAAAGGTGCACGCTTACGGGATTTGGCCCCCACACAAGTGAGTGACAGAAAGATTTTTTAAGTAATAGAACCCAAGACGTTCTACGCGACGGTGAGTGTTCATCAGAGACAAGGGTTTCGCCATGAGTGCCCGAGGAAACTGTTATAGGACCGCTCGTATTCTATACATACATAAATGATCTGGCCGGCAGGTTGATGTAGAGAAATGTAGGTCAATGTGGATGAATAAGAACAAGAATACTGCCACGTTCGAATACCGCAATAGCAATGTTCTGCTTGACACAGTCAAGTCGAGTAAACACCTTGGCGTAACATTGCAAAGCGATAGGTAATGCAATTGAGCACGTTAGGCTGGTAGTCGGGAAGGCGAATACTCGATTTGTTTTGTTAGGAGAAATCTGGGAAAGTGTAGCACGTCTATAAAGGAGACGGCTTATACAGCAGTAGTGAGAACCTTTCCTGAATACTGCTCGAGTGTTTGGTATCCCCACCAGGTCGGGAAAAGGAAGCAATCGAAGCAGTTCAGAGGCGTGGAGTTCGCTCCCAGCGCCCCTCTGTGGTAGCTATTAATGTGGCCAAATCCTCAACCTTTGTATGCCCTCCTTGTCTGGACCTTTTCATTTGATGATCTATCCACGTGGTAGTATACTAGATGTATAAAGTGCAAATGCAAAAAGTAACTAGACTCAATTGCACTGAATTTTTTCACAGTTGGAACTAATTCACATGGAAAACATTTAACAACCAGAGGTATAGATTTGATATAGTTCAATAACAAAAACCCTTCGCCAGAAAATGAACGATATGGAGAACTTAACGTAGAATTGTTATCCCTACATTTACAACAGGTTTGTCGTTGATTGTTGTTTCCTGGTATCGGCATCCAATGCTATTTAAGCAGGTGAAAGACTCGCAGGTCTCAGTGATTCTTCATGTGCTTTCTGCGAAACAGATTTTCTGCAGGTACGTTTATAATTTTTACTTCGTTGTACGTTGCCTAAGACATGTTCCGACGTAATGAATACCAGTTGCACATTGTTAGTAGAACAGGATGCATTGTCCACACTTAGTGTTACATACTACTTCGTTTTTCTATGCCTAAAACCTTAAATTGCCACGAAACTTTATTTTTTCCATTGTGTCAAACGCCTTCTCGCTATCAGCGCTTACTGAATCAAACAAGGGTATAAATACAGCACCGGCCATGAAAATTGCTACACCAAGAAGAAATGCAGATGATAAACGGGTATTCATTGGAAAAATATATTATACTAGAACTGACATGTCATTACATTTTCACGGAATTTGGGTGCATAGATCCTGAGAAAGCAGTACCCACAACAACCGCCTCTGCCCGTAATAACCGCCTTGATATGTCGGGGCATTGAGTCAAACAGACCTTGGGTGGCGTGTACAGGTACAGCTGCCCATGCTGCTTCAACACGATACCACAGTTCATCAAGAGTAGTGACTGACGTATTGTGACGAGCCAGTTGCTCGGCCACCATTGACCAGAAGTTTTCAATTGGTGAGAGATCTGAGGAATGTGCTGGCCAGGGCAACAGTCGAACATTTTCTGTATCCAGAAAGACCCGTACAGGACCTGCAACATGCGGTCGCGCATTATCCTGCTGAAATGTAGGGTTTCGCAGGGATCGAATGAATGGTAGAGCTACGGGTCGTAAGTACATCTGAAATGTAACGTCCACTGTTCAAAGTGCCGTCAGTGCGAACAAGAGGTGACCGAGACGTGTGACCAATGGCACCCCATACCATCACGCCGGGTGACACGCCAGTATGGCGATGACGAATACACGCTTCCAATGTGCGTTCACCGCGATGTCGCCAAACGCGGAAGCGACCATGATGATGCTGTAAACAGAATCTGGATTCATCCGAAAAAATGACGTTCTGCCATTCGTGCACCCATGTTCGTTGTTGCGTACACTTTCGCTGGCGCTCTTGTCTGTGATGCAGCATCAAGGGTAACGCAGCCATGTTCTCCGAATTGATAGTCCATGCTGCTGCAAACGTCGTCGAATTGTTCGTGCAGATGGTTGTTGTGTTGCAAACGTCCCCATCTGTTGACTCAGGGATCGAGACGTGGCTGCACTATCCGTTACAGCCATGCGGATAGGATGCCCGTCATCTCGACTGCAAGTGATACCTTTATCAAAGTCGGAAACGTGATGGTACGCATTTCTCCTCCTTACGCGAGGCATCACAACAACGTTTCACCAGTCAACGCAGGTCAACTGCTGTTTGTGTATGAGAAATCGGTTGGAAACGTTCCTCATGTCAGCACGTTGTACGTGTCGCCACCGGCGCCAACCTTGTGTGAATGCTCTGAAAAGCTAATCGTTTGCATATCACAGCGTCTTCTTCCTGACCAGCCCGACTGGCCGTGCGGTTCTGGGCGCTACAGTCTGGAGCCGAGCGACCGCTAAGGGCGTAGGTTCGAATCTTGCCTAGGGCATGGATGTGTGTGACGCCCTTAGGTTAGTTAGGTTTAATTAGTTCTAAGTTCTAGGCGACTGATGACCTCAGAAGTTACGTCGCATAGTGTTGGGCAAATAAATACAATCAAGTGTTCTTCCTGTGCCAGAACAAATATATTTGTTTTAGAGCAACGGTTTCTAGCTACATGTTGATGTATTTGGACCTTATTATCGACTACTTCGATATCAAAAAATGGTTCAAATGGCTCTGAGCACTACGGGACTTAACTTCTGAGGTCATCAGTCCCCTAGAACTTAGAACTACTTAAACCTAACTAACCTAAGGACATCACACAACATCCACTCAACACGAGGCAGAGAAAATCCCTGACCCCGCCGGGAATCGAACCAGGGAACCCGGGCGCGGGAAACGAGAACGCTACCGCACGACCACGAGCTGCGGACCTACTGCGGTATCGTGGCTGTAAATCTTGAAATATTCCTCGATCTTTTCCGATGCTTTTTCATATACTTTTTCATTTACTTACTTTTCACTCAATAGCCACATTGTGTATGTTCAGTGGTGCATCCGATGGGGTTAGTGTTGATAGCTTTAAAGCTGATATAAGTGGTTTCTAACGAATGAAACATCTGAAACAGGTTTTCATTTGCATAAGTACACAGCTGTACAGATCATAAGACTGTTTATGAGATGATGTGGCAGTCACAAATGCTATTTCCGTTCTGTTCATGGAAGCTTTTCACTGCAAAAGATGGTCTGCGCTTCTCTACTTGCCATACATCTTACAATTTTTCCATCAAGCACCTGTAAGCTGTGTTCAAAATCTTCAAAAGGATAGGAATGTAATACAAACACGAGAGATCTACATCATCCGAAAAAATCAAAGAGAAGCAATAAAGTGAAAAATCATGAAAAACAATTTCATGATAAAGTAGGTGAGAGGCAGGACTGCAGCTTACTATGTTCTTAAACTGAATTTTGAAGGAGCAATTGAGAATCTGAAAGGAAGTTTTCAGAAAAGAACAACAGTGAATACCGTTAATGTTCGCAGATGACATGTCGCAAGGGAGAATTAAATCTGATGGAATGGAAGTGGACTAAGGATGAAGAAAAAGGCCGGTGGCTGAGCTAAAGTGTAGTTCAAACTGAGTTAAGGATCGCTAAACATTAAAGTGGGGAAGACACCGGTACAAGAAGTGAAAAAGGAGATATCAAAAGAAGATTGGTACGAGGAAGAATGCGTTATGTGGCAAAACAGATAAAAGGTTTCAGACTTCAGCAGGGAGGCCATGAAGAGGTTAGAAATTCAGTCAAAATACACAGCTGGACACGGATTCATTTGGTTTTCAGTAGCGTCACTCGAAGTCTATTTTCACACTTTTGTACATTAGTGAAACGTGCGACGCCAATACTAATTTCAAATTTTGATGTGGCATTTATTTTAACATGCAGTAATGTTGTTGAATATACTACCACGGCCGTAATATAACCTAAAGATGGTTGCTTTCACACCGAAACAATAACTCAATGCAAGAATTCATCTTTTGAAGAAACGTACCTAAGAAAAATGTGTGATTCGTAAAACTAGCTGATTTTACACTATACGTATAGTTCTTGACGCAGAAGAATCGTAGTGTATCGAAAATAAGCCTTGTTGAATATCATCGATGACAAAATCCTGTGTTACGTAACACAGGTTCCTCCAGTCTTTTCTTAAATGTGAGGAATACCTTCGTCTGCTACAACATTACTTTCGGTTGAACAGAACTAGAAAATCATTTTATTGATAGCCTGCTAAATTAAATATCATAGCAGCATTATCAGTGTAAACCCACAGACGTCCAAAACGTATTCGCTACTTGTGTTCCCTTTGAGACTGTACCACTTCTTTCCCAATTTTCACTCCGAAGCATATCTCCCGCCTGTTATTTATGACTTGGTGTGCAGTTCAAGAAAATTATTGACATCAAATTTCAAAATGACGAGTTCACAGAAATGGTGTTTTCAAGAAAAATACACAAAAAAAAAAACTACAGAGAATTTAACATTCATGCCTTTATTTGTAGGTACACTGCAGTATAATTCTATCCGAGTTGTCTGCTGAATCTTAATAACTAGGGTTCTTTATTTTACAGTTTCCAAGAACACCTACATGTATTTGTTTGACCGAAGACATCATCAGCTGAGGACTCTTTTCTCCACTACGTGCGGTATGACACCTTAGTAGTAGTAGTAGCTTTATTCATCCGTAGATGTCTTTTTACAAGGATATAGGACAAGACGTAAAAGTATTCAAATATGTCCATTTAAGTGACAGTAATATGCGTTTTATGCCGGAAATTCCTCTGTGTTACCTTTATCTGCGAGTAGAAAGCGAAATTACACTCCGAGTGAGTGGAGAAGCGGTTGGAAACCAAACGTATCCATCTCCAATTGCTTGCTTCGAACGTACTCTAGAGAGATGCCTATTCGGTCCCTGAATAAACTCTGCGGTCTGTTCGTTGCAGGGAGTCTGGTATTACTGTGCGGTGTAATGGCTTCCCAGTCAAACTGTACTAAAGGCTTGCCACGAAAACATCAGCCTGTGCTTAATAACCAACCGGCTCTGATATCTGCCACTGGAGAAATAGCGTTTCTAAGCGATCATCTCTCAAATTATGGCGCGTTCCCACAGAATCGCAGTAACAAGTTTGGGAGAGAGGGCGCGTGAGCCGCTTTGAGCAATTCCCTGGCCTCTTTGACGTTTCTGTGCCAATTCTAAACAAAAAAGGAACTCAAGTGGATGTTCCATCGAAATCTAGATCATTAGGAACCCTTCACACTGGACTAGGAAAGTGATTGGAGGAGGGGAGGGAGGGGAATCGGATTTCTTTTTTTTCTTTGTTAAGAATCCGATCTGAACCGTTACACTTAGGGAAATCATATCGTCTTCCGTAACTTAGAAATCACCACAGCTCAATGCTTGGCAGAGAAATAACGTTAGATCCACAGTGCTACAGTGGATTTTTGGATTCGTTGTGAGAGCGATCTTGGCAGGCCTCTCTTGCATCTCATGCCATCGGAGTTGACAGAGCATCTCTGTGCCGCTTTCGCTCTCACTAAATGAACTTATAACAAACAACGCTACTGTTCTTTGGACCTTCTCTACTTATTCAGTCCTATCTCATTTGCATCCAAGACTGACGAGCAATACTCAAGTTGAACGAGGGTTTTATGAACTACCCCCTTTGTGGACGGACTACGTTTCCTAAAGAATCTTCCAGTGAATCTCAGTTTTATGTTGTCGTTCAATCTCAAATCGTTCCACACACAGACTTCTAGGTATTATGTGGACTGACTGCATCCAGTGATTTTTTTCTACAGTCGTATAACCATGCAATAAAGGGTCTTTTTGCCTTTGTATGTGCAACAATCTGTTTATGCTGAGGCTCAACTGGCGCTCCCTGAACGAAAAGTCTTGCAGCGTTTCGCTACAATTTTCTAGCGTTCGACTTATCCCTATACAATAACATCATCCCTGAAAAGCATCACAGATCTTCTGACATTGTTCACTGGGCTATTTATGAATATTGTGAGAAGTAATGGTCCAGTTATACCCTCTTGGGCTACCTCCGAAGTTACTTTTACGTATGCAGATTTCTCTCCGTCGACAGAGAGAAACTGTTCAGTCAGACGGTTGGTCTGATTTTCCGTACGCTCATATTTGGTTTCTTATGCGGCAATGCAGAACAGTATCGAACCCCTGCCGGAAGTGAGGGAACACGGCATCTACTTGGAGCGTCGGTATCTGTTGCCTTTAGTGTCTCGTGGACTTGCAGAGTGAGTTGGGTTTCACCACAACTGATGAACTACTTGAGCGAAAAACTATGGTTTCGTAGGCCGACATCAACGGGTGGGAGAGCAGGGTGTGGATGGCATCCCCCTCCAGAACGACACCTCAGAAAACGAGAATGAGCTCGGTCAGGGTCAAGTGTGACCTAATCATTTTTACGAGTCACTTAGTGAAACGTGCGAAGGCTAAACAGGGTAGTCGAGAGAGAAATGGGTACTGTTCCTCCAGCATACGAGTCTCGTAATAACAGAATAATCCTGATAAAGAAGAACACAATGTAATAATTTCATTTATCCCAACATTGTTTTGACTTTAACACAATGTAATAATTTCATTTATCCCAATATTGTTTTGACTTTTCTAAATGCTGAATCAGTATTTCCGACGACCAGACTTTTATCGATTTCTTCGCATCTTCCCTGCAGCCATTACACCTTGTTTTCCAAGCACACTCTATTTATTTTATTCTAGGTGATCTGTACTGCTGTTTTCCTGTCTTTCTCTGAACGTATTTGGACTTCCATTCTTTCGCTGATCAATTGAAATATTTCTTCTGTTACCTAAGGATTCCTCCCAGTCACCTTCCTTGTAGCTGTGTCTGCCTGTCCATTTTCTGTGAATATAGTTTATGGACATATCAATTACATTTCAGGCGAGCTATTTACAGCGATAGCCCCAATTTATTATGCTGCCTTAGAGGTCTTCAAATGTATCCCATCATTTCTCACTACTTCAGTATCCAACTCTATTCCACACCGACTTTTGCGAATGGTTCACTTAAACATTAGTCAATTCTTCGACATTATTAAAAAGTGTTCTGAGTCTACATCTGCTCCTGGCTACACCTGACAATCCATTGTTTGATTATGGTATCTTTGTTTGACCATGATGTAATCCAGCTCAAATATTTCCGTGCGTCCAACACTTTAAAAATATACTTAATCCTCCTACAATTACTAATTAGTGTATTCCCTATTACTAAGTGAAATTTGTTGCATAATTCAATTAGTTCCTGCCCTCTTTAATTCATATTACCATAACCAAAATCTTCCATTACTCTTTGTTCTGTTCCTCATCCTATCACCGCGTTCCACTACCCCCATGATTATTAGATTATGATCTCCTTTTACACAGTAACTTAACGATTAAGTATCCTCATATACAGTTTTCTTACTCTTCTAGTTCCGTTGGACCAAACTGAGGAGCAAACCTAGCAAATCTCCATAGTCACCGTACATGAAATTACAACAACAATAGATAAAGTAAAATGTTTATAAACCCTAGTCACGGAACGTGACAGTACATGAAATTACAACAACAATAGATGAAATAAAATGTTTATAAACCTTAAAAAGACGACAAGCAGTCAGCAGTATAACAGACTAATCAGCTTAATTTTTCAAGGGACTCCTCAACAGAACAGGAGTGACCCATGAGGAAACGCTGCGTTTAGATTTGCAAGCGCGTGGATTACTGCTAAGATTTTTGAATTCTTGAGGTGGATTGTTGACAACGGATGCAGCAGAATACTGCACGCCTCTCTGGACAAGAGTCAGCGAAGAACGATCAAAATTCATATTAAACGAGTGAAAGCTGTTAATTCTTGGGAATAAGCTGATACTGCCAACAATAAACAACATTAGAGAATATATACAGGGTATTAGAAAAAGGTACCGCCAAACTTTCAGGAAACATTCCTCACACACAAAGAAAGAAAATATGTTATGTGGACATGTGTCTGGAAACGCTTACTTTCCATGTTAGAGCTCATTTTAGTTTCGTTCTTCCAACTTCGCTCAATGGAGCACGTTATCATGATTTCATACGGGATACTCTACCTGTGCTGCTAGAACATGTGCCTTTACAAGTACGACACAACATGTGGTTCATACACGATGGAGCTCCTGCACATTTCAGTCGAAGTGTTCGTACGTTTCTCAACAACAGATTCGGTGACTGATGGATTGGTACAGGCGGACCAATTCCATGGCCTCCACGCTCTCCTGACCTCAACCCTCTTGACTTTCATTTATGGGGGCATTTGAAAGCTCTTGTCTACGCAACCCCGGTACCAAATATAGAGACTCTTCGTGCTCGTTCTGTGGACGGCTGTGATACAATACGCCATTCTCCAGGGCTGCATCAGCGCATCAGGGATTCCGTGCGACGGAGGGTGGATGCATGTATCCTCGCTAACGGAGGACATTTTGAACATTTCCTGTAACAAAGTGTTTGAAGTCACGCTGGTACGTTCTGTTGCTGTGTGTTTCCATTCCGTGATTAATGTGATTTGAAGAGAAGTAATAAAATGAGCTCTAACATGGAAAGTAAGCGTTTCCGGACACATGTCCACATAACATATTTTCTTTCTTTGTGTGTGAGGAATGTTTCCTGAAAGTTTGGCCGTACCTTTTTGTAACACCCTTTATATTGAGAGGTCAGTGTCAGAATACTCATACTAATGAACAAGATTCGAAAAGAAGTTCGCGAAGTTACACCACTTACTGCCCGAACCGCCCATTTCCGAGCCAAAAATACTCTTTGAGAATGGGAACAGTTACCCCAAAATATAATACCATACGTCATAAGCGAATTAAAATAACCAAAGTAGACTATTTTTTATGTCGAACTAACACTCACTTCAGACACTGTTCTAATAGTCTTGTCTCTGGACAAGATACTGAACATGGGCTTTGAACACTTAAATTTGAACCGTTCAATCTCACTAACCATATGCCCATTCTGTGTAATTAAAACAAGTTTTGTTGAATTGTGTGTTAGAACCTGTAAAATCTGAGTGTGAATGTGATTTAGCGTTAATTTATTGTCTACAAACCGTGAATATTTGCCTTATATGCCTTGAACTACACTATTTGAAACAATAGCACCGTTGCACACAACATCCTTTACTACCAGTCTAGTGTCATTAGCAAACAGGGATATGTTAGAATCAACTGTGATACTAGAAGTCGCATCATTTATACAAATAAGGAACAGGAGTGGCACCAGGACTGATCTCTATGGCAACCCCCCACCCCCACCCCCCACCCTCCCACCCCATTTAACGCTGCCCCACTCGGACCTCTTATCATAGCCATTCTAAATAGTGTGGAGGATGACCTTCTGCTGTCTGCTGAAGTAAGAGGTGAACCAGTTGTGATCCACCCCTGTATTCCATAATGGTCCAACTTCTGGAGAAGCAATTTGTGATCAAGACGATCAAGGGCCTTAGTTAAATAAAAAAAGATGCCTATCGTCCGAAATATTTTGCTTAATCCTTCCAGTACCTCACGGAGAAAAGAAATATAGCGTTTTCAGTTGTTAAACCACTTCTAAAACCAAACTGTATATTTGACAGAAAATTATGTGAAACGTGGTGAGCAATTATCCTTATATACGTAGCCCCTTCAATAACTTTATAAGACACGGATCCCATAGAAATAGGTCTAAAATTGTCTTAATTATACCTTTCTCCATTTTCATAAAGCGGTTTTACTACTGAGTATTTTAATCGTTTAGGAAACTGACCATTCCTAAAGGAAAAATTACAAATACGACTAAGTACAAGCCGGCCGCGGTGGCCGAGTGGTTCTAGGCGCGCAGTCCGGAACCGCGGGACCGCTACGGTCGCAGGTTCGAATCCTGCGTCGGGCATGGATGTGTGTGATGTCCTTAGGTTAGTTAGGTTTAAGTAGTTCTAAGTTCTAGGGGACTGATGACCACAGCTGTTAAGTCCCATAGTGCTCAGAACCATTTGAACCATTTTTTTGACTAAGTACAAGGATAACATGTGCAGTACAGTGCTTTAGTATTCTGCTAGGTACTCCATCATATCCATGGGAGTCGTACGTCTTCAGTGATTTGATTGTTGACTCAGTCTCCTCGCCGTTAGTATCACAGAACAGTGTATCAGATATCAGTCTCGGAAAGGCATGTTTTCCTGTAGAAACTAAGTTTTTATTTAATTCACTATTCTCAGATAGTGATTGTTAAATACTGTACATATATCAGACTTATCAATAATAGCAACATTTTTACTACTTACTGACTTTATATGGGCGACGTCTTGCTGCTAACTAGACGCTTCATTCACGACTGACCACATGGTTTCAATTTTGGCTTGTGAACTGGTTTTTTTTTTTTTGCTTTTTGCCTTTCTAAAAACATTATTAACCACCTTACAGTACTGTTTGTAATGCGCTACTGCAGCTCGCTTGTGACTACTTCTAACATTTCGATATAATTCCTGCTTTGTTCTACACGATATCCGTATCCCACTAGTCAGCCACCTAGGCCGGTTACTGTTAGTACCCTGTTTTGTTCTAATGGAAAGCAACTTTCAAAGAGCGTGATAAATGTGTTACGGAAAGCATTGTATTTGTCATCTATGTTATCAGCAATCTAAACATCACGTCACTCTTGTCCCTTAACGAGGTTTAAAAACACTCTATTGCCATTTTATTAGCTTCTCTACATAGTTTGTAATTATATACAACATTTTTTGAATAGAATAACCTTTTAGTGCTAATATCTGTGCATCATGGTCTGAACGGCCATTCAACCTTTTACTAAAAGAATGCCCAAAAAATGAAAAATAAATAAAAATCTTATCTCTGGTTGTGCTACTGTTCCCCTTCATCCTGGTTGGAAAAAATACAGTCTGCATCAGATCATATGAATTTGGATCTTTCAGCAACCTTTTTCTTGTAAAATCACATACAAAACTAATATCGAAGTCACCACATACACCTAATCTCTGTCTTTTAACCTAGTGACTTCGGTATTCATACCTGTACTATTGTTGTTTGTTTGCTGCTCATTTGGATGACAACTACGCTGTTATTAAACTATTCTCAGTAACTCACTCTCTACCCTGTTTTCCTATTAATAACGAGCCTTATTCCCGTTGTTTTAATCTTATTTTTATCTGACCAGAAATCTTTCTCTTCCTTCCCTTTCATTGACTGTCCCCCATTACATCTAGATTGAGCATTTGCATTTTCCTTCTCAGGTATTTTAGCTTGCGCATCACGTTCAAACTTCTGAATTCCAAGCTCTGACTCGTTGAACGTTATTCCGTCGTTTGTTATTCCATTTTTTTTTCATGGTCGTGTCCACTTTGGCAGTCCCTTCCCGGAGATCTGAATGCGCACTAATTCGGAATTTTTTGCCAATGAAGGAATCATCTTGACACTTTTTCAGTCACAGGATACATGCCCTATAGATACACGGTATTAGTCGCTAATACAGTTTATCTATTGCCTCCTCCATCCTAATGCCGTTGATCAGTGCACAATCTTTTGCCATTAAAGGATAGTTTTTTGCCACAAGCTGTGAAACTCTGTCCGCTCCTCCGTCCTCTTTGCCTAGGCCTATGGCAGAACGATGGTGACTCCTTATACCGACATTCTTCGTCCGCCATTGTTAATGATGTTTCTTCAGAACTACTAATCAAAGACATTACTCCAAGACCAAGTATCTGAAAATGGATTCAGTATTTGAAAACCATTGATCTACACGGACGGCACAAATATCGAATTGTCGGTACCGTTGGTTCTACGTATGTGCGTCGAACATCTGCATATAAGTACGGAACGACTTCGACGATATGTGTACGTAGTGTAATGAATGACAGGCCTCTTTATTTGTTGATAAATGCAAGATAATGTACATAGCAAAACGAAAGAATCCGTTAGCACCCATTTACAAATTAGGGAGTAATCCTTGCAGCCTGTGATGTGGTTTAAGTATTTAGGGGTAATGCTATGGCAGTAAATGAAGTGAGAGGAACACGTAAAGTCAGTGGTTAGCCGTGTGCGTGTTACAGTCAGTTTCAGCTGTTCATGAAATTTCCTGGCTCGTCGTTTCCAAGCGACGGGTTGGTCGCCGCCTCTCGAGAGGGGGCGGGCTCATCCACAGAGGTTACTTGAGTGCATGCGTGCTCCTTCATGACGTGAATGTTTGCTTGCTGGGGCTCTCACTGAGGACGCAGGTTCAATTCGTCCTGTTTCATTAGCGACAGTTGAACAATTATTGCTTCCCTCTGCTGTCATGGTCGTGGTTCGCGCCTTTGGAGTCGCCCGTTTCTCACTTCTGCTGCCGTGGTTGTGGATGCTGTGCTTCCTTCCTGTATTTACTTTCGACCTAACACAGGTGTACCAAGACGATGGTAAGCGTCTTCCTTACCTGTAACTGAAGGGACGTTTCCTTCGAGAAACCTCTTGCCCGTTCAGCGAAATTCGGTTTGGGACAACGTGTATAATGCTGCATAGCTTTGGACAGTAACACTTATAGTTGTCCTAGATCTCTCTTTGGATCAGCATTAAGTGCTAGTAACACAAGCCTGAGGTATTTTAAGCATACTGTCAAAAGGCAAATAGAAATGTGATTTTAATGCACATTGTTTTGTTGAAGTCTTATGTCTGTATTCATTCAAGATTACTTTGCCGAGAAACGTAAACATGTACTGTTTAGTTAAATGTGTAAGGGCCTTGTGTGTGTGTGTGTGTGTGTGTGTGTGTGTGTGTGTGTGTGTGTGTGTGTGTGAGGGAGAGAGAGAGAGAGAGAGAGAGAGAGAGAGAGAGGAGGGGGGAGGGGGGAGGGGGTGTTCGTTTAACATTTAACTGAACCTAAGTATGTCTGACATAGCACAAGCTGGTAGCCTCATTTTAACGTTACGCACCATTTGCTTTCAGCTGTTTTATGGCTTATTTTGAAACTTGTGAAGTTTTTAAAATTGATTCTGCGACTATTTATTGTACTGAAAGTCATATATACAAGCATTAAAGTTTTTGCTATACGTTAAGGTTTTCATGGTTGGAATTATTAACGATTTGTTAGTGGCTATTAAAACGACTCTTGTGACTTGTTTCTTGTCAATGTTAAAATGTCGTTCGCGTAGATAAATATCATGAAAGGACTTTTTTAATTTTGGCTCAGCACCTTCTCACTCTCAGATCCGAGCTCCCTACCATTTCAGGTAGGAAGGGAGGCGAAGGGAAGAATTAGATTCGTTTATACGATGCTGAAAAAGTACGATACATTGACTATAAGACTCAAGAATCACCTGTTGTAGAGTCCTTGTCAAACAGGGATGACCGCAGATATTCGGATGTATAGTAACCGACCAGCAAAGTCAATACCATTGAGAGGCTATTCTCTCGAAACTCTAAATGGCTCTGAGCACTATGGGACTCAACTGCTGAAGTCATTAGTCCCCTAGAACTTAGAACTAGTTAAACCTAACTAACCTAAGGACATCACAAACATCCATGCCCGAGGCAGGATTCGAACCTGCGACCGTAGCGGTCTTGCGGTTCCAGACTGCAGCGCCTTTAACCGCACGGCCACTTCGGCCGGCTCTCGAAACTCTGATGAATGGTGTTGTGGTACAGTTCTGCTGCATCTGTTGGGTATTTCGCGTAGCGATCAAGAAATTAAATTAAGAGATTTTAGGTCTCTTACCGTGGCCAATTTTTATTCAAATTTCCTTCGCTCCGCACGCGAATAGAGTATCACAGAAAATCGCTAATACTGGTAAGAAGTTCTCTCTGCCATGCACTGTACAGTTGTGCTGGGAGAATAGGGGATGTCTCTCTTAAGAGTCATAAGGCGCTTTTTCTCTGATATTACGACAGATATTTGCAATTTCGTTTTTGCAATGTGTCGCTGAAGCCACCCCAACCAAATACTGTTGATCGCATGCTTCATGCGACACCAGGTGTCCCATTACAGACAAAATTATTTTTGCGGAATTTTACGTGTCCCTTTGATAGAACGAACCCTAATTAGACTAGTGCGATATTCGTTTCATCGACGTGTACTGAAAGTGACTGTAAACCAGGAAGACGGCGCGAGCCAGCGTAGCACGTGACTCGTCGCTGGATTTCTGTTAATTCTTCGTATTTTACTGTCCAGAGCTGACTCCAGCTTCAAATTACAAGAAAGAAATTGCAAATCTCTGCCGAAACACAAGAGTAAATAGAATGACGACTCTTAGGACGAACACCCGGTATATGTAAATGTACCAGATCAGCAGTTGTTATTCAGTGTCTGTTGCAGACTCTTGGACCGCGCGGACTCGCATTCGGTAGGAGATTTCCTTGGTTTCTCCTGACCGCTAGAGGTAAACACTGTAATGGATTCTCTGAGAAGGACACGTCAGATTTCCTTCATCATCCATGTCCAATCCGAACTCGAGCACCGTCTCTCACGACACGGCGATCAACGGAATGTTGAGCGGTAACACTGTTTCAGAGAGTTGTCTACTTGGGACGACTAGAATTGCTCGGGTAACCTGATTATTTGAAACTAATGAGTTTATTTTCATTCGGATCTGACATCTGACCGTCTTTGATTAGTAATCAAATCATCCTCGGTTCCGGATTCGAACCCCACCACTGCTTAAATTTTAAACAAACCATCATCACTGGCTGCAGAGAACTTCCGACATAAGAAGTCACCCTCGTTCTGCCAGCGGCAGAGGGGATAGGTGAAGTGTTGGCAGAAGAGCCAACACCGTGTTGCTAGAGGAGGCCGAAATGCACGCGTTAAGCTCACGCAGGATGGCGTGAGGTCTGGAACAGGTCAGAGAAATAAGACTAGCAAAACAGGAGGTAACTGGTAGAATACTTAACTTTAATCCATAAGTGGTGTACATCGGTCTGACGGTACAGGCATCACAAGTTAAATATCTATTGATAATGGCGCCTTGCTAGGTCGTAGCAAATGACGTAGCTGAAGGCTATGCTAACTATCGTCTCGGCAAATGAGAGCGTAAATCGTTAGTGAACCTTCGCTAGCAAAGTCGGCTGTACAACTGGGGCGAGTGCTAGGAAGTCTCTCTAGACCTGCCGTGTGGTGGCGCTCGGTCTGCAATCACTGACAGTGGCGACACGCGGGTCCGACGTATACTAACGGACCACGGCCGATTTAAAGGCTACCACCTAGCAAGTGTGGTGTCTGGTGGTGACACCACAATGGGAGCGGTCAGAGTTTCAAGGTACGCTCTTGGCCTTGGGGTGAGAAACAGCTCCTAAAAGGAGAAAGAATCACCTGTATCAACAACATGGGGATCCAGAACGCAATGGAAACCCCTGCATCAAACACATACGAGTATAACGTGTATCTGTGTGACATATGGCCTATAACTGAAAAAGTTTCATAATGGTTTCTCCATTGGCAAAAGAATGCGAACTAATCCCCTGTTGGGATCTCCATAAGGAGGTGACAATGAGAAAAAGATTGAACAACCAACGAAAGGATAACGTTGTACGAGTATGGACATGGTAGGAAAAAAATGTGAAAGGGGAAATGCGAAGGCTCAGACTAGATTTGGCAGAGGTCAGTAAAGTGGAATAGAGAGAAGACAAGGATTCCTGGTCAGACGATTATAAGGTAATATCAACAGCAGCAGAAAATGGCAATACGGGAGTAGGATTCGTTATAGGAAGGTAGGACAGAGAGTGAGTTACTGTGAACAGTTCAGTGATAGGGTTGTTTTTGTCAGAATCGGCAGCAAATTAACACCGACAACGATAGTTCAGGAATACATGCCAACGTAGCAAGCTGAAGATCAAGAAATGGAGAAAGTATATGAGGATTCTGAACGGGTAATTCAGTACTTATCGGAAGATGAAAATATAATAGGGGATAGAAATGCAGTTGTAGTGGAAGGAGTAGAAGAAAGGGTTACGGGAGAATATGGACTTCTATTACATGTGAGAAGGCGCTCTCTTAGAAACGAGGTTTTTCAATTCTGCAACTTCACCTTGATTAAAAACCGTATGATGAAATTGGTGCGAGTGAAGCGACTAGAAATGGCATTCGTAATGTGGCTTCTGAAAAATCTTTTTTTTTTTTTTTTTTTTTTTTCCTCCTCCAAATATGTCACGATCTCCAAGGATGTGGTCAACCAGGAACCTTAAATGTCAATGGAGCTCCTTCCACGCCGAGTCCCCAGGTGGTGCTGTTACAGACTTTCTGCCTTCATTATGATGTCATGAACGTTACCCAATCACCAGCCACTTCTCTGGCAGCCACGGGAGGCAAGCGAGGAGTTAAGGCCGTGGGGCGGCAGCAGCTGAGTTCCGGCTACTTGTCGCGACCCTGTCAACATCCTCGTTTAACGCTGTGAGCTGAACAGAAGCCGTCGATTTGCCGTACGGTGCAAACTGTAGCATGCAAAAGAAACGAATTGTAACAGTTCTGACACTAAATGTAACACTCCTGCTACTAAATGTAACTGGGTTTTCTCTTTTTATGCTAGTCAATTGTCAGGATGAGCATTACTGCAAAGGGCATTTGATTCTAAAGCGTTATGTCAGGGTAAAAATACTAAATTACTTTTTCTCACTTAACAACATGTGGGCGGGGTGGGTTCTTCCTTGGCTCGGGTGTGAGGTAGAATGAAACAGCATTTTTACATAAGATAACTTTTATTGCAAGTTTCGTACAACTGTTTCCTTACTCGATGTTCTGGCTCAGAGAACGGCAGCTGTGTCGTTTGCGAAGCCTTCTGCTGCGGCAACGGCGGCGTCTGATTACGCGTGGCGGTGTGTATCTCGTGTCACCGACTCGCCCAGTTGACTGGAGACGCGCCTCGTGCGGTGGCCCGTTTAATTATCGAGAACGAAGTCGTGCATCGGATGGTGATACCTTGGATGTGGCGTCCCAGTGTTTCTCTTCTCTAAGCGACCGCGTGTGTTGTGCGTCGGCCAGCGAAGCGGAGCGGCGCGGCGGGGGAAGGCCAGTGTCCCGGACTCGAACAACGGACTCCTGCTTGCCAGTCTTCGGATGTCAGATCTTCATCCCAGCTCACAGGTGACTGCTGATGTGAGGCCGTCTCCTTCCCGTCCTCACGAGTCACCCGGGTACATAAAAATCAGACTTCAAATACCTTTTAACTTCTGTCTTCTGGCGCCAAGGCTGCTGCTTGCTATTCCATTACAGCGGTGGACTTGATGTAGTCTCTTCTTGCATGACGGTCTTCAGCACCGAAACAGACTGAAAACTACTGCTACTCTCCTTCTTTTGTCGGGCCCACTGCGTCTCGCGTATTTATTCACTTCAGTTCACTGGAGGTGAACGACTTCACGGTCACTGCCTCTTCTGCCACGTTGAAAAGCTTCTCGAAGAATCTTCTTAACGTCGGTCATTGGCTCTTGGCATGTAGGCGAGGGCCTTTGCTCACATGTGACAACTGAGAAACACGTGAGCCGGTCGGGCGATGCCCTGACGGCTGAATCGACAGCGTCCGCTTATGTGGGGAGGGCGATGGCTTCTCCTGAACGTGCTGACTTCACGGTCATTATCTCTTCTGCTCTGCTGCTCTGCCCGCTGTTTGCCATTGTGTAATTCTTCTAAACTAAACCAAGTTTTTCATTTATATTCTAATTTCTACTTCACTTTGATTTCACTAATTTATTTACTTATCTTAAGTACCACTCAACAGAATGGAAGAATTACAAATACTGTCGATTACGATCAAGACGATACTGCACTCCATACGTGAGTGCAGTGACATAGCTAGGTAGTTTGGCGCCCGGTGCATAGTTTGTTACCCTTGTCGCCCTCCCCAGCCCCATCCCAAACGACCCAACAAAAACGTCAAATAATTTTTTGGGGGAGGCAGTTTTTCGTACAAACGGTTAATGTAAATTAAACTTAATGTTAATTATTTTGTTAACAGTTTTTCTGATTGGGAACAAATAAACAAACCGCATTTTTATAAATAAAATGTGTAATTTATCATTAGTGAAGCAGTACAAATAACCAAACAACTTCTTAATGTTACCTGCTTCAACATGTAGCTCCATTCGAACTTTTTCTGCTGAAAACTTTGAAATTGTGTCATCAGTACCATATCAGTACCATATCATTAACTACATTATTTTCTATCGACAAAATTGGCAAGCTAGATGGTCGTGCCCATCTCGTGATACACCTAAGACAATTCTTTATTAGTTTGAATAACGGCTCCTTTCACGTGACGCTACCGAAACACACGAAAACCTGAGAAATCTTAACGCCAAATTGAGATTGTATGCAGATTTTGGAAATTTGTATGCTTGTGGGAACTGTAAGGATCTTAAGGATGTATAACAAAGAAACACTTCTTCTAGCACTCCGGCAGCTTGCAGAAATCTTAGGCGTGCAAGTATACCATACTCAGAAATCTCACGATAACTGTCAACCAACCTTTCTAAAAGAGTACGAAGTTCCGTTTCTGACGTTTTAATCAGACCGATAGGTCTAAAACGGAAGAATGATCTGATACTCGTTCCATGGTTTTGCAGCGTGTCTCCGTATATAGCAAAAACCTGTCGATGGGCTCTGACATTGACTTCCTTAGTTCTTGGTGCAAAATCAGCGTCACATTTGCAGCCTTCTCTCTAGGCACCCATTTCGCCTCCCTGGCAATTGTACTTTTTCCACATCTAGCCACATGTGCCCTTCGCAGACTGAAGTGCTTCGTGAAAAAGATAATTTATCTTCTCTTCTGGCACGAGCTTCAGACATATCATCTTCGTGATATATACTCGGATGCTAACTACAAGAATCTGTAAATACTTTCGAACGTGGTTGACTTCTCCTAAGCCAGTACTCCGTAAACAGAAAAAGCACAAAAATGAGAAATCATGCAACGCAGGCAACAGCGCTTGAGGAGCTCCTCTGATTTCTATGGTTTCCGAATTGTCAGACAGTTCCTCAGTGGCATCCATAATCTTTTCAAAGCACTGAAACACCTGCTTAATAGCACCGTAATGAGCACTCCATCGCGTATGTCACAGACCGTTAACTGTAACTCCATCGTCCCTCAGATGGATCGTCCTTCTTGGATGGGAGCTGAGGAAAACAAGTTGAAACTTTCTACGCTTTACGTGGAACTGCTACAACAGCGTGTAACCTGCACACATTGAGAGACTGATTTGTACCGGGCGCAAACAATGTCTTTATATCCATTAACATAACGGTTTTCTTCTCAGTTTCCTGCAAATGACCTACAAGTGATTCCTTTACTTCCATTTTCATGTTTTGTACGTGAACGCAACGAATGATTTTACTGGTCTGATTTATGTGCGAATTGTAGAAAGTTTCAGAACACGCAAAAAAAAAGAAAGAAAGAAAGTCTCTGGCTACATTGATGCGACGCAAGTACTAATCGATTTCCATAACTTAATTTTAAAAAAAGTAAGACGATTCTAGAATGAGCGCTACATCTAAGAACGTGTTACTGTAGTTACACGATTCACAAACACATACGACCGACTAGAGTACCTCATCACGAAGGAATTCATATTTTAATATACCTATTTCTTTAAATTTGTGAAGCTAAACGTTCTGTGGAAAAACTCTTTTCTAAATCTAGGAGCCCGTAAATCGGATGTCTCCCGTACCCACAACCTCAGTTCCTTTATGCTCACAGTACGTGTTTTAAAATCTGAAGTCCCTACTTTTTTACCACAAAATAACAACAGCAAAAAAGACCTTCAGAGACAAGCAAATCATAAACACAGTTTAGTGACTGTGAAAGTACGTTAACAATGCCACCTTAAAAAAAATTAAGAGAGAGAGAGAGACAGATCAAACTAAAATAACTGACATCACTGTCTCAAGAAATGTGTGAGAATAATTTTTATTTAGACACCATTTTAGTAGTAAAATGCGCGTATGCAGTCTCTGTTCATAAGCTGTGTAGTTGCTCGCTTCCGTAAGTGTCAGGAAAAATACGAAGAAAAAAGGTACTTTTAGTACTCGTACCGCAGAATCCTTCATACGTCACTGGTTGAGTGACAAAATGTCTTCGCTACTCCGCGTCAGTAATGACTTACTCCGCCGGGAATTAGTAATTGGAGGAATACGGAAAGTACCGTTTCGGCACGAACGTGCAGGAAGAAGAAGGGCAAATAACGAAATGTTTCCGGTACTCCAACTCCATTGAGTGTTACGAACTGAAGGAATGAGAAAACTCCCGACTCGGCCCGAATACGAAGCTTTCTTCTTGGCGCTAGTGTGGTCATGAATTAGCAACGTCGTAGGCATTGTTCGGCAACTGTGCTGTCATAACAGTGATTTGCGAGTGTGGGACTGATTTATCCTATTACATTTGCCTGACTCTTTCTTGTCATCTCGATGAAATATTCTGAATAATTCCCACTTAAGATACAACATTGGGTTAGAAAAGAAAACCTTTTTTGGTTCCAAGAACGTAGTTTCATGCATTAAGCTACTCCTACTCTCACCTTGCACGTTGCGAGCTAGCTGCCTCACCAACGGGTATGGCAATGAGGGAATGCTCCCTGCAGCAATGCCTTATCCACATAGTTGTAAATTGCTCGCGTCCTAAAACGTACGTGGTTTCGAAACCAGTTTCAGTTTTGCTGCAAAAGCTGTGACTTACCATTTCCTTTCGCTGCTGCTTTAACTGTGCTGCTAACAGTTACAATTACGTGAGGAGTCTTAACCTTCCGTGTCATTGTCTCCTGGCAGTCTTGCAGGGGAAGCCACAGTCGTCTGTTTCATGAATACCAGGTTACATCACTAACAAGACAAGAGAAAGCCACCGAACAGATAAAAAGCAACTATTAGTGACACGAATCTGTATTTTGTTCATCATTTCGGCATCAAAAAAGGCGGAAAAAATTATGGAACCAATGGACAAGCTTGTTAGTATGCTTCACCTACGGTAGATCTGGAGGTAAGAAACGTACGAAAGTGCACAACTGCACATTTCCCTATTTTTTCTATTCTATTCTGTTTCAACATCACTAGCCATATCTTCAACGTTTTCTTGTGGATCCACAATTTGATTTATTACTCCATCACATTGATATATTAGCCTGTTATCCATAATATCTCCACATTTTGGTGGTATTCCTGATATTCTAGTTGTGTATGACACAAGACCAGATAAAGACGTTGTCCATTTGAGATCAATAGTTTCTTGACATTTTTGCCGGCCGCTGTGGCCAAGCGGTTCTAGGCGCTTCAGTCCGGAACCGCGCTGCTGCTACGGTCGCAGGTTCGAATCCTGCCTCGGGCATGGATGTGTGTGATGTCCTTCGGTTAGGTAGGTTTAAGTAGTTGTAAGTCTAGGTCCCGTGGTCTAGGGGTAGCGTCTTTGACTAATAATCAAAAAGTCTTCGGTCCCGGGTTCGATCCCCGCCACTGCCTAAATTTTGATAAATAATCAGCATTGGCGGCCGAAGACTTCCGGCATAAGAAGTCAGCCTCATTCTGCCAACGGCCTTGTCAAAGAGGGCGGAGGAGCGGATAGAGGTTCAGGGCACTCTCTTGTCCTAGGGGTGGGAAATTGCCCCTAAAGGCGGAAGAATCAGCAATGATCAACGACATGAGGATGCAGAAGGCAACGGAAACCACTGCATTAAAGACACGTAACGTGTATCTACAGGACATGTGGCCTGTAATTGAAGAAGTGTCATGATGATCTCTCCATTGGCAAAAGATTCCGGAATAGTCCCCCATTCGGATCTCCGGGAGCGGACTGCCAAGAGGGAGGTTACCATGAGAAAAAGATTGAATAATCTACGAAAGGATAACGTTCTACGAGTCGGGGCGTGGAATGTCAGAAGCTTGAACGTGGTAGGGAAACTAGAAAATCTGATAAGGGAAATGCAAAGGCTCAATCTAGATATAGTAGGGCTCAGTGAAGTGAAGTGGAAGGAAGACAAGGATTTCTGGTCAGATGAGTATCGGGTAATATCAACAGCAGCAGAAAATGGTGTAACAGGTGTAGGATTAGTTATGAATAGGAAGGTAGGGCAGAGGGTGTGTTACTGTGAACAGTTCAGTGACCGGGTTGTTCTAATCAGAATCGACAGCAGACCAACACCGACAACGATAGTTCAGGTATACATGCCGACGTCGCAAGCTGAAGATGAACAGATAGAGAAAGTGTATGAGGATATTGAAAGGGTAATGCAGTATGTAAAGGGGGACGAAAATCTAATAGTCATGGGCGACTGGAATGCAGTTGTAGGGGAAGGAGTAGAAGAAAAGGTTACAGGAGAATATAGGCTTGGGACAAGGAATGAAAGAGGAGAAAGACTAATTGAGTTCTGTAACAAGTTTCAGCTAGTAATAGCGAATACCCTGTTCAAGAATCACAAGAGGAGGAGATATACTTGGAAAAGGCCGGGAGATACGGGAAGATTACAATTAGATTACATCATGGTCAGACAGAGATTCCGAAATCAGATACTGGACTGTAAGGCGTACCCAGGAGCAGATATAGACTCAGATCGCAATATAGTAGTGATGAAGAGTAGGCTGAAGTTCAAGACATTACTCAGGAAGAATCAATACGCAAAGAAGTGGGATACGGAAGTACTAAGGAATGACGAGATACGTTTGAAGTTCTCTAACGCTATAGATACAGCAATAAGGAATAGCGCAGTAGGCAGTACAGTTGAAGAGGAATGGACATCTCTAAAAAGGGCCATCACAGAAGTTGGGAAGGAAAACATAGGTACAAAGAAGGTAGCTGCGAAGAAACCATGGGTAACAGAAGAAATACTTCAGTTGATTGATGAAAGGAGGAAGTACAAACATGTTCCGGGAAAATCAGGAATACAGAAATATAAGTCGCTGAGGAATGAAATAAATAGGAAGTGCAGGGAAGCTAAGACGAAATGGCTGCAGGAAAAATGTGAAGACATCGAAAAAGATATGACTGTCGGAAGGACAGACTCAGCATTCAGGAAAGTCAAAACAATCTTTGGTGACATTAAAAGCAACGGTGGTAACATTAAGAGTGCAACGGGAATTCCACTGTTAAATGCAGAGGAGAGAGCAGATAGGTGGAAAAAATACATTGAAAGCCTCTATGAGGGTGAAGATTTGTCTGATGTGATAGAAGAAGAAACAGGAGTCGATTTAGAAGAGATAGGGGATCCAGTATTAGAATCGGAATTTAAAAGAGCTTTGGAGGACTTACGGTCAAATAAGGCAGAAGGGATAGATAACATTCCATCAGAATTTCTAAAATCATTGGGGGAAGTGGCAACAAAACGACTATTAGCGTTGGTGTGTAGAATATATGAGTCTGGCGATATACCATCTGACTTTCGGAAAAGCATCATCCACACAATTCCGAAGACGGCAAGAGCTGACAAGTGCGAGAATTATCGCACAATCAGCTTAACAGCTCATGCATCGAAGCTGCTTACAAGAATAATATACAGAAGAATGGAAAAGAAAAGTGAGAATGCGCTAGGTGACGATCAGTTTGGCTTTAGGAAAAGTAAAGGGACGAGAGAGGCAATTCTGACGTTACGGCTAATAATGGAAGCAAGGCTAAAGAAAAATCAAGACACTTTCATAGGATTTGTCGACATGGAAAAAGCGTTCGACAATATAAAATGGTGCAAGCTGTTCGAGATTCTGAAAAAAGTAGGGGTAAGCTATAGAGAGAGACGGGTCATATACAATATGTATAACAACCAAGAGGGAATAATAAGAGTGGACGATCAAGAACGAAGTGCTCGTATTAAGAAGGGTGTGAGACAAGGCTGTAGCCTTTCGCCCCTACTCTTCAATCTGTACGTCGAGGAAGCAATGATGGAAATAAAAGAAAGGTTCAGGAGTGGAATTAAAATACAAGGTGAAAGGATATCAGTGATACGATTCGCTGATGACATTGCTATCCTGAGTGAAAGTGAAAAAGAATTAAATGATCTCCTGAACGGAATGAACAGTCTAATGAGTACACAGTATGGTTTGAGAGTCAATCGGAGAAAGACGAAGGTAATGAGAAGTAGTAGAAATGAGAACAGCGAGAAACTTAACATCAGGATTGATGGTCACGAAGTCAATGAAGTTAAGGAATTCTGCTACCTACGCAGTAAAATAACCAATGACGGACGGAGCAAGGAGGACATCAAAAGCAGACTCGCTATGGCGAGAAAGGCATTTCTGGCCAAGAGAAGTCTACTAATATCAAATACCGGCCTTAATTTGAGGAAGAAATTTCTGAGGATGTACGTCTGGAGTACAGCATTATATGGTAGTGAAACATGGACTGTGGGAAAACCGGAACAGAAGAGAATCGAAGCATTTGAGATGTGGTACTATAGACGAATGTTGAAAATTAGGTGGACTGATAAGGTAAGGAATGAGCAGGTTCTACGCAGAATCAGAGAGGAAAGGAATATGTGGAAAACACTAATAAGGAGAAGGGACAGGATGATAGGACATCTGTTAAGACATGAGGGAATGGCTTCCATGGTACTAGAGGGAGCTGTAGAGGGCAAAAACTGTAGAGGAAGACAGAGATTGGAATACGTCAAGCAAATAATTGAGGACGTAGGTTGCAAGTGCTACTCTGAGATGAAGAGGTTAGCACAGGAAAGGAATTTAAGTCCCATAGTGCTTAGAGCCATTTGAACCATTTGACATTTTGGACAAAGCTGTTTTCGACACATTGTTTGGTTCTGTTAAAATAAGGGTTCACCGCAAGCCAAACAGGTTAAATGTGGAACCCACTCGAATATTTCAATGGTATAGTTTGTTATTAGTTAGAAGCCGTCTCTTAGATCAGTATCTGGTAGCACAGCTACTCTAAGGGCTGGTGGAGCCAGCTGTGGGTAGCTGTGAGGACATAGTGAGCTCTCGGTGAAGTTCTTCATATTGCTACTGCAGTTAAGACCTGGCAATATTACTGGCACCTCGTGATCGATCACTAACTTTCGGGATTTTTGCTGAGAAATCCAGCTAAATTTTCATGTTTTTCTTTCTTCGCTGGAAATAGAACTGAATTCAGTAACAAAGTGCTAAGAAACTCTTTGCCAACTGAATGATCAGACTATTTTTATTTATTTTTATTTTAAATTGCCAAACTTTTTATGTTATGCAATAAAATTCATTCATTATTAGTTTGTTATTGATACAATTTCGTTCACGTGCAAGAACTTTCCTAGTCCTACCTGGTACCGAGTCACATCGCCAGTGAATTTGGAAGACGGGAATGTTGGATGTTTCGCAACGTAGAATATATACATTTACCTCAGGGTCTTGTTTACACAGCAATAGCAACACTCCAATCAGAAAAGACGACCACTGGAGAACCGTGACGCACGCAGAAATCTGCAACAATTTCCTTTGAGTTAACACCGTGACAGATAAATTCATGTCGCAGTGTATTACTCAGCAGTAGATTATCCCACTGCTGCAGACAGCTGCAAGTCTGTGACACACAAGCCTCCTACCACTGACTCAACTGCTGGCTATAGGGTTGCAACTGCAAATGGAAGACTGTGTACGATGATTTTGTTCTGATGCTATTAGAATGAGTTATACCAATGGATAAATTAGGAATGTTTCTTCCTTCTGTTTACACAGCTACGCAGACTAAAACGGAAATTCCTTGCAATCAGTTGTGCATTCACTCGTGACATTCGATTTGGAATACAATCTGTAAGCCATCTGACAACTTCAATCCAATATCTCGTGGGAACATGTATGGTGGTCTGATTTACAAATACCAACCAACAAGCCACAAAAAAGTGTTGAAAAGATTCAAAGGAACAAAGGAAATAAGAGGAGATCATTACGAAAGCAACAGGTTAGTTAGTATACATTATATGTATAGAACTCAAGATGACAAATGTATGAAGCGCACACTTACACATTGCCAACATCTGTAGATCAGTCTCTATGATAATGAAACATAATTTTCAGTTACTTTTCTTCTGATGGCTCTGAGCACTATGGCACTCAACATCTGAGGTCATCAGTCCCCTAGAACTTAGAAGTACTTAAACCTAACTAACCTAAGGACATCATACACATCCATGCCGGAGGCAGGACTCGAACCTGCGACCGTAGCGGTCGCGTGGTGTCAGCCTGAAGTGCCTATAACCGCTCGGCCACAACGGCCGGCCTCTTTCTGTATTGTCAAACGAATTCTTTACTGCATGGTATCGAATTATTAGCTAACTGCGTTTCTTCTTGCTTCATCCTCACCAACATACTTCAGCATTTTTGTTTCTTTCACAAGACTTGTGACCTAGTCTCACTGCCCTATGATATTTCAGTTGGTACTTTATGGGGACAAATTGCTTACAAGCGCCTCGAATCTTTTACGTATTAGCTACTAGAGTACTGACATTTTGCGACCAGTTCGCCTAACTGTTGTTTGCTTCGTTCGCTAATATGCTTCTAATTATACCTACTGTGGCCAAAACTTTTATACTGACTACGAAAGGCACTGTTGCGCGTGTTCGGCGGTCGGCGACAACGCACTAAGTAAGACACTACACCTGCGTCTTCGTGCTCGTGGACGTGACCTTTACTGTTTAACAGACCGTAACATTTTCTGTCGTAACAATTTTCTGCAAATACACTCCTGGAAATTGAAATAAGAACACCGTGAATTCATTGTCCCAGGAAGGGGAAACTTTATTGACACATTCCTGGGGTCAGATACATCACATGATCACACTGACAGAACCACAGGCACATAGACACAGGCAACAGAGCATGCACAATGTCGGCACTAGTACACTGTATATCCACCTTTCGCAGCAATGCAGGCTGCTGTTCTCCCATGGAGACGATCGTAGAGATGCTGGATGTAGTCCTGTGGAACGGCTTGCCATGCCATTTCCACCTGGCGCCTCAGTTGGACCAGCGTTCGTGCTGGACGTGCAGACCGCGTGAGACGACGCTTCATCCAGTCCCAAACATGCTCAATGGGGGACAGATCCGGAGATCTTGCTGGCCAGGGTAGTTGACTTACACCTTCTAGAGCACGTTGGGTGGCACGGGATACATGCGGACGTGCATTGTCCTGTTGGAACAGCAAGTTCCCTTGCCGGTCTAGGAATGGTAGAACGATGGGTTCGATGACGGTTTGGATGTACCGTGCACTATTCAGTGTCCCCTCGACGATCACCAGTGGTGTACGGCCAGTGTAGGAGATCGCTCCCCACACCATGATGCCGGGTGTTGGCCCTGTGTGCCTCGGTCGTATGCAGTCCTGATTGTGGCGCTCACCTGCACAGCGCCAAACACGCATACGACCATCATTGGCACCAAGGCAGAAGCGACTCTCATCGCTGAAGACGACACGTCTCCATTCGTCCCTCCATTCACGCATGTCGCGACACCACTGGAGGCGGGCTGCACGATGTTGGGGCGTGAGCGGAAGACGGCCTAACGGTGTGCGGGACCGTAGCCCAGCTTCATGGAGACGGTTGCGAATGGTCCTCGCCGATACCCCAGGAGCAACAGTGTCCCCAATTTGCTGGGAAATGACGGTGCGGTCCCCTACGGCACTGCGTAGGATCCTACGGTCTTGGCGTGCATCCGTGCGTCGCTGCGGTCCGGTCCCAGGTCGACGGGCACGTGCACCTTCCGCCGACCACTGGCGACAACATCGATGTACTGTGGAGACCTCACGCCCCACGTGTTGAGCAATTCGGCGGTACGTCCACCCGGCCTCCCGCATGCCCACTATACGCCCTCGCTCAAAGTCCGTCAACTGCACATACGGTTCACGTCCACGCTGTCGCGGCATGCTACCAGTGTTAAAGACTGCGATGGAGCTCCGTATGCCACGGCAAACTGGCTGACACTGACGGCGGTGGTGCACAAACGCTGCGCAGCTAGCGCCATTCGACGGCCAACACCGCGGTTCCTGGTGTGTCCGCTGTGCCGTGCGTGTAATCATTGCTTGTACAGCCCTCTCGCAGTGTCCGGAGCAAGTATGGTGGGTCTGACACACCGGTGTCAATGTGTTATTTTTTCCATTTCCAGGAGTGTATAAAACCTTTAACCTATCGTTAATCGAGTATTTGCATGTTACTAATTGGGCACAAAACGATAGTGTTAAAATTATTTTCTCTGATTTGAACCATGTGGGCTCTAACTCGATTGTTGTTAGACAATAAAGGCTATTGATCGCTGATTCCAGAGCAGCTGGTGGATACAGGGGCTCTATGGTGTATTTCACCTACTGTTACGAAAGCACTGCCTTAAATGCAAAACTGCCTGCGTTCGATTTCGTTTTGATACTGTGACTATGTCCACCAGTTCAACAGTATTTGTTTCAACACAGAAAAAGAGATATTTGTGACTCTCTTTATGAAACACTCTGAGGTACACATTATAACAAGGTTCCTACGGTCGCCAAGCACTGAAGGAGGTAATTTAATTAACTCATTCTGAAATTTACTACACATTAATAGTCAAATCTGTTAATGTAATTTGCAGTTAAAAATTCAAGATGGAAGAAAGTGATATTGTTTCTGTTGCCACATTTAGGCAGTCATCTTTAAAACTTCTCCTGCAATAATAATTGAAAATTGTTTATTAGATTAAGAACTTTCGTTCAGCAAAACTTATGTCAGGAAATGGAATACCAAAGGCGAACAACACATAGTCCTTAGGTTTTATCCACCTTAAATGACGTGATAAATGACATTCATACTTTGATATGGTAATGTTTCAAAAATCACGTAAAGGATTCTTGAGACTGTTTTTCATCACACACTATTATTTGCAATAAATGACACGTGATTAAAGGCAGAAGATTGTCTGCATGTTTACTGAAAGCCACACCCTTCTTACGAATGAACTGTAATATGTAAGCTATTTTCACATTCGTACTTGCACTATTATGACTGCTACCTCTTACAGTTATGAGTCTCCTAAACAGCACTTTCGTGGCATGTTTCATTATAACTGATTCTATATTTTAGCTCTTCGAGGAGAGCAGTCATCTGCAGCTATAAAAACATCTTTTTATCTTTTCAAAGTATTACACATATAAAAATCTACATTTCATGTGTCATAAACGTACCTAAATTTCAAACATAAACTTTGTTATATTAACTGAACGACAATTTCATAAAAAATTATCTCGAAAATTTTGTTATTTAGTTTTTGGTATAGTTGTTCTGTTATAGACTGCACATAGACACAGTTGAATTCGAGGTACAGAGTTTTTGATATCTTACTCTTTCATGATGTGTGGGACAAGGTTGGTTTCCAACTACTGGTCCCGGCGGAGGTTCGAGTCCTCCCTCGGGCATGGGTGTGTGTGTTGTGTTTAGCGTAAGTTAGTTTAGAGTGTAAGCTTAGGGACCGATGATCTCAGCAGTTTTGGTCCATAAGATCTTACCACAAATTTCCAAATTGCATAACACTGGCCTTAAGAACTGTTGAAAGCCGTAAAGCTTCAAAAATTAATAATTCTAGTTTGCATCTAATTGAATGCTTTAAATATACACTCCTGGAAATTGAAATAAGAACACCGTGAATTCATTGTCCCAGGAAGGGGAAACTTTATTGACACATTCCTGGGTCAGATACATCACATGATCACACTGACAGAACCACAGGCACATAGACACAGGCAACAGAGCATGCACAACGTCGGCACTAGTACACTGTATATCCACCTTTCGCAGCAATGCAGGCTGCTATTCTCCCATGGAGACGATCGTAGAGATGCTGGATGTAGTCCTGTGGAACGGCTTGCCATGCCATTTCCACCTGGCGCCTCAGTTGGACCAGCGTTCGTGCTGGACGTGCAGACCGCGTGAGACGACGCTTCATCCAGTCCCAAACATGCTCAATGGGGGACAGATCCGGAGATCTTGCTGGCCAGGGTAGTTGACTTACACCTTCTAGAGCACGTTGGGTGGCACGGGATACATGCGGACGTGCATTGTCCTGTTGGAACAGCAAGTTCCCTTGCCGGTCTAGGAATGGTAGAACGATGGGTTCGATGACGGTTTGGATGTACCGTGCACTATTCAGTGTCCCCTCGACGATCACCAGTGGTGTACGGCCAGTGTAGGAGATCGCTCCCCACACCATGATGCCGGGTGTTGGCCCTGTGTGCCTCGGTCGTATGCAGTCCTGATTGTGGCGCTCACCTGCACAGCGCCAAACACGCATACGACCATCATTGGCACCAAGGCAGAAGCGACTCTCATCGCTGAAGACGACACGTCTCCATTCGTCCCTCCATTCACGCCTGTCGCGACACCACTGGAGGCGGGCTGCACGATGTTGGGGCGTGAGCGGAAAACGGCCTAACGGTGTGCGGGACCGTAGCCCAGCTTCATGGAGACGGTTGCGAATGGTCCTCGCCGATACCCCAGGAGCAACAGTGTCCCTAATTTGCTGGGAAGTGGCGGTGCGGTCCCCTACGGCACTGCGTAGGATCCTACGGTCTTGGCGTGCATCCGTGCGTCGCTGCGGTCCGGTCCCAGGTCGACGGGCACGTGAACCTTCCGCCAACCACTGGCGACAACATCGATGTACTGTGGAGACCTCACGCCCCACGTGTTGAGCAATTCGGCGGTACGTCCACCCGGCCTCCCGCATGCCCACTATACGCCCTCGCTCAAAGTCCGTCAACTGAACATACGGTTCACGTCCACGCTGTCGCGGCATGCTACCAGTGTTAAAGACTGCGATGGAGCTCCGTATGCCACGGCAAACTGGCTGACACTGACGGCGGCGGTGCACAAATGCTGCGCAGCTAGCGCCATTCGACGGTCAACACCGCGGTTCCTGGCGCGTCCGCTGTGCCGTGCGTGTGATCATTGCTTGTACAGCCCTCTCGCAGTGTCCGGAGCAAGTATGGTGGGTCTGACACACCGGTGTCAATGTGTTCTTTTTTCCATTTCCAGGAGTGTAGATAGCCTTAAAGGCGACACTAAATATCCACGAGTAACGCCACGCTCTCGCCTCGCCTATGAGATGAGCACGTCAAGCATTTCCCTACACAGCTGCCCCTAGCGCAGCTAAGAATTGGCGACATCGTTACAGACATTTGACACTCCTGTAGCAATGCATTTACCTCCGCTTGCTCTCCAGATTTGTTGCACTAAATTCCCTTGGCATTCCCTTTCAACTTCTATGACTTATGCTGGTAATCCTCAGAAAAGATGAGACAACAATTTGGAATGTTTGACTCCTGGAACGCCGTACCGCACAAAAGTAACAACTGTTCTTGTCGTTAACGTTGCGTTATGAGGCTCAGTGACCGATATCGCAATGAGTAAGGGCTGCTGAATGATGGGTATTGTTACTTCACTGGTTTCGCACCTGTCTTTCGACGCAGTGGCAGTGTGGGTTATCAGTTTTAATCACACTGTGGACCAGTGCAATCTAGGTTCTTATTTTCCCTTCTATTCAATCGATGAGCCAATTGCTAGAAGAATTATTGAAAATCTGAATAAATGCTTTACACGTTAAGTCTTCTGACAAGCTCGACCCAGTAACCTGCTCTGATAACATCAAACTACTTCTACATCTACATCTACATCCATATTCCGCAAGCCACCTGACGGTGTGTGGAGGAGGGTACTTCGAGTACCTCTATCGGTCCTCCTTTCTATTCCAGTCCGCCGGCCGCAGTGGCCGAGCGGTTAAAGGGGCTACAGTCTGGAACCGCACCACCGCTACGGTCGCAGGTTCGAATCCTGCCTCGGGCATGGATGTGTGTGATGTCCTTAGGTTAGTTAGGTTTAAGTAGATCTAAGTTCTAGGGGACTTATGACTACAGCAGTTGAGTCCCATAGTGCTCAGAGCCATTTTATTACAGTCTCGTATTGTTCGTGGAAAGAAAGATTGTCCGTATGCCTCTGTGTGGGCTCTAATCTCTCTGATTTTATCCGCATTGCCTCTTCGCGAGATACACGTAGGAGGGAGCAGTATACTGCTTAACTCCTCGTTGAATGTCTGTTGCCGGCCGAAGTGGCCGTGCGGTTAAAGGCGCTGCAGTTTGGAACCGCAAGACCGCTACGGTCGTAGGTTCGAATCCTGCCTCGGGCATGGATGTTTGTGATGTCCTTAGGTTAGTTAGGTTTAACTAGTTCTAAGTTCTAGGGGACTAATGACCTCAGCAGTTGAGTCCCATAGTGCTCAGAGCCATTTGAACCATTTTTTTTGAATGTCTGTTCTCGGAACCTCAACAAAAGCCCGTACCGAGCTACTGAGTGTCTCTCTTGCAGTCTTCCACTGGAGTTTATGTATCACCTCTGTAACGCTTTCGCGATTACTAAATGATCCTGTAACGAAGCTCGCTGCTTTCCGTTGGATCTGCTCTATCTCTTGTATCAAGCCTATCTGGCACAGATCCCACACTGGTGATCAGTATTCAAGCAGTGGGCGAACAAGTGTACTGTAACCCACTTCCTTTGTTTTCGGATTGCATTTCCTTAGGATTCTTCCAATGGATCTCAGCCTGGTATCTGCTTTACCGACGATTAATTTTATTTGGTCATTGCAATTTAAATCACTCCCAATGCATACTCCCAGATAATTTATGGAATTAACTGCTTCCAGTTGCTGACCTGCTATATTGTAGCTAAATGATAAAGAATCTTTCTTTCTATGTATTCGCAGCGCATTACATTTGTCTGCATTGAGATTAAATTGCCATTCCCTGCACCATGCGTCAATTCGTTGCAGATCTTTCCTGCATTTCAGTACAATTTTCCATTGTTACAACCTCTCGATATACCACAGCATCATCCGCAAAAAGCCTCAGTGAACTTCCGATGTTATCCACAAGGTCATTTATATATATTGTGAATAGCAACGGTCCTACGACACTCCCCTGCGGCACACCTGGAATCACTCTTATTTCGGAAGACTTCTCTCCATTGAGAACGACATGCTGCGTTCCATACAAACTTCGTCATACAAACGTCTCTGGTGAGCTTCGACTCGGCTGTCAACGATACGAATTTTAGTTTTATTCGTCACATAGGAACTAAATATCAGGGGAATAGTTATGAAATGAATATTGCTCAACTATGCCAGACGTGTAATAGTATTTATTCACACCTGTAGACGTTTGCTGCATTCAGCCTTAGAGTCGTCCTTCCATTATGGGTAAACTAAAAATGGGCAATATTTTGTCACTTCAATCTAACTGAATGCCTCAAACATCACATTCGATCAGCTTTAAGTTCTTCATGAATCGATACGTTGACCTCAAAATGGACACTGTGCCAGCACTGCTATAGAGCGCGCAATACAAGCTATTCACACAGTTTATCGCAAACATTTACCTTAAAAAAAATCAAATAACAACAGTGAAACAAACAACAACACAGATTTTGTAATCACTGTAGCGTGACGAAGAAATACGAATTACTGACGAAAACCTTGCATGTAGAATTGCTTGTAAAAGAAAAAGAAGCGAGATATAAAGGATACAAAGCCTTACTAGTAACGCCGAACAACGTACTGCGATACTCAGATTGTGTCACAAACCATAAAATTAATTTTGAGCTATATTCATGTTTTTCATATACTGTAATATAATACCAATCAGTAACAATAATATTATCTTGGAACTCTTCCATTTGGTCCGTGTTGGCATAGAAAAACAGTAATATCACAAATTGAGTCCGCTTTGATGCAAACACCGTGTTATTTGTTTATTTCTTTATTATAATAAGGTAGTATGAAAGTATCAACATAAAACCTCATTTCAAAAGACGATTTGTAAAAATGTAATAATGTTTTACTGTGTTTGTACAACCATACCATTTTCTGCATGTTTTAGATTAAAAAAAATCACTGATGACGGTGATATTTGTAGCCGAAACTAGTTTGGGATAACAAAGAAATAAACAAATAACACGGTGTTTCCATCAAGGCGGACTCAATTTCTGATAATACCAATCAGACTGAAAGGGTCGTCAGCGTCCGTTGCTGTCGACCATGACATGCAAACCGTTGACATTTTTTGTAGAGTAAAGCTGCAGTAATCCATTTTATACATTCAGGCTGACGAGCGGCAGCTGACGCCTACGACGAAAGCCGAGGAGGCGCAGCTCCGCCGCGGCAGTCGCTACCGGGTACCAGCAGAAGGGCCTCGGAGAGCTCTGGCGCTTGTGGCCTTGAAAGAAAGACGCTCTGCCGAGAAACCGTCCGCAAAAATGTTACTGGATGGAACTATTATTACCAGTGTGGCAGAAAAGGAAATATATTACAGCTGTGCCGCCACCACACTCAGGACTTAAACATTCGCACAAAAGGCGCTAAAAACGCATGCAATGAGCTGTTTCGAACGCCAGACGTTGCATTCAGTCGACTCGCGGTTTACTGCTAGACCACGTATGTAGGCATAGCGAAACAGCTCGAACCGAAGGCAATACTTTTTCTAGGAACTGCTGCAAACTACAGTGTTGCCTATTTGTGGGGATAGCCTGACTTATCGTGAGTGTGGTCATGTTATTCGTTCGACGCCGCGATCTGCTCGGGCCTACACTCTGTAGCGGACGACCAGGTTTTATGTCAAAGAGTGTACGTATCTTTTTACCGTATTGGCTGGCACGTATGTATCTTACACACCCAAGCTCCTTGACGTTTTATCTAGTCAAACCTACCTTATTGCAGTCAACTTCTTTGCTCGGAATGTTTTTCTGTCATTAAATTCGCCCACTGAAACCACAGTTGCTCACAGCGTGTTGTGAATGGAGTAGTGCAAAGGACTGAGAGTGTATCGGAGAGAATCATCGGTTAGCTGTGTTTCTACAGACGACGGATAAAATACCACACAGCTCCGGTAATGAAGAATATGCTGATACGGTGTATGTTTGTAACGAACACGCAAATGAAAGGTCATACTTAAGTTGGTGGGTGTACTCAAGGGAACGAAAGAGCATGAAAAAGAACAGACAAAAGGAGAGGTACGGGACCAAAAACATCCAGAAAGTGGAAGAAGTGCCGAAGCAGCTTCTGCAGATGCAACAGCACCAGCGACAATTGTGTGAAGCCGATCTGTCTGCGGAAAATATACGCGTACAACAGAAACCACAAGTGCTAAGTGCTTCTAGCATATCCCAGTGACTTCAATAAAAAATACAACAAAGCCGTGTGTAGAACACATGCGAGTGTTGTGTGCACCATACATATAGTAAAAGCGTCTAAAGGCTCTACAAACAGTTAGCATATGAAAATCTACAGTTTAGGAACCTTATTAGCACGAGCAACGATAAAGCATTATGAGATTTTTGTTTAAATAAGTTGTTTAATAGTTATTGTTATAACTTTAAAAAAGATGGGGTTCAGCATTAATTAAAATACCATACTTGTTAAAGTCAAATATTAAAATATTTTATGATGGGTCAAAATGGGCCCTTTCCGTTGTTTTAGAAAAGTCAGAAACTCTGCCATTCTGATGTTAATGTGTCGAGAGACCATGTAAACCCTATTCTTTCCTTAAGTGCTGTGAGGAGCTTGTAACACCGGAAATGCATATCCTCCTATTTCCATCTATTGTACCATAATTTTTTTTCCTTATTTTGTTACCTGAAGATATGACATTTCGGTGTCTTTATATATTGTAATGTTTTCACAATTTGTATATATATATATATATATATATATATATATATATATATATATCGATAAGTCATGTGAAGAACCGAAGTGTTTAGGATCTTTGGTAGTGTTAACTCTGCTGCGTGGAGCGCGGGCAGAGGAGAGTCTGGCTGGAGTAGTGCGGTGGAGCAGGTGTGTTGAGTGACGCTCCCCCGAGTTGCCGCGCTTTCGGGGTTTGGCAGCATGTAATTGCGCTCGACTTGCTAGGATAGTTTCTGCCACGGTGTCGAAGGACGGGAAACATTAGCTGGCACACATCAAGAGCCCGTTTCACCTGGTGACAAGCTTTGACACATTTTTGAACTGTCTTCTTCCTTAAAGAGTTCCGTATCACATCGCTATCGAAATTATCCGAGTGAAACTTGTTAACTTCAGATCTGGGACGTTTTTTACCAGGAGAACTAAGACAAGATTCGCAAACATAACCACCCTATTTTGCGATTTTTTGTAATGGTTCTTACTGATATGCCAGCACAGCTGACAGCTCGCAGACTATTTTGTTTCACCATGTATTTAAAATTTCCTGACCTATCTTCCTGATCACATTGTACTATGATGGTCCTTACTATTTTCCTACGTTCATTCAGGAGCGCCTGTACGATACTTTGTAGGGGTCTGGCCAAGATCTGGGTGTATGGAGTATTTTTAATATTCTGGAAGACGAGTAGTGACTTCTGAATAGACATACAAAATTCCAGGTCCGGTCCTGTTAAAAACCTACGTAATACCGGCTTTTAAATCATTTTCTTGAAAGAATAACAGCTCACTGCAATATTTTTTTTCCTTTCCCTGAGAGCTAGTAGTGGTGGGAGGCGGGCGTGGCCGCCCCTTGCCCCTGGATATGGGTGCCCATGCTATGGTTCACCGTCTGTATCTTGTACGGTTACCAGTGCAATATGAACAGTAAGACTTTCGATATGTTGACCATGGCATGGACAATTGTCGTAGCTCTGCACTAGCAGTAGCACCACCTGGGACATGTGCTCCATGTCAGTGAAGTGAATCAATAACTTCCATCGGGATAGTCCGCCTTCCTCTTCCAGGTGCCTCGCAACACTCACCTGTGTTTTCGAATGTCATTATCATCTTCTTTAATCCATTTAATGACATCGGGCGACTATCAGTCGGCGATACTCTCTCAGTGCAGCACTGTATCTGCTGCCATTCAAATGAAACAGTTTCACCAATAGCACAGTGTCTCTCTTCTGGATAACCATAATGTTCACTTACTTTATGGCTTGTCAAAAGACAAAGTGGCTGTCGTACCGTCATACGAATAGCGTAGAGCGCCAGATTTGCATCTGGTGGCCAAAACTGAGATTAATTTATTTCTATCGCAAATCTGGTCCACATTAACATAGTAGCAAATCTACCATATTTTGCTGCCTACAATAATTACAGCCCTCGCTGGACCTCCGTGAATAGCTGCACTTTAATTATGACCCCCGGTAGTTAAACCCTTTGTGGCAGCGCGAAAGTTGTGGTAAGTGTGTTCCTGAGCAATGGACCCTTTTCTGGATCAAAGTAAGTGACTTAAAGTCCATGTAAAGATTGTTATTATTTCTGGTACTGATTTCACCAACAGCGCTGTCGGTTTGAAAAGGAGATACATAATGAACAACGAATTTCATTAAGGAATAAATTTACTGGGAAGCATTGCTTAGCATCAGCAGTTCCTTGACCAGGCCCATGCAGAACATTTCTGAGTGGGAACCAGAGATTTATGGCTCGTCCCATTAGTAGCCCATTGCTTACGAATCGAATACGGTACTTTTCGACGGGGCACGAGATGCCGTGGGGAGTTTTACGACGCACGGCTTCACAATGACAGGATCGTATTTGAATCTGGTCCCTCTCGAACACAAATCCACTTGTTTAACTGCAGTGCCACATCGTTCGCTCTCTAATGTGGTAATTCCACTGCAGGCAAATAGCACTTTAACCCCTGATTCGCGCATAGCCGAATTATTTATTATTTATACCAGAAGTGGCCCTCAGGCAGAGGTGGAAATATCGTTCGCAAGGGCTCGCACTGCGGCAGTTAGGTAACGTAAATTTTTAAAAGCCGCGGCCGGCTGTGCTCCTTATTCGGGTGGAGCGAGGTGGGTTACAACTGTTTTGCATGTGGCCGCTCGCGGATTTCTCTCGCGCGTTCCTCGGGCCGGCGCCAATTTAGTGGCGTTATCCGAAATTTAAAAGGTGCTTCGGATCCGCACGCGCGAAACCGGTGTGCGCTGCCGGGGGAGGGGGGGGGGGGGGAGTGGGAGGGGTGTGGCGGTGCGGGCAGCCTCTCACCGGCCAGGAAAGAAACCAAAAATCGCGCAGGCGGCGTCGGACACGGCTGCGGTCGTCACTTTCTCCACCTCGGCGCGCTCCCGCGACGAGCCGTTCGTTAGGCGGCCCGCTTCCGTCAGCCAGCCAGATGGATGGATGTGCCAGCGAGTGCCGCGCCGCGCGGCGCCGCGCCGATCGCGAAAAATGCGTGCTGCGGAGCGCCGGTGGGCGGCCGGCAGAGACCTCATTACTGCCGCCCACCGAGCCGCCAGCCTCCAGCCACCGGCGGCCGGTGTTGTGTCAGCCGGCCCGCAGGTCGCTTACTGCCGATGCGAGGAGCGGCACGCCAGTAAATTGTCACTGTCGGCCTCAAGTAGAGTCCGCCTGTGCCGGAACCTTAGATTGCCGCTCTGCGCGAGGTGAGAGGGCCGAGCTGCAGCGTGTCGTTGTACAATTAAGCAGGTATCCGCCTGAACAAGACGACGTCGGTTATGTAACTACGAAGAAAATTGTGTTTATCGTCGAAAGCTCGGATTTATATAGAGAATCAACATATGACTCCATCGACAGACAGACTATTGTTAGGATCCTGAAGAACAGAGGACTTGATGCAACTGCACAAGAAGTCATAAAAGAAATTCTGACAGACGCAAAAGCAAGGGTGATATTCAGAGGAGCACTGTCAAAACAATTTGAGATCAAGAGTGGCGTTAAACAGGGAGATGGACTGTCACCATGCGAGGTGTCGGGGCTAGCAGTGCATTTGAGACTAAATTCTTCTTGAATCTTCATATGGAAATGATGCTCTAAGCCCCCCCTTTTCTATCTCCGACTTTTGCTGTTCCACATGGATTAAGAAGAAACGCGAACTGACTGTAATCGACCCTGCGAGTGGAGTAGAAAAGAGTTTGGCACCTGCAATAATTTAATTGGATAGAAATTAAGGAAAGTTTCATTAACGTAGTGAGAAATGGAAGGGTTCCTATACCGATTAACAGAATGAAAGTTCTGTCCAAAATAACAATTTGATTTGTTATGACTAAACTCAAAATGGTAAACAAAACACATGAAACATTTACAATACATCAAATTGGATACTCAAATAAATGCTGTGAAGGTGAGGTTGTCCATAAACTAGATTGTGACATTTTTGACCAAGTTGTATGTGGAGCCAATTCCTTGCAACTCAAATCTTAAGAGAAACACCCAGCCAACCCAACATTAATTGCTGCTACAGTAGTGAGAACTCAGGTAATGAACATCCAAGACAGAACCACGTAAGAAAAGACGGGAACAGACGCGCTCTGCTGAGCTCTGATTATCAAAGAGGAAATTCCCTAAACTGCCAGTGCTGCAGACATACATTACCAAGCTGTCTTCTTAACTGCAAGGACATGATCTGGCGTACCGCAGGCGACGGCTGGTTGCTTTGATGTCCCGTCGTGGTGATGATAATGTCGCGAGTATAGCCCGAAACAAATTATCCTGGTCTGGTTGTTCCAGACTAAAAACTTCCTAGCGATAGCCTCTGAGGGAGATGAAGAAGGCACGCCACACAATCACTGATGGTACAGTGATTGATTTTAGCAAGCGAAGTCACACAGTAACTCCGATACAGTCAACTTTAGCCAAAACTGCTCAAGACAGACAACATAGGCCGCTTGTACGCAGAACGCTCAATTGCCAACTGTACTCGGAAAGTTACATTGAAGTCGAAACTTCAGCAACTTCGTCAAACAGTTACAATCAAATAAAAGTATATTAGACAGCCAACGGAAGGCAGACTGTCCAGAGCAGCGACAGCTCAGTCTTGTAACCTACTCCGACCGAAAGGCGAGAGCCGACCCTCTCAAGAGCACCCGTACAAACCGAACACAGAACATTCCCGCCCCCACGACAGTGGCCGTGGTTAAACGTTCCAATCAGCAATTCGAAAGCCGGCGGAAAATTTCACTGTATTACCGAAGCGCTACTAGTCCACCAATGGAGATTCTTGGCGCCAATTTCTGCGCCGATTTTGCTACGTCACGGAGCTATGCCCTGAGCAAGCCAATCACAGTTACGATTTTGCAGAAAACGCGGGAATTTGCCCGCCAAGACTGCCTGGGAACACAAGTCACTCCCACGCCTCGCTTGTAGGCCACCAGAAAGTGTTTTCACTAAGTTTCTGCAAAGTAACGGAATCTCTAGCCCAGCTGCTTCTTTACGCCCCTGTGGGCGTGTCTCCGGCGCTCTTATGACAATGTCGGCGTCTGGAAAGCATTCACTCGACTCCCTCACACCCATCGGCTTAACCCTTTCAAGCTCAGCAGAGCCCGCCTGTCACCAGATCATCCGGGTGACGAGAGACGCTGCGTGGGAAGTCCGCCTGGGAAGGAATAGCAACTTTTCACCGCATGCAATTAGAGAGGAAAATCGAATTACTCAGAGTAAGATAGAAATATGAGAGGGGGCTCATGCCAACTCTCAGCCATAGTTGTTTGATATAGCACTGGATGAAGTGATCAGGCAGTGGAGAACAATAAACGAGGAATTGGGAATACCAAAGACCCATGTGGGGGAAAAAAAGGACAACAGTGGACTGCCTAGCCATTGCAGACGACATAGCAATAGTAACTGAGACGGAAGAAGACGCAAAGACACAACTCGACAACTTGAGTAAGGTAGCCAGAAAGGTGGGACTGAGGATCGCCTATAACAAGACAGAGACACTAAATACCACTGCAGACTGGGAAACCCCAGAAGCCACTGTGCAAATGGTGGATAAATTTAAATACCTGGGAGAATTTATAACAGGAAGGAACAGGAGCAAGGAGGGAATAACAGAGAGGATAAAGAAGATAAGGTCAGCCTTCTGCGTGACGAGAGAGATGTACAATAAAAAACAGTATATACACAGAGGCAAAGATAGGCCACTACAAGGCAGCGGTGAGGAATGCAGTATTATATGCTGCTGAGACGATGACACTAGAAAGAAATGGGACAGAAAAACTAGAGAAAGAAGAGAGAAAAATAGTGAGAAAAATACTAGGTTCCAAAAGAGGTGGAGAGAGATGGATGCAAAGACCTAGGGAAGAGTTGTACCGGTACATGAGAACAATATCTGGAGAAATCAGACTAAAACGGGCAACGTTTGCTGGACTTGTAGCTAGAATGAGTATGGACAGAATGACGAAGAGAATGTGGGAAACAACATGGAGGACAAGAGGAAAGACAGGAACCAAGTGGGTTGTTGACCTTCGGAAGGACTGGATGGAATTGGGGATCAAGGTCGAAGGAAAGGAAAATTTGAGGAACAAATATACACCGACCAATATGCTGGAGATCAACGACAGAGAAGAGTACAGGAAAAGATTAGAGTGTCACCAGTGGAGCCGACAGGAGAAACGGACACTGAAGATCTCGGAAGAAGAGCGGGAGAGAAGAAGAGAAAGAATGAACAGGTTCTGGGAGAAGAAGAGGCGAATGCAGTCCAGGAAGGGGCTACCCGTGGTCCTACAGAGGCCGTAACGCAAGAAGAAGAAGAAGAAGAATCAACAGAAGTGCACCGAGAACATTGTGAATGGGGTACTCACAAAGTTTTAATAATTATCTAGATTAAAGTGACGAATGAAAATTTGTACCAAGGACCGGATTCGAGTTCTGGTCTCCCGTTCGCTAGACAGATGCTCTAACCAATATGGCATCCTGGCACAGCTGCACAGGCTAACTATAGCACACTATCGTCCTCGATCCAAATTCCCATTCACTCCTCAGCCCACTTTGGTATTCTGGGACTGAGGAGGGAGGCGGGCTAAGATGGTCCGTGTAGCTGTGCAAAGCCACTGTGCGAAGGTTATTCCATCTGCCTAATAAGAAGGAGGACCCAGGTTCGAACCCTGGCCTTGCTAGAAATGATCGTTCATCACTTCAATCTGTATACAAACTGATCAGGCAGAACATCACGAGCACCTCCCTAACAGCCCGTGTCCACCTAGACACGGGTAACAGCGGCAACTGGTCGTGGCATGGAAGCCATGAGATCTCTGTAAGACGCTGGAGGCTGTAAAGATGCGCAGTTGTCTCCAGTATACAATGAGGGTAAAAGAACGATCCACGTACCTACAGACCAATATGCTTAAAACGTCAGTCTGCTGGAGAATTCTTGGACTTGTTCTCAGTCGAATGTAATAAATTTCCTTGAGACAGAAAAGCTTCTATTTACTATCAAAAAGAGTCTTGACCACAATTTATTTATTACGGTGGCAGGTTTCGACCACTACTGTGGTCAGCTTCAGACCTACAGGTCGTATACTAAGCTTTAATTAGAGGGCAACAGACATTAAAGAAAACACATAAAGTTATAAAGCTATCAAACGATGAATTAGCAATGAGTAAGAACCTCCTTCTGGTGGTCACACACCAGACTTGCACTGGTTTCTCCAGTAGTGATTTACCACCAGAAGGAGGTTCTTACTCATTGATAATTCATAGTTTTATAGCTTTATAACTTGACGTGTTTTCTTTAATGTATGTAGCACTCTAATTAAAGCTTTGTATACGACTTGTAGGTCTGAAGGTGACCACAGTAGTGGTGGAAGCCGGTCACCGTAATAAATAAATTGTGATCAAGACTCTTTTTGATAGTAAATATTTGTAACACGTTGATCACTGTTCACTCTCAGAATGTATTTAATAATATTTAAAAGGAAAAGCTTCTGTCCACAAGTCATCAGGCATTTAGAAAGCCTCGTTCGTGCGAAACTCAGCTTGCGCTTTTTTCACGTGATATACTACAAGCCATGGATGGATGGCAACAGGCAGGTTCCATGTTGCTGGAATACCGGAAAGCGTTCGACACGGTACTCCACTGCAGCTTGTTGTGGAATGTTCGAGCATACGGATTAGGTTTCCAGGTGGCTCGAGGACATCTTAAGTAAAGGAACCCCTTTACGTTGTCCTTGACATCGAGTGTTCATAGAGAGAAGGGTGTCGCCTGGAGTACCACAGGGAAGTGTCACACGAATGCTGTATTTCTCTTTATGCATAAATGATTTGGTCGACAGGGTGGGCAGTAATCTAGGGCTACTTGCTGACGATGCTGCTGAATGTGCTAAGGTGTCGTCATTGAGTGACTGTAGAAAGATACAAGATGACTTAGGCAAAATCCCTAGTTGGTGTGAAAAATCGCAGCTTGCTGTAAATGTAGAAAAATGTAAGTTAATGCGGATGAGTACAAAAATCAGCCCTGTAACGGTAGTCTACAGAATTAGTTATGTGCTACTGACACAGTAACGTCGATTAAGTAAGTGTCTAAGCAAAGCGATACGAATTCGAATGACAGCCTCAGGGTAGTAGCCGGGAAAGCGAGTTCTCGACATGTACACCTATGACTAGACCTGCGTGATTAGTCTGCAGTGCACTCGTATGTGCCAGGCAGTGTGTGCACTCTTGCGCCTTCAAGCTATTTCTCTATCGTTCCACTCTTGAGCTGCGCGAGGGAGTAACGAGCACTTAAACGTTTCTGCGCGAGCTCTGCTTTCTCTTTTTTTTTATGATGGTCATTTCTTCCTAAATAGGTGCTCACCAACAAAATACTTTCACAATCGAAGAAGAAAGGCAACCAGTCATAAGTGCAAACAGTGATACAATCCAGAATGAGCTTTTCACCCTGCAGCGGAGTGTGCGCTGATATGAAACTTCCTGGCAGATTAAAACTGTGTGCCGGACCGAGACTCGAACTCGGGACCTTTGCCTTTCGCGGGCAAGTGCTCTACCAACTGAGCTACCCAAGCACGAATCACGCCCCCTCCTCACAGCTTTACTTTTGCCAGTATCTCGTCTCCTACCCTCCAAACTTTATAGAAGCTCTCCTGTGAACCATGCAGAACTAACAATGGTACTGCACTTGCCCGCGGAAGGTAAAGGTCCCGAGTTCGAGTCTCGGTCCGGCACACAGTTTTAATCTGCCAGGAAGTTTCAGTAATACAATCATTTGTGGACACAGCACAGACGACTTTGCATTAATTTTCATGGTAAAACGTTACCTGTTTTGTTAAATGAGTAGTTCAGCCGGCCAGAGTGGCCGAGCGGTTCTAGGCCCTACAGTCTGGCACCGCGCGACCGCTACGGTCGCAGGTTCGAATCCTGCCTCGGGCATGGATGTGTGTGATGTCCTTAGGTTAGTTAGGTTTAAGTAGTTCTAAGTTCTAGGGGACTGATGACCACAGCAGTTAAGTCCCATAGTGCTCAGAGCCGTTTGAACCATTTTTTTGAGTAGTTCAAAAGCTACCCATTATAGATACCGCCTAGATTTTGGTAACTGACTTTACTGTCGCACAAACTTTCGTCACAAAACGTGGAATTTTTCGTAGTTGACTGTTTCCTTTAGAACAATTAATACCCATCATTCTCTGTCTCACACTGAATGCCACGACGGCCTTCAGTTTTATAGTAAAGTGTGCAACAGAAATTCCATCAGACTTCAGCACATCCGATCAAAGGATAAAACTTCAACATGTGCCGCCTCACACGTTTTCATTACAGAAAACTCGAGGCTAATGAGGTCAGAAATATTGTTTGGTGTGCCTGAGTGCACAGTAGGAAGAAATTCAGCGGATTCATTTGATACCAAGTTCCATAAAATGGAGAGAACTCCTTAACTTTAGTAAACATTTAACATATGCCAAATCCAATCGCTATGGTTCCTTAAGACATAACTGTTTTCCACAAAATTACTCATCAGTATTTAACGAGAACTAGGTTAAGTAAAGAATGCAACATGGACACTGAAACGTTACAAAAATTCAGACACTCAAAGAGTTTTACCATCTCCAGCGCAATTCGAGATCTGAAAACAGGTTTGCGACCCACAGTGGAAATACATCGGCAAACTTAATTCGGATCACGGCGCATCAAGTGATTGATGACCAGATAAGGAACAAACAATGACGACAGGAAAACTTTCACCCTCTAGATTCCCTTAAAATGCTCCCTACAAAAGAATTAACAATAAACAGAAACTCCTTAACACCAAAATACTCACAAGCTCCCATCCAAAATCATATTCCAATGCACTTCGTACTCACCAGACCCCGGAACACCGACTGCTAACGCTGAACAAAATTCAACCTGCCTCAGCTTTGTGCAAAGAAACATGGAAAAAAAAACTTTGAGGGTGGCGAGCTGGCCAGCGGTCTTGAATCAGGAGACACAATGCTTTGTTCCTCTGTTCAGAATTTCCCACCGACTCAACGTGTAAAATTAGAACAGTCATTTTGCCCGTGGTTCTGACGAAACCAGTCGCAAGGCCATTCTTCTCAGTCAACCTATAAAATAAACGATTTTTACTTTTTTTGTGAAAAGTAATGAAGAAATCAACGTAAATCTTTTTTGCACATTATTTGTTGATTGTTGGACGACTTTTTTCTGTTATAGTTTGAAGAAATTCAGTTATTATCAAGGCCCCATTCCGAGGATACAAAGTTGCTCTGTCCAAAATGAGTGCTTCCATGATATAAGACCTGTAGTCTCCAAAGCTTTTTTGGAAAATTTGTGGCATGATTTTATGGGGCCAAACTGCGAAGGTCATCGGCCCCTAGGCTTACACAATACTTAAAAAAAATTTCTTCATTCCTCATCTTCACATTATACATATGCAACCCACCACCTTACATGATTAGTGGGTCCTTATGTGTTACAATATCATTATTGTTAGCACACTGCTTAATCTGCTTAAACTAACTTACGCTAAGGACAACACATACACCCATGCCCGAGGAGGACTCGAACCCACGACGGAGGGAGCCGCGCGGACCGTGACAAGGCGCCCTGGACCATGCGCCTACTCACGCGGCTCTCCACAGCTGATCTGAAACTAAAAGATAAACAATTTTCTTAAGCTGCAGGACATTTATTACAAAATGATGAAATGGCGGACGTTTAAAACAAAGATCTAGGTTAGCCGTATGCTTTTGGCCACGTTTGTTGCAAAAACTAATTAGTAAGTTATTGAATGAATCGTTCTATTACGCCTTGCGGACATGCCCGAGGAATACGTCAGCCACGTTTCAGAAAGTGCGCCCGTAATAGATCTCGTCAGCTTGAAATACGGGATTCACCAATATTCGTGCGTTAGCAATAACACTCACTTTCAAACAATCAAGCAACCACTCGTCTTTAGAAATGTTGGTAATGGTACAAGTGATGCTGAATATCAAGCGCAATAAAAATGAGGATAAAAATCAATTGTGATCCTTCCCCCTGAAGTGATAAAAATGTGGAATACACAAGAACCATGGACCTTGCCGTTGGTGGGGAGGCTTGCGTGCCTCAGCGATACAGATAGCCGTGCCGTAGGTGCAACCACAACGGAGGGGTATCTGTTGAGAGGCCAGACAAACGTGTGGTTCCTGAAGAGGGGCAGCAACCTTTTCAGTTGTTGCAGGGGCAACAGTCTGGATGATTGACTGACCTGGCCTTGCAACATTAACCAAAATGGCCTTGCTGTGCTGGTACTGCGAACGGCTGAAAGCAAGGGGAAACTACGGACGTAATTTTTCCCGAGGGCATGCAGTTTTACGGTATGGATAAATGATGATGGCGTCCTCTTGGATATAATATTCCGGAGGTAAAATAGTTCCCCATTCGGATCTCCGGGCGGGGACTACTCAAGAGGATGTCACTATCAGGAGAAAGAAAACTGGCGTTCTACGGATCGGAGCGTGGAATGTCAGATCCCTTAACCGGGCAGGTAGGTTAGAAAATTTAAAAAGGGAAATGCATAGGTTAAAGTTAGATATAGTGGGAATTAGTGAAGTTCGGTGGCAGGATGAACAAGACTACTGGTCAGGTGACTACAGGGATATAAACACAAAATCAAATAGGGCTAATGCAGGAGTAGGTTTAATAATGAATAGGAAAATAGGAATGCGGGTAAGCTACTACAAACAGAATAGTGAAAGCATTATTGTGGCCAAGATAGATACGATGCCCACGCCTACCACAGTACTACAACTTTATATGCAGATGACGAAGATGACGAAGAAATTGAAGAAATGTATGATGAAATAAAAGAAATTATTCAGATAGTGAAGGGAGACGAAAATTTAATAGTCATGGGTGACTGTAATTCGTCACTAGGAAAAGGGAGAGAAGGAAACGTAGTAGGTGAATATGGATTGGGGGGTAAGAAACGAAAGAGGAAGCCGCCTGGTAGAATTTTGCACAGAGCACAACTTAATCATAGCTAACACTTGGTTCAAGAATCATAAAAGAAGGTTGTATACATGGAAGAATCCTGGAGATACTGACATGTTCCAGATAGATTATATAATGGTGAGACAAAGATTTAGGAACCAGATTTTAAATTGTAAGACAATTCCAGGGGCAGATGTGCACTCTGACCACAATCTATTGGTTATGAACTGTAGACTAAAACTGAAGAAACTGCAAAAAGGTGGGAAGTTAAGGAGATGGGACCTGGATAAACTCAAAGAACCAAAGGCTGTAGAGAGTTTCAGGGAGAGCATAAGGGAACAATTGACAAGAATGGGGGAAAGAAATACTGTAGAAGAAGAATGGGAGCTTTGAGGGATGAAGTAGTTAAGGCAGCAGAGGATCAAGTAGGTAAAAAGGCGAAGGCTGGTAGAAATCCTTGGGTAACAGAAGAAATACTGAATTTAATTGATGAAAGGAGAAAATATAAAAATGCAGTAAATGAAGCAGGCAAAAAGGAATACAAACGTCTCAAAAATGAGATCGACAGGAAGAGCAAAATGGCTAAGCAGGGATGGCTAGAGGACAAATGTAAGGATGTAGAGGCTTATCTCACTAGGGGTAAGATAGATACAGCCTGCAGGAAAATTAAAGAGACCTTTGGAGAAAAGAGAACCACTTGTATGAATATCAAGAGCTCAGATGGAAACCCAGTTCTAAGCAAAGAAGGGAAAACAGAAAGGTAGATGGAGTATATAGAGGGTCTATACAAGGGCGACGTACTTGAGGACAATATTATGGAAATGGAAGAGGATGTAGATAAAGATGAAATGGGAGATATGATACTGCATGAAGAGATTGACAGAGCACTGAAAGACCTGAGTCGAAACAAAGCCCCGGGAGTAGACAACATTCCATTAGAACTACTGACAGCCTTGGGAGAGCCAGTCCTGACAAAACTCTACCATCTGGTGAGCAAGATGTGTGAGACAGGCGAAATACCCTCAGACTTCAACAAGAATATAATAATTACAATCCCAAAGAAAGGAGGTGTTGACAGATGTGAAAAATACCAACTGTCAGTTTAATAAGTCACAGCTGCAAAATACTAACGCGAATTCTTTACAGACGAATGGAAAAACTAGTAGAAGCCGACTTCGGGGAAGATCAGTTTGGATTCCGTACAAATGTTGGAAGACATGAGGCAATACTGACCCTACGACTTATCTTAGAAGCTAGATTAAGGAAAGGCAAACCTACGTTTCTAGCATTTGTAGACTTAGAGAAAGCTTTTGACAATGTTGACTGGAATACTCTCTTTCAAATTCTGAAGGTGGCAGGGGTAAAACACAGGGAACGAAAAGCTATTTACAATTTGTACAGAAAGCAGATGGCAGTTATAAGAGTCGAAGGGCATGAAGGAGTGAGACAGGGTTGTAGCCTCTTCCCGATGTTATTCAATTTGTATATTGAGCAAGCAGTGAAGGAAACAAAAGAAAAATTCGGAGTAGGTATTAAAATCCACGGAGAAGAAATAAAAACTTTGAAGTTCGCCGATGACATTGTAACTCTGCCAGAGACAGCAAAGGACTTGGATGAGCAGTTGAACGGAATTGATAGTGTCTTGAAAAGAGGATATAAGATGAACATCAACAAAAGCAAAACGAGGATAATGGAATGTAGTCGAATTCAGTCGGGTGATGCTGAGGGAATTACATTAGAAAATGAGAGACTTGAAGTAGTAAAGGCGTTTTGTTATTTGGGGAGCAAAAGAACGGATGATGGTCGAAGTAGAGAGGGTATAAAATGTAGACTGGCAATGGCAAGGAAAGCGTTTCTGAAGAAGAGAAATTTGTTAACATCGAGTATAGATTTAAGTGCCAGGAAGTCGTTTCTGAAAGTATTTGTTTGGAGTGTAGCCATGTATGGAAGTGAAACATGGACGACAAATATTTTGGACGAAAAGAGAATAGAAGCTTTCGAAATGTGGTGCTACAGAAGAATGCTGAAGATTAGATGGGTAGATCACATAACTAATGAGGAGGTATTGAATAGGATTGGGCACAAGAGAAGTTTGTCGCACTACTTGACTAGAAGAAGGGACCGGTTGGTAGGACATGTTCTGAGGCATCAAGAGATCATCAGTTTAGTATTGGAGGGCAGCGAGGAGGGTAAAAATCGTAGAGGGAGACCAAAAGATGAATACACTAAGCAGATTCAGAAGGATGTAGGATGCAGTAGGTTCTGGGAGATGAAGAAGCTTGCACAGGATAGAGTAGCTTGGAGAGCTGCATCAAACCAGTCTCTGGAGTGAAGACCACAACAGCAACAACAACAACATGCAGAGAAAAGACTGAAGATTTACAGAATCATATTCAGGTGGATTTATCAACGGCTCTCCAGTTTACAACACACTCATTGCTGTTTCAAGACGTCACGCAGCTTGAGATATGGATCTCCAACACATATCATAATATTCAGGTTACGTTCTTTCACAATCTGCCTAATTTTGCCCCTGAAGATTTGAGGCACTCTGTATTCACTAAAATGTACTAAGATAAAATCGTTGATGCTTTCCATGGGCCTTGTTGACGTAATGCCTACTCGTATCGGTCTCGAGATCTTTGTCAGACGTCGTTTTAGTGATTTTCGTGTCGTTTCACAGCACTAATTGCTGGCATTGGCAAAGATTCACCCTCCAGCCGCCGTCAGCAGGCGAGAGTGAATATTTGACAATGATAGCGCCTCTTGCTGGCGAAACATTAGAAAAATCACTAAAAAAACGCCAGGCGAAAATCCTGAGACGAAATCCAAGAGGGGATATCAGTAGGGTAATTTTCCTGCTAAAAATCCTATTTTAACAACATATTTTGGGTCATGGAGATTATTATTTCGTTATTCTCACAGTGAAGGCATCTTTTTTAAGTTTGCACAATACTTCTTTAAAACACAGTTTCTTCTACAGATGAAAACTTCATCTGCGTTTGCTGTACCAAATGTTCCACTGTGATCAATGAGCCGCGAATGTCCGTCTTCTGATATAACATATGACCTCTTTAGTGACGTTTCTGTTAAACAGATAGCAGTGCTACTGGGATTCTTACGTTGTGTAAAAAGTATACATTATTCATCTAGCTGTGACACATATGTATTTTGGCGCTAAGAGGTGATGGATCACCTGCCTCTGATTTTATTTATGATAATTGACGCCGATAACCCGGGAAAACGTGACACAGAGAATGTGGAACGTTTCAGATGGAGCCGACGGGGCACGAAGACGGCTGACAAGAAGGGAAAGAACAGGGCTCGCTTCCCGTCCATCCCTCCCCGCCCGCTCCTATTACGGTTTCCAGTGAACGTGAGTGCTCAGGCGAATCTCTAATATGGCTACCAAAGACCCGCTCACTTTCACTCACGACACAGTGCCTTCTAACTGATCTTAGTTGTATGGTGATTCTCCTTTGATGGGCGCTCAATCTAGATCACAACCAGCAGTATAAAATTGTTAGTGCTTCCATACTAAGAAACGTGGTAGAGAAAGCCATGTTTCTCAATCCACACTATTTTTCTCCCGTTCCGTCCCTTGACATTTCTGCATGTAGCCAAATCTTCCACAGCTCGACCGCTCCTTGCCTTTATTCCTCCTCATTGATATTTTTGACGACTTCACATAATTTCTGTTGTTTTTTTTTCAGTGCAAAACTCTATATGGAATACGACAGAAATGTCTTGATCCAATAACTTTTTTCAGCAATTTTATTTCTTCTGGTTTGGTTAGGCTAAATGAGCCAAAGCTCATTCTTCACGGAACGAATCACAGCAAAAAATGGTTCAAATGGCTCTGAACACTATGGGACTTAACATCTGAGGTCATCAGTCCCCTAGAACTTAGAACTACTTAAACCTGACTAACCTAAGGACATCACTCACATTCATGCCCAAGGCAGGATTCGAACCTGCGACCGCAGCGGTCGCCCGGTTCCGGACTGAAGCGCCTGAAACCGCTCGGTCACTTTGGCCGGCGAATCACTGCAGAATTCAGAGAAACAGGTAATAGAAATAACGAATAATTACAAAAGGCAAGATAGTAGGCTATTTAGGATACTGTATCCGGTGTAGATAGACTAAAGTTGGCGGGAGACACTAGGTAGTTTTTAATGTGTCACAAGAAATTAAGGGATGTGCAGAAATTAATAAAAAATATAGGAGGAAAAGAAGTTCGAAATGTGAAACATAACTCAGCGTAATCACTCGTGTACAGCTGCGCATAGCTCGCGCAGGATACGGTAGCCGATGCTCTGTGACCAGCTTTCGTCCAAAGCCCAGGGAGGGGAGGCCGATAAGTATTTTCCACCTTTGGGAAGGTCAGCCATGACTGAGTCGAGACGCGCACACTACAAACGATTTTACAGAACCTATTTGGTAAAAACGTTTCATTTTTGCTTTACCTTTAACTTTATACCTCAGGTTCATTATGATGTGCCCATCATTTCGTTAATGGCCATACTTATTGTCATATTTACGTGAAAGTAAGACATTGCCTGAAATTCGGAGAAGTGTGCAATGAAAAATAGAGATCCCTTTGATTTAGCTTTTGGTGCATTTTACGTAATATTTTGCCGCATATTAAATTTAGCTACAATATTGAATTTTTCTTTAGGCTTGGGTAGAGGTATCTATCTGTGACCAGTTCAAATGGTTCAAATGGCTCTGAGCACTATGGGACTTAACATCTGTGGTCATCAGTCCCCTAGAACTTAGAACTAGTTAAACCTAACTAACCTAAGGACATCACAAACATCCATGCCCGAGGCAGGATTCGAACCTGCGACCGTAGCGGTCTTGCGGTTCCAGACTGCAGCGTCTTTAACCGCACGGCCACTTCGGCCGGCTCTGTGACCAGTCTCGAGAAAACTGATCTGATGTAGCACACTCATTTGTGATCGCGCTGCGGCAGCGATAAAGCCAGAACGAAATAACCACAACATTCCCTGTATTTGGTAAACGGTTTCAGATATCGAAAAGAGATTTTGGCAAATGATAGCACACAAAGAGGAGAGTATTTTACCGTATGGTTATTATGAAAAACTTCATTATCTACCGTGTTATTCCAATAACTACAGACTTATCGGATGAAAGAACGTAATTTTAAAGGAACAACGATAGCTGATGAAACGAGAAATGTCATGAGTCTTGGAATAACGTATGTGAGGACATTACACTGATTTTGTACTGAGGATGTGCTTTTCCATAAGCTACTGACTTCATTTTTCCTCAGTTCCTCACTTAATAAACTTAATAAACCACCATTTCTAAATTCTCTCGCAATTGTCTCTGCACAACATGGTTGTGTGTTGAGACGGTGTAAACTCCGCTGTATTTTGGCAAAAGAAGCCAATTTGTGCATGGCAACCAGAGAAATTGTAGGTTTCACTCCAAATTCGCCACACATAACGCTTCTCTGAAAGTTACAAATGATTAACAAGCCAGGCGAAAGTAAATAGCTGCGTTTTCGGCGGAAATCTTTTTAGATATGAAACGAGATCAGAGGTGACAGTTGATATTTTTGAAAGGTGACTTAATATTAACAAAAAAATTGTGGGCGTTAGGCTTCAGTTTAAATTGGCTCTTGCCCTCCAGCGCTCGGTGTTTCCCCTCCAGCGCTCTGAGAGCCTCCCCCTCCCCCTCACCCCCCCACCCACTGTCGCTCTGCCCACGCTTCCCCAACCAACTGCGCATGTACAGGGTGTTTCAAAAATGACCGATATATTTGAAACGGCGATAAAAACTAAACGAGCAGCGATAGAAATACACCGTTTGTTGCAATATGCTTGGGACAACAGTACATTTTCAGGCAGACAAACTTTCGAAATTACAGTAGTTACAATTTTCAACAACAGATGGCGCTGCGGTCTGGGAAACTCTATAGTACGATATTTTCCACATCTCCAGCATGCGTAGCAATAATATGGCGTAGTCTCTGAATGAAATTATCCGAAACCTTTGACAACGTGTCTGGCGGAATGGCTTCACATGCAGATAAGATGTACTGCTTCAGCTGTTCAATTGTTTCTGGATTCTGGCGGTACACCTGGTCTTTCAAGTGTCCGCACAGAAAGAAGTCACAGGGGTTTATGTCTGGCGAATAGGGAGGCCAATCCACGCCGCCTCCTGTATGTTTCGGATAGCCCAAAGCAATCACACGATCATCGAAATATTCATTCAGGAAATTAAAGACATCGGCTGTGCGATGTGGCCGGGCACCATCTTGCATAAACCACGAGGTGTTCGCAGTGTCGTCTAAGGCAGTTTGTACCGCCACAAATTCACGAAGAACGTCCAGATAGCGTGATGCAGTAATCGTTTCGGATCTGAAAAATGGGCCAATGATTCCTTTGGAAGAAATGGCGGCCCAGACCAGTACTTTTTGAGGATGCAGGGACGATGGGACTGCAACATGGGGCTTTTCGGTTCCCCATATGCGCCAGTTCTGTTTATTGACGAAGCCGTCCAGGTAAAAATAAGCTTCGTCAGTAAACCAAATGCTGCCCACATGCATATCGCCGTCATCAATCCTGTGCACTATATCGTTAGCGAATGTCTCTCGTGCAGCAATGGTAGCGGCGCTGAGGGGTTGCCGCGTTTGAATATTGTATGGATAGAGGTGTAAACTCTGGCGCATGAGACGATACGTGGACGTTGGCGTCATTTGGACCGCAGCTGCAACACGGCGAACGGAAACCCGAGGCCGCTGTCGGATCACCTGCTGCACTAGCTGCGCGTTGCCCTCTGTGGTTGCCGTACGCAGTCGCCCTACCTTTCCAGCACGTTCATCCGTCACGTTCCCAGTCCGTTGAAATTTTTCAAACAGATACTTTATTGTATCGCTTTTCAGTCCTTTGGTTACATTAAACCTCCGTTGAAAACTTCGTCTTGTTGCAACAACACTGTGTTCTAGGCGGTGGAATTCCAACACCAGAAAAATCCTCTGTTCTAAGGAATAAACCATGTTGTCTACAGCACACTTGCACGTTGTGAACAGCACACGCTTACAGCAGAAAGACGACGTACAGAATGGCACACCCACAGACTGCGTTGTCTTCTATATCTTTCACATCACTTGCAGCGCCATCTGTTGTTGAAAATTGTAACTACTGTAATTTCGAAAGTTTGGCCGCCTGAAAATGTACTGTTGTCCCAAGCATATTGCAACAAACGGTGTATTTCTATCGCTGCTCGTTTAGTTTTTATTGCCGTTTCAAATATACCGGTCATTTTTGAAACACCCTGTAGCTGCCACGGCGTGTTGCGCGCACTATAGCCAAAGTTCATCTCCGGTAAACACGGTCACATCAACGTCGTCACGACTGAGAAGAGACCTGCGCCGTACTCCAGACGACTCCACTTCCGGGCCGCGACGACGCGGCTGAATCACGTGGGACGCCGTTGACTCTAGCGGTATGATTGCCGCATCCCTTGTGCCCCCTCCCCCCCTCCCCCTCCTCCCGTGAACACTTTGACGCATGACGCGCATGACTGGAACCTTGGCACACGGTGCTTGAGAGGCTGGCAGCCGCGCCTGTACGAACACACCCCACAACAGTGTCCGCTGTACAGCGTTTCCATTAAAAGTTGCCATGGGTCACTTCTGTGCGGAGTCAGTGGCAGACATTTTTCTGGCCGGCTGTGTGACAGGAAGTTTGTGCAAATTCTTATCAGATACTGTCTCTCAACTATCGATGGCAACTAAGAGGATAATTACTGAAGTAGAATTAAACCTAGCACACTGGAAGTTAAGCGCATTAGGTAGGGGTCATGTTGATTCACAGCACGTTTACTGAATGCACGTTCGAGGGAGACGAGTGACGTAGACATTACAGTTGTCAACAGCTTTCGTTTCCAGCGAAACACAAGTTTATTTCACAAAGCACATACTGTCAATATTTTCACTGCTTTGCACATATCTTCTGTCCAGTGCAATTACAAAGATACAAAGGAAGTAAGAAAATCAAACGAAATCTACTACTCTGTATCGAACCACAGGTGACGGCAGGTCTCTTATACTACGCCATTCACAAAGTATCCCTCAGTAGCCTTCAAAACGCACAAGGTATAGGTTCCATTCTGTTTATGGGAACGAGAGAAGGAGCAAACATAACTCATATGGTGTCATGTTTCGGACAGGACGGTGCACGTGGGATGGAGGTGCAACAGCCATTTCCACCTTAGAATGACAACTGAACAAATCTAACCAACACGGTTTGTTTTCAGAAAGAAAAGCTATGAAGTAAATCTGCCTTAATGGGAGATCACGATTGTAAACATTCAACTTGAAAGTTAGTACTACACCTCGGAATATGGTCGTCGAGACCTCTTTTCGGAGAAGTCTTCAATGATGTCATTACAATTTCACTTTAATTGGTAGTGTTCTAGTTACCGATAGGGTGGTCAATACATTCTCACTCTCATAAGAATATTTGCTGAATCTTTTGGCTTGGACGTTGGCTTCATGTTTAGTACAATAGTTCGTTTCTTGAAGCTGCTAATAGTGTTGCATGGATTACTGTTTTTTTTTTTCAAAAAACAATAACAGCTAACACCCGCAATGACGACAACTGACAATCTCAAAAAACAATAACAGCTAACACCCGCAATGACGACAACTGACAATCAAAACAATGTCAAATTGTATACAAAATTTTTGGGAAAACACGACCTTGCAGCAGTTTCGACCAGCGACATTAACAATCGACCTCCAACGAAACACTAAGCGTCTACCGAAAGTACAAACGCTTGTCAACGTCTTGTGGTGGTCGAGCCCTATGCCTGCACGACCTATGCCTAAATCCGATCCGACTGGTGGTCCTGATAGTGGTATCTGCCGTGATGCGGTCACAACTAAAATTTCGTAAACGACACAGTTAATGATATCGACAATGTTTTCTGTCAACAGAAAATGCGTAAAGGGACAAGCAATTGACTACCTGGTCAATATTCTTAACTTTTACTCCACTAAGAAACCACATCAGTAGCCGGCGACGGAAGCTCAGGCCTGTACGGAGACGAGTCTTGAATGTAGCAGGTTCTACACATGGTGTCGGAAAAGATTTGCACAGCAAATACAATATTCAATTGGAAACGTTAGGGGAGGTGAAGGTATGAACATTCTGATCACCAGGCTTTATGCCCACAGCCTGCATTGAATTTCAAACATATCCGGAGTGTCTCATATAATGAGGACATGTGATACTGTTGATCGCGCTTCTTTGGTCGGATGCCGACATTAAACTTGGTGACCTCCCTGGTTCTACTGAAAAGGGGTGCCGAATTTCACGGCTCCCCTCTCTTCCCTCTCTCCCTCACAGTCACCAACGAATGTGACATTAAAACTCCGCAAGCTCTCTAGACTCAACTCATAACTTAAGAGTTTCGGTTGGAAAGATGCCACTTTGCGCAAAAAAAATTAAGTAGAGCTGAATGAACTACTCGGTAGCCTAGCTAGAAACCATCGCTGCTGCATGACATTACCTACAATGGTGTAGACAAAGGAAGCCTTCCTTCCAAGTTGGAACGCGGGAAAGAACTCCTCGACATCAGAACAGAACAGTACAGAATATCCAACAAGGACAGCTTCGTGACTTCTAACCCCTGAAGGATTCCCATTGATCGAAAAATAAACTAACTCTCGAGTAGTGCGAAATCGTCTCAGCGGCGATGCAAAGGCTTTGCTGAAGGAGCTTATATCGAGCAAACGAAGATGAGTACGGCAGCTACGCATAAACTATTTCAAAGAGAAGAGTCGCGGTCTACTAAAAGCAAAATATAATGGGAAGAAATCAAAGGGCCGAATAAAGAGACAACTTTCAAGTCTGCGCATTCATTTGGAACATTTATAACAAGAAAATCCTTTCCCCCAAGTTGAAACTCTCAATTATCAGAGAGTGTTTTACACAGATGTATTCAACATATTTGAAACAACAACGTTAACCATCAGTGACCATGCCAGCAAGAAAATGGAATGACAGATATTGTGGAAGTTATTCTGGCCCAAGATCGAAGACGATATCTGGATTCGGGAAAGTTCAGAGGAGTTCCAGTCCCTGGCGGAATCTCTTACTTCCACTGCTGGGCAATCACATTAAACGTTGCGGACATGTGGTCCCAGTGGGTCACTAACGATTAACCAGCACAAGCTTTCATACCATAAACGGGACCCGAAATAACAAAATACCGTAACTGGCCGACTCCCAATAGAATCTTTAGAAAGTAGTGTTGATATATGGACAACTTCACGAATGGCAACCAGGCTGAAGGAATCTGTCCTTTCCCTCCTCTATCCATCTTATGTCATGAGTAAACAACTAATAGAAATGAACTAATGGAAATGAATCTGAAACCCAAATCATACGGACACTAGAAACGCTAAAAGACCGATAGTGATAGGATGAAGTTTTCGGAAATTTAGAACAAGAAGACTAAAGTTATCTAGTGATACTAGGTGCTCTTGAAAGGACGATAATGTGAGCATAATAATATAACCTTGAGCTTGAGAAATGGACTGCTTTATTTGTATGATTGTCACTATTTTTATTTTATGCCTAAGCTTTTCCATGAAGCTTCAACTGCATATGTGTTTGACACATTTATCAAACACATCTCCTATCCCAATTTGTGTTCACCTCTTCCACCTTCTGTCTGTCCACCTCATCCTCCCACCTCTATCTGCCTATCTCTTCCTCTCCACTCTCTCTGTCTCTTCATCTCCCCCTCCCTCTTTCTTTGTCCATTTCCTCCACCCTTTATTTCTGACAGAACGTTCCTCCCCTCTCTCTCTCTGAGCATATCCCCCCCTCCCATCACACTTTCCATATACGTCCCCCCTCTTTCTTTTCCAGCTACCCACTACCCCCTTACACCTTCCCCGTGCATCATGCAACAACACACTTATCATGCAGGGTCTAACAACCCTACCACAACAAAGGTCAAAAATTAATTATGATTGAAGTGTTGCTCACGCTGCTAAATATTGCATTTTCGGGCAACAACAAAGTTATATTATGTGGCAGGTGTCATTAGAGCACAGTTAATAAAGTCATTTCTTGAAATAATGTTTAAACTAGGCACTCATCTTTTCGTGTTTCCCATCCTGGTCTCGTTGTGAACTCATGGCTCAATCATCGAAAGTATAGGTAGTGATGATTCCAAGCTTGGATGCAAAGAGGCCTAGGTGTTATTCTGCGATATTCAAAAGTTTTATAGATGTGTTTCATAAACCATTCTTGAAGATTAAACTTTTGCAAGTTAGGACAATGGTGATGTAAAAAAGTAATCAGCACTCCGAATTTAAGTTACACTTTTGTTGCAATATCACGTAACTCGTTCCAAAACATCACTTCACAATATAAAACATACTTGAAAGTATCTTCCTCACTGTTAAAGTTCACATTCCATAAACTGACTACAATTTGCATCTCTTTAATATGACGACCAAAGCCTGCCTCTCTAATAACCACTTATACGCCAAAAAATCAGAGTTACAAGTACATCAATGATCATAGTGACAAAAGAAAGAATACACATAAGAATAATATCATTGCAATATATGCATATCGATGTATCGAAGTGCCTCTACATTAATGAAATCAAATCTCAATGTTGTCACAGAAATATGTTCACTATTTTACAGAAACACAGTAGAATATTGCTGATATCGAGAGGTTGAGGCGAGGTGCCATAATGGTTACATAATTCAAGTACCATTACAAGGGCAACCAGAAAACAGTTTTTCCCACTGGACATGTAGTGTGTCCTGCATAGTATGTTAATTTGAGAGGCCGATACTGGTACCACATAACACACCTACCGTACAGAGCAGCCTACACCTCAGGCACTGGGTAAAACACATTTTTTCCTTTATCACTGATCCTATTGGAGTTAGGAGCTTATAAGCAACACGTTGCTAATACCTGTGAGGCCAGATATTTCTGTGCCAAATGTGATTGGAACCTGTCCAGGGGTTTGGGAGGTGATCCTGCACATGCTCACCGAGACCAGACTCCAATAACACAGTCCATATTTATACCATCATTTTTTTTTTTACGTGACAATGGAGATGAAACTAATGGAGCTGTGGTATAGGTCTAACAATAAACACTGTTGCCTACTACGTCTATGAGATGTTTATTTTGAAACATGAACAAACATTATGTTACTACACATTCAGCTTTCTTCAAAAGCAATCAATGGCAGTTAAACGTGTATGAAGTGGAAATATACGGTGAGCAATCAGATGCAATGTTGCAGCGCGAATGAACTTCCAAATGCTTAGCTATGAGCGCAGCAGCAACGAGTCTGGGATAGCCATGTAAATGGAAGCAGTCTCTTGCCAGAGTCTATTACGCTGCTGGGCGTGTCGCACAGACAGCCACATAAGCCGAGCCACTAGCTCCGTTGTTGTTGTTGTGGTCTTCAGTCCTGAGACTGGTTCGATGCAGCTCTCCATGCTACTCTATCCTGTCGAAGCTTCTTCATCTCCCAGCACCTACTGCAACTTACATCCTTCTGAATCTGCTTAGTCTATTCATCTCTTCGTCTCCCTCTACGATTTTTACCCTCCACGCTGCCCTGCAATACTAAATTGGTGATCCCTCGATGCCTCTGAACATCTCCTACCAACCGATCCCTTCTTCTAGTCAATTTGTGCCACAAACTCCTCTTCTCCCCAATTCTATACAATACCTCCTCATTAGTTATGTGATCTACCCATCTAATCTTCAGCATTCTTCTGTAGCATCACATTTCGAAAGCTTCTATTCTCTTCTTGTCCAATCTATTTATCGTCCATGTTTCACTTCCATAATGGCTACACTCAACACAAATACTTTCAGAAACGGCTGCCTGACACTTAAATCTATACTCGACGTTAACAAATTTCTCTCCTTCAGAAACGCTTTCCTTGCCATCGCTAGTCTACATTTTATATCCTCTATACTTCGACCATCATCAGTTATTTTGCTCCCCAAATAGCAAAACTCCTTTACTACTTTAAGTGTCTCATTTCCTAATCTAATTCCCTCAGCATCACCCGACTTAATTTGACAACATTCCATTATGCTCGTTTTGCTTTTGTTAATGTTCATCTTTTATCCTCCTTTCAAGAAACTGCCCATTCCGTTCAACTGCTCCTCCAAGTCCTTTGCTGTCTCTGACAGAATTACAATGTCATCGGTGAACCTCAAGGTTTTTATTTCTTCTCCATGGATTTTAATACCTACTCCAAATTTTTCTTTTGTTTCCTTTACTGATTGCTCAATATACAGATTGAATAACATCGGGGAGAGGCTACAACCCTGTCTCACTCCCTTCCCAACCACTGCTTCCCTTTCATGCCCCTCGACTCTTATAACTGCCATCTGCTTTCTGTACAAATTGTAAATAGCCTTTCGCTCCCTGTGTTTTATCCCTGCCACCTTCAGAATTTGAAAGAGAGTATTCCAGTGAACATTGTAAAAAGCTTTCTCTAAGTCTACAAATGCTAGAAATGTAGGTTTCCCTTTCTTTAATCTATTTTCTAAGATAAGTCGTAGGGTCAGTATTGCCTCAAGTGTTCTACGGAATCCAAACTAGCTCGGTACAGCACGTAAACCATGACTCAGAGCGGTAGCAGCCTACTTGGCAGTGATAAGATGGCAGCGCACCTAAAATGTGTAAATGCCACCCAGAACTAACGCACTGAAACTTCACTTGCCATGGGACTGCCTCTTGGAGGCAACATCATGGGCAGTCAGAAAAACATTTTTCCACAAAAAGACATATTGTTGCTATGTTGCAACTCTCAGACATTAGCTGTAGTTCCTAGCGCTCTTGGTGAGCCCTTAAAAAAACAAACCCTAATCTATTGATCGTGCGGAATGTTTTTCCTCAGAAACAGAAAAACAAATTTCTTAATCTTATTCCAGTACTGAAGATTAAAACATGAAACAATTTCCATTTAAAGTGATTCCTGAAATCTTTAAGAGCTATTAGTGAAAGCAGAAAGAGTTAAACCTGTTGCATTGTTCTGTCTTCAGTTAAAACGTGCTGACTACCAAAGTGGGTGCGAAGAATGAAAATTTAAAATTTGTATCACTGCTTTTAGTTTGATAAAAGAAAAAAACTGTACAATTTACAAATTATTTCCATCGTAAAAGTGGGGCAAAAATACAGAAAGTATCATCAAATTTTATACCGACCTGTTAAACGCAAGATAATATTTAAGTGCGTTGTGTTGTATGTTATATGTGAAGGAAACTGACGAGTAAGCAGTTAAATTTCGGAAAATTTGTCATGAAAGTAATTGGAAACTGATGATGATGGTCAAAATTTTAATGTATGCATCTGAAAAGGAAATCACAATTTTTTGTGTGGTACGAAAGAGAAATACTCTACAAATAATGAAATGCGACGACGACATATGGAATGCAAATTCTGTCACGTAATGTGCTGGAATAGTGTTACTTGTTTACGTATGGCTCATTTGTGCCAGCTAGGGCAATATTTAATGTTGTGGGTTGGCAAGAGAGCCAACCCGGTACTACTAGAGGAAGCCGAAAGGCACGCGTTTTAGCTCACGCAGGCTGGCGTGAGGTCTGGAACAGCACAAGGATATTAGAAAAAACTGATTTAGCTTGTGGAATACTTAACTTTAATCCATAAATGGTGAACGTCGCTCTTGACGGTACATGTTTTACAGTATCAATAGTAACTGGTAATGGCGCCTTGCTAGGTCGTAGCAAATGACGTAGCTGAAGGCTATGCTCGGCAAATGAGAGCGTATTTTGTCAGTGAACCATCGCTAGCAAAGTCGGTTGAACAACTGCCCGGGTGCTAGGAAGTCTCTCTAGACCTGCCGTGTCTCAGCGCTCGGTCTGCAATCACTGATAGTGGCGACACGCGGGTCCCACGTATACCAACGGACCGCGGCCGATTTAAAGGCTACCACCTAGCAAGTGTGGTGTCTGGCGGTGACACCACATTTAATACTGAAGTCAGTGTTTCGTAGTAAACAACAGATTCGCAGTTATATCGCAACAACCTTTACAGGGATGTATTGGACTGTTATGGGTAGGAAAAGGGAGAGAAGGAAACATAGTAGGTGAATATGAATTGGGGGTAATAAATGAAAGAGGAAACCGTCTGGTAGAATTTTCCACAGAGCATAACTTAATCATAGCTAACACTTGGTTCAAGAATCATAAAAGAAGGTTGTATACATGGAAGATCCTGGACGTACTAGAAGGCATTAGATAGATTAGATTTAGGAACCAGGTTTTAAACTGTAAGACATTTCCAGGGGCAGATGTGGACTCTGACCACAATCTATTGGTTATGAACTGTAGATTAAAACTGAAGAAACAGCAAAAAGGTGGGAATTTAAGGAGATGGGACCTGGATAAAGTGGCTAAACCAGACGTTGTACAGAGTTTCAGGGAGAGCATAATGGAACAATTGACAGGAATGGGGGAAAGAAATACAGTACTAGAAGAATGGGTAGCTCTTAGGGATGAAGTAGTGAAGGCAGCAGAGGATCAAATCGGTAGAAAGACGAGGGTTAGTAGAAATCCTTGGGTAACAGCACAAATATTGAATTTAATTGATGAAAGAAGAAAACATAAAAATGCAGTAAATGAAGCAGACAAAAAGGAATACAAACGTCTCAAAAATGAGATCGACAGGAAGTGCAAAATGGCTAGGCGGGGATGGCTAGAGGACAAATGTAAGGATGTAGAGGCTTATCTCACTAGGGGTAAGATAGATACTGCCTACAGGAAAATTAAAGAGACCTTTGGAGAAAAGAGAGCCACTTGTATGAATATCAAGAGCTCAGATGGAAACCCAGTTCTAAGCATAGAAGGGAAAGCAGAAAGGTGGAAGGACTATACAGAGTATACAAGGGCGATGTACTTGAGGACAATATTATGGAAATGGAAGAGGATGTAGATGAAGATGAAATGGGAGATACGATACTGCGTGAAGAGTTTGACAGGGCACTGAAAGACCTGAGTCGAAACAAGGCCCCGGGAGTAGACAACATTCCATTAGAACTACTGACGGCCTTGGGAGAGCCAGTCCTGACAAAACTCTATCATATGGCGAGCAAGATGTATGAGACAGGCGACATACCCTCAGACTTCAAGAAGAATATAATAATTCCAATCTCAAAGAAAGCAGGTGTTGACAGATGTGAAAATTACTGAATTATCGGTTTAATACGTCACAGCTGCAAAATACTAACGCGAATTCTTTACAGTCGACTGGAAAAACTGGCAGAAACCGACCTCAGGGAAGATCAGTTTGGATTCCGTAGAAATATTGGAACACGTGAGGCAATACTGACCCTACGACTTATCTTAGAAGCTAGATTAAGAAAAGGCAAACATACGTTTCTAGCATTTGTAGACTTAGAGAAAGCAGTTGACAATGTTGACTGGAATACTCTCTTTCAAATTCTAATACAGTGAGCTAAAGGCTTTTTACAATTCGTACAGAAACCAGATGGCAGTTATAAGAGTCGAGGGGCACGAAAGGGAAGCAGTCGTTGGGAAGGGAGTGAGGCAGGGTTGTAGCCTCTCCACTTTGTTATTCAGTCTGTATATTGAGAAAGCGGTAAAGAAAGCAGAAGAAAAATTCGGAGTAGGTATTAAAATCCATGGAGAAGAAATAAAAACTTTGACGTTCGCCGATGACATTGTAATTCTGTCAGAAACAGCAAAGGACTTGGAAGAGCAGTTGAACGGAATGGACAGTGTCTTGAAAGGAGGATATGAGATGAACATCAACAAAAGCAAAACGAGGGTAATGGAATGTAGTCGAATTCAGTCGGGTGACGCTGAGGGAATTAGATTAGGAAATGAAACACTTAAAGTAGTGAAGGAGTTTTGCTATTTGGGGGCAAAATAACTGATGAGGGTCGAGGTAGAGAGGATATAAAATGTAGACCGGCAATGGCAAGGAAAGCGTTTCTGAAGAAGAGATATTGTTAACATAGAGTATAGATTTAAGTGTCAGGGGGTCGTTTCTGAAAGTATTTGTATGGGGTGTAGCCATCTATGGAAGTGAAACATGGACGATAAAAAGTTTGGACAAGAAGAGAATAGAAGCTTTCGAAATGTAGTGCTACGGAAGAGTGCTGAAGATTCGATGGGTAGATAACATAACTAATGAGGAGGTATTGTATAGAATTGGGGAGAAGAGAAGTTTGTGGCACAACTTGACAGGAAGAAGGGACCTGTTGGTAGGACATGTTCTGAGGCATCAGGGGATCAGAAATTTAACATTGGAGGGCAGCGTGGAAGGTAAAAATTGTAAAGGGAGACGAAGAGATGAATACACTAAGCAGATTCAGAAGGATGTATGTTGTAGGAAGTACTGGGAAATGAAGAAGCTTGCACAGCATAGAGTAGCATGGAGAGCTGCATCAAACCAGTCTCAGGACTGAAGACCACAACAACAACATTGGACTATTTTATTGTAAACTTTCATACTTTCCAGCTTTCACTACTAATTATTGTACACTTTGTGCACAAAGTTTGCACTTTGACGCCACTGGCGGCGGTATAAGCTTAGCATCCCTCGCGGTACTTGTTTTGCTTGAGGCTCAAACCGGCCCCCACCAGTACACTAGTGCATCTCCGCTGACGTTACACGCAGCCGGGAGAGATATCTGGAGAGTGAAGAGGCTGCTATGTGAAGACACAACAGTCAAAGAACCTGAAGGGAATTAGGGATGAGTGAGAACCAGTGCGAGAACATTCGCTGTGGTTCAGCTGCGAACAACCTACGCTGCTAAATTAGGAGAGAGAACAAAATATGAAAACGGTTGGGAGAACCGCCAAAACAGAAGAAAAAGAAAATGAAGAACTACAAAAACCAGTGCTAATGGCACAGGTATCCACCTGTTTGTTGCAAACTGTAAACACATATTCTCTCACCAGCAGTCCCGGCTCATAATTTGTGCTTGCTTCCAAACAGTTGCTGTCTACTCATTAGCAGACTCATCACAACTGCTGCATGTGCGTTTCTCTGCTGCTTGCCTCCATTTGGGCTTGTGATTTACCTTGACTGTGGACCTCTGTAGAAGTGGATTACATTTGCTTCTTCGACGTTGACCAGTGATCTGTCTCTGATGCTGTCTGTTTGCTACACATTGTGTTCAATGAGGAGGAGTTTAACTTCATCGTCCTGTACAAGCTTCAGGTGCAATATCGACCTTCATTTGTGATGTAAAGATGTCGAACTTCATCTTCGGATTTTCCAAGTTACGTCCATCTCTTTTTAGTCAAAGGATATTGCCAATAATATACACCAGACTAAATGACTTTCAATCATCTCTCACGCATAGTTAATGGGGAATGGAAATTGTTAATCGTGCAGAACAGGTAAACGGAAGTTCCTGAATAGTATGTTGGGTAACGAAATAAGTATGGTTGTAGGCGCTTCCCTACGGGGAGAACGTTGTCACTAAGCTAAGAAACGCATCATAAAAGCTGGAACATGTTCTGCATGTATCCTGGACTGGTGGACCCTCCTTAAACATGATACATTTCTACATCACGTTTTTAGAGCTACTTAATCCAAGTTTTCTGCAAGTGTACACTCATTCAATTTAACAGAACAGAAAGACGCAGTTGCCTGAATACTGCAGCAGACGAAAGATTCGAATTTTAATATTGCACCGAAGAGCTCACATCTTAGCGTTCCATTATTGCTCTCTACATTTCTCCGACATTTGTGACAGTTTATGACACGTATGTGGCGTCCAAGCTGTGTGGGCACATTGTACGTGTAGGTACAACTGATGTAACCAAATTTAAGACGTTAAAACCTTAATAGCTTTTAGCACGGAAATGGACTGAAAATATCTCATAATATGATCGGAAAATTTGACAAATGTATCAAGATGAAATACGTCGCCCACTCAAGAAATTTTTCAATGGTTACGCTCATTATTAAAAAATCATAACGATTCCAAACAGTCGCAGAATTCTTCCAAGTGTCAGGACTATCGGCTACAAGAGAGATGAAGTCGCTGTTGGAGAAAGTGAATTCTTTAATACACTACTCGCCATTAAAATTGCTACACCAAGAAGAAATGCAGATGATAAACGCGTATTCATTGGACAAATATATTATATTAGAACTGACATGTGATTACATTTTCACGCAATTTGGATGCACAGATCCTGAGAAATCAGTACCCAGAACAACCACCTCTGGCCGTAATAACGGTCTTGATACGCCTGGGCGTTGAGTCAAACAGAGCTTGGATGGCGTGTACAGGTACAGCTGCCCATGCAGCTTCAACACGATACCACAGTTCATCAAGAGTAGTGACTGACGTGTTGTGACGAGCCAGTTGCTCGGCCACCTTTGACCAGACGTTTCCAGTTGTAATGTGCTGGCCAGGGCAGCAGTCGAACATTTTCTGTATCCAGAAAGGCCCGTACAGGACCTGCAACATGCGATCTTGCATTATCCTGCTGAAATGTAGGGTTTCGCAGGGATCGAATGAAGGGTAGACCCACAGGTCGTAACACATCTGAAATATAACGTCCACTGTTAAAAGTGCTGTCAGTGCGAACAAGAGGTGACCGAGAGGCGTAACCAATGGCACCCCATACCATGACGCTGGGTGATAAGCCAGTATGGGGATGACGAATACACGGTTCCAATGGGCGTTCACCGCGATGTTGCCAAACACGGATGTGACCATCATGATGCTGTAAGCAGAACCTGGATTCATACGAAAAAATGACGTTTTACCATTCGTGCACCCAGGTTCGTCGTTGAGTACACCATCGCAGGCGCTCCTGTCTGTGATGCAGTGTCAAGGGTAACCGCAGCCACGGTCTCCGAGCTGATAGTCCATGCTGCTGCAAAACGTCGTCGAACTGTTCGTGCAGATGGTTGTTGTCTTGCAAACGTCCCCATCTGTTGACTCAGGGATCGAGACTTGGCGGCACTATCCGTTACAGCCATGCGGATAAGATGCCTGTCATCTCGACTGCTAGTGATACGAGGCAGCTGGGATCCAGCACGGCGTTCCGTATTACCCTCTTGAAACCACCGATTCCATATTCTGCTAAAAGTCATTGAATCTCGACCAACACGAGCAACTATGTCGCGATACGATATACCGCAATGGCGATAGGCTACAATCCGACCTTTATCAAAGTCGGAAACGTGATGATAGGAATTTCTTCTCCTTACACGAGGCATCACAACAACATTTCACCAGGCAACACCAGTCAACTGCTGTTTGTGTATGAGAAAATCGGTTGGAAACTTTCCTCATGTCAGCACGTTGCAGGTGTCGCCACCGGCGCCAACCTTGTGTGAATGCTCTGAAAAGCTAATCATTTGCATTTCACAGCATCTTATTCCTGTCGGTTAAACTTCGCGCCTGTAGCACGTGATCTTCGTAGTGTAGCAATTTTAATGGCCAGTCGTGTAGTAGAATACTTTCTGAGAGCTCAATTGGGACGTAAAAACGTTCCTGCACTTTTATGTGTTTGAAAGCAATCTATCGACTGTCTACGAATCTTTTTAGACCACTCATGGTGCAGTGCGTTAACTGTGTCGCCGTGTGTTGCCGCCGTACTCCTACGATGAGGTTGACGTGTTAGCTGTGCCCATACTGAAGAAGTCTGCATGTGGCCTGTAACCATCTTCCGTATTAAATTTCAACTGTGATTGAAACGAATAATCAGTAATAAACAATGCCTGGTCACGTCGTTTACTTCATTCTCAAGTCCAGTAGCCGTGTATGGCGATTGCCTGATTCGTAGAAGCATACACTCTTGAGATTTAAGTCGTCGTGCTGGTGAATTTATGAGCGCACGGAGCCATCCTGGGTAACCTTGGACCCTCGCCATAGGCGTCAAGCGGTGCAAGATTTCGCTAATGGCGGCCTTCCCTCGGCGCACTGGGGGCCTTCAAATTAGACGCTCCAGATGTGTCCCACCCGCAGAGATAACAGATGGCGCTAGCACCGGCCGCCGATACACGCCATCCATCACGCAACAAATTATGAAGCGGGGGGGGGGGGGGGGGGCTCCCGGAGCCTAGAGTCGCCCGCTTCGTGGCGCGCGGCGATTTGTTCATTCCGTTCACGTGCTCAACTGCCCAGCCGCAGTCAATAGGCGCTGCTCGCTTTATGTACCTCCGCGCACCCGACACGATCGATCGGCAGAAATTAACAATGTAAATGGACGGCCGCCCCGTCTGTTTGTGTTCGTTTACTTGTCGCTCTTATTTTCCCGCGGTCTCGCGGACCCGGAACTGCACTTGTTCGCGACGTGGGAGAGGGAGCACGCAGCGCCGCCACCGTGCGGCGGCCGACGAGTGAACTACGGCCTCGGCGCTCTCGCTCTCGGAGAAGAAACGCGCCGATCGCGGCCGCTGATACTATTTCAATTAAGATACGGAGGCGCCCGTATAGGATGTGGGAAAACGTAATTGTTTCTGCACAAATACGGCCGGCCGTAAATCGCCCGCGGCAGTTTTACGTTAATCGCGTGCTTGCTCTATTACCGTACGTATAACGTCCCTCGGAAACAACGAGAACAAAACTTTATTACGTTCATTAGCAACCACCACGGAGCGACATGTTCCAAGTTGGGTAAAAATATTTTCGAGAGTACCTCGTTCGCTGCTACTCCACTTCCATTAGCGTAGCTACATCAGAAACAAGCAAACAAAAGGAAGCTCCATTTGCGTTCATAGAAAAGGTGGGTGACGTATCACTTAGCAACGTTATTTCCTGAATATGTTACTTTTGTAGTTGTTACATTTATTTTCTTAATTTTCTACAAACTTGAATGTCGTACATCGCCTGGGACAGCCATAAGAGACGCAGTGTTCTGTTCCTCTGCGTCCCACACGAGTCCCTGTAGATTTTCTATTCCTTACACATCTCTGTCCAGTGTATCTGATATGACGGACCACGAACAACGTCTTACTAGCAACTCGTGTACGTTTGGAGAAACAACTTATTACATCTACATCAGTTCACCCAGTATATCGAGCAAGTAATAACAGAAACAAAGAACCTGAAATGGGATTAAAATAGTGTGAACGGACGTCAGTGACAAGAGTACAACATGATTAGCTTAGTGGTAGACATCCTCGGCGTAATAAAGCAATTTAAGTAACTTAATACAGACAAGTCTTCTCGTACAAATTGTATACCAATTACATCATATCAGAGTGCGCTGATACAATAGCTCCATATTTAACAGTCACTTACAAGCACTGCCTCAAAGAAAGATCCACTGCTAAAGACCGTAAGTTGCAGAGGTTACGTCAGTACTCAAGAAAGGAAATTTCAGACCCATTTCGCTGACGTCGATTAGCGGTAGCATACTGGAATGTACTGTATTCCAACATTGTGAAGTACATGGAAGAAAATGATCTATTGCCACACAATCAGTACGGTTTTAGAAGATATTGTTCTTGTCCAACACAGCTAGCTCTCTATTCTCACGAAGTAATGATTGCTATCGGCAGGGGACCTCAAATCAATTCCATATTTATAGATTTCCCAAAAGGCTTTCAATCAAATTGCTTGTGGATGGAGTATCGTCTCAGTTGTGCCACTGGATTTTTCATTTCCTGTCGGAAAGGTTACAATTCTTAGTAATTGACCCGAAGTCATCGAGTAAAGAACAAATGATATCCAGCTTTCCCCAAGGAAGTTTTATAGGCCCTCTGCTATTCCTGTCCTATATAAACGATTTAGGAGACAACCTGAGCAACCCTCTTAGACAGTTTCGAGATGATGCCGTCATTTATCGTCTAGTAAAGTCTTCAGAAGACCAAAACCAATTGAAAAATCGTTTGGACAAACCTGTCTGGCGCGAAACGTGGCAACTGCTCCAAATAAATAAAAAGTGTGGGGTCAGTCGCGTGAGTACTAAAATGAATCCATTAAATCTCGGTTACACGATGTATCAGACAAACTTAAAGGCTGCCAATTGAAATAAATATCTAGGAGTAACAATTACGAACAGCTCAAATTGGGACGTTCACATAGATGATGTTGTGGGGAAGGCAAACCAAAGACTGCGTTTTGTGGCAGAACAGTTAGAAGATGTAAGAAATTCAGTAAAGAGACTGAATCACTGCATTTGTTTGTCCTGTTACGGAGTACTACAGCACAGTGTGGGATCCACATTAGATAGGATTGACGGAGGACATCGAAAAAGTTCAAGGATAAGCAGTTCGTTTTGTACTATCGCGTAAGATGGGACAGAATGTCACGGATATGATACATTAGTTGGGGTGGTAATCATTAAAATAAGGCGTTTTTCCGTTGGGACGACATCTTTTCACGAAATTTCAATCTCCACTTCTCTCATCCAAATGTGAAAATAATTTTTTGACGCCTACCTACATAGTGAGAAACGATCATTGTAATAAAATAATGGAATTTAGGTCTCGCAGGAAAAGATTTAAGTTATCGTTTTTCCTGTGCGCTGATAGAGAGTGAAACGTTAGAGAAATAGTGTGAAAAGTTTGGTGAACGGTATTGATGTACATGTATAAGACACGCTGATAACATTGTGATACTTTCTGGAAGAATGAGAAAAAATTACAGGAACGTTTCAGCATGATGAACTGACTACTGAGCACCGAATACAGGTTCACTTTGTACAATTTTAGCAGTCCATTAGGACCAGATAATGTGCAAGTAGTAAGGCGTGCTAAGTAGTACTAGGCAATTCCGCACGACAAGTTTTACGTATCCGTGATGTACCGGTGCATTGTTTTCTGACACTAGTCGTGTTACTTCACACATAGTACATCTGAAAGGTAATATACTGAACAGAGACGTGTATTTCCGTGAACGTTTGCTGATTTTGCAATGTTATTTGGTTGTTTGCTAATTTTTACTATCACAGCCAATACTACAGTTATTACTAGCAGCCGCGCGGGATTAGCCGAGCGGTCTAGGGCGCTGCAGTCATGGACTGTGCTGCTGGTCCCGGCGGAGGTTCAAGTCATCCCTTGGGCATGGGTGTGTGTTTCTCCTTAGGATAATTTAGGTTAAGTAGTGTGTAAGCTTAGGGCCTGATGACCTTAACAGTTAAGTCCCATAATATTTTACATAAATTTGAACATTTTTGTTACTAGCAACAAGTAAACGAATAAACGCATAAAGATTTCCTGAAAATGTATACCTGATGTGATTTACGAAATTTCTTACACCTGTAATCGTGTAAGATACCGAGATCTCCTTTGTGCGTGGGCGTTTCGATCTGCAGACACAAGTTTTAAGGACGAGGGACAGGTTTAGATAGCCCGAGTCAAACATCGATAAATAAAGATGTATCTAACTTTGTTCAATAATACAATGAGTTACAATATGACAGAATGTGGGGATAATGTACGATTAATTGTAAGACATGCTTTCAAGATTGTAGGTTGTAAAATGGTATTTTTTAAACAGTCACGGAAAACATAAATTAAAACGGCATTTAATAAGTTGAATGAATGCAATTTCCAAGCATGCACAAAAAACCTTCAGAGCTTCTAAGGAAAAAGAGAGCTCGTTGACATTTCGAAACATTTCTCTTTATTCCTACAAATCGGATGCAAACCGTGCGTAACGCAATATTTTCCTAAATATCGCTGCGCAAAACTGGCGATGTACGATTGAATGTATTTTAATAGCATCTTCACGAGAAGGAATCTCCCGTTCGTTGTCAATCAAATACGAACAAGTCTGAAGGTGGTAGGTAAACTTTTTAAGATGCCTAACAAAATTCGCGTAATATTTGTTGTAATTATAAAAATTAGTGAGCAACATATCACATTAGAAATTCAATAAAATTTCATCCAGGTACACATGTTTTTCCATCATATTACCTTTCAGGTGTAGTATGTACGAAATGAGCAGTCCTAAAAAAACATTACCCCCGACATGTTGTGTTCAGGGTCGCACCACACCGGTGCATCACTGACGTGCGAAACTTCTCCTAAGTAGTACGGCTTACTACGTGCAAATTATGTTGTCCTAATGGACTACCAAAACTGTAAAAAGTCTGAAGCAAAGCCGTGATCCGAACGTCGTGGCTTCTCCTGGTAAGACTACACTAAGCAAAGGCGTAAGTACTGAAGACAGCAGAAACGGCAATCTCAACACATAACTTCGGGGTCATGCAGAAGACAAACACCAGGAATTCTGCTATCTTGAAAACAAAATGAAGCATAACGGGTGAAGAAAGGAGGATATAAGAAATGGACTGGAACAGCCGATTAGAACCATCCTTACCAACGTAAGTCTACTAATATCAAAGGTCGGTCTTAACTTGAGAAAGAAATTTCTACGAAACTACACCTAAAGTACATCATCACATTTTATGAAAACCACTAAACTGAGAAATCCATCTTTGGAAATGTAATATTACAAAAATGTGCTGCAAATCCAATGTAAAGTGTATGGCAGAGGATACTTCCCACTTTACTAGTTATTGCCGTATTTTACGGACTATAGGACGCACTTGTTGCTACGAAAAACTGCCTCCAAAATTCAGATGCGTCTTATACTCGAAATTAATACAAAAATGTCCAGTGCCTGATTTAAAATTCCCGACAGTATTAAAAATGGCCATACATTCGTTGCCTCAGGATACCTGTCTCTGTCTGGCAACGCTGGATTCAGCTGGCAGCAGCAGTGCACCTATGCAACGAACGTGAGTTGCAGGGATTCACAAGTCTCCTTCGCGCCCCGCCATCACGAACCCGGAACAGTGTCTAGCCTGTGATACATGACTGCAGTCTATGGTGGCAGGAAACTTGAACTGAAATAGTAAAAAATGGAAGGTATTCATCTGATGTTGCTTATAAACTGAAAGTAATGGCATACGCAGAAGAACACGGAGACACAGCAGGTGAGGGGCATTTCGACCCTCCACTAACACAAAAAATCATTCGCGATTGGCGGTCTAGTAAAGAAGAAGAAGAAGAAAAAATGAGGAAGACTAAATGTGCAGATAGAGGACTAAATGCAAAATAGCCGAAACTAGAAGATGACTTATTGAAATGGATTCAAGGGCACCGTCAAAATTTCACCGGAATTAATGCAAAAATTATTCAAATACACGCTCGTAACTTAGCGTTACAGTGGAACTTAACAGACTTAAAGCGTGGAGTTGGTTGGTGCTACAGGTTCATGAAGACTCATGGACTTAGCATGCGAATCCAAATAAGAATAACTCAGAGAATACCAAAAGGATATGAAGAGAAAATATTATCTTTCTATCGCTATATTATTCAACATAGAAAGAAAACCGGTGTGGAACTAAGCCAAATAGCGAATATGGACGAAACCTTTCTGACATTTGAAGTGCCGTGAGAACGGTTGCCATGAAAGGTGCTAAAACTGTAACTATACAGACAAGGGGACATGAAAAAATGCACTACACTGTTGACCTTTCACGTTATGTTGACGGTACTAAACTCAATCCAATGATGATTATCAAGCACAAAACAACGCGAAAAACTTCTGAAATACCACTAGGTGTTGCTGTTCACGTACATGGTAAGGGCAGGATGGACATGACTGATATGAAATTATGGGTTAACAGAGTGTGAGAGAGAAGGAAAGATGATTTATTGAAGAAGAGTTCTCTTCTTGCGCTAGATCAGTTTAGTAGTCATTTGAAAAATTCTGTGAAAGAGAAATGGAGACTGGGAAATACAGAACTTGCTGTTATTTCTGGGAACACTTACTTCAGAATTTCAACCTCTTGCTGGCTAGTGTGGCCGAGCGGTTCTAGGCAGTTCAGTCTGGAACCGCGCGACCGCTACGGTCGCAGCTTCGAATCCTGCCTCGGGCATGGATGTGTGTGATGTCCTTAGGTTAGTTAGGTTTAAGTAGTTCTAAGTTCTAGGGGACTGATGACCTCAGAAGTTAAGTCCCATAGTGCTCAGAGCCATTTGAACCATTTTTTTTTTGCAACCTCTTGATATCCCGAAAAATAAACCATTTAAAGTGTACATGTGAGAGGCATGGAACAAATGGGTGAGGGACGAAATCCAGCATGAATTCACACCCAAAGCACCTTTAAAACGACCTGCAATCAAACAAGCGTGTCAGTGGATAAAACTGTCTTGGCCTAGAGCGGGAGAAGACATTATTGTTACACCTTTCAAGAAGTGCGGCGTAAGTAACGCTCTCGATGCCAGGGCAATCGATGACGAAGATACAGAAGAAGAAGAAGAAGAAGAAGAAGAAAGTTCAGATGAAGATTTTCAGGGATTTTAAAGGTCAGATTGGTTTCATAAACAAAGAATTTTTTTTAAATCTGGCTTTGCAATCTAATAATAAAAGTATCACGAATGGGTTTTTTAAGGTTGCTTAAAACTTAAGTTGCGTCTTATAGTTCGTAGCGCCTTTTATTCCAAAAAGTACAGTACGGCTTCTTCGCGTTCGTTTCACGTATGGAGTGTGGGCAGAGAGATTGTTTAAATCCTCTGTGCGTGTTGAAATTAGTTTTTGCAGTCCTCACGACCCCTACTGGAGCGACACGTAGGAGGTTGCAGTGTATTCCTTGATTCCTCACAAATAACTGGTTTTGAAAATACGTAGGTAAACTCTCTCATGATACTTACGTCTATCTTCAAGTGTCTCTTCAGTGTCTTCAGCATCTCCGTAACACTCTCCTATAGGGCACAAAAGCTACTGACCATTCATGTTGCCTTTCTCTGCATATGTTCAGTATTCACTGTTCGTCCTATGTGGTACAGGTTCCACACACTTCAGCAGTATTCTAGGCTGCGACGCATGAGAGTTTTTTAAGCATTCTCATTTGTAGACTGGTTGTACTTCTCTAGTATCTCTAGTATTCTACCAATGAATTGAAGTCTATACTCGCTTTACCTGAGACTAGACCTCTATGATCGTCCTACTTCACATCCCTATAAAGTTACAACCTGGGACGCTTCTTTACATGAGTTGAGCGATTCCATAGTGATATCGTTGATATTGTAGTCATAGGTAACCGTGTTTTTTCGTTTTGAGAAGTGCACAATTTTAGATTTTTAAACATTTATAGCAAATTGTCAATATTTTCACCACTTTGAAATTTTGTCAACACACGACTGTATATTTGTGCAGCTTATTTCAGACAGTACTTCATCACAGATAACTGTATAACTGAGAAAAGTCTGAAGTGGTGGTTAATATTCTCTGCAAAGTCTTTAATATACACGTGCACTAAGGCTTCAAACACATTTCCTTGGGGCACACGTTGAGTTACGTCTATGTAAGTCTCCATCCAAGTTAAGATTCTGCTTCCTCATTAACAATAAATCTTCATTCCAGTCACAAATTTCGTTTGATACGTCGTACAGCTCTTTTTTCTTTAGTAAGCTTAGATGTGACATTGAGTCATACATTCTCCGGAAATCAAGAGGGGTGCATCTACCTGACTTCCTTGATCCATGGCTTTCGGAATGTCATGTTAGAAACGTGCGAGTAAAGTTTCACATACTCAATGTTTCCGGAATCCATGCTGGTTTGCTGGAGGAGGTAATTTATTTCACGATACTTCATTAGTTTGAGCACAGAATACGTTACAAAATTTTTCAGAAACTGGCTGCCAAAAACATTGTGCCTCACGTTTACTACTTCTCTTGTAGAAAAGTGTGATCTGTGATTTCCTTCGCACACTGGGAGCAGATTATTATTCCAGGGGTCAACGGTAGATTATGGTTAAAACAAGGGCTAGTTCATCCACAATTTCGGCACAGAATCTCATGGGGATTCCGTCGTGTGCTGGAGTTTTGCTCGATTTTAGTGACTTAAGTTATTTGTAAAAACCACTAACACTAAATACGTATCTCTGCAGTAGTGCGAGTATTAAATTGAGGAGATACGCCTCGATTTTCCCTCGCAAAGGAACATCTGAAAATGGAGTTCATTTGTGCTTTTGCACTGCTAACCTCAATTCCAGTTTTTGTCTCATCCACGAGTGACTGGACAGTAAATTCTTAGCAGAATGTACGAGAAGAGGAATGTTACGATCGAATGATATCCATAACACTAGATGGAGCCATATACGACAAAAATTGCACGGAAGACACCGATTAGGGTCATCATATAGATGCATAAAAATGGGTGTAGATATGTCATATGCATGTTTGTACGTACGATACATAGCTCCACCTACACTATTGGATTTGTTTCAACCAGATTTTTTACGCATACTACTTATTGTCTGCCAAGAGAAACTGTAGAAGGATCACCTCGGTGCCATAGGGGTGATGGTTGGGATGAGAAGGGCCAGTAATCTGTGACAGCTAGGCTGCCATGCACAACTGTAGTGTTGTGTGGATAGTGTCAGTGTGTTCCATGGGCTGTATGTGCGGATATGCATGGATGAGGACAGAGAAAGAGAGGGAGAAGGTGATGGATATTGAGAGGTGGGAGGATAAGGTCGACAGAGAAACGCTGGCAGAGGAGATGAACAGGCAGAGGATGGGGAGAGGACTGACAGCGGGGAGGAGAAGATGATCAGACAGAGGAGGGATGAAGACAGGATCAAATAGAAGGGAAGGAAGTGGAGGGGCAGGAGGCTGATAGAAGATGAAGAGGGGTAGTGGGCAGGTGGAAAAGGGAGGAGGAGGAGATGTACAGTGAAAGGGGGAGGACAAGGTGATCAGAGATAGTGGAGGAGGATTAGGTGAACAGAGAGAGAGAGAGTGTAGAAGGAGATGGATAGAGAGAGGAGGAGGAGGAAATGGACAGAGAGGGGGAGGATGAGATGTGTGCACTATATGTGCTGTTTGCAGCTGCATGTCAAGCTGTGGGTAAAAGGATAGTACAACAAGTAGGTGTCGGCGTTTGTAGTAGGGGGGGGGGGGGGGGTTGGTACTACTTCTTTAAAATTAGATTTGCACAAAAGAGGAAATAAAACCAAACCCCATTGAATCAGTCTTGAAAACTGATGATCCAAAACTAAATGGGGGCCCACAAGGTACTATTCAGTGCATGGTGCATGCTTGGGGGGGGGGGGGGGGGGAGTAAGACGTAGAATGTCGTCCAGTCTCTGTTCTGTTCACGAATGGGCCAATGAAGAATGAAGTGTAAGTGTAAGATCGGCAGCCGTGAGGGCAGGCTTTGCAGACATCGTAAGTAGCTGGCGAGGTCGCCAGAAGGCAAACATAGACCTGTCAAAATCAAAATACCGGGGCCGCCCAGGAAGGAAGAAGACGGACCGGAACTGATATATTCCCTGAGTCTGGAAAGGGGGGAAAACTCAGGAAGGACGCTTCCCTTGTTAACAAGGTTGACTAGGTGAAGACAGCGAAATATGACGAAATATTGTGTTCCTGAAATTAAGGATTATGTGTTGGGAAGGTTATACCCAATGGTAAGACATACTTGTTGTGACCAGATGGAACTACAGTCGTCTGACCCCAACTTGGGTTCACTTAGTGCTCTGGGAGGCAGTTAATTTTTAACTACAGGACATGAAATATTTGTTCACTGAGTGACAAAATGAATAAAATATTTACTTAACTTTGACACACTTCTTTGGCACAGGAGTGCTGCATAATTTACAGTTGTCAAGGACTATGAAAGCATCACTTGATGCACAGATTATCCAATCGTTCCCTTGAGGTACAATGTTCGACATTTGCAACAGTAGAAGTTCATGAAAGAAAGTTTAACACTTCGTTGGTCCTACGCTATGATGTTGGCTTCTGCAGATGGGATCTCGAACTGGGCTGAGCCCCTGCATGCGTGACACTGTATTGCTGTGCTGAGAGGAGAGGCGTAGTCTTCAGGAGCGCCTCACATACGTTATTTGTAGCGAGCCCTCCCTAACGTCTGTGGAGTCGATATGCATTGCCGACTTTGGTGTGGCACCGATGATACGACAATACCAAAATGATTATGCCAATGGAGTTCAATGCTGCTAAACTCATCAGTGCACCGTTGTTAATATTATAGTGATTGTGATGTTTAAACAAAGGTATTCGTCGCGAACACTTAGCAATTAATTGAGATACCTACACAAAACGGTGTATCAAACGATAGCTGAAGTGTCATCAAATGTCACTGAACATTCCAGACCTGTGACTAAAGCACAGATAACCTGTAAGTTGCTCCAAAATTTGGAGTTTATCACAGTTACACGGTATGTAAAGCAGCACATGAAAGTAATGACAGTTCAGCTTTTCTTTGATATGCAGCAAGTGCAGTTTTACGTTTAATTTGGTGATAGTTTTGGTAACTAATTATACTGGCGGTTAATAAAGATGCAAGAAATTAGAACTGAGCGTCACTGCTGTAGACTCAGATGCCGCCAACATAAAGTTCAGAAACATGCTTCAAATGAATATTCCAATGTTACTGTGTCGTATCTACTTCAACATGTTTCTGCATATTTATTGATGAGCTCATCTCAACATTTCTTTGTAACTGAATTTCTTATTCATGTACTATGTGCCATGAATTGTCTTGCAAGTTCTCAAAAGAACCAACCAAAAGAGGGGCTACTTTCGGTATCTGTAGTTATGTTTTTATTGAAAGTCCATTTTATCAAATCGGCGGTTTGAGGGGACCTGGACATCAAGACCTGCAATTTTTACTAGTACGTACTTTGAAATTAAATGACTAGAAAACTTTTATGGATATTGGAATGAAACTTTAATCAAGTAAGAAGTATATTGTAACCTTTAAGTGAAAAAGATTAAAAATTGTAGAATACAGAGTGCAATGAATATTGATTTGTATCTTATGTACTGAATGTCGTAATTTTTATTTTAGGTACTTCCTCGCCATTCAGCACAAAAGGTCAAAACAAACTCCATTCTTTTACTGATTAACATATTTAAAAAATAAACCAAAAATATTTACCAATTTGTTGTTTTGTGTGTTTTAAAAGAATGTGTTTTACAAGCCAGTTTTTTCTCCTCGTAGTTGAAGGGAATATATAGCACACTCCAACTTAAAATATTTAATACATTGTTAATAATATAGTTTACTATGTAGGCAAGCAATATATTATTATTCATGCGAAATTTTGTTCCTGTAGCTTTAATATTGATTGAGATAATGATGCCTGTATGTGGAAAAAAGTTGATTGCGCGGTACTGAAACTAAAGATTTGCATGTCATTATAATCACAATGATAACATGTCAAAACATTCCAGCTCCCATAATCTTGTTGATTCTGAGTGTACTCTTCTTCTTCTTTAGTTTTCTTTCTTTTCAGTCTTGTTCTGGCTTCTTTTGTCATTTTTTCAGCAGCTTTCTTTCAACTTGAGCTATACATTTCCTCTCCACTCGTAGCAGCTCACTTTTTACGTTGCCCCCAGTTTTGACACCTAGCCTGCTCATGATTTTTAACCTACTTGTTACTCCACCATTATAACATCTTATGACATCTGTCACACAAATCTGAAAAGCTTACGTGCCAACAAAAACAGTTTTTGGCAAGCGTTCCTAAATGCAACTGTTGAAGCATTAATTCAGATTATGCGTTTTGGCATGTAAGCATTTTTCCAGGAGTTTAAAATCTGAAAGAACTCTATGTATTGGATTTAGTTTCACCATAACAGTTTCTGGCATGGGGTAGGGATGTGTATGTTTTTGTCCATTGGCTTCAAACATATTATATTTGGAACATGAAGTGTTTCGGAAATACAGAAGCGTCCGATCTTACCCGTCGGCTTTGACCCATGACGTCACAAATATGGCGGAAACGACCACAAACGACAATTCCAATATGGCGGATATAAAAACATCGCATACGTATCATAAACACTGAAATACACAGGTTTCACAAAAAGCCTAATGACTCTAACGGGACAAGCGTGGGAAATTGGGGGTTTTTGGGTGGGGAGAAACTAAATATACACAAATGTAGCCACCGACCGCCATACAAAACCATGCAAAACGACGAAAAAATCAACATCACGAAACTGACCAAATACCAAAAAACACATTCTTATCCAGAATCAGACACTTCCCTTGACCTACATAGATCTACAGTAACTCCCGATCCCATAAATTAGGATCGAACACTTCCCTTGACCTATATAGCTCAACAGAACCTCCCGATGACATCCCCCGATACAAAACTCAAAAAACACTTCCCTTAAACCTACATACATCTACAACAGCTCTCGATCCCATAAATTAGGATCGAACACTTCCCTTGACCTATATAGCTCAACAGAATCTCCCGATCCCATCCACCAATACAAAAAACAAACCGAATACACTCAATAACAAACTCACCCGACGTACAGCAATTACCATTACATTAACCATCACACAAAACCGTTAACTCACTAATACAAATTCCGCTTCAAAACCACGAACACAGCACTCACCACTGAGCAACAGCAAACTGACCCCAACAAACCAAACAAACGTAAACCATGAACACACCACCAGAGGGCACGACAAACACCCCACGACATCTACAAACACGCCACAATCACAAACCAAACTCCGGGCCGTAATGACGTCACACACCACAACACGCTTACGTCATGGGTCAAAGCCGACGAGTAAGATCGGAGGTTTCTGTTGACCCAGTGTTTCTTTTGGGCAGAGACCACGCTGTGCATGTTCGTCAGTGGAGGATATTCTATGAAACGGACTTGCCCAAATTGGTTTTCTCATCTTTCTGACGTTTTCGCTGTTTCTCCTGATGACTATTTTCCGAGGTTTTCTATATCTGATTTGGTGAGTCTGTCTTGTCTACCAATTACTTTGACCTTAGAGAGTTTCTTCCTGCCATATCCTTGCAGACTTTCCTAAGTCTTGCTCCCATTCTCTTCTGCACATGTCCTCGTGCATCCAATTTTTTTTAATTTCAGTTTCGCCATAGGGTCTGACGTCCACAACACTATTGAAACCTTTAGAGTCATTTCAGCAAGGTAGTAACTGTATCGTACGTCATGTCTAGCAACTGACCTGCTAAAAGCAGAGGCTTCCCCTTGTTTTTCGCGCTACCACTGCAAACTTCAAAGTTCTGTTGCCTTTGTCTTCATCTACCTGACAGGCATTGCTTTGGCAGTATTTTGACAGACATTCATGGTACAGTACCTTGCCTCTATCTACAGAGGTAACTTTGACAACTCCATTCAGCGATGTATATAATCTCTTCTGCTAGAGCCGGCCCTACAGTCTGGAACCGCGCGACCGCTACGGTCGCAGGTTCGAATCCTGCCTCGGGCATGGATGTGTGTGATGTCCTTAGGTTAGTTAGGTTTAAGTAGTTCTAAGTTCTAGGGGACTGATGACCTTAGAAGCTAAGTCCCATAGTGCTCAGAGCCATTTGAACCAACTTCTGCTAGAAACCGTCCAATGCAGCAACAGTATCAGTAGATTTACAAATATCTGTAGTTTCGTTCACTGACTTCTGTTAGGACGTTATGCAAACTGTTATAATATCTTTCAAATTTGACAGGTGGTGATGGGAGATCCATCAGAGCCCAGAATATATGGGCTGATTTTCATCCCTCCCCAGTAAACCTTATGGCACAAGTAAGGCGATTATTCCCGCCCGGTTAGCCGAGTGGTCTGACGCACGGCTTTCCGGATTGGGAAGGAGCGCCTGGTCCCCGGCACGAATCCGCCCGGCGGACTTGTGTCGAGGTCCGGTGAGCCGGCCAGTCTGTGGATGGTTTGTAGGCGGTTTTCCATCTGCCTAGGCGAATGCGGGCTGGTTTCCCTTATTCCGCCTCAGCTACACTATGTCGGCGATTGCTGTGCAAACAAGTTCTCCACGTACGTGTACACCACCATTACTCTATTTACCACGCAAACATAGGGGTTACACTCGTTTGGTGTAAGACGTTCCTTGGCGGCGGGGGGAGGGGGAGGGGGGTTGACCTCCGGGGGCCGAACCGCACAATAACCCTGGGTCCGGTGTGGGGCGGCGCGGAGGGGTGAAGTGGACTGCGATAGTCGTCGTGGGGTTGAGGACCACTGCGGCTGCGACGGGGACGGAGCCTCTCCGTCGTTTCTAGGTACCCGGTTAACACTCAACATACATACAAGGTGAATATTCACTTCACCATGTTTTTTGCATGTTACAGGAGATGTCTTTGTACATTTCGTACTTTACACAGTTAACATTCCACTCCAGTTTTTTCTGGATAGGCCTCTTCTCTTACTTATGTCCTCACTAGGCATAAAGGATTTTACAATATTACAGCATTTACATTTAGCAACAAACAAAAGCAATTCTGAAACCTTACAATCACTAACAAATATGTAACCGTCATTTTCGTTGTTTGCAACATCGAAATCTCGTTCATTTCCAGTAATATTTTTCAACTAGCGTTTTGAAGCACTGCGCGGCCAACTTTTAGGCCTAACCTCACTTTGCTATGGGTAACAATTTCTTCATTTTTACGATTACCAGAAACACGCTTGCGTTGATTACCGTAAAATTTACGACTGCCATTAAATTTCTTAGTTCAAATGGCTCTGAGCACTATGGGACTTAACATCTGAGGTCATCAGTCCCCTAGAACTTGGAACTACTTAAGCCTAACTAACCTAAGGACATCACACACATCCATGCCCGAGGCAGGATTCGAACCTGCGACCGTAGCGGTTGCGCGGTTCCAGACTGAAGCGCCTAGAACCGCTCGGCCACACCGGCCGGCCAAATTTCTTAGTTTTTGGCATTTTACAATGTAGAATTGTTGAAACACACATGCACAACAAGTTTACCGCATGAACGCATTAGAAAAACTTAAGTAAACACAAGCAATCTAGTCGTACCGACAGGAAATTCGATTACAACAAATCCTTGCTCATAGTACAGTGGATATGTTCTTCAGAGATGTTAGACAAACGAGTTTCTATGGAAACAGCGGCGCCAAAATTAAGTAATCAGTTGTAGGCAAAGTTTTGTGTTTGGCAGTTGTGTGATAGTTAAGAATTCACGTGCCGCATCTGTTTCAGAAAGGCATTTAAACACGAAAATGATGGGGTGCTATAAATAAAGTATGTATTTTAGAATTAGGAAGAATCACAGAATATTATTACATAAAAATTCAATTTTTGGGCCCTCATGACGTCCAAATCCCGTTAAATGATAGAGCAGGTGTGTGGGGGTGGGACAGGATCCTGGAGTATAGAGGGTCGGAAGTGCTATGTGTTCTAGCTGACAGTTGAGAAGGAATTGTGACAGTCAGCGGTGTGTATTCTGGCCGTAGAGTTAGTCGGATGTAGCGTGATTTGGGCGAATTCGGTGATAGAAACTGGCTGACTGTCAAGATCTTTTTGGGAAGAAAACTCTGAATTTTGAGAGTTTTCCAAGAGTTACGAGTAATTATTTTTAGATTGCATTACAGACGTGAACTTTCATAAACGTTGCTCGGGACTTAGATATTGTGCATCTTTGTCGTAATATACTCAGTTCGAGGAGTCTGCTTGAATAGTTTGTACGTTTCGTTACTTGCACTTTGGGTCCTCATTTACCACAATTTATTGTGTAAGGCACCATTTACACGATGTTTTAGAACTGATTTTGGAAAACGTGATTTCATTTAAAACTTATATATTTGGTTTAGTTTGCTTCATTATTCCTCTGGGATTTATACATTCATTCTTTTATATTGACGTTATTAACGTAATTCCGCTCTAAGCACTGTGGGACTTAGCATCTGAGGTCATCAGTCCCCTAGCACTTACAACTACTTAAACCTAACTAACCTAAGGACGTCACACACATCCATGTGTGGGGCGGCGAGTAAGGTTTCTTCACTGGTTTAAAGTTTTGATGCCGTCTTTAATTACGTGAGCCTGGCAACTAATTTGGTGGTCAGCCAGAAAGCGAAGGGAAACATACTGACTTTAGTTTCCAGTCTGCACGGCCACATTCCGGTCCAGTCCACTGAAAGAAAAGTGTCTGTTTCCCATTTATTTGCGGGATCGGGACTGTGACTTCAGTAAAAGTTTAAAGTTCCAATCAAGATTTAATTTAATTAAAGTTTCTCACAAGCAACACTTAAAATTGCGTAATGTTCAATTTTTCAATCTAACAACAGCACCTTCAGCAGTTCAGAGGCGACCTCTACGGTAACTTCCTACCAGATCGTTTTTCGCCCTGACTAACATCACTCAATTGAAAGTTCGCAATAAATGTTCGAAAATTAATACTCGCCATAAAAGAGGAAATAAATTCACCACTTGCCACGCGGAATTGAATTTCACACGGACGGCACACTAACAGTTGTTTTACCGAATTCTAAACGATCCAGGACGGTGTATAGTCATCGCGAGTTCACTATCCGTTTTCACTGTCAAATATGCGCTTGTCACAGCTCGGCTCTGACGTCATCCGAGGCAGAGCGTGACCAGACGTTTAACTGGCGTAGACCCCACAGTGTCTGAGAGCGAAGTGAACCTTCCTACTGCTTCAGGGGCTGTATTTATAAGGTGCCGGTGCGGACTGCCGAAAAAGTCTGTTGTCTCTGTCTATTTGCATACGGCGGCAGTCTACAAACGACCGCTATCTCGGGCACATAATCTTTAATAATATAGTTACCAATTACTGCAGAAACTTCTTAATTCTTGCTAGTATGCAGACAAGCAGTTTGAAAGCACGTAGAAAGTTTCAGCTCGCTAGAATGAAAACTTTGCATAATAGAATTTATTTAGTGGAACTAACGGTAGATTGTTACCTCTGAACCACAAATTTGCTAAGACATATCAGTTGCTATTTATGTTACAAGTCTTATACTTGATGTAGCTCTATTGTTTGATATACACTCCTGGAAATGGAAAAAAGAACACATTGACACCGGTGTGTCAGACCCACCATACTTGCTCCGGACACTGCGAGAGGGCTGTACAAGCAATGATCACACGCACGGCACAGCGGACACACCAGGAACCGCGGTGTTGGCCGTCGAATGGCGCTAGCTGCGCAGCATTTGTGCACCGCCGCCGTCAGTGTCAGCCAGTTTGCCGTGGCATACGGAGCTCCATCGCAGTCTTTAACACTGGTAGCATGCCGCGACAGCGTGGACGTGAACCGTATGTGCAGTTGACGGACTTTGAGCGAGGGCGTATAGTGGGCATGCGGGAGGCCGGGTGGACGTACCGCCGAATTGCTCAACACGTGGGGCGTGAGGTCTCCACAGTACATCGATGTTGTCGCCAGTGGTCGGCGGAAGGTGCACGTGCCCGTCGACCTGGGACCGGACCGCAGCGACGCACGGATGCACGCCAAGACCGTAGGATCCTACGCAGTGCCGTAGGGGACCGCACCGCCACTTCCCAGCAAATTAGGGACACTGTTGCTCCTGGGGTATCGGCGAGGACCATTCGCAACCGTCTCCATGAAGCTGGGCTACGGTCCCGCACACCGTTAGGCCGTCTTCCGCTCACGCCCCAACATCGTGCAGCCCGCCTCCAGTGGTGTCGCGACAGGCGTGAATGGAGGGACGAATGGAGACGTGTCGTCTTCAGTGATGAGAGTCGCCTCTGCCTTGGTGCCAATGATGGTCGTATGCGTGTTTGGCGCCGTGCAGGTGAGCGCCACAATCAGGACTGCATACGACCGAGGCACACAGGGCCAACACCCGGCATCATGGTGTGGGGAGCGATCTCCTACACTGGCCGTACACCACTGGTGATCGTCGAGGGGACACTGAATAGTGCACGGTACATCCAAACCGTCATCGAATCCATCGTTCTACCATTCCTAGACCGGCAAGGGAACTTGCTGTTCCAACAGGACAATGCACGTCCGCATGTATCCCGTGCACCCAACGTGCTCTAGAAGGTGTAAGTCAACTACCCTGGCCAGCAAGATCTCCGGATCTGTCCCCCATTGAGCATGTTTGGGACTGGATGAAGCGTCGTCTCACGCGGTCTGCACGTCCAGCATGAACGCTGGTCCAACTGAGGTGCCAGGTGGAAACGGCATGGCAAGCCGTTCCACAGGACTACATCCAGCATCTCTACGATCGTCTCCATGGGAGAATAGCAGCCTGCATTGCTGCGAAAGGTGGATATACACTGTACTAGTGCCGACATTGTGCATGCTCTGTTGCCTGTGTCTATGTGCCTGTGGTTCTGTCAGTGTGATCATGTGATGTATCTGACCCCAGGAATATGTCAATAAAGTTTCCCCTTCCTGGGACAATGAATTCACGGTGTTCTTATTTCAATTTCCAGGAGTGTATTTGGTCATCTGGTTTAACTAAAATCCTCTATCATTAAAATTTCAAGTACTTAATCTACAACAATTAGGTACAGTTTTGTTACAAAATTAGTTTTTATTTAATTACTCAAAAACTATAAGAGATAGATTAACGTGGACTCTATGTTATCATTTTTGGGGTGTACTGAAGCATAATGAAAATTTTGAAGTTTCTAAGTCCATTATTTAGCGTCTATGATTTTTCCGAAAAACGTGGATTCTGGGGTTAATTTTTGTTTTATGGTTTTGGAAACCAGCATCACTTACTTATAACATCTAACTGCACCTTCTGACAAAATTATGGCTTCCTAGCGTCATTATTTAGCGCCTCTGATTTTTCTCTTAAAACGGCATTTTTCCGTAAACTATTAAGTTTAGAACATCAAGACTTGGTATTTGGAACATTATTACACTAAAGTATAATTTAACAAAGATTTAAACATAAGTTTTGATTTTTAATTTCATACTAAATTGTGGTGCAATACTTGTGCGCTACATGCAGATGCGTTAAGGTGACGTGGCGCTACTAGCAGTGAACTGGGGTAAGTCCAGGCGCACTCGCTCACACACATGATACAGCGCTTGGTTCGCTTCACATGCCCGAGGCAGGATTTGAACCTGCGACTGCAGCAGCAGCGCGGTTCCCGACTGAAGCGCCTCGAACCGCTCGGTCACAACGCCCGGCGAACTAACGTATTCTCCACACCAAGCCACGCAGTTTGCTTTCCTTGGGAGACCCGCACGAATCGTTAGCAGTTTCTTGCTCTTCCTGCAGGGTGTTCCATGTACGCAAGTTGTTGACTGCAAGCATCCTCCGTCTGGAAACTGTGCCCACGCTTCATTTATAGGCACAACGCTCTACAAGAACGCTCTCCCATCTATCTGGTATCCGATCAGACACATTCCCACGTCGAACTCATTCTGATCGTTGCAAAGATGACACTGACCTACACTGGTCGAGAAAAGGTCCACCTTACGCTACCCAGCTTATCACAGTCCAACATTTCAAGCACCATTCATCACTACATGTGACAAAAAATTTTACTTGAGGTCGCAGCTTCTTCGAACAAATATTCAACAGTATCACGATGTATTTGTTTCGATCCGTCCATCACACACTTTTCATGTTACAAATGGTGGTGCTGAAAGTACATACGCTATACACAATCATGCCACGACGTCAGATTAGCTACACAGTCATGTCGTGGGTGAATGACAAATATTGCTAGCGTTGTCTACGTTTCAGTTGAATATTCTTTACATAAAACGGAAAAATTAGTAACGAGAAAACAAAAAAAGACTATAGTCGTTGTTGGACGCACAACACTGGGCGTTTCATTCTGTGGCTTAGTATAATAGGTGATCTCGTTAAAGCAAAGTTGTCTTACTTGTTCCGTTTCCGCCATGACCGCTGACAGATAGACATGTGGAAATAGAGATTCTGTAAAATATACATTTTACGCAGGTATGTTTCGAGAAACGATGAATAATTCAGTTTTGAGCTGCCACACTTCTTAATCGTGATTCCGTTGCTTTATATAGGTGCTGTTGAAAATAGTTCCTAATAGTTACAAGCGTCTATACTTAGAGATTATGTTGCGAACAGGGATCTCTGGACGAGAATACAAGGATTAAAAAGTTGCATGGTTGTGTTGTGTCGTGAAGAATGCTGCGTGAACTGATATTGCGTAAGCTCCTTTTGCTGTTCTCACTGTAGAGGAATCTGGTCTCACTACGACTGAGTGGTTACGTCAGAGGTGGAAGTGTTTGATGTTACACTACAGCCCGACTTAAGTAGCCTGTTCTGAAAAATGTCGATAGTTGCTTAATCTCTGACAGACATACGACCACACCGATTTAGTCGCTCCTTTAAAAAATTCGTTGAATAATTTATGACCCACGGATGAGTTAGCAAAACTGAATTGGCTGAAGCTGTCCACCCGCCTCATGCGTTTCATTAGGCAAAGAAGACGAAGAGCCATTCATTTTCATTACTTTTTTTCCAAATAGTGGGTAATTTGCTGTCAACTTCAGATACAAGACATAATACCACATAAACAGACGAAGATTAGCAAAAGAAATTAACAGAAAGGCGCAAATAGTTTTCGGATATGTAGGGACAGGGAGACTCTAACTAGAGACAGCTACTATGGCTGATATGACACAGACGTACGTGTCATTAACCAAGCATATCCATTACAGGTAAAGCACAACATGTGACGATGGTTTAAGTGAAAACAGATACCGATAAGTGCAGCCAGTCGCGTATGAAATACTTCGGTATTTCTTTCACTAGCACCTCGCCATGGTGACTGGTAATTAAAACAATGCGTGAATTTACGAAGTACGAACATAAACTAACAAAAACTGTCCTCGCAAAAGGGTTCGACAAAAGGTTTTCTGACAAAAATGAGTTTGTAATGTCTAGATTCCCCGTCTGAAGAGTGGCCTGTATGGATACGAAAACTAGTTTACGGAAATAAACAAATATTGCATAAATAATCAGTGCTCATATTCAACAGCTATATTCAACTTCTACATCTGCTGGTGGACGGCTTCTGGCTTCGGTAATGTACGTGCTGGAGGACCATCAGTCAATCGCCGTCAGTGTCGGATTTCTCCGATGTGCCCGAGCCAGAGTACAGTCTCCGTCCGCCCCGGTAGCTGAGTGGTCAGCGTGACAGACTGTCGTAAGGGCCCGGGTTCGATTCCCGGCTGGGACGGAGATTTTCTCCGCTCAGGGACTGGGTGTTGTGTTGTCCTAATCATCATCATTTCATCCCCATCGACGCGCAGGTCGCCCAAGTGGCGTCAAATCGAAAGACCTGCACCAGGCGAACGGTCTACCCGACGGGAGGTCCTACCCACACGACATTTCCGTTTTTTCCAGTACAGTCTCTTGGCCGCCGTTCTCACTCAACTGCTGCTCAGGAGATGAGATCTCATTAATCACTTGACAACAGAAAGCATCACAGCAATAATGAAATACAATAACATACGCAAGCAGAAGTCTTGGTGCCAATGTTCCATTTCGTGTTGTTCTTCTTTACCTGAACTTACTCCGTATCTTCACGGGGTCGGATGTTAATCTGGATCAGGCAGTGTTAGCGGTGGAGAAGGGCCTTTCTTGTCGTCTCCCCTTCCGCCACCCTCCACTACCTTCAACCATTCCGCTTCCTGCCCCCCCCCCCCCCCCCACACACACACACTGGGAGGGAAACTGTGTATCCCCTATCCCATCTGTTTGCATCTACTGTTATCCCACGTCAAAACGTGTTCGAATATTTTGCGAATAATGTTAACTGAGGGGACGTGGGTGTCAGCCCAGTATTCACCAACTCGTATGTGGAACACCACTTAAAGTAGTATCCGGGCTGGGCGGCACACCGGCCCTCGCCGTCAGTCCATTGGGCAGATTCTATTCCATCTGGTCCGGCGCGACTACCCGAAGCAGTTTCCCAATGCGCACTGTGTTCCATTTGACTCAAAATGACAGATAACGCCTAGGAGACTCATCTTGAGCTAATTAACACCGTGAATATACTATTGCTTCTCCTTTAATCGCGAGACTAGTGCCTTCACACCCTCTCTTTCTTTTAACCAGATATCCTTAGGAAGTTAACGTTACTATATGTGTAGTACATGAAAAGTACACGCTAATATTTGAAAGTTATCTGCCGTGTCGTAAAGAGAAAGACATATATTGCTGTGTAATTATCTGGTTTGGTGGCTGATAAAATTAAATGCAAAGTATGTAAAATTTTCCTACACGGGGCACTAGACATAATTAACATAAACAGTGGCTCAATAAAAAGACTTGGAAGACGTTGAAATACCCCTTTAAAGGCTTTGCGCTAGCAACTCCGGTTATAGAAACCTGCTAGCGTTTCAAATTCAGTAACAACTCTGCATCTAATATTTGTTCCAAACAGTACTTGGCCACTGCACACAATGGAAACTCGTCAAAATACGGCTCGCTATATTTATCATTTACTAGTCCCATAGTCATAGGGAAACTGTAAGACATACTGGATCCCAAAAGACAGATTTACTTAATTTAGTCAAGTGAAGATTAGGAGATCAAGAACTAGTGGTTGGGATTAAATAGGGTGTAAGAAAGGCATTCAGTCTTTCGTCCCTAGTGTTCGATCTCTACGTCAAAGAAACAATGACGGAAATAGAAGAAAGGTTCAAGATTGGGATTAATATTCAGGGTGAAAGGACATCAATGGTAAGATTCACTGATGACCTAGCTATCCTCTGTGGAGGTCAAGAATAACTGCACCGTCTCTTGGATGGAACGAACGGTAAATGGGTACAGAATATGGATTAAGAGTAAACCAGAAGAAGGCGAAAGTAGTGAGAAGTAGCATCAATGAGAAAAGCAAGAAACTTAAGATCAAAATTGGTGTTTTCAAAATAGACAAAGTTAAGGAATTCTGTTAGCTTGCAAGCAAAGTAACTCGTGACGGACGAAACAAGGAGGACATAAGAAGCAGACTGGCACAGGCAAAGAGGACATTGAACAAAATCTTCTGTTTTCAATCAGCGTCATTTCGAATAAAATACTACAGCTGTCGATGGCTATCTCCGCCATCGCCGTCCGTAGTAAAAAGCACTAGCTGCCAGGGCTGGCATGGTTTTCCGCCTATATAGGCACCAATGCAGCATCTGGCACCAGTCAGATAGGGGCGAAGTGACGCGTGCGCCGAAGGCGGCTAAGGCCCCCACACTGTGGCAACTAGCTCAGGGCTAGGACATCTACTGCAGAGAGTAGACGTTCTGGTCCGCTCCCAGCAAGCGAGATATGCTGCGCTCTGTTAAAGACGACATAGCTCTTCGTGTGCTCAGTGTGTAACATGTAACTTGCCAATGCGGTACCATCTACAGGGTGTTACAAAAAGGTACGGCCAAACTTTCAGGAAACATTCCTCACACACAAATAAAGAAAAGGTATTACGTGGACATGTGTCCGGAAACGCTTAATTTCCATGACAGAGCTCATTTTAGTTTCGTCCACCTACGCTCAATGGAGCACGTTATCATGATTTCATACGGGATACTCTACCTGTGCTGCTAGAATATGTGCCTTTATAAGTACGACACAACACGTGGTTCATGCACGATGGAGCTCCTGCACATTTCAGTCAAAGTGTTCGTACGCTTCTCAACAACAGATTCGGTGACCGATGGATTGGTAGAGGCGGACCAATTCCATGGCCTCCACGCTCTCATGACCTCAAACCTCTCGACTTTCATTTATGGGGGCATCTGAAAGCTCTTGTCTACGCAACCCCGGTACCAAATGTAGAGACTCCTCGTGCTCGTATTGTGGACGGCTGTGATACAATACGCCATTCTCCAGGGCTGCATCAACGCATCAGGGATTCCATGCGACGGAGGGTGGATGCATGTATCCTCGCTAACGGAGGACATTTTGAACACTTCCTGTAACAAAGTGTTTGAAGTCACGCTGGTACGTTCTGTTGCTGTGTGTTTCCATTCCATTATTAATGTGATTTGAAGAGAAGTAATAAATTGAGCTCTAACATGGAAAGTATGCGTTTCCGGACACATGTCCAGATAACATATTTACTTTCTTTGTGTGTGAGGAATGTTTCCTGAAAGTTTGGCCGTACCTTTTTGTAACACCCTGTATATAGGTCAAACAAATAGCACAGTTGTGGAGCGCTGGGGGACATACTGAACGAAGGGACTTGACAAATCGGCAGTAGTTGAGCATTGCCTGGACAGTGGACGCAAAATAGAATTTGAAAGGAAACTTATTGGGATACCGTTATAAAGGAGGCGGCCGAGGTAAGAATGATACCAAAAGCACACACTTAGCAGGCTGTGTAGACGAACTTTGGATATCGAAAAAAAGCAAAGACGGATGCTTGGCGTCTGTAGGAAGGCGGGAGCAGCTGTTTCAAACGTGACACCGGACCCTCGCGTCACCTGACGTCACTGGTGACCGCAATTCCCCTTCCGAGCACGCGTGGTTTTGGCCATTTCTGATTGGCGCCAAATGCTGAAGTCGTGCCTATATAAATAAGTGGCTAGATGAGTGGATTGATGGGATTAAAGGATTAAAGTATGAGGTCACTGGTCCCTAAATACTTTGTGTGTCAAGCCGACCATAGTCCCCAGAGAGGAAGGACACAAAGAGAAATCCCCATGAATTCAGCTTGTAACACCAAAACTCAGACTTTACCTAACTGTTTACTGATTTCTTTTTTTTTCTTTGCTTTATGTTTATTAAGTATTATATCGTTGAGTTTCTGTAAATGCTGTTATTCTAAATCGATAACACAAAATTGTATACTTCTTTATTTGTACAAACTTTGATGTCTCGTTAAAATACTGTGCAAGTATTGTCTTTACTAGTTAAATTCGTTGCCTCATTTGGAGGGAACAAAACTAATAATTGTAATTTTGTTTAAATAATTTTTTATAGAAATGTCAATATGTGAAAATGTTCTGTTTTATTTAATATGCTTGGTTGCTGTTATGTGAAGACTGATCTTCACTAAGGGTTCTTAGTTATTTTGTATGTAAAAGGTGGTGTGGTTCCCCTCCGGAGCGGAACTTTGTAGCGCGCGCAAATTGTGGATGGCATGGATAGAGAGGTGGAAGGGAGAGTCAGTCGGGGATGAGCTACTGAACCACCAACAGCTCAAGAAAAGGTTGTGGACTGTGCTGGTGCCGAGAGGGGCTTTTCGTGCCGTTTTCCAGTGTGCCAAAGCCTCGGATGGATGCAGTAACTAGCTGGAATTATGTTGGAATTGATATCTATCATCGCCACCAAGAAATGACAGAGTCCAGCAGTTCTACCTGCAAATCCACCTACCAACATGCACTCGCCACCACATTGCGCAATCACTGTAATGGAACAAAAGAACCATGGTAGTGTACAGTGAAGGATCAGCTCATTGGATGTTATAGTGTGCTCAAATATAAGGTAAATTATAACTGAAACTTTGTACATACCGTGATTTATCCTCAGTCACTTATCCACTTAGGGTCCCTCCCACGCTAAAGTGCTTACCGAGTGCCCTTCATTGAAAGCATATTAAAGTTAATGTGGCAATAGAGTGTGCTAAAATTAATATTGTTTATTGAAGGGATCCTACAAATACCTCAATGTTGTGTTTCACTGCAGTAAAAGTTCAGAATTGCAACTGTTGAGAGTTTCATGTTCATGCTTGCTAAGTGCTTGTTTCACTAATGTAATGAAAGTGCATTTATTTTGCTCTACTACAGTGGTCAAGATTAAGGTGGTGGTGGTGGTAGTGGGTAGTGTTTAACGTCCCGTCGACAACGAGGTCATTAGAGACGGAGCGCAAGCTCGGGTTAGGGAAGGAATGGGAAGGAAATCGGCCGCGCCCTTTCAAAGGAACGATCCCGGCATTCGCCTGAAACGATTAGGGAAATCACGGAAAACCTAAATCAGGATGGCCGGAGACGGGATTGAACCGTCGTCCTCCCGAAGGCGAGTCCAGTGTGCTAACCACTGCGCCACCTCGCTCGGTCAAGATCAAGGCTCCCTCCCCCATTGAAAGTAGTCCAAATGCACAAAGTTACTTAATTATAGATTACTCCTGCTATTCCTGTCAAATTCTGTACAGTACTGGGTTCCTCTTGTGTATTGTAAGTGCTTATTAATAGTGTAACAGGACCCACAGTTTGTCTATTGCGCTAAGCTAAATAACGATTAATAGAAAGACCACTATCCATAATAACAGTAACTTCTGTTATTCAAAGGTCAGTGAGAAAGTGTTTGACATTTAACTTTCATTCTAAGTAGAAAAGTATTTAGCTGAGAGAGACTTAACCTATGCCCAGATCATAATTTTACAGTGAACTACATTTACAATTTTTCTGTCAGATAGGAAAATGTTTGGAAAGTAATAGGTACTGTTTGAAAAGTAATACTGTACCTATGTCCAATTTATCATTCTACAGTAGAATATTAATAGTAATGTTATAGAGACCAATCAGTTTGACTGAGTCCTGAAGGTATTAGTGGCTATCGTTATCTGTTGTATTTATGCAAATAGTTTGTTCTGCTCTGTCAGCTCCACCCTTAACGTGAACATATGCAGCTGCCAGAGTTCATTGCACTCTCGTGTGACAAAGTATAGGCTGTGTTTGCCCATTGAAGTTACTTATTTTCAGTTTCTTGGTCGAGAATATTATTCATTCTTATGCCTAATTAGGCTGGCGACGTTTTTATTATCATTTGGACAGTGTGGATAGGTAAATTATTGTTTGTTACTGTTTAAATATTTACGTAATTCTGACTTTCAATTCCGATAAGCCACCTTCGTTAGGTATATCACGCTCAACACTACTAAATTCCTTTCAGAGGGTAACACTCCACTGTTGCTTTATACCATAATTGCTTTAACAAGATAGTTTCATTATACGATCTGCCTACAACTTTAAGGTTATGGTATAGCAGTAGCAGCGGACGGAGTGTCATACGTGACTTTTCCGTGACAGGACTACTTTGTTCTGTGTTGCCATAGTACGTAATAAACCCAATTTGGTATCTGACTGCACACACTGCGTAAATGCAGTTGCAGTGTTATAAGCTGTATTCGAGAATCAAGAAAACAAAGGAGATAGAAGCAAGTAGAATTGAGAGTGGGGCCAAGTTGGGCGATTTGCCCTGCCCAGAAAGCAGCTGGAGATTCCAGGGTCACGTTATGCAATGGGAAACGCTTCCTCTGCATCCGACCGTTGTTACCACACCCTCCGCTACCACAAGAGAACTAGTAACATGAAAAAGTGCATAAAATCTCACGAAAGAGACGATGCTGTAAACCGACGACAGATCTAAAATAATAAAAAGAGTTTAAAAAGGTGGAAAGGGCAGGACTCCTGACGACGACGGCAGAGATAGCCACCTAAAGCTAGAGGATTTTATTCGTAATGAAGCGGCTTGAAAACTGAGAACAGTTTATTCAATGGCCCCGCGAAAGATTCCGAGGACACGCAGAGGGGAGTCCTGGACAAGAGAAGTCTGCTTGTATTGAACATAGGCCTCAATTTGAGGAAGAATGTATGTTTGGAGGACATTATTGTATGCTGGTGAATCATGGACAATGGTGAAATCTTAACAGAAGAGAATCGAAGCATTTGAGACGTACCGCTACGGAAGAAGATTGAACATAAGATGGAATGTTAACATAAGGAATGACGCGTACCTCCGTAAAATCTGTGAAGAGAGCAATATGTGGAAAAAACTGACAAAAAGAAGGGGCATGTGTTAAGACATTCCATAATAGTAGAGCTGTGGTTCCCAACCTTTCTCAGACAAATACCCCTGAGTGCCGTCAGACATCAGGTAGTACCCCCATCCTTTCTCTCCCCATCATGACATCTGTTGACCCTCCCCCACATTAAATGGTTGAAAAGGCTCTGAGCACTATGGGACTTAACATCTGAGGTCATCAGTCCCCTAGAACTTAGAACTACTTAGACCCAACACACATCCATGCCTGAGGCTGGATTCGAACCTGCGACCGTAGCAGTCACGCTCTCCCAAATTATCATCAATTGTAGTACCTAACTAAACTGTAGAACGAAATAATTTTCTTAGAACACTTTTATTTTTAAACTGATCAAACATGAATGATGTTTAGTTTGTGTTGCCCGCGCTTGTGTGTGTGTGTGTGTGTGTGTGTGTGTGTGTGTGTGTGTGTGCGTTTGAATGACGAAGGAATTCGTGGTGCATCGCAAGTGCTAACCACAACTCTTTCTCAGAAAAGAGACTTAACTATCAACAGTCATGGTACAGACTTATTACAAAACATGCTTCCCCTACATCACTCCTGTCCATTGCAGCACTTGCTTGACCTACACACTGAAGCCCCATTTAAAATCAGACTAGTTCAGATACGTACACTACTTACTGTCTATAAATTACTTCATTGCTGCACTCCTTGCTTCTGAACTGGCAGAAATTGGACGACTTCAGGCTGTTAATGCTTTGTGTCTAGCTAATCTAATAATAAAGCTGTGTACAGCGCTATAGTATCCCTTATGTAATTACTGCTGTGTAGAGCAGTCAGTTAATTCATTTATCTGTTTCGAAGCGAATAATGAAGCAATTTCTCGACTACTGCAGATACTATCTCCAACTTGGACAAGACATTTTCTTGAGATATTTATCATTTGTTACGTATATGTCTCCCTGTTGTCATCGGCGATATACGGGAGAAAGCACAGCATATATGTATAGTGGGTGGACTATGCGAGGAACCTGTATCTTCCATCGCATTAATGCTACTAATTGAAAAAAGTAATTATTGGTAACGTGTATACTCAGTATTAGAGTCTTACAAAATTGTGATTACAGTAATTATCTTTTGACAATGATTTAGTTTCGCGAGTGAAACAGAGTCTAAGCGTTTAGCTTTTTCCTCTTAGAAAATTTCATTTTACCCCTCAGAAGATAATTACCCTCAGGTTGGGGATGACTGAAATAGAGGGAGCATTAAAGGGTACAAACTATTTGGGAAGACAGAGATTGGAGTCTAACAGAAATTGAGGACGTAGGGTGTAAGTGAAGAGTTTGGCGCAGAAGAGGAACTGGTGACAGGCGACATCAAACCAGTCAGAAGTCTGATGACCCAAAAGAAGAAAGTCAAGCCAACAGCTTACAATGAACACTCCAGAGCACTGTTCTGAAAATAGTAGCAAACTAAAATGAAATAAAAATCTCAGGGACTCATATTTAAGTGCAAGACTGTAGGAAGCAAAATCAATCAGATTTCCACATCTGGGCAGCTCTACAATGCAAGATAAGTGAGACAAATATTTAATACATCGCCTTTTCCCGGCAGTTTCGGTTGGATACACTGCATGCATCTTCTCCTCACCTCTCCCCATCCACCTCTTCCTTCCCCCATATTTCTGTGCAACTTGTCATTTCACCTCTACCTGTCATCTCCTCTATCCTATTCTGTCTCCGTGTCTAACCCTCCCCTCTCTTTGTCTAGCTTCTCCTCCTCCTTCACTCAGGGCCAAGGCACACTACCGTCATTCCTTCACATCAACACCTTCTCTCCCACCCATTTCGCCTGATCCTCCCCAATCCAGGGTGACACCTTCCTGAACGTTGACATCCTCATCTCTGATGCTTGCACCCACACCTTTTGACATCCTCTTCTCTGATGGGCTGCATCCACACCTTTGTCCACATTAAACCCACTAACCACTGCGCCTCCCACTGTCCAAACTCATCTACACACCTCTCTGTGCATCTCATCCTTCCCCTTTTATTTCCTCATCTACCTGTAACACCTCTGCGTCTTCCACCTGCCTCCTGAATCCCATTCTCTTTTCCCGCTCTCTGTCCACGTCCGCCTTCATCCTGTTTCTGTACATCTCTTTCTCCACCTTTTTCTGGCCTCTTCTTGAATTTCACGCTATCTTCTCTGGTCCCCTGTCTCTGTGCATATCATCCTCCTCCACACGCTGTCTGTCGATCTCCTTCTCTCTCTCTCTCTCTCCCTCTCTCTCTCTATTTCCTCTCTCTCATTTTCTCTGTCCATCCCATCCTAACCACTACCTGTCCCTTCCTTCTCCCTCCCTGTGGACATCTTTTCCACCCATATCGACCTCCTTCTCATTCTCTATCCATCTCACCCTCAGTCAATATCAATCTTCTCCCACTCCTCTCACTGCTCATCCAGGTCTATCTCCATATGTAGTCCCTGCAAAGCATGCCAATACTACCCACACACCGTGCTCCTCCTCCCTCTCTTTTTCCATCTATTCCTTACTCCAGTTCTCTTCTTCTCATTCCTCATTTCTCTTTCCATCACTTAATCTCTCACTGGTCCTCTCATGATCTCTCTATATGTGTAACGTTTCCTACCCCTGTCCATCTCATCATCCTCTCCCATCTCTCTGTCTATCTCCACTTCATCCCTCTCCCTTATCGATCGCCTGCCGGAGTGGCAGAGCGGTTCTAGGCGCCACAGTCTGCAACCGCGCGAACGCTACGGTCACAGGTTCGAATCCTGCCTCCGGCATGGATGTGTGTGATGTCCTTAGGTTAGTTAGGTTTAAGTAGTTCTAAGTTCTAGGGGACTGATGACCTCAGCAGTTAAGTCCCATAGTGCTCAGAGCCATTTGAACCGTTTGAACCTCATCGACCTTTTCCCCCCACCTCTCTGTCTATCTCCTCCTCCGTCTTTATATGTTCATCTCCTTCTCCCCACTGTGTCCATTGTTCTGGTACCAAGCGCCGTGGGTTTCGAATACGCGCCAGACGTCATGGACCTCGCTTACCGCAAGAGGTCTCTGGAGTCATCGCGCCGTAAGCCGTGGCTGCGCGCGTTCCTGGACCGCTTATAATGTGAGGGCGCCACGGCGGAGCACGTGGACCCAGCAGCCAATAGCGACGTACCCTATCATTTGTTTAAGCACCTGCCTCTGGCTCAGCGAGGCATTCATTCGAGGGTTGGATTCCCTCAGTTCCTAATCGAGGACTCACACTACCAGGGCTACTCATCTTCGACTTGGAAGAGCCCCAACCCTTCCTGTCGTTATCGCCCTTCTGCACGCTGTCACTGCTGCCCGCCGTCAGGTCCTTGCCGCCGCCGCCGCCCGGATCCTCTCGCAGCTCGCCATCGCCGCCGCCGCCTGGTCGCCGCCTGCCGGTGCTCGCCGCTGCTGCCGCCGCCGCCTGCTCACTGTCTGTCGGTGCTCGCTGCTGCTGTTGCTGCTACTGCCGCCGCCGCCGCCCAGTGCTCGTCGTTGCCCCCCGTTTTAGTTCCTTTCGTACTTCAGCGACTCGTGTCGCTCGTGGGCACTGCCTGTAATCACCACTACCACCATCATCTACACATCCCCTTCACCTTCCCCTACTGTAACATTGTGGAGTACTTTCTCTGAGATTAACTCGCCTCATCCACCTCCCCTACTCACGGTCTCCACCCCTTCTCCTCATCAATGTATCCCCACCTGTATGACACTCCTTCCCCTGCCCCTGGCCCTGCCCCTGGCCCTGCCCTGCTCCTGCCCCTACTCCTGCCCCCTGTCCCACTCCTGTCGCCTGCTTTCTTCCCCTCCCCACCCTCCCCACCCTCCCCACCCGCCACACGCTCCCCACCCTCCCCACCCTCCACACCCTCCCCATCCTCCACACCCTCCCCACCCTCCCCACCCTCCCCACCCTACCCCCTGTAACTACCCCTACTTACCCCACCCAAATAACTGCCTGCAGGGCCACAGTTGCCACCACAGAGTGCCCTACCCTCCTACCCAGTGCTACTGCCTCACAGGAGGGCCCTGCCTCCCACCATCTCCCCATCCATCCAGTTCTTCATCCCTCCTTTCCAGGCTACACCTGCCAAAAAATCTTCCAAATACCCCAGTGCTGACCTCTCCTCCAGCCCCTCCTCCAAAAAATCACTGCCCGTCCCACTTCCCTCTGGCTCCACCGTGGGTACCACCCCACCTCCCTCCTGCCCAGCCCCCTCCCTCTACACCTTCGCCCTAGCCAACCCTGATCCAAAATTCCTCGATGCCCGCACTCTCACCCTCAAAATACGGAAGTACATCCCCAGTGCACCCATCACCCAACTTATCCCTCGCAGAGACTCTGTTCTCATCCAGTCCCCCTCTCCCTCTTTCCATACTGATCTCCTCTGGCTCCTTCTCTGTATCACCTTTGGCCCCCATGCATCCCTCACCCCTTTCCTTACATCATCCTCTCCTCGTTAGCCCCAATACTGTGGCCCTTTTTTAACCTGTGCGTGTGCCTTCATTCTCTTCTTTGTGTTTTAACAACCGCCAACTGTGTTGTTTAACTTTGTGTCGACTTTTTTAATTGTCTGCCCATCAACGTCTCCATGTCAGTGTATTTTTACCTCCATTATCTCTCCCGTTACTCTGTTTTACGTCCCCCTTTTTTATCGTCTTATATGTAACATTTTATTCTCGTATTAGTTGTCATGTCACTCGGCTGAAGAACGGCGTATTGTGCTGCTAACAGCCCTCCCCTGCCCATATGGGGCAGGAGAATGAAATCACAATAAAGGAAGAAAAAAACTCAGTGAGGCAGTGTGACATTCGCGGGAGTCTATCAATACCTCGCCTGCAGACAGTGTGTTTACATTACTTTGTTTTGGTGTGTGAGTGGACTTTGTGGACACGTGAGCTTGTCGCTTGTGACCCCATTGCTTCTTGCGTGTTGTTCGTAAGGTCTTGCTCGGTCGTCCATGGTTGTTCGTGTCCGTCCTTTCCCATTTGTTTGTTTGTTTGCAGGCTGCTCCCGCTTGGTCCTGCCGCGCTTCGTTTTCGGCAACCCCGCGACTGGAACGGTCGCTTTTACAACAGTTCTCTCCTCCCCCTCTCTGTTCCTCACATCCATCTTTCCTCTCCCATCTGACCATCCCCACTATCTCTCTCTGTCCATCTTCTCCTCCATTCACAGCAACCTTCTCCTGATCCATGAACACCTGTACGTGTAGCCGCTGCAAAGCACGTCAGTAAGGCCGTTTGATACTATCCCCAAATAATATACCAATAGTGAGGGCCTGCCTGTATGGCAGGGGTGAAAAAGTTCGTTTCTGCCGGTATCTCAGCTCCATTTGGCGGTAGAAAATTAGAAACATGATAGCACTGATATTCGTGAAGATTGTTGTTTGTGTGCCAAATTTAGCTGAAATCGATAGGAAAGCGGTTTAGGATCAGATTGTAGATATACAAACATATAAGCTTGTAAGGGTGTTGCAGGATTGGTTGTATCGAGAAATAATTTTTCAGAAAAAATTTCGACATGTTGGGCCATTTCTGAGTTAATTTGGATTGAAGTTAGCCAGTAAGGGTGTTTCACGTGCAAAACCAGGTGGCCTAAAAGAGACAGTGTTGCCAAACACATTCCTAATTTGGTTTCCTTAAACTGAACAAGAGAGTAGTAGCAAAATAGGACATGGGGCGATAGTAAGGATCGAACCTGAGCCAAAGGCTAATCAGTCTCATGTGCTCTCATATACGCTGTGGGAAAAACTGGCACTATTTGTTTCTGGCAGTCCACTTGAATTTGCCTGATTGGCTACCTTCAGTGCTATGTAACTCAAAAATGGTGCAATGTATCGAATTTTATTCTTAATAATGTTTTCTCAGCAAAATATACCCTTACAAACTTTCCAGACTGTTTCTGTCCATCTTGTATTCACTCATGCACGCATCTGACACGTGAATTGCATACATCTCCTTGTCTGCCTTCTCTGTTTGCCTGTCTTCCTCTCCTCATCTCTCTGCCGCCCTCAATCTCCAACTTCTCTCTGTCCATCACATCCTCCCTTCCAACAGTCAGTCCCCTCTGTGCCCCTCTGTCCATCCCTTCTGCCCCTCTCTCTGTCCATCTCATACTCCTTCACACTCCCTCTGTCCATCATCTCCCCTGTCTCGCTATCCTTCTTCTTCTACCCTCCTGTTGTCTCACACACACCTCGCCCTCTCTCTGTCCATCTACTTCTTCCTCCTCTTGCTTATCCTCTACTCCTCCTCTCCTCTACCCATCTCGTACTCCACCTCTCCGTGTCTCTCTCTGCCTATCCACTCCTCCCCCTCTTCCTGTTCACATCCATCTCCTTCCCTCTCCCTAGTCATTCCTGCTCCTCCTCCCCCCCCCCCCCCCCCCGCTCTGTGTTTATCCACTTGTCTATCTATCTCAACCCTCACCCAACCATGTCCATATGCACGTGTGTTCATTGCAATACAAATCGATAAAACTGCACCTGTCACTCAGGGAAGCCTATAACAGGGGCTCTGAAAGCTCTCATTGCCTCTGTCATATAGGCTGACCTGCTGTATATTGTTTAAGTGAAGAACTTCACGAAATATAATCCAAAAATAGGCCCAGGCGATTCGATAGGTTGTCTCTCCGTGGCTGGGGACTCAGGTGTACCTCGCTAGCTGCGCAGAAATTCTGGATAGCCGTGGTTATTATTCAGAAAGACTGTGCCGTCACAAGACAAAAATTCTTTGTCTCCAAGACTGCGTTGTAGCCAACATAACAGGATCCGATAGAAACACTCTATTAGCTAGGTTTAAAATGGTTCCTCATCAAGTATGTTCCCCTAATTCAGCTTCAAATGATTTCTTCCTGTTGACTAACTTGGGAAACTTGTCCCGGTGGGAAGAAATTTCTATGAAGCTGTGGTGTCACCGCCAGACACCACACTTGCTAGGTGGTAGCCTTTAAATCGGCCGCGGTCCGTTAGTATACGTCGGACCCGCGTGTCGCCACTATCAGTGATTGCAGACCGAGCGCCGCCACACGGCAGGTCTAGAGAGACTTCCTAGCACTCGCCCCAGTTGTACAACCGACTTTGCTAGCGATGGTTCACTTACTACATACGCTCTCATTTGCCGAGACGACAGTTAAGCATAGCCTTGAGCTACGTCTTTTCCTACGACCTAGCAAGGCGCCATATTCAAGAATGTATTCTGAACATGTAATATTGTGAAGCATGCACCGTCAAGAGCGACGTTCATCATTAATGGATTAAAGTTAAGTATCAAAGTAATTACGTGCGCTTTCTGAATTCTAATTTCTTGTCATGTTACAGACCTCACGTCAGTATAGTTCTTCCCTCCTCACGCCAGCCTGCGTGAGCTAAAACGCGTGCATTTCGGCCTCCTCTAGTAACACGGTGTTGGCTCTTCTGGCAACACAACAGTATGAATATCAAGAGATCAGATGGAAACCCAGTTCTAAGCAAACAAGGAAACGCAGAAAGGTGGAAGGAGTATATAGAGGGTCGATACAAGGGCGATGCACTTGAGGACAATATTATGGAAATGGAAGAGGATGTAGATGAAGATGAAATGGGAGATACGATACTGCGTGAAGAGTTTGACAGAGCACTGTTGGACCTGACTCGAAACAAGGCCCCGAGAGTAGACAACATTCCATTAGAACTACTGACAGCCTTGGGAGAGCCAGTCCTGACAAAACTCTACCATCTGGTGAGCAAGATGTATGAGACAGGCCAAATACCCTCAGCCTTGAAGAAGAATATAATAATTCCGATCCCAAAGAAAGCAGGTGTTGACAGATGCGAAAAATACCGAACTATCAGTTTAATAAGTCACGGCTGCAAAATACTAACGCGAATTCTTTACAGAAGTATGGAAAAACTGGTAGATGCCGACCTCGGGGAAGATCAGTTGCGATTCCGTAGAAATATTGGAACACGTGAGGCAATACTGATCCTACGATTTATCTTAGAAGCTAGATTAAGGAAAGGCAAGCCTACGTTTCTATCATTTGTAGACTTAGAGAAAGCTTTTGACAATGTTGACCCAATAAGGTTTCAATTCTTTGCTGAGAGGCAGTTAATTTATTTGTTTGTGTTCTATAGAATTTTTTAAGAGTCATTTCGTGATTTTCCAGCGTTCTGTGGACACCACTTTACTTCGATATTCTTGAGTATTTTTTTTTTCTTTTCACCAGCAAAATTAATGTATACGCAGTTATCCCATACAGTCGAAAGGTGTTCTGTTCAAATATTATCACGTAACTTTCCAAAGTCCTCGTATTTGTCTTCGTGTCGAAACAGAGCCGGGTACTTTATTTCCACGCGCACTAACTCAACCGGACTGTCAACAATTCCGATTAGAGATAAGGCAATTACCGCGTCTTTTATGACTTACGTCTGCTCCAGTGGTGTGTGCCCTTTCGGAGAGGTCTCTCTAACAGTAGCACGCCGTCGGGCGCATTAATTAGGGACAGCGTGTTGCGTAAATCCCCGACCGCAAACGGGTGCTCTATCAGAGGTTCGTTCCACTGCTTGCCGGCGGCGCGCGTTGATGACCGTTATATAGAGCTCACCGGGGTAATTAGCGCGGCCATCGAAAGCAGAGCGAGCACGCCGAAGCCGAAGCCGCGGCCGCAGCAGAGTCTGCCCCAGGGGGGGGCGCCCGTCGTGCCAGCCGCTGCCGACCGCCCCGGACGACTCTGTTCGCCGTAATTAGACCGGCGGCGGCCGCCGCTGCCGCTGCCGCAGTCGCCGCCTGCCAGATTGCTACCTCAGTGCCGAGCACCGTCTTAGCGCCAGGTGCCCGGGAGCAACACCCTACGTCATTATACGAGGGTCACTCCAAAAATAATGCACACTATTTTTGTAAAAATACAGTTTCAATCTGCATGTGTGAAAGTTTTACAGTGTGTAGTTGACACATCCTTCCCGCTTGTCTTCAAACTTCGTTCAACCTGTTCCCGTGAGTGGCGCCGTCACAGCATGTCCTCAAGATGGCTGCTACACTTGACGTAAGTCGGAAGCAACGTGCTGCCGTAGAATTCCTGTGCTGTGAAAACGAGACAGTGGGAAACATCCACAAGAGGTTGAAAAAGGTGTATACGGAGATGCTGCTGTCGATCGCAGTACAGTTAGTCGGTGCTCAAGCAGGTTACGTGATGAAAGCGGGCACGGCAATATTGAGGACTGTCCTCGCAGCGGCAGGCCTCGTACTGCACACACTCCAGACAGTGTGAAGAGAGTTAACGAATCGGTGACTGCTGGCAGACGCATCACAGTGAACGAATTGTCACGCTACGCTGGGATAGGGGAAGGAACTTTCTGCAGAATACTGAAAGTGTTCGCGTTAAAAAAGTTTTGTACCAGGTGGGGTTCCCAGGATGTTGACAGTGGCTCACAAAGAAACAAGAAAAACGCTATTCAGCGAACTTTTCGAACAGTACGAAAATGGTGGAGATGAATTTCTTGGAAGAATTGTGACAGGCGATTAAACATGGCTCCATCATTTTTCACCAGAGACGAAGAGGCAATCAATGGAGTGGCATCATCGAAATTGACCCAAGAAAAAAAATTCGAAACCACACCTTCTGCTCGAAAATTAATGGCTACGGTGTTTTTCGATGCCGAAGGACTCTTGCTTGTGGACATCATGCCAAGTGAAATCACCATAAATTCTGATGCATATGTGACGACACTGAAGAAGCTCGACTGAGTTGTGTTCGACCACGTCGCCAAAAGCAGGATGTTTTGCAGGCCACATGTCAGTCAAAAAACCATGGAAGCGATCACAAAACTCGGATGGACAACACTGAAACACCTGCCTTACAGTCCTGACCGCCTCCATGCGACTATCATCTCTTTGGGAAACTGAAAGACTCTCTTCGTGGAACAAGGTTTGAAGATGATGACTCCCTCGTGCACGCAGCCAAACAGTCGCTCCAACAGGTTGGTCCAGAATTTTACCGTTCGGGTATACAGGCACTGGTTCCAAGATGGCGTAAGGAAGTTGAGAGGGATGGAAATTATGTGGAGAAATGAAAATATTGATCCTAAAGGATGCATGTACACACTATAAAACTTCCAAACATGTAGACTAAAAGATGGATTTAAAAAAAAAATAGTGTGCGTTTCTTTTGGAGTGACCCTCGTAGTAGTGGAAGAGGGTACTTTCTGGCCCGCACAACGATATTATCTCAAGGTCACCTTCGGTTTCAGTTAATGCAGTTGTGGCTGTTATATTTAAGTCTCATACCATTTATTACCGGAAAGGTTAAAAATTTGAGCTAAATCAGGAAGTCCAGTTTGAGACTTTTGGTAACAATAATTTCCCTTTATATATTACATAATGTATATGTTTGTATATCGTATGCATTAATACACACAATATTAGAGAATTAGGAAACCTACACACACCCATATTAGAGTTAATCACTGTGTCAGAATTTAAAAACAGTCAGTCGACAACTTCCAGAGCTTAACAGTTCTGAACAAACTAACATTTACATTCTATGTCGTTTCCTCTTTTGTTACATATAAATTACATATATCCAGAGGGCATTCCAAGTCCGTGTGTAAAATCATGTGAGTATTCGAATTCAATGTTGTGTTAAAATTTCGAAGCAATCCATGAAGATAATTTGGAAAGTTGGGATTCTGAAAAAAAAAGAACATCTATGTCAGCACTTATACGGGAAATGTAGATGTTCTTAATCAGAAATCTCCGGACGTTTTTGACTGAATGCTCCGAAATTTTGACACAACATTCCATTTGTATACGCACGTTTTTATTCGCTTATTTTTAAATATATAATTCATAAATCTAATAACAGGAAAACATTTTTACAAAAATCAGATACACCTGTATTTAAGATTTTTTGTAACAATATTTCCCTGGTATTAAATTTACAAAAATACATAAGAAATAAGTACCTAAAACACGCTTGCATTAGAATGCAACGTTGTATCAAAATTTCAAAGTAATCAGTTAAGAACTTTCGGAGATACAAGATTCTGAACAAATGAACATTTACATTTTTATTTACGTAGATTTCACGTGAGCGTTTGGAAAGATTATCAACAAGACGGTCAGATGGACTAAATAAGACATTTTGTGTTCACTTTTACTGTAACCTTGATCACCTGGGAGGATAACACATCATTTGAGATAGTGGAAAAAGAATAGGATGTGGATCGTACGCACCACCTGGAATTAATACACAGAGAGACAAGATACAGGCTCAGTAAAATGACAAAAGGGAAGGAAACCTGAACTGGCTTTTTTTCTAACCATCATATAATCATTAAACCCGGGTCCGTTGTGTGACGTGACCGAAGACTAACACTGTCATCATTCAGAAATGAATGACCGAATCGTTCGTAACATGTCTTGCACGAAATGAGTGCAAGATAATATAAAATCATGGGCATTTAATCTCGGGGCCGCTGATTGCTAAGAGAAAAGACAAGCTAATGACTGAACGAAATGTGTGTTTGTCCATTACGTCTCTTCATAACGATGTGCCGACTCTGCTGGTTCCAGTCTGAAAAATGTTCCAGTGTATAGAAAGTCATGTAATTATCCGCACTAGGAGTAGGTATATTTAAAATAATTGCAATAATTATACTCTGAACTAGCAAACAGTTAATTTAATTGCAGTTTATAACATGTCTTCTTGCTATGACAACCTACAGAAGAAAACGAAGCGAGAGAGAATCTGAAGTTATAATCTCACAGAAAACAAGATATAAACCCTATACTTATTTCTTATGACAGGCAATTTTAATATCACTGGCGGGCGATAAAGTTTCACTATTAAGACATGGAATACAACTGCTATTACGTTTCATTGAATAACTAGAAATTGTGTAAGATCTTTCTCCTATTAAAGGAAAAACAAACACATAAACGCGCAAGAGACTTGTTCATGAAAATATATTCTAGATTCAAAAAGAATCCATGACTATCAGGCATTTGCGAAAGTGGAAATTTCCGGTAAAATGAAGGTCGCCGCTCCACTGTGCTTGTCCTAGGACAGATATTGATACAGGCCAACTGTGTGTGTAAAAAATGGTGGGAAATCTCTGCCCTCCTCTATTTTTCTCTTTAGTCCCCCGTTATTTCTAGAGTAACTGAATGAGCCTCATCATTCGAGGTTTGTTCATTGTAGAGGAAGTATCACAATAAAGCCCCAGCGGAGACCAGCCACTGCTTCCAAGCTGAATAAAAAGAATAAGAAGACATGTAATTCTTTACCTCTGCGCATACCGCATACGAAGTATAGGGTAGCAGCTGCAGAAGGCCTTTAACGCCCGAAAAATTCTAGCAGTTTAGTGTTAACTGACCCACCTCCCTAGCCAACGACACTGACACTCAGTTGTAAAGTGGTGCTCGAGTCGAAGATAAGCATCTACAAAGCCTCATGTTCCAAAATTTTCAATCCCAGTATTTGGCCAGCAAGGGGAAGAGCGATGGTAGCATAAAATTCCCTCTACGGTTTTTAACCTCAATGATGCCCTCCAATACTAAATTGATGATCCCTTGATGCCTCAGAATATGCCCTACCAACCGATCCCTTCTTCTAGTCAAGCTGTGCCATTAATTTCTCTCCTCTCCAATTCTATTCAATACCTCCTCATTAGTTATCTCACCTACCCATCTAATCTTCAGCATTCTTCTGTAGCCACATTTCGAAAGCTTCTATTCTTTTCCTGTCTAAACTATTTATCGTCCACATTTCACTTTCATACATGGCTACACTCCATACAAATACTTTCAGAAACGACTTCCTGACACTTAAACCTACACTCGATGTTAACATATTTCTCTTCTTCAGAAACGCTTTCCCTGCGATTGCCAGTCTACATTTTATATCCTCTCTACTTCCACCATCAGTTGTTTTGCTCCCCAAATAGCAAAACTGATTTACTACTTTAATGTCATCGGCCAACCACAAAGTTTTTATTTCTTCTCCATGAACTCCTAATTTTTCTTTTGTTTCCTTAACAACTTGCTCAGTATACAGATTGAATAACATCGGGGACAGGCTACAACCCTGTCTCACTCCCTTCTCATCCACTGCTTCCCTTTCGTGCCCCTCGACTCGTAACTGCCATCTGGTTTCTCTACAAACTGGTATCAATTACATAATGCAGGTCAAAATTTGGAATGAATACTTTCGTCTGTATCTGGGATCCTCACGCAGCAGCTTCGTCCAGTGTTGCGAACTGTTTGGGGCTGTCCAAATATTTGAAATTCTAACTAGGAATCACAAGCGGAGTACAAAAATGGTTCAAGTGGCTCTGAGCACTATGGGACTTAACATCTGAGGTCATCAGTCCCCTAGAACTTAGAACTACTTAAAACTAACTAACCTAAGGACATCACACACATCCATGCGCGAGGCAGGATTCAAACCTGCAACCGTAGCGGTCGCGCGGTTCCAGACTGAAGCGCCTAGAACCGCTCAGCCACACCGGCCGGAGCGGAGTATACATTTTAAGAAAGAGTGCTACAATGATTAATTTATTAATAAAATTAGAACAGTGGAAACGGCGATTTTTGTGTATCTTTTCGCATCTCATATACGGTTTAATGATATTCTGCATGACAGAGTTGAAAAAAAAAAAAGAGGTACATAGACGGCATTTGAACCCGTACCGCCAGCGTCGTGGCCGTGATCTTTAGTCGCTGCACTTTACTCTCGTGGTTGAATCATTACTAGCGTTACTGATGCAGGATGTGTGCATAAAACTAATACATCGATTTTCAAGAAAACTAGAGCCGTTGCATGAAACGCCACTAGCGAGGTACTGAGGACAGTATCCTGTACAACATACATAAGGCTCAGCAGAAACCGTGATTAACAGGTATGATGGTCGCGTTGTGAAAAATAAACTTGTGAGGCCGTAAACGTGGAATTCAATCGGTGAATGTGAGAAACCAGGGAAGATTTTGAGACTCGGTGTCAGTGATGTAAATAAACAGGACTTGTAAGGTAAGGGATGTGAATTTTCTCCGCAGAGTCGGCGATGAAAGGCATATGTGAAAAATAGAAACAAGAGAACATGATAGCTCATGCGTTACGACATCAGGGAATACAATAGTGAAGGAAAACACTATAATCACTGCACGCGGTGGCGTTGTGGATACAGCGTGCAGTAACGAAAATACATAGGCGGAGCAGACACAAATGAGCAATCGTTCCACCGAGTTACGGGCCATAAATGAGAAATCCACTGGCATAAGCGAGATGGACAAAGGGCAGATTGTTAAGGTCCTGCGAGCGAGAAAGATCACCTCGAAAACGCTGAAACTGGTCGGCTGTTCACCTACTGCTGTCGTGAGCATCGACGGAAAGTGGTTGAAGGACAGTGAAACTACGGGAGGAAGAGGAGGTTAGTGTTTAAAGTCCCACCGACGACAAGGTCGTTCTAGAAGGAGCACAAGCTCGGACTAGAGAAGAATGGAGAGCGAAAGCGACCGTGCCTTTTCGAAGGAAACATCCCGGCATTTGCCTTAAGCGAGTTAGGGAAATAACGGAAAGCCTAAATTAGGATGGCCGGGTGCGGATTTGAACCTTCGTCCTCCCCAATGCGTGTGCTGACAACTGCGCTACCCCACTCGGTGTGAAACTACAAGAAGACGGCAAGGCGGTGTACGTGCACGCCTCATCTTCATCACAGACCATGGGGGTTGGTGGTTGGCCCGGTCTACAAAGAAGGATAGGCGAAGATCTGTGGGAAAACTGACAACAGGGTACAAGACTGAGGCAGCCACAGGCGCTTTGGACCACACCGTCCAGCACACATGTTTGAACACTGGGCTCCTATGTGATGGTATGATGACCCAGCGACATCATCATTGCCACTACCGTAAGCAAAGGAACATAGGTGAAAGTAGTTATGAAACAACTCAGATCGCAGGGCACGTGTATTAGAAGGTGACCGGTTTCGATCTTCACGTGATCGTCTTCAGACCTTCACCCACATTCATGGACTATGCATGTGCTTGAAGCAGGAACCGCTGGATGACTATACTGCTCCATGCACAACCATTGTCCGTCAGTATGGTTGAAGGTCTGAAGATGATCATGTGATGGTCGAAACCGGTCATCTGCTAATAAATGACTATTCGTTCAGCGGTTCCTCCATCATGCTTGGCTATTCTCCATCAATGTGGCTGAAGGCCTGAGGATGATACGTGACGATCGAAACCAGTAACCATTTAATTAACGTACCTTGCGATCTAGACCGTTTCATAACTAATTTCAAATACAATATCGTGATCGCTGAATTTCTCTAACAATGTTTCAAAAAATAAAGGAATATAGAGACTGGACCTTGGACGGAAGACAACATGTTACGTGGTCAGATGAACCACGTTTTTTTCTTTTCACAAGGTCGATGGCCATGTCCAGATATGGACTATCAAACCAACTGTGTGATTGGATTGAAGAGTCCGTAGATAACATAACGCAGCATGTCACTCTCAATGGAGAGAAGTCTTCCGAAGTAAGAGTGATTTCAGGTGTGCCGCAGGGGAGTGTCGTAGGACCGTTGCTATTCACAATATACATAAATGATCTTGTGGATGACATCGGAAGTTCACTGAGGCTTTTTGCGGATGATGCTGTGGTATATCGAGAGGTTGCAACAATGGAAAATTGTACTGAAATTTAGGAGGATCTGCAGCTCATTGACGCATGGTGCAGGGAATGGCAATTGAATCTCAATGTAGACAAGTGTAATGTGCTGCGAATACATAAAAAGAAAGATCCCTCATCATTTAGCTACAATATAGCAGTTAAGCAACTGGAAACAGTTCATTCTATAAATTATCTGGGAGTACGCATTAGGAGTGATTTAAAATGGAATGATCATATAAAGTTGATCGTTGGTAAAGCAGATGCCAGACTGAGATTCATTGGAAGAATCCTAAGGAAATGCAATCCGAAAACAAAGGTAGTAGGTTACAGTACACTTGTTCGCCCACTGCTTGAATACTGCTCACTAGTGTGGGATCCGTACCAGATAGGGTTGACAGAAGAGATAGAGAAGATCCAACGGAGAGCAGCGCTCTTCGTTACAGGATCATTTAGTAGTCGCGAAAGCGTTACGGAGATGATAGATAAACTCCAGTGGAAGACTCTGCAAGAGAGACGCTCAGTAGCTCGGTACGGGCTGCTGTTGAAGTTTCGAGAACATATTTTCACCGAAGAGTCAAGCGGTATATTGCTCCCTCCTACGTTTATCTCGGGCAGAGACCGTGAGGATAAACCAGAGAGATTAGAGCCCACTCAGAGGCATACCGTCAATCCTTCTTTCCACGAACAATACGAGACTGGAATAGAAGGGAGGACCGATAGAGGTACTCAAGGTACCCTCCGCCACACACCGTCAGGTGGCTTGTGGAGTATGGATGTAGATGTAGATGTAGATGTAATCCGGCCGAAAGTCTGCTCGAAACATGCACCTACGCCACGAGCATTCGTCTGCGTTTCGTGGGAGCTGCGGACTAAAACATTATTGCGGACCACCTGAATTCTTCCGCGTTTCATGTCATCGCTAACGGCGATGGTATGTTCCAGCAGGATTAATGTTAGTCGGAATCGTGCCGCAGTGGTTCGGGGAGCATGCTAATGAGCTCCTGTTGATGTCTAGGCTACCAAATTTGCCTGATCTGTACCCGATGGAGCACGTTTGTGACGCTACAGGGCGACAGCTCCTCGCCATCAAACCGCCGGCTCGTAATTTACGGGAACTGCGGCACCTGCGCGTAGGCCTCTGGTGCCACATAGCTGTCATGCAGAATCGCTGTATCGAGTTCCAGACGAAGACCAGCGCGCTATTAAGAAAGCGGTCGTAACGTTTTGGCTCATTAGTGTAACATTCTCGATACCAGTGAGAGCCGTAGATGGCAAAACTTGTAGGGAAGGGCTAAGATTGGAATATATTGACAGTAATTGAAGACACTGGGTGTAAGTTCTGCTCTAAGATGAAGACATTTATACAGGACAGGTAATCGCGGCGACTATAATGTAGTACAGTTTTTATCAACATCGATCAGTTTAGTGCCTGCGGTCGGGTATTTTACTACCTCCGCCAGAAGGGTCGTAATTGAAGCATCTGAGAACACCTCCTCCGTAGTTGTTGGTTCCACTTCTTCAAACTTTTTAGCATACCACGTTCTGTAGTCTGTGCAGTAGCTGCACGTTGTGGCTCGCGTGCGCCGGGGTACATCTACAGTAAATTATGTGACCACTGCGTTTGAGTTGATTACTTTTGGTCAACCTTATCGTACTTAAAGATAGCAAACATTTTCACACAAATATCCGTAGTCTCGATTCCTTTCTGTGTTTGAATTTTTTTGATGTGTCGAGCCCTAGATGTCAAAATTAGGTGTTCATAAAGTAAATGTTATTTTCGTGGTGACTGTTTCTGTAGTCTTATTTCGCATTTTGGTGTCGTTGTGCCTTTCTGAAGTCCACAATATTCAGAAAAAGCAGTCAAGTCGGAAAAATGGTACTCTTACTCCTTTAATAAAGAAAATTATGGGAAATAGCCTTATACATATGTTAAGCAGGGAACTAAATCGAGTTTAACACAGAGGTAAATAGAAAACTCACAACATTTGTACGGTATCAATATGTAGCTTATAAATGAAATAACAGGTATTTACTTGGATATCAACAACACGACACAAATGAAAAGCTTTCGAGTGAAGATTATAAAGGTGTTTGATACTGTACTGTCTTTTCCTACCTTCTTCTAATCTTTCCATCCCCACACCCAACGATCTATATAATCTGCTTTGCATATTCGAGTCTTTATCTGCCCCTACAATTTTTTGCATTGCTGATCGCCTAGTTAACTATTCCTGGATTCCGTAAAATATGTTTCACTAACTTGTGTCTTCTTCTGGTTAGGATCATGCACAAAGTTGCGTCATCAGCTATACTTTTTAGTAAATGTGATCTTTCCAATGTTTAAATTGTTATTTATTTATATTATTCAGCATAATGTTCGTAATTAAAAAAGTTGTAAGTTTGGCATATATATGAGCAAAACACAATTTTGTCTTTCTCTAAGACATGTTCCGCTGAAGTTTCAGCATCATCAGTGAGCTATTATTTTCTTTCTGTTAAACAGGAGTAATGCTCTTTACTACTGGGGCACATACACGTTTGAGCTTTTAAGACAGTTTTTACAACTTTGAGGAACAGACAAAGTTTTGTGTGTATACTTTGTTAGCACATAATGTGGTTTTTCTGTTTTTTTTTGGTGTTTTTCTTTGCACTTGTTTTCTTTCATTGTTTGTCACCTGCAGCCTTGTAGAATTTAATGTACAAAAGTTATTTACTTGGAAATTTTACGACTGAGGATGTTATTAAGTAATTCTATGTGGGAGATTTTGTGTGTGTGTTTGTAATATGTTTCCCTTACTTTACCCGGTTTCTCTATTATCTTCACTCTGGAAAATTGAGGGACGTAACTTTTAGTCACGCTGTTTACAAGCTGAACAGTTGAACAGTGGAATGTGTTCTGGGGGGAAATTTTGAATCTTTGTGGGGTTTATCTACCATTTTATGTGTGTGAGCGTGTGCGTGTGCGTGTGTGTGTGTGTGTGTGTGTGTGTGTGTGTGTGTGTGTGAGTGCGTGTGCGGGTGAGTGGGTGGATTGGTGGGTGGGTATGTTTGAGGAGTTGCTGTATATGAAAATTTTATAGTCGTTATTAATGTCTGTTAGGTTGTGTTTGTGTCCATAAGGCGTACAGGCAATGTGGAATGGGAGCAGTTATTTCTTAACGCCCTTCTACGTCTCTGCTATTAAAGTTTCTGCTGGTTGTCCTATATAAATTGATACGTAATACAAGCATGTTGAAACCCTCCCGTTTCCTCTATATCTCTTTTCTTACGCAACCTTCCCTTCTACAGTAACGTATGAAACCTTCCCTTAGGATTTCTGTCTCTTGTTTAATAATAAGAAATGAAATCTTCCCTTCGAAATTAATTCTCTTTCTCAATAATAATAAGTGCAATCTTCGCATACAAATTTAATTGCTGCTTATTAAAAGTGACTTGCCGATTATTTCGACGAAACACAGAATGTGTCGTCGTCGTGGTCCTCAGTCGTTATCTGCAATAACCCAAAATTGTTCCTTACCTTTTTTACTGTTACTGGATCGCCATCTGACTGGTACATCAAACTGCGACATGAATGTACTTACTCTGTTTTCCTATACTCTATTAGCTGCTGGTGGGCTGTCAAATAAGTGGCTGTGTTTATTACCAAAGCTGACGTTATTCTTTAATAGCAAAGCTGACGTTATTCTTTAATTAATTTGGTTGATGTTACGTAATTCATAGTTAAACTTTTTCTTGACAACAATGAAATTTTGCAAAGTTTTACGTTGATAGTTTTTGGGATGGATTATAACCAGTAATGCATTATTACTGGCAAAAATTAATTATATTCTGAATGAAATGATTTTACAAACGTTCAAATGGGACTTAATGTTTACAACAATCTTACAACTAGCATTGCGCAAAATACCTTCAGTAGTCTTGAGTTTCTCAAAAAAATAATTCAATAATATTAGTTTCTCTTATGATAATAGTTAGCTGATGTCTCTGTACATACGTTTATAATCTCTTGTAAATCATAGCTGGTGGCTGGCAGGCACACCGCTCCTCTCAACTTCTCGCTTAGGACCTGCTACCGACTCGCTTCACATCTCGCTTACTACTGACTTCCTACGAACGCTAAAGTGCGGTCTCTCCCGCCAACAATGCTTTCTGGTGCAGACAATCCCTGCTACCATTACAAAATGTATCAATGCGCTGTCTTTCCCGCTCTTTTCTTAAAATGTATCCATGCGCGGTCTCTCCCGCTCTTTTTAAAATTATATCAGTGTGCGGCCCCTCCTGCCAACAATACTTTGGTGCACACATTCCTTGCTACCACAGTTATTTCCCACATGGCAATTATTAATTAGTCCTACTTAATCCTAATAATAACATGTAAACATATTTCGTAAATCGTGGTTTGACAATAGACAATATAAATATACACGTCTTACAATGTCAGCTGTTCTGTAGGCTATATTTGAGTATAAATCCTATTCGGTGGACTGCTTTGTTGTGGTGAGAGTGTAGCACTGACTTGTTGTTACGGGCGTTTCTTGTTCATATGTGCTTGCGAGTGTACGTTCTGTGTGTCTGTGTTTGTGATCTGATGAAGGACTGTTTGTTTCTGTGTGCTAGGTATCTGCTTTATTTTTGTTTTAATTTTGTTATTCAGTTTGTCTACGATGTTGTATCATACATATTCTCTACAGCTATTTAGTTGGGTCTCTGTAATTCATATTTGTAGTTGTCTTCTGTGAGTGGAGTTCTTTTTTTCAATCTGTGCAGCACGTATTGGAAACTGGCTAGTTTGCGTGTAGTCCCATGATTGAAGTATTTGTGTACGTCTGTACTGCTGGTGTTTACTTTCCTGAGTATGGAGGAATGGTGCTGGTTGTTGCGGGTGCGTACTGTGAAGCCAAGGAAATTTGACATTTTAACATCATCTGTTTTTATGATGAATGTTATTTTTGAGTGAACTGTGTTTGGGTCATTGCTGTATGCGACTGGATGGTTACACTGGAAGGCATATGAGCCATGTACATTGCTATATCAAAATATTACCTTCTATTGTTTGAGTCTTACTATTGTTTCAAGTATTTTGTTTTAAGTGTGACTGAGGAAGACATTGGCTGGGAGTCCACTGACTGGTGATCCCACGGGATCACTATGGAGATGCAGCTCAGGTTTGCTTTAAACGTACGCTGTAACGGTCGTGAGCTCAGCTTATCTTTGAGGCTGGACGTGGTGAATTGCCTTGAAGGACAAGGACGCCGTTATCAACAGCTTACTGACTTTGAACGAGGCTGCGTAATAGGTCTAAGAGCAGGTGGATGTTTCTACTGCGATATTTCAGAAAGCCTTGGCAGTAATGTAGCCACTGCACGTGAGCGCTGGCAGAGGTGGTCCCGGGGACGTATGGTCACAAGAAGACCGTGCTTCGAACGGCCACGTGGCACTACCGTGAGGGAACGCCATCGAGTCCTGGCTCTGACGTATAGCACTGGATCTGCAGCAGCAATCTGAGCAGCTGTTGGCATCACAATGACACAACGAAATGTTACAAAACGGTTACTTCAAGGAGAGCTCCGAGTCAGACACCCTGTAGTGAGCATTGCACGAACGCCAAACCATCGCTGTTTACGACTTCATTGGTGCCTACAAACTTGTGAGCCAGTTTGGTGATTCGACCCGCTGTGCTGCAAGTCATGAACAGCATTCCAGGGGGTATTTTCCATCAGGATAATACTAGCCCACATACCGCTGTTGTAACCCAACATGCTCTTAAGTGTGTCCACTTGTTGCCTTGGTTTGCTAAACCACAAGCTGTGTCTCCAATCGAGCACAGGTCAGACATCCTCGGACAACAATTCCGCAACTCCATAACCAGCATCAACAGTCCTTGTATTGACCGACCAAGTGCGACAGGCATGGAACTCCATCCCGCGAACTGAAATCCGGCACCTGTACAACATTGCATATGCACGTTTGTATGCTTGCATTCAATATTCTGGCAGTTACACCAGTCTACCACGTTTGCTGTTGCTTATCTCGAGCTTACATTAAGCTGTGATGCCGTAATGTTCATCAATTAAATATGTTACCTAAACAAATGTAGTCCCAAAATTTCGTTACTCTACAGTAATTATGTGCAATTTTTTCCATCAGTGTAGTTTTACTTTGTGATTAGTTTTAGAATGAGAACTATTTCTTTTATGTCGGGTTTAGGAATATCTTCTTGTTGTTGTAATTGTTGTTCGATGATGTTGATGGTTTTAGTGGTGGGGATATTTGAATACATGGATGTGATGTCGAATGGTGTGAGTGTGGCTGTTGTGGGTAGGTGAATATCTTTGATTTTTTGTATCAGCTTTTCGGCGTTGTGTATGCTTCTTTTGTTTGTGCATACATCATGTGTCTATAAGAAGGAGCATACTTTTCTGGCAAGGATACACGTGGGTGCAGTTATGAATTTACACTAGGTGTACCGGCATATCTTGCTTGTGGAGCTTCAGGAGGCTGTTCATTGAGGGTGCCTTGGCGTTCTTTTGTTTTAGCCATTTCACGTTTCTGTTTTAAAAATATGTGTGAGATGTTTATAAGTGTCTCTGTATTTTTCTGGTGTCTTCGTGTTGCGTCACTAGTTAGCTTTGTTACGCTGTTGTCGTCTATAAATTTTAATGTTTTGTTTCTTTATTCCTGTTGTTTTATTACCATCTTGGTGTTGGCGGACCATCCAAAGACAAAACTAGTTGTAACTTTCTTAATACTCTTTGTAGAACTATGTTTAAAATTCCAATGAACTCGTCTCATCGCCAAAAATTTTTTGTGCACATTTTTTTTGGTGTCATGTTTGTAAAGTCTGTAACGTAGTTACACTGAACTGAAGTATGTATCTCTTATTTTGTTCTCCGTAGTTGTCATTGTGTCTCCTGCAACGACGTCAGTTATACTTGCCTGGACCCAATGGGGAAAATCCCTGGCCAGTTGTCAGTTTTCTTACCGAACACTAGGCCTGCTCGGTAAGCGCGTTGAGAACTGACAGCTATAGCCTCCCCCTGCGAGCTCTGGCTCCACGAGTCAGCTACTCATAATGGCACTGGGAAAGGTAAGAGAATCAGCATTCAAGATATTCCGTGGAGCAGTTCAAATGTCTAGGAACCATGATACTGACAGAAGATAAGGCCCATTCCGAGGCATATGGATAATCATTGCTCCTACGTATCGTGACTGTCGGAGCACGACTGAAAGATGCCAATATTGGTCAAAGTACCCTCTCTCAGTAACTATAACAGACTGCCTTATAAATGTAACTGTAGTTAAGTGACTTGCCAGAAAAATTTTGGCCGACAATTGATGCAGTCTTCACTGATACAATAATGCTAAAAACAGTAGCAAAGTCGTCTACACTTTACTGGTAACTGATCTGCAAAAAATAGCTGATGCCGCTCTGCAGTCCCCACCCTGTCCAAGCACCCATTCGCGATTCCGGCCTCCCGCCAACCCTCGCACACACGCACACGCACACACACACACGCACACACACACACACACACGCACACGAGCGCTCACAAACTGCTGTAACTAAGTTGTTACATGTGTTACGTTATACCGTATGGGACTGTACAAATACCGTATGGAACTGTACAAATAACAAAATATTATGACAGCGAAACTTTCTGCCATTAAACGTTTACCCCGCGTAATTCTACCTGGCAGGACATCCTGGAACGCTCAGGAAATGTCTTTGTTGATACCTACTTCTACAGATATATGGCGTATATCTTGTAAGACCTTGGAGGATATTGTCTCATAGCACTGTTAACAGAAAATGTACAGGCCTTTGCTTGTCATACTTCTTCCGTGAAGTCATTCCGTATATCATTATCCGCAAGCAGACTCAATACATTCTCTGAAATTTCCTCTTTCAGTTTATGCGTGGAATACATGAATTTTATACTTTGAATATTTGACGTATTGCATGAATTTAACGTATTGGTAAATTTCCGATGGCAAACTTTAAGAATTTTATTGTTATTCATTGTTTATTGAGGAAATAGGTGCCAATTCCATCCTTATTAACAGCGAGTGAACACATTTTAAGATCACCGAGTGCATACTAGCTTACGGTGTACCTGCCCTTATACTGGCTGTAGCACTAGGGAAAGAATGTTCTAGTTCTGTGTGGTAACAAAGTCAGAGAAGTTCTATATAACGTAAGAATACGACAATCATTGACACAGTTTTTACAAAAATGTAGGATCAGATTTCACGGTAGGAAAAATTTTAGAATAATTCTTTTATTCTTTAATCACATGAACGCATTGAAATACGTGTTGCGGAAATCAAAATTATTTAACCATTACCAGTTAAAACCTCACATCAGATCTGCTCACACTAGATTTTTTTCTGTATTCAAATGGCAGATGGCATATTGTCTCTGGTGCTATTATAAAGAAAAGTTCTATTCTGCATAACAATACTAAATATTACTTAATTTTTAAATTATCAATTCATAAAGTTTGTATGATTGTGACTTTAACTACGTCACTTTATTAAGCAAAGCGTTTCAATTTCTTGATAGAATCGAGTAATTATCATACTTATAAAAATTTAATTTCAGCTAAAGACTACGAAATTTCTTCTATTGTGTCTCTGATTTTGTAAGTGAAGGTTATGGCCACCTGGACTCCTATTTTTTTCCCTATCTAACGTGTTTCAGTAAATATTTGTCAACATCAATGAGCTTTCACAGAGCAGACAATTCATAGCGAGAGTCATTTTCTGCAATTATATCGTTGGATATACCACATATATTCTTATTTCACGTATCTCTTATTGTTTCTCAACTGATAGGCAGTTGTTAACCGCCATCTGCCACCTGCTACATGAGCGCTTATTACGATAGTGAAACAGGCTATCTCATGAAGACTCGTTTTTATTATGATTGTTTCGGGTTCTTATGAAGTTTTTAAAGCTAATTAAAACCTGTTACGCACGTTTCTTACGTCTGATTGGTATTCTGGTTGCATATTACTGCAAGATAACATGTGGAGCGCCACTGATAACTTTTTTTAGTATTCTTAGAACAGGCTGAGAAGTTTCTGGATCTTTGACTTAGATGTAACTAGCATACAATGTTCGAGTTCCCATCGGGACAATTACAGAAGTAGCTGATGGCTGCTGTTACGCCAGCTAGCAGTTCCATTTGCATACTTGCGTACATCGAAAAAAATTACGGCTCCATTAATTGCCAGTCTATCTCATTTTAGATATATAGTTTCATTCGCTCTCCACAAAATCTGAATGCAAATGAGGATATCGCAACTCGCCGAGCTGCCAGCGTATACCCCTCATAGCGCCTAATGTAACATCAGACAGGTAATTTGTGGTCAAGTTCGAAGACAGAACTAATTTCGCGACATATAATAATCCACTTCCCCATTTTACATGAAATGCTAATTGAGAATAGGACGTCATACGAGTTTCGCAGTTATAAAATTCTTATTCAGAAATCTCCCATCGAGAGAAAAATCTCTGCCAGTCTGTCGAGTTTACTGCAGGAATTTCACCACTGTAGCGGCACAAATGAGTGTCCTGTGTGTTGCAGATTAGAATATCAAACGAGTTACTCACAGGCGTCTACCACATTACGAAACCTGCCTATCGTGAGCATATAATATGTAAATTGCAAGGAACACGTGCAGAATTCAAAACACAAGGTTGTTTCACATTAGGTGCTTTGGGGACAAGCTGCCACCGCCACTACGTGTCAAAAACAGTGTTCATGTAAGGCAAGCGTACATACTTTTGGTGTTCCAACATCAGTCATATTTCAGTCCGAAAATATGGTTACTTAGCAACTTCAGAATAATGTTTATATTTCTTTCGATATTACCATCAGAAGAATCTCATATTTTAAAGTTTGCCGCATGTTACCAGTCACAAGGAGCCATGGATAACCGTCTCTATTGCGAACTCACTGCTTTATACTCCAGAGCAATCTGATATTTTTACTTCGTTCGGAAAGTATATGGATAGCTGCAAGCAGGTAAGAATTGCGGCCGTCAGTTGAATCATGCCAAGTTTCCAGTACGAATGTTGAGGATTTAGTTCTAACCTCCAAATTCTCCCTTCGGATAAAAATCAAACACTTATTATATCCCCTTTGATAACAAGTTAGTTACTACTGGTAACATAATCCTTTTCTTTTGTCATCGGACGGGTTTGAAGCCACCCGCCGTGTTTTCCTACTCGGTAACCACCTCTTCACGTCAGAGTAGCACTTGCACTCAATAATCTCAGTTATTTATTGAATATATTCCAATATCTGTCTTCCCATTCAGTTTTTGCCCAACAAAGTACCAGAGAAGTTATGTCCTGGCGTCTTAACATATGTCCGGCTATTCCGGCCCAACTACCTGTCAACATTTCCAACATCGTAATTTCGTCATCTGTTCTGCAAAAAAGTTGCTTATTCTTTACAGTATCATTTTTGTTGATTTTCTGCATCCTCCTACATCACCACACCTACAGTATAGTTTCGGTGTAAGTGACATATTCAAGTGATTTACATTGCAAGATAATAAGTTAAAGTAAGTGCGATATAACCCATTGCACATGTGGAATGCTGGTACATTAATAACCAGTGTTGAAGGCAAACATGCAAACATCTATGCACTGTGTTGTACATTTGCCAGTTCTGCATCTACATCTACATCCATACTCCGCAAGCCACCTGACGGTGTGTGATGGAGGGTAACTTGAGTAACTCTGTCGGTTCTCCCTTCTATTCCAGTCTCGTATTATTCGTGGAAAGAAAGACTGTCGGTATTCCTCGGTGTGGGCTCTAATCTCTCTGATTTTATCCTCATGGTCTCTTCGCGAGACATACGTAGGAGGGAGCGATATACTGCTTGACTCGTCGGTGAAGGTATGTTCTCGGAACTTAAGTAAAGCCCGTACCGAGCTACTGAGCGTCTCTCTTGGAGGGTCTTCCACTGGAGTTTACCTATCATCTCTGCAACGTTTTCGCGATTACTAAATGATCCTGTAACGAAGCGCGCTGCTCTGCGTTGGATCTTCTCTATCTCTTCCATCAACCCTATCTGGTACGGATCCCACACCAGTGAGCAGTATTCAAGCAGTGGGCGAACAAGTGTACTGTAACCTACTTCCTTCGTTTTCGGGCTGCATTTCCTTAGGATTCTTCCAATGAATCTCAGACTGGCATCTGCTTTACCGACGATTAACTTTATGTGGTCATTGCATTTTAAATCCCTTCTAATGCCTACTCCCAGATAATTTATGGAATTAACTGCTTCCAGTTGCTGACCTGCTATATTGCAGGTAAATAATAAAGGATCTTCCTTTCTGTGTATTCGCAGCACATTACACTTGTCTACATTGAGATTCAATTGCCATTCCCTGCACCATGCGACAATTCGTTGCAGATGCTCCTTCATTTCAGTACAATTTTCCTTTATTACAACCTCTCGATGTACTACAGCATCATCCGCAAAAAGCCTCAGTGAACTTCCGATGTTATCCACAAGGTCATTTATATATATTGTGAATAGCAACGGTACTACGACACTCCCCTGCGGCACACCTGAAATGACTCTTACTTCGGAAGACTTCTCTCCATTGGGAATGACATGCTGCGTTCTGTTATCTAGGAACTCTTCAATGCAACCACACAATTGGTCTGATAGCCCATATGCTCTTAGTTTGTCCATTAAATGACTGTGGGGAACTGTATCGAACGCCTTGCGGAAGTCAAGAAACACGGCATCCACCTGGGAACCCGTGTCTATGGCCCTCTGAGTCTCGTGGACGAATAGCGCGAGCTGGGTTTCACACGATCGTCTTTTTGGAAACCCATGCTGATTCCTACATAGTAGATTTGTAGTCTCCAGAAAAGTTATTATACCCGAACATAATAGGTGTTCCAAAATTCTACAACTGATCCACGTTGGAGATATAGGTCTATAGTTCTGCACATCTGTTCGACGTCCCTTCTTGAAAACGGGGATAGCCTGTGGCCTTTTCCAATGTTTTGGAACGCTACACTCAATTGTTAAATTGTGGGACGGAGTTCAATGCCTGTTGCAGCTGATCCAATACAGGGACGCTTAATGCTGCTTGTGAATGACGCTGGTGTTCAAAAAATGGTTAAAATGGCTCTGAGCACTATGGGACTTAACTGCTGAGGTCATCAGTCCCCTAGAACTTAGAACTACTTAAACATAACTAACCTAAGGACATCGCACACATTCATGCCCGAGGCAGGATTCGATCCTGCGAGCGTAGCGGTCGCGCGGTACCAGACTGTAGCGCCTAGAACCGCAGGGCCGCTCCGGCCGGCGACGCTGGTGTTGTCCGATGGTGTCACATCTGGTGAACGTGCAGGTCTAAGTAACATATCGACACTCTGCAGAGCATGTTGGGTCACAACAGCGTTATGTGAGCGAGTGTTGTCATATTGGAAAACGTTTCCTGGACTGTTGTTCCTGAGTAGCAGCACAACAGGTCGAGTCATCACACTGAGGTACAATTTTGCAGTCAGGGTGTGTGGGATGACCACGAGAGTGCTCTTGCTGCCACACGAAGCCTCTTCCCAGAGCATAACTCGAGGTGTAGGTCCAGGTTGGTTGCAGGCCCTCAACTACCCTCCTTCTATCCAACACTCGGCCATCTCTGGCAACAAAGCAGAACCTGCTTTCATCGGAAAACCAAGAGAACTCCAGCATTCCTTCCAATCAGCTGTCACTTGAAACCAAAAGCTGGTGGTTTGGGGTCACACTACAGTGCGTCTGGTTCGGAGCCGTCCTTGTAATCGATTTGTAACAGCTCGTTGTGTCACTGTGATGCCAGCTGCTGCTCAAACTTCTGGTGCAGGTACAGTGCGATGCCCCAGTATCGTACGCCGAACAGGATGATCTTCCCTGTTGCAGTGTCACGTGGCCGTCCGTACATTCCTGTGACCGCCATTTCCAGCAGTTGTGTACAATGGCTACATTCCTGCCAAGTCTTTCTGTAGTACCGCTGAGGAAAGAAACATCTAACTTCTCGCTGCCAAATTGCAGACCTCGTTCAAACCAGGCTGATTTTGATGAGGCATCTTTGTCGCCTCAAAGGTATTCTTGACTAACATCAGCTCGCCACGCCCAATCTCGAAAGTAACGAATGCTCACTACTGTTATTGCGTATATGTAAAGGAAATCCGTTTTGCAGCCTCGTTCTGGCGCTACAAGCGCCGCTCTTGTACTACTGGCGTGAAATCTGAACGAACATTATCTTTCAGATGTATAAACATGCCTGCCAGATTTCGTTTTGAGTCCCTTAACTCCTTCTTGGTGTTGAGATTTTTCTTTCTGTCAGTGTGTAATTTACCAGTTAGTTCAAGTTTGCCGGCCACTGTGGCGGAGTGCTTCTAGGAGCTTCAGTCTGGAACCGCGCGACCGCTACGAACGCAGGTTCGAATCCTGCCTCGGGCATGGATGTGTGTGATGTCCTTAGGTTAGTTAGGCTTAAGTAGTACTAAGTTCTAAGGGACTGATGACCTCAGATGTTAAATCCCATAGCGCTCAGAGCCATTTCAACCATTTTGAATCTCTGTTGAATAAATTTCTGAAACGAGGTTTCCCAATATACGTGGTTCGGCGAAATACGGCTCTATTTGAAACTGTGTCACGATATGGGCATGGGGTCAAGTCGTACATGTTAGCTTTCATGCCATTACCTCAGATAGCTGAGTTGCTGAGGAAATAATTATAGTTTATGATCCCACGATCAAATATTTTAAGTACTAAAAAGTTAAGCGAATTTTTAAAAAACTAACAAATTGCAATGAAGTGAAATAATAATAAAATAGTAAAAAGTGTTATTACCTACTGATAAGCTGATGTAGACAACACCACAACACTTACGTTTAACGAACTAATAATTTATTCACTTAATCATTTGAAAGAAAAGGTAGAAACAGCGGTCATACAATAATTTAATTTAACTATAAATAATAAAAATGTTCAACTGCAACTAATCTTGCGTCAATGTGAATATTATTGGTAGCAAGTTTCCCAGATATCATTGAACAGAGTCTCATACCTCGAAAGAGACACAAATAATCCTAGAAGAGCACGTAAATAACGTTAAAAGTTCTATAGTGCACACCGTATGATGGTGGCGAACTGTTAAAAGATTCAGGTAACGCACGGAGTCAATCTGACCTCGAGCAGAATTTAAGCAAGTATTAACAAATTTTAGATTTCCATACACGGACTCGCGCCACAGCTCCAACACGAAAAAACGCCATGTTACGTACTCTGGCAGCCCGAGTTCACAGTATTAATGGGGACAGCCACATACAGCACGAACTGAACGAGCTCAAAACAACATTCCTTGGGAATGGATGCAACAGAAACACATAACGAGCTGTGAGCTACAGTGAACACAAAACAGACAAAGGTACAGAAGGTACTCTTCCTGTTGTTCGTATACCTTATGTGAGAGGCGTCAGTTGTGAGTAGTGCAGCATCAGACCGTAAGTGATATCCACAGTGCATGTGTCTACTAACTTCAGTGTGAACGCGGCGAAGTCTACGTTGGTGAAACGGGGAGACACAGTAACACTCGCGGTTCGAGGCATAAACATTGCATACGGCGGCGCCGGGTACCCGCGCGGTCTCAGGCGCCTTGTCTCGGTCCGTGCGGCTCCCCCCATCGGAGGTTCGAGTCCTCCTTCGGGCACGGATGTGTGTGTTGTCCGTAGAGTAGGTTAGTTTAAGTTACATTTAGTAACGTGTAGGCCTAGGGACCAATGACCTCAGCAGTTTGCTCCCATAAGACCTTACCACAAACTTCAAATTTCCTTACATACGACTAGGACAGAACGATAAGTCAGCTGTAGCAGAAATCTTCCAAGATTGTAGCCACCCTATCAATTTTCTAGAACATCGCTTGATAAGATAAAAGAAGCTACTGAAATAATGAAACGCCCTAACAGCATGAACATGGAGGATGGCTACAAGTTACCTAGGGCCTGGCTGCCAGAAATTCCAGCCCGGCGTACCGCGTGTGTTCACCAGGCAGCAGCATCACGTTGACCAGGGTTTAACAGTATAAACAGCGGCCGCGCGGGAATTGCCGCGTTGCTTTAACGCCTCGCTGCAAGAAAACACTACCTCTTGGATACAAGCTGTAGTTTTGCCGTTGGCTGCCAATCACCAGTTAGAGAAGACTGCCTACCAGTCACTTACCAGAATAGTACGAGCAACAGACAGCCGACACGCTGCCTCCTACCAATCACCCACTAGAGTTGCTTTCTGATAAGCCACCAGGGTAGCACAGGCAATGGCTACCGTACAGCCACCCCCTCCATAAGAACCTCTTCATATTGTCCAATGACATCTCAGATATGTGACGTCGGTAGCAACCAAATGGCCGAAAATGAAAGTTTATAAAGGAAGACATTCACCAGTATGCAGCAGTGAACCGATCTGAAGAGGACCGCAGCAAATCGGTCGGAACGTCGCAGTTTAGTTGTTTTTTCAACGAGGCAGCCCAATATCCAATATTATTTATCCAGAAGTTTAGAGTATTCGGTCAGCAACTTTCCGGCGAAAAACAAACGCGTTACCGTACTATCTGGTCCTAGAAGCAGTACCTGAAGAATGTCCTGCACTCAAGTTAACTACCAAACCCTCTTCCAACTCGACACAAACAGTCCCGAAATTCTCTCTGACTTCAAAAGCCACTTCTCAACCCAGAATTCCCGAGCTACTCTCCAGTCGCACCGATGAGAACTCTCATTTCCCCACTAAAATGCACAAACAATATTCTGTTTCTAAAAGTTTGGGCGTAAGTAATCATGCATTTACTGCATACGTGCTTATGACGAATAGCAAAAAGTATAGCATTAAAATATATGGAATAATAAACTTGGCGTGCTCAATTGAAGTCTCTTTTCACCCTCAGTCTGGTTATGGTATCAAATCTTATGAACAATTTATCGTTTCTAGGTTACCAGCGTTTTTAACATGACAGAATTAACTTTTAGTTAAACAAATCAGAAAACAATTACATAGACAAACATACTGTGGTTACATGTTGAGAGATAGGGACGGCGGGTTGCAGCTCAGCGCGGCGTGGAATCCAGCCATAGCGTGGTTGAAATCTGGCTCATCTAATGCCGAGTCGACGTACGCCCATATGTGGCGATTCCTCCAGCACCAGTTACGTCACAGCCGGCAGCTAGTGTATATAACGGCGTAGAAGGCACCCCGCTGGCAGTAATAGCACTTTGCAACGGCCAAGGAGGAGCTCTTGTAATCTCGATCACTTGACGCGACTGGAAAACCGAGAACTTTTTACTCAGTGTTACCTCCGAGACAGCTTGCATTCCTACATTCAACACCTTGTTTGTCACGATATCATAAATTGTTCAGCAATTATTAATTTTACTAATTTTCAGTGACTATTGTAAGACGGTTCGTTTGCTATTATCACCTAACTTCTGTTGTTTATGTGATATTTCCAAGATTAATATCTTCATAAATGCATCACAGTGCCGTAGGCACGTTAATATGATTTGGTTTGCCTTGTTCTTAGAATTTTCCGAGTATTCGAAGGCAGCCATGTCCCATCATGTTGCAAACGCCACCACTGTTCGTGTCACACACAGCAGACTAGACTAGCTGCCGGCCAATCGCTTCCAGTATTTTGAGAAAAACCGGCAGCTAGTCGTTCCTACGGTGGCCTCCCATGAAAGCTAGCCGTCATCTCTCACTTCACATCTGAAGAGCCGACGCTTACCTTATATATCTCTAAATTTCCATGTGGTTGACATATCATCAGCATACGAGTTACTGTACAAATGGTACGACGCATCCTTAAAAATGAAGGGGTCGTCAACTTTGTAACGGAAGGTAGTGCAGAAGGGAGTTAAAATTTGTGGTGGGAGATCTAGGCCAGAACACAGTAAGCAGGTTGAAAGGGTTGTGGATTGCAGCGTTTATGCACAGATGAAGAGGTTTGCAAGGGGTAGAATAGTATGGAGAGCAGCATCAAACTCGTATTCAGACTGCGGATCGCAGTAGCACGTCTCAGGCACACAAATGAACAAATGGTTCAAATGGCTCCGAGCACTATTGGACTTAACAGCTGAGGTCATCAGTCCCCTGGAACTTAAAACTACTTAAACCTAACTAACCTAAGGACAACACACACATCCAAGGCAGGATTCGAACCTGCGACCGTAGCGGTCGCACGCTTGCAGACTGAAGCGCATAGAACCGCTCTGCCACTGCGGCCGGCCAAATGAACACAGATCAATATTTGGCTAGGTTTTACAACCATTGTTATACCACATTCGTACAGCCAGTTTGACTGCTTTGTTGGTGCTGCGAGTAATGCTACTGCGAAACGACCAGCTCTCAAGCAACAATGGGAGTCAATGTATTTGTATGTCTTCTGAAGTCGACATACAAACTGTATTTGAATTAAGAACATACTCTATAACATGAGAAATGAAATTATATGCGAAAATCATGTAACGATGAAATTGAAGTGGAAGTATTTTGAGTATATAACAAAAAAAATACAAATTCTGAAAATTCATGAAGGTAAAAAAAATTCAACGAAAGTAAATATATATCAAAAAAGTTTTGCATCACCTCGATTTCGTGAGTTCCGGAACTTGTACAGAAAATTGGAATAGAGATCAATATAAACATCATTTCCGCCCTTCTTGTTGCAAATGAAAATCACACGTTGCATGTTGTACCACCATAGAGCGAAACCTTCAGAGGTGGTGGTCCAGACTGCTGTACACACCGGTACCTCTAACGCCCAGTAGCACGTCCTCTTGCATTGATTCATGCCTGTACTCGTTTGACATACTATCAACAAGTTCATTAAGGCACTGTTGGTCCAGAGAGTTCCACTCCTCAACGGCGATTCAGCGTAGATCCCTCAGAGTGGTTTGTGGGTCACGTCGTCCATAAACAGCCCTTTTCAATCCATCCCAGGTAGGGTTCATGTCTGGAGAACATGCTGGCCACTCTAGTCGAGCGATCTCGTCCGGAAGAAGTCATTCACAAGATGTGCACGTTAGGGGCGGGAATTGTCGTCCAGGATGAAGACGAATGCCTCGCCAATATGCTGCCGATATGGTTGCACTATCGGTCGGAGGATGGCATTCACGTATCTTACAGCCGACTCGGCGCCTTCCATGACCACCAGCGGCGTACATTAGCACCACCTAAGGCCACCCCAAAACAGCAGGGTAACTCCACCTTTCGGCACTCGCTGGTCAGTGTGTCTAAGGCGTTCAGCCTGACCGGGTTGCCCCCAAACACGTCTCCGGCGATTGTATGGTTGAAGACATTTGCGACACTCATTGGTGAAGAGAACGTGATGCCAATCCTGAGCAGTCCATTCGGCATGTTGTTGGACCTATCTGTACCGCGCTGCATGGTGTCGCGGTTGCAAAGATGGACCTCGCCATGGACGTAGGGACTGGAGTTGCGCATCATGCAGCCCACAGTGCACAGTTTGAGTCGGAACACGACGTCCTGTGGCTTCAAGAAAAGCATTATTAAAAACAGTGACGTTGCTGTCAGGGTTCTACCGAGCCATAATCCGTAGTTAGTGGTCATCCACTGCAGCTCTTCGGCTGCCTGAGCGAGACATGACATCGGCAGTTCCTGTCCCTCTGCATCTCCCCCATGTCCGAACAACATCGCTTTGGTTCACTCCGAGACGCCTGGACACTTGCCTTGTTGAGAGCCCCTCGTGGCACAAAGTAACAATGCGGATGCGATCGAACCGCGATATTGACACGCGGTTGAACTGCAGACAACACGACTCGTGTACCTCCTTCCTGGTGGAATGACTGGAACTGATCGGCTGTCGGACCCCCTCCGTCTAATAAGCGCTGCTCATGCATGGTTGTTTACATCTTTGGGCGGGGTTTAGTGACATCTCTGAGAGGTCAAAGGGACTATGTCTGTGATACAACACCCACAGTCAACGTCTATCTTCAGGAGTTCTGGGAACTGGGGTAATGCAAAACCTTATTTTGATATGTGTATAACATACAGAAGAGTGTCCGTTTGTTAATTTGTAATTCATACCAATCTACAGTTTTGTTACGATATTGAAGAACATTTGCAGACTTTACCTTCTACATGAGAAAAAGATCATTGTTACTAAAAATCTCTAAAAGTTGTTGGCCGTTCTGCTTCAAATTTCTACTCTACGATCCCATAATGGACATCTGGGCGGACATATAAAGGAGAAACGTTGTTCCTAAACATTCGGAAAAGTACTTAATCGATCTGCTTCAAAGTTCTTGGCTGAGTTACTTCAAATTTCTGCATTCAAGTGAAATAATGAAGGAATTTGATGAAATATTACATGCATACATCGCGGTAAACAGACTGTAATTCCTATAGGGAGAATAAATTGCATCCGCAATACACATCTTTGAGATCGAACCATCAGACGTCACTAGATCATAGGACGAACGAAAGCTCGAGAATTTGACAGAAACACGATTGCAAACCCTTATTTATTGAGTAGTTGCCTTTGTTACATGTTAAATTTACCACAGAATATATTTTAGTCCAAATTTTACAGTTATTTTTATTCTTACAATCCGCAATGTCATACAAACGCTAAGGCAGGTCGTGAAGATAGTAGCAAAAAAAGTCACTCGATCGCGGGCCGATCAAAAGAGCTAATAGAAACTGAGATTTCCCGATCAGCGAAGTAAGCTGTTCGAACAGTTCGAGTCGTGCTCAAACACAGCCCTGCTTGAAACACTGAACTGAAACAACAGAAGACGAATTCTCCAAAAACACAATGAGATACTCATCGCGAAATGTAACAACAAATGGCACAGTGAGTATCAACAAGGGACGGGGCGAATCACTTTGTGTGACATATATTAAACACCATTAGCAATGACGGGCACTGCAATTAGAAAATATATAAATACGCTTGAAAAAGATGTAACAGATAATCAGCCTAGGACAGGATTTACAACGTTAACTATTTCAAATAAGAAGTTAGTTTTGCATTTTGTCTATAGTATTCTCGTTCCTGTTCGGGACGTTCAGAACTATTTTAAGGAAATATTAAGAAATAACACTTCCCCCCTTCTGTACCGTTTTTTCCCTGCCTTCCCTCCCTCTGCCTCCCTTCTCTCGCCCGAGTCCTTTTTGCCCTCTCCTCCACTGTCTTTCCCACTCCTTCTCGCGTCCGTCCAGCCCCCCTTTTCTATGTCCCCTCCCTCCACCGGCTCCCCTTTTTCCCCCTCATAGGTGAAATTCAATAAGGAAAAAAATAATAATAACACTCTGTACTCCCACCGTCGGAGGGTGACACGGAACTTAAAGTTCCACCGCCACAGTTTCAAAGTGCTATGCTCGGCTGTTATTCAGCCGTTGCTTTGAGTCTCCTCTCACTTGTCCACCGAGACAGTTGGACTGGATCTGAAGCGGTGACGCTATGTTTTATAAAACTGCCACGAAAAACACAAAATTTCTTGAAAAAAATTTTTGTGTGCTTTTTAGATTGTTTTTCAAATTTTCCGGATGCAACCTAAATTACAGTAGATGGTAGAAATATTTCGGTTTCCTGTGACTTAGGAGCAAGACCTCTTAAATATGGAAAGTACTGTGGTTTTTATTTATTTATTTATTTACATGTTTAGTTACGTGGGACCAAATTGAGGAGCAAATCTCCAAGGTCACGGACCGAGTCACGATATGAAATTAAAACATAAAACTAATAACAGATAAAATAAAATGTTTATGAACCCAAAAAAAGTCAAACCATAAGTTTGAGGAAACGCAGTCAACAATATGGTATAGGAAACAGCTTAATTTTTCACGGGACTCCTCGACAGAATAGAAAGAGTGACCCATGAGGGAACTCATCAGTTTCGATTTGAAAGCGCGTGGATTACTGCTAAGATTTCTTAATTCTTGTGGTAACTTATTGAAAATGGATGCACCAGTATACTGCACACCTTTCTGCACAAGAGTTAAGGAAGTGCGATAAAAATGCAGACTGGATTTCTGCCGAGTATTAACTGAGTGAAAGCTGCAGGCTTTCCACGACAGTTTGCTATCTATCTGAACACCTAGAAGTTTGGACTGTTCAGTTTCACTAATCATATGCCCTTTCTATGAAATTAAAACGTCGGGTTTTGTTGAGTTATGTGTTAGAAACTGCAAAAACTGAATCTTGGTGTGATTTAGCGTTAGTTTATTTTCTACAAGCCATGAATTTATTTCATGAACTGCACTATTTGAAACCGATGAAACGTTGCACACAACATCCTTTACTACCAAGCTCGTGTCATGAGCAAACAGAAATATTTTATAATTAACCTTGTAATGATACTTGAATTACGTAACCATTACGGCACCTCACCTCAACCTCTCGATACCAGCAATATTCTTCTGTGTTTCTGTAGGATTGTTAACATATTTCTGTGACAACATTCAGATTTGATTTCATTAATGTAGAGGTACTTGGATAAATCGATATGTTTATACTGCAATGATATTATTCTTATATGTATTCTTTCTTTTGTCACTATGATCTTTGACGTATTTGTAACTCTGATTTTTGGGCGCGTAAGCGGTTATTAGAGAGTCAAGTCTTGGCCGTCATTTTGAAAAGACGCAAATTGTAGTCAGTTTGTGAAATGTGAACTTTAACAGTGAGGAAGATATTTTCAAGTATGTTTTATATTGTGAAGTGATGTTGCAACAAAAGTAATAAAAAAGAAATGTAACTTAAACTCGGAGTGCTGATTACATTTTTACATCACCATTGTCCTAACTTGCAAAAGTTTAATCATCAAGAATGGTTTGTGAAGCGCATCTACAAAACTTTTGATTATCGCAGAATAACACCAAGGCCTCTTTGCATCCGAGCTTGGAATCATCACTACCTAGATTTTCGACGCTTGAGCCATGAGTTCACAACGAGACCAGCGTGGGAAACACGAAAAGATGAGTGCCTAGTTTATCCATTATTTCAAGAAATGCCTTTATTAACTGTGCTCTAATGACATCTGCCACATAATATAACTTTGTTGTTGCCCGAAAATGCAGTATTTAGCAGCGAGAACAACACCATAATCATAATTAAATTTTGACCTTTGTTGTGGTAGGGTTGTTAGACCCTTAATACTAGAGGACATATCATTTGTATAAATAAGGAACAGGAGTGGCCCCAACATTGATCCCTGGGGCACCCCCCTCATTTGACTGTACTCCCCTCAGACCCAACATGACAGCCATTCTCAACAGTGTGAATGATGACCTTTTGTTAAAGTAAGAGGTGAATCAATTGTGAGCTACTCCCCGTATTCCATAATGGTCCAAGTTATGGAGCAATATTTTATGAGTAACACAAAAAAATATGGCTAGCGTTTGAAACCTTTTGTTTAACCTGTCCAGTACCTCACAGAGAAAAGAGACAATAGCATTTTCAGTTGTTAAACGACGTCTAAAGCCAAACTGTACATTTGATAGCAAATTAAGTAATATAAAATGATCAATTATTCTTACATACAAAGCTTTTCCAATAAATTTAGCAATCACTTATGGCATATAAATAGGTCTAATATTGTCAACATTATCCCTTTCTCCCTTCTTATAAAAGACCTTACTACTTAGTATCTTAATCGTTAAGGAAACTGATCATTCTGAAAGGAAAAATTATAAATATGGCCCTATACAGGACTAACATGTGCAGCACAGAAGGAGGAGAAAGAGGAGGAGGAGGAGGAGGAGGAAATTCGTGTTTAACGTCCCGTCGGTAAGGAGGTCGTTAGAGACACAGTCAAGCTCTGATTAGGGAAGGGCGGAGAAGGACAGTGGCCGTGCCCTTTAAAAAGAACAGTGCCGCATTTGCCTTAAGCGATTTAGGGAAATCAAGGGAAACCTGAATCAGGATGGCCGAACGCGGGTTTGAATCGTTATCTTCCCATATGCGAGTCCAATGTACAAACAACTGCACCTCTGTCTCGTGTTCATAGCTAAGGATTTACTCCTTTGATTCAGATGCAGTTGTTATGACGTGTAGAAGTGTAGTTATGAGTAAACATGCGAGTTTAATCAAAACGATCTTTTATTTCGTGCTGCAGTTTAGCTGGTAGTTTTTTCGCTCAATATTAGGCCCTTTGTCTTTATGATGTAGATGGTAAGATAGTGAAGCTAAAATCTAAAGAAACATTTTTTCGTATTGTCTATGTTTTACGACTGATGACCTGGCTTTTCCTGGCACTGATTGGTCCTTTGTTGGGTAGAAGGGTGTTTAAGGTGTGAGAGGGCTAACTGTCTTCAACTTTCACGTCCTCGTTTAACGTCTCTAAGACATTATTCATACTATTCACTCATGGCAGGTGACAAATCTGCATCATTATCGTTAATTTGTGTGCTTTAGTGTTGTCTACCACTCTTCCATGGTAACGCAACCGTGACTGCGCAGCGGCTGTTCAAAGGAAACAGGGAGCTCAGCGGATAATTTGTCAAGCGTGACCTTTATACTTAATTAGTTTTGTAATATATTGTTGTGTAGATATTTATGGAAATTAATTTTATTCTTATTTTTCTTAGAAGTTATAAAAAGTTTGAATGACGTAGGGAGAACAGAAAACTACTCCCATTATGTCACATGACCCACTATTCCAGCAATCTCCCCTGGCTTTCCTTTACTCTCTCTTTTTTTAAGCTTAATTTCCTACCCTTTATCTTGGTCACCTGCTTTTGTCAATCATTTAATGTTTCTTGCCTATCGACTTCTCTAGCATCCTCTTAACTTTCTCCTGACATAGTAATTAATATTAATTTTTTAGGCACGCAGTTATAAAAAAAAGATGTCCGCGTCTCGGTTGGAATCATACAGGTGCGTTAGGTCCCTGCGCTTTGTGCACCCTGCCCATCGCCTAGCGACTGAATGGCTCAGCGAGGCTAATCAGTTATTTTACATTGCGTGCAAAATTTTGATATGGGGAACATTAACTTGGGTTTGCATGTGAACTGCGATTATAATCCAACTCAAAATGACAGCTGTAGACTAAGTGAACATTATTACACACCACCTGCATCTTTTCATGCTTTGTGTCTTTCCCGAGAGCATGTTCCAACGGGATAATTGCCTTTTTCGCAAGACCAGTATCGTCTTACAGTCGTCTCAGAAGCATGATGTTGGACTCGTGTTGATGTCTTGTCTTGCTCACAAAATTCGCCTTATCTGCAACCGATGGAATTTATTGACGTGCTCTCGGGTGTCAGTTTCGCCCCCACTAACGTTTTTCCTTCCTCTACAGTTTTTACCCTCTGCAACTCGCTCTAGTAACATGGAAGTTATTCCCTGATGCCTTAATGTCTTATCATCCTGTCCCTTCTCGTTGTAAGTGTTTCCCATATATTCCTTTCCTCACCCATTCTACGGAGAACCTCCTCATTCCTTACCTTATCGGCCCACCTAATTTTCAACGTTCTTCTGTAGCACAACATCTTAAACGCTTCGATTCTCTTTTCCACAGTTCATGTTTGCTATTATACAGTGCTGTGCGCCAAACTTACATTCTCAGAAATTTCTTTCTCAAATTAAGTCCTGTGTTCGACTTCCCTTGGCCAGGGATGTAATTTTTTCCAGTGTTAGCCTTGCTCCGACCATCAATCGTTATTTTTCTGCCTACGTAACAGAATTTCTTATCTTCGTCTGCTTTGTGGAAGAGAAGGGGAAAGAGAGTAGTGTTTAATGTCCCGTTGACAACGAGGTCATTAGAGATGGAGCACAAGCTGAGATTAGGGAAGGATGGCGAAGTCAGGATTGCGAAATCAGTTGTGCCCTTTTCAAAGGAACGATCCCCGCATTTGCCTGAAGCGATTTAGGGAAATCACGGAAAACCTAAATCAGGATGGCCGGACGCGAGTTTGAACCGTGGTCCTCCCGACTGCGATTCCAGTGTGCTAACCACTGAGCCACGTCTCTCGCTGTGTACTTAGTGATCCCCACTTCCGATGTGATGTTTCTGCTATTCTCAGTTCTGCTACTTCTCTTTACTTTCGTGTAACTTCAATTTATTCTCAATCCATAATCTATACTCATTGCAGCGTTCATTTAGTTCAACAGATCCCGTAATTGTTCTTTACTTTCGTTAAATATAGCAATGTCGTCTGCGAATCTTATCATTGATGTCGTTACACATTCATTTTTGATCCGACTATCGTAACTCTCTCTTATTCGCGCCATTGATTCTTCGATCTACAGATTGAACATTAGTGACGAAAGAATGTGTCCATGTCCTACACCCTTTTTAATGCGAGCACATCGTTCTTGGTCTTCCAGTTGTGTCTTTTCCTCTTGGTTCTTGTACATATTGTGTATTACCCGTATTTCCCTATCGCTTACCTCTATTTTTCTCAGAATTTCGAACATCTCACACCATTTGCCACTATCCAGTGGTTTTTCGAGTTCGACAGAATGTGTCTTGATTATTCTTCAGTCGTGCTTCCTTTATCAGCCGCAACGTCAGAACTGCCACTTGGTACCTTTACCTTCCCTAAAGCCAGCTCATCGTCATGTAACAGATTCTCAATTTGTTTTCCATTCCTCTGTATAGTAATACTGTCAGTAACGTGGATGCATTAGCTTTTAAGCTGACTGTACAGTATATCTCGCACTTGTCAGCTGGTGCTATCTTCGGAATTGTGAGGCTGATATTGTGCCGAAAGTCTGACTGTATATTGCCAGTCTCATACATTCTACAATCCAGGTCATTTTTCTGCCACTTCCCCCAGTGATTTTAAAAATTCCGATGGAATGTTCTCGATCCCTCCTGCCTTATTTGCTCTCAACTCGTTCGAAGCTCTTTTAAATTTTGATTCTGATACTGGATCCGCTGTCTCTTCCCTGTCGACTACTGTATCTTCTTCTATTACGTCGCCCGAGAAGTCTTCCCCTCACAGAAGCCTTCAATGTACTCATTCCAACAGTCCCATCTCTCCTCTGTATTTAACGGTGAAATCACCATTGCCTCTTAATGTTACCGCCCTCGCTTTTAATTTCACCGAAGATTGTTTTGGCTTTTCTACATGCTTAGTCAGCGCTTTCGACAGTCAATTCTTTTTCGATTTCTTCACATTTTTCATGCAGCTATTCCGCATTAGCTTCCTTACCATTCCTATTTGTTTCATTCCTAAAAGACTTATTTTTCTGCGTTCCTGAATCTCCGTCAATATTTTTGTACTTCCTGCTTCCGTCGGTGATGTTCATTCCTCTTCAACTGAAAGGCTTGCGGAGCTATTCACTATCGTAGTATTTGTAGCTTCAGAGAACTTCAAACTATCTCATCATTCCTTAATCTACATCTACATTTACATCCATACTCCGCAAGCCACCTGACGGTGTGTGGCGGAGGGTACCCTGAGTACCTCTATCGGTTCTCCCTTCTATTCCAGTCTCGTATTCCACGTCTTTGCGCACTGTTTCTTCCTATTCTCTTAAATTTCCGCATACCCTTCATCGTTACTAAATTGTAATGTGAGTCTGTATCTGCTCTCGGGTATGCCTTACAATCCAGTATGAGATTTCGGGATGTCTACCTGCCCTTGATGTAATCTAACTGGGATCTTCCGGTATCTCCTGGCTTTCCCAAGTATACCACCTCCTCTCGCTATTACTCACTGAAATTTATTACAGAATTCAGTCTTTCTCTTTTCCCATTCTTAGTACCAAGCCCATATTATCTTGTAACGCTTTCTTCTACTTCTTCCCCTACAACTACATTCCAATCCCACATGGCTATTAGATTTTCATCTCGCTGTACGTACTGAATTACCCACTTAGTATCCTCATATACTTTCTCTCTCTCTCCATCTTCTGTTTGTGACGTCCTGATTTATACCTGATTTATTGTTGTCGATGTTGGTTCCCGTCGATTCTGACGATAACACCTCTGTCACTGAACTGTTCACTGTACCTCACTCTCTGCCTACTTTCCTAATCATAACGAGTCCTACTCTCGCTATCCCATATACTGTTGCTGTTCATGTTGACCTATACTCGTCTAACCATCGCTGAATCTAGACAGAGCCTTAGTATTTTCCTGTTCAGATTTTCTAACCTTTCTACCACTTTCCACGCCCCAACTCGTAGAACAATACTCTTTTGTTGTCTATTTAGTTTATTTCTCTTGGTCTTCTCCCTCCCTGCAGTCTCGTCCCGAAGATCCGAATGGGGGATTAATCCGGAATCCGTTGCCAATGTGGAGATCATCCGACACTTTTTCAATGCCCACATGGCCACATGTCCTGTGGATGCACCTTATCTGTCTTAAATGTAGTGCTTTCCATCGCCTTCTGTGTCCACCTGCTGTTAATCATTGCTGATCGTCCCACCTTTTAGGAGCAGTTTCCCAGCCCAAGGCCAGAAGACTGCCCTGAAGCTCTATCCACTCCTGCGACCTTTTTGACAAGGGCGTTGGTAAAACTAGGGTGAGAGCGTTGGCAAAAATATGGTGACTTCTTACATCAGAGGTCTTCGTCCGCCATTGGAATGATTATCTAATCAAAGTTTTAAGCACTGGTGAGGTTCGCAACCCCAGACACAGGATGTCTTGGTGTGCTGTCAAAGAAGCTACCCATTTCTCTTCTTTTTTTCCTTTTTTTAAATTTACGGACGTCTGAAAATTAAAAAAGAAACCGGACGAGGATTCGAACCATAGCTCGATGGTCGATATCAACTCCCATCAATCTAAACAGTTTTTTTTTACTAAGTTTGTCACATTCCTGAATCTAGCTAAACCTTCAAAGACGAAAAAAAAAGGAAGCTAATGCCACCGCCACTTTTACCCTAAACTTAAGAAAACGCCCCCCGCAAAACTTCCAGCCACAGACCACGGGTGCAACCGCTAACTTCTGGCCCGCATTTTCGAGGTTGCGGGCTGTGCGTAAGCATCTCTTGCGACGTACCTTGGAAACCTACGAAGGACCTTTGAATGCATGCGGTGCAGAATTGCTGCTTTATTGCGTTCGAAAGGTAGACCAGTACCCTATTAAGGAATGACTATGCTTATCACGGTACTACAAGTAACTGTTGGAGGCATTCATGGACTAAACTAGAACTTTTAACAATTGAAAAGTCCATAAGGTGTTGCACAAATTATTAGCAATAATAAAAAAGTAGGCAGGAAACGAAAATAAAATGTTTCTCCTTCTGTATTTTAAATGAATGTAGGGGACTTAATTTCTAATTTTAAATTTTTGAGACCAAGAATTCTTGCGTATATATGTCGGGAACGTAAAAATTTAGGGAAAGCATGAAGTTCAATAGAAAATTCTGTCGTCTGTGTTGGGAGGCGGCAACCTGTTTCGGTCTTTCTCCTCACGACTCATCCTGTTTGCATATTGAATTTGCATACGAGACTCTATTGCTTCATTTACTTTCCGACTGTTTGATTTGTCGGCTTTACGCGCGTTTTACGTGTTCTTTACATGAGTAGCCAAAGGACAGTGTGTAGCAGTGTAGGCAGACCATCCCGCTAACATTTCACTCTTGTAGTAGATCTGGTCTTGACCAGGGGAAATCCTTTTCGCTGATACGAACGCAGGTGGAGCTTCCACTTGTTCTGAAAGAGCTGCCGGGCAGTTAGAGTGCAGGATCTCACGGTAGTGGGCCGCATGAATAGTCGGATGAGCCTTTGCAGGGCTTATTCTCCTGGCTCAACTTGCACGACCAATGAGTGGCGGAGCGGAAGGCTGTTGTCCTCAGTAGCAGTACGGGAAACCATTGGAGGAAGGGGTGACAATTCTGCCTTTTGTAAACTTCGGGTGACATCCTCAGCTGCCCATTTGCCTTTACGCCGCTGTGTGTGGTTTCCAGACACGTTTCCTCAGGCAAAATATGTAGTCACTTGTGTGTCTGCAAAATTTCCAAATTTCGTCCTTTCCATGGGAACGAAGTGCAAAACCGAAAAAAAATTCCAGAATTTCTGACAAACAGGTCTGGCCATGGGAATAGGGTGACATTTGTCTCCAGTTACCATATACAAGTACTTCATTGCGGATACATTTTAACTTTATGATGGGATGCAGTCCCCTGATTGGAAGAGCACGTGGGCTCTTTCTGGGATTGTCTAGAAAAGATTGTGTGCTGTGCCTGTCCGAGGTCTGAAGGAAGGCTACCAAAAACTGAGAGAGGCATCCGTAATGGTGTTCAGATTCGCGTAGGTATTCTGACTCGAACGTCTTCTTGGTGAAGCTACTGTGGTTTCTGCCTCGTACGTGTTTTTCTTGACTTGGGCTCTCTAGCAAGTCTTTGAAGCTTCACTTTGATGTTACGTACGTATGCGGTGAGTATTCAACAGGATGACGAGATCCTTGATTCGCGATCACATCATGTCGTCTTAGCCCAGCAACAGTTATGAGCGGCCGCAGTTCGGCGAACCCCGACTGGTTGTCAACCACCTCAATGGCAGTCACGGTAAGATCGTATTTGCAGAGTATACTGGGAGAAGAGGAGTTCAGTCCTGGTTTCCATTTTTTAGTCTTCCTAGCTTTATCTACACCCTTCACGGACTGGTAGGCAAGTTTTCCTGAAATCTAGTTTTTGCTTCAAGGGGGATTTTTCTCGTAGCCACTCATATTCGTTCCGCTATTAAGTCAACTCATTGGAGCTCAGTCGCCTAGTAATGTTTCATTTCTATTATTCCTTTATTCATTCATGTGTTCTATGCTCTATTAGAATTCAATACTTTTTTCTGCAATTTTAAAGTTTTTCGGTTACAGTTAAAAGCGTAATTCGTGTCCTTTATGTGTTGGGTACCGTCTCAACTCTAACTGTCCAGCATCGTACTGGTGGTGACCCTAACAACCAATCATTTCCTTACCGTTTTGTTCTACTTTAATCATGTAAATTCATCCCCAAGTTGGTTTATAGCGTCGACGTTTATGTGTCATCAGTAATTCTTGTGCACTTTTGAACAGATATTATTTTATAATATAAAACTCTGTCATTGAGCAACTATTGAAGTAATTTATTCATCTGAAATGCCTAGGTCCTCCAGCCATAACCAATAGGAGAGGCCTCCGACGAATTGAGGAACTTACCAAATAGCGTTTCCTGAAGTGCGCGGCAGTTCATTTTTGAAGTAGCCTTTGCCCTCATGGGAGTAATCTAACACTTCATGTGATTTGGTGTGACAGATTCAGCATCAGTCTAATTGGTTGACCGACGGAGCACCTGAAAACAAGAGGTCATGTTCACAGTACACCCGGCTTCTGGGAATGTATTTTTGTCTCAGAGATTCCATACTGTTCTCGAATATCAATTTATGAATTATGCTGATGAAGTCTCCCAAGGCTTTCCAGTGGCTCCTAACTGTTCAAAAACCACGAACGCTATTGAATATGTCATTGGATCCGTAACTGGAAATACCCAGGACGCTGAAAATCCTTAGGGTGAAAGAAATACAACGCCCAGGAAATGCTACACGATTATCAGGATATGCATTACAATGTACCATCAGTTTTTCTCCCTCTAACATCCTCCTCGTTGTAAAATGAGATAGTCAGCTAGGGCTCAACTAGCCAAATATCTTCAGTTTTGTACTGGGTTTTTATACAAGAACGATTTCATGTAACACCGTTATAAAACGACACTAATAAGCCTTAGAACTAATAATAATTCATTTCGTGTACCCAATGACCGGGTGCAAGTCTTTCAATTGGACACTACTTCTGCAACTTGCGTGTCCCTAACCTACGCCAGTTATCCCATCGTGCAAAGGGGACTGACAATTTACCGTGGGATCGCAACCATGTATCGTTCTTTGTGGTTCCTCATAGCGTTAAGAGGCTAAGGTGAAATTAAAGGGAGACTGAAAATATCTGTGATCCGCCCGGGATTCGACGGCGCATCTTCCCTATTTCTGAAGACGCGCTTTACCACTAGAACGCTAGGCCCGGCAGCCGCAAGAGTGATATCCGTCGATCGCACTGGGACAATATCTCCCCGTTCCAAATCAGCGAAGAAGGTGTCTGTTGGCCAGGCGTTCGTGGATATTAATATTGGAATGGCATAGTGCAGCGTTGTCTTGTAGTTAAATCTCAGCAAGTATAGCAGCACATCTCGAGTGAACCGCATTATCGGGCAGTAAACAAGAAGCTGTTAGTTGATCTTACATAGTTCCAGCCCACAAGTTAGCTGACCTGTTGCTGATGTTCTGAGAAGATCGTGGAGTATGGATTTTCATCCTTCCAGGTATGGCTATTTTGGTGACTGAAATAGCATCATCGTTCGAGGAGGCCTCGTACGTAATTAGGTAAAAAGTGTACGAGTCATGGGACCGCAGTATCGCGCGGAACTGCGGACATAAGTATGGAATCAAATCATTTAGCCTCACTGATTGCGCAGGCTGTGGAGAACAGAGGAGTAATTTCTGCGCCACCACTGCTCCCCACACAAGATTCCTGAAGTTCGCGATTTCGCGACTACTTACCGTCGAGGCTTTTACCACATGCTCTGACGCCATCTCCTCATCATTTCATCATCATTCATGAAAGTGGAGAGATTGGACTGAGCAAAGGGTTGGGACTTTGTACGGGCGCTGATAACCGCGCGGTTGAGCGCCCCAAAACCAAATCAAACATCGTCATCATCATCATCATCGCCATCTCCTCAAATTCTACTGCACGAATAATTCTCTGGGCGGTGCCATTGCTTGAACGAATCACGGTCTCTTATATCTCAATCGAGGGCGGTAAATTCTTCCAATTTTGATGAAACCTCTTAAGAAATTTCTCTCTTCTTATCACAATACATTGTTGAGATCATTCTGTATCTGTGTGCTCCCTACCGCCGTTGGATAAGCAGCTGCAGCAGCAAGTCGTATACTCCTAGCTCACTCATTTGTTACATAGTTTAATTCTTAATTTCTTTGCGTGTTTTTGGTACTTGCATTGTTTAATTCATAAATTTCGGGCGTATTATAGTATTTGAGAGTTGTAGCATCGCGTTTTAGTACCTGAATAGTGTAAATTCGCGTAGTCGTTTGTCTTCTGTTTTTGTTTTGAACGGCCAGTGTCGGTTGGTCACAGACAGTGTGCTCCCTGCCGCCGTTGGATAATCAGCTGCAGCAGCAAGTCGTATACTCCTAGCTCACTCATTTGTTACATAGTTTAATTCTTAATTTCTTTGCGTGTTTTTGGTACTTGCATTATCCAATTCATAAATTTCTGGCGTATTATAGTATTTGAGAGTTGTAGCATCGCGTTTTAGTACCTGAATAGTGTAAATTCGCGTAGTCTCCTTCCGCCGCCGAGCAGTGTGTCAGCAGTGCGCAAGTAGCAGCATTACTGCATTTACTAGGCAATCTTGTATTTTAATAACCGGATAAATTTTGTGTCGATTTGTTTGCGCTCTCTGTAGATTAGTTCAGACGTTCTTTGCACAACAGTTTTTAGCATGGATAGGGACTGCAACTGCTGTGTTCGGATGCAGGCTGAGTTGGCATCCCTTCGCTCCCAGCTTCAGGCAGTGTTGGCTTCGGTCACACAGCTTGAGGCTGTTGCCAATGGGCATCACTGTGGGGTTCCGGATGGGGGTTTGTCGGGGACGGCCAGCTCGTCCCACGCATCCCCCGATCGGACTACGACTGTGGTTGCCCGGGATACTGCCCGCATTGAGGCTGATCCCTCACCTGTGGTAGAGTGGGAGGTCGTCTCAAGGTGTGGCAGGGGGCGAAAGACATTCCGGAGGGCTGAACGGAAGGCCTCTCCAGTTTGTCTGACGAACCGGTTTCAGGCTCTGTCTCAGGCTGATACTGATCTTCGGCCTGACATGGCTGCTTGTCCTGTTCCAGAGGTTGCCCCTCAGTCTGCAAGATCCGGGCGGTCGCAGAGGGTGGGCTTACTGGTAGTTGGGAGCTCCAACGTCAGGCGCGTAATGGGGCCCCTTAGGGATATGGCAGCAAGAGAGGGGAAGAAAACCAATGTGCACTCCGTGTGCATACCGGGGGGAGTCATTCCAGATGTGGAAAGGGTCCTTCCGGATGCCATGAAGGGTACAGGGTGCACCCATCTGCAGGTGGTCGCTCATGTCGGCATCAATGATGTGTGTCGCTATGGATCCGAGGAAATCCTCTCTGGCTTCCGGCGGCTATCTGATTTGGTGAAGACTGCCAGTCTCGCTAGCGGGATGAAAGCAGAGCTCACCATCTGCAGCATCGTCGACAGGACTGACTGCGGACCTTTGGTACAGAGCCGAGTGGAGGGTCTGAATCAGAGGCTGAGACGGTTCTGCGACCGTGTGGGCTGCAGATTCCTCGACTTGCGCCAAAGGGTGGTAGGGTTTCGGGTTCCGCTGGATAGGTCAGGAGTCCACTACACGCAACAAGCGGCTACACGGGTAGCAGGGGTTGTGTGGCGTGGGCTGGGCGGTTTTTTAGTTTAGATGGCCTTGGGCAAGTACAGAAAGGGCAACAGCTTCAACGGGTGCAGGGCAAAGTCAGGACATGCGGGGAACAAGCAGCAATCGGTATTGTAATTGTCAACTGTCGAAGCTGCGTTGGTAAAGTACCGGAACTTCAAGCGCTGATAGAAAGCACCGAAGCCGAAATCGTTATACGTACAGAAAGCTGGTTGAAGCCAGAGATAAATTCTGCCGAAACAGACGGTGTTTAGAAAGGATAGAGTGCATGCAACCGGTGGTGGAGTGTTCGTAGCTGTTAGTAGTAGCTTATCCTGTAGTGAAGTAGAAGTGGATAGTTCCTGTGAATTATTATGGGTCGAGCTTACACTCAACCACCGAGCTAGGTTAAAAATTGGCTCCTTTTACCGACCTCCCAACTCAGCAGCATTAGTGGCAGAATAAACTGAGAGAAAATTTGGAATACATTTCACATAAATTTTCTCAGAATGTTATAGTCTTAGGTGGAGATTTCAATTTACCAGATATAGACTGGGACACTCAGATGTCTAGGACGGGTGGTAGGGACAGAGCATCGAGTGACATTATACTGAGTGCACTATCCGAAAATTACCTCGAGCAATTAAACAGAGAACCGACTCATGGTGATAACATCTTGGACCTACTGATAACAAAAAGACCCAAACTTTTCGACTCTGTATGTACAGAACAGGGAATCAGTGATCATAAGGCCGTTGCAGCATCCCTGAATATAGAAGTTAGTAGGAATATAAAAAAAGGGAGGAAGGTTTATCTGTTTAGCAAGGCTGATTTCAGACTACCTAACAGATCAAAACGAAAATTTCTGTTCCGACACTGACAATGTTGAGTGTTTATGGAAAAAGTTCAAGGCAGTCGTAAAATGCGTTTTAGACAGGTACGTGCCGAGTAAAACTGTGAGGGACGGGAAAAACCCACCGTGGTACAACAACAAAGTTAGGAAATTACTGCGAAAGCAAAGAGAGCTTCACTCTAAGTTTAAACGCAGCCAAAACCTCTCAGACAAACAGAAGCTAAACGATGTCAAAGTTAGCGTAAGGAGGGCTATGCGTGAAGCGTTCATTGAATTCGAAAGTAAAATTCTATGTACCGACTTGACAGAAAATCCTAGGAAGTTCTGGTCTTACGTTAAATCAGTAAGTGGCTCGAAACAGCATATCCAGACACTCTGGGATGATGATGGCATTGAAACAGAGGATGACACGCGTAAAGCTGAAATACTAAACACCTTTTTCCAAAGCTGTTTCACAGAGGAAGACCGCACTGCAGTTCCTTCTCTAAATCCTCGCACAAACGAAAAAATGGCTGACATCGAAATAAGTGTCCAAGGAATAGAAAAGCAACTGGAATTACTCAACAGAGTAAAGTCCACTGGACCTGACGGGATACCAATTCGATTCCACACAGAGTACGCGAAAGAACTTGCCCCCCTTCTAACAGCCGTGTACCGCAAGTCTCTAGAGGAACGGAAGGTTCCAAATGATTGGAAAAGAGCACAGGTAGTCCCAGTCTTCAAGAAGGATCGTCGAGCAGATGCGCAAAACTATAGACCTATATCTCTGACGTCAATCTGTTGTAGAATTTTAGAACATGTTTTTTGCTCGAGTATCATGTCGTCTTTGGAAACCCAGAATCTACTATGTAGGAATCAACATGGATTCCGGAAACAGCGATCGTGTGAGACCCAACTCGCTTTATTTGTTCATGAGACCCAGAAAATATTAGATACAGGCTCCCAGGTAGATGCTATTTTTCTTGACTTCCGGAAGGCGTTCGATACAGTTCCGCACTGTCGCCTGATAAACAAAGTAAGAGCCTACGGAATATCAGACCAGCTGTGTGGCTGCATTGAAGAGTTTTTAGCAAACAGAACACAGCATGTTGTTCTCAATGGAGAGACGTCTACAGACGTTAAAGTAACGTCTGGCGTGCCACAGGGGAGTGTTATGGGACCATTGCTTTTTACAATATATATAAATGACCTAGTAGATAGTGTCGGAAGTCCCATGCGGCTTTTCGCGGATGATGCTGTAGTATACAGAGAAGTAGCAGCATTAGAAAATTGTAGCGAAATGCAGGAAAATCTGCAGCGGATAGGCACTTGGTGCAGGGAGTGGCAACTGACCCTTAACATAGACAAATGTAATGTATTGCGAATACATAGAAAGAAGGATCCTTTATTGTATGATTATATGATAGCGGAACAAACACTGGTAGTAGTTACTTCTGTAAAATATCTGGGAGTATGCGTGCGGAACGATTTGAAGTGGAATGATCATATAAAATTAATTGTTGGTAAGGCGGGTACCAGGTTGAGATTCATTGGGAGAGTCCTTAGAAAATGTAGTCCATCAACAAAGGAGGTGGCTTACAAAACACTCGTTCGACCTATACTTGAGTGTTGCTCATCAGTGTGGGATCCGTACCAGGTCGGGTTGATAGAGGAGATAGAGAAGATCCAAAGAAGAGCGGCGCGTTTCGTCACAGGGTTATTTGGTAACCGTGATAGCGTTACGGAGATGATTAACAAACTCAAGTAGACCGTGCGAGGTGGCGCAGTGGTTAGACACTGGACTCGCCTTCGGGAGGACGACGGTTCAATCCCGCGTCCGGCCATCTTGATTTAGGTTTTCCGTGATTTCCCTAAATCGCTCCAGGCAAATGCCGGGATGGTTCCTTTCAAAGGGCACGGCCGACTTCCTTCCCCGTCCTTCCCTAATCCGATGAGACCGATGACCTCGCTGTCTGGTCTCCTTCCCTGGAACAACCAACCAACCAACCAAACTCAAGTGGCAGACTCTGTAAGGGGGGGGGGGGGGGGGGGGGGCGCTCTGCATCGCGGTGTACCTTGCTGTCCAGGTTTCGAGAGGGTGCGTTTCTGGATGAGGTATCGAATATATTGCTTCCCCCTACTTATACCTCCCGAGGACATCACGAATGTAAAATTATAGAGATTAGAGCGCGCACGGAGGCTTTCAGACAGTCGTTCTTCCCGCGAACCATACGCGACTGGAACAGGAAAGGGAGGTAATGACAGTGGCACGTAAAGTGCCCTCCGCCACACATCGTTGGGTGGCTTGCGGAGAATAAATGTAAATGTAAATGTATCGCTCGCACATAACTTCAACACTAAATCTTTTGGGACCACCTGTATACACGAGTCCCAATATGGGATCTTTGTACAATATGGAGTGTCTCGAAGTCAGATAGAATCTAAACAGACGTATGGCGGCAGCCCGGCAGCTGTGGTGACGCGCCTGCCACCACGCTGTCGCGCCGCGCGAGATCCCCGTGATGGATGGCAGAGAGAGCCCGCAAACAGCCTCTCCACGCAGCCGGACTAATGGCGGGGTAACGAATACAAATGACGGCACGCGTACGGCACTGTGCCTCCAGGCGATCAGTCTACATGTACAGCAAAGGCCTTCCGTGAGCCACTGCTCACACCATACTCAGTGGAAACGGCATCGGGAACATGATACTCCGCCAAGGTGTTCTAGACAGCTTTATGTTGATCTGCTGATCATAGGTTTTTCCGCATTTGTATGTAATACTAGTATCTTTGGTGTTGCATCACGCATCTGTGTCGTGTCCTGACATAGGTGGGAGAGGGAAAAAGGGGTTGCTGGTCAGTCTGCACTCCGGAGCGGCACAGATCAAAAGGCAGAAGGAGAATTCACAGTGAAGGCATGTAATTGGTTTCTTCTATCTGAGCCAACACTAGCACAGGTATTTACTAGAAATGCAGGTGGTGAGACTCGGTAGGGAACTCTTTGTGCAGACTCTTGGACAAACAGGGTTTTGAAATAGTAATTTATTTCAGACGGGACTAACTAATGGACTGAAGACTAGTTTTAGGGTTAGAAAAAGCATGAATAACACGGTTACAACAGAAGCCACAGCCAAAGTCCCAGGAGTGGAAGCTAACCACAGTAGCAAACATTAGCAGCACATAAAGGCAACAACTTAGTTGCAAAAAAAAACATAATGAATGTAACTGAGGCAGTCCAAGTGAGAGAGAGCAGACTTACGCGGAGCTGGACCGAGGCTGGAGTCGACGGACGCGGATTCGGCGCCCAGATCGTCTGACTGAGAATTCTGCCAAAATGCGGAATCTAGGGGTTTTAAAGAGTCGCGTGGGTGCACTGTTTTTCCCACTTAAGGCCATCCAGCCAATCCTGTAGGTCACTAGCAGGCGCCTGCCAATCACGGTTTAGTTAGGTTCCCTCTACTGCCCCTAAGGCGGGGATGTCAACGCAGTTGCACTAACTAAGTCCGTATTTGGTATCAACATTGTTCAGCTGAAAGCTAAACATAACTGCTCTACCAAATAAGGCTTGCAACATTACTGTTATACGTCATTTAGCGTTGCCCCTCGGGCTCCCCGGAGTAGTGACTGCTGGGTCAACAGTTTTTGGCGTTTTCGCTCTTTTTCTAACCCTTGTGAGTCTACTGACGTTGCTGTTGTCAGGGCTGGCATCAAGCTGGCTTTATACGCTAGTGCGTGCCTGTTGGTTACAAAGTTCTACGGCGGCAACCTACTGCAGCGTCTGGACGACACATGAGGTTACATGTTAATTCCTTGAAGAGTAACTAACGCCCTGGGACCGCGTCTGGGGGGATGTCTGCATTTTCGCCAGGCTCTTCCCTTACTGTTTACTTCACGTAACAATATCTCTCCTAGTTTCGTCTGCCCTCAACATCGTATCTGCTTCCGCACCTTGGAACGCCTGTCCTCCTTTCTCACAGCTTCAATATAACACTACAGTAGCAAGGACTAATCAATATATGACATCTGGAAAAATACGCTAGGGGGGGGGGGGGGGGGAACAGATGCAGGACTCTCAAGGAATACGATAATAAATTCGGACCAAATGAAACACTTGAGTGACAGTAAAGGATGCCGGAATAGTCGCACCAATACACAGTGTGAGTGTGTCCTCGTATGCTAATGGCCGTAATGATGCTGAAAGGTATCCTGCGATGGATCGTTCCAAAAGTGTCGCACCTTTGGTTGCAAATAGGCAACTGTTCCTGCAGCCTCTGGAGAACGAGTAAGCTTCCACTCCACCATGACCCATACGCCTTCATTTGGCGAGATATTTGGTGATCTTGGTAGCCAGGGCGTTATTGTTCACCACGTAGGGTACATTGCGTTGTAGCATGCGTATGTGGTCGCCCATTGTCCTGCTGAAAAAGTGGGTCACACCCTATCGAAGAAATGCCAGCAGCACAGGGATAACAACCTGTGCAATGCACCATGTAGGGTACATTTCGTCTTAGCATGTGTATGTGGTCGCCCATTGTCCTGGTGAAAAAGTGGGTCACACCCTATCGAAGAAATGCCAGCAGCACACGGATAACAACCTGTGCAATGTAGCAGGAACTGATTTCCTTATCCTGCAGAAACACTAAATGTGACCGCGAGATGCAGGTAATGGCCCTTCGCACTATGAAGGCTGGAACGGGACCGTGTATCACGGCGAATGCACCCAGGAGCAGGCAGCTCACTTGGCCTACGCAATAAATGAGTACGTCCTTCACTCGCCTGCAGATGGTGCCTACCCTCATCACTAAAGGAAAAGGAGCGCCATTCAACTTCACAGTCGACTCTTCCACGACACCAGATTAGCCGCTCTGGGCTGTGTCTTGGTGCAGGTTGTATTCCGGCCAGAGGCACAAGTGAGCTCAGTCCTGGTGCAAGCAGACGGTTTCCAGTGACACAGCAACTCCGACATGTGGCCGGATTTCGTCACTGGATGATATTTAGTCGGCCACCGCTGCTCACACAGTGCGTCCATCCCAACGTGCATCTGTACTAAGCGGGTGCCGAGAACCTTGTCTTATAAGGGTGGGAATGTTCCACAGACCACTGCTGAAAGCAGCGACGTACCATCGATACATTTCGCCCAACACGTGCAGCAGGTCGCCGATACGTCCAGCCAGCTTCCCGTAGGCCCACAACGTAGCCCCGTTCACGGGGTATGGTTGTACCCAACAGTGAATGCAGCCATCACAGATCACCTCCAAACTCAGTACAATTACGGCCTGTAGAGTCAGAGTCAAAACAGAGGGCCCACAGACAACCCTACTTGAGCACCATCAGACCGCGAATGACAGTGACAAATGACCCCTCTGTATGTACGTATTACACCCTGTTGATTCTGAACATAGTTCTTGAAGGTGTTGAATTATTTTTTCCCATAGTTTATGTAAAATTTTTATGTTCATTGTGGAGTGTTTCTGTCAAGTTTTGCATCACTTGGAATATATACGGAAGCGCCAAAGAAACTGACACAGGCATGCGTATTCAGATAAAGAGGTATGTAAACAGGCAGAACACGGCGCTGCGGTCGGAAACGCCTGTACAAGACGACAAGCGTCTGGTGCATTTGTTAGATCGGTTACTGCCGCTACAACGACACATATCAAGATTTAAGTGAGTTTGAACCTGGTGATATAGTCGGAAAACGAGCGATGGGATACAGCATCTGCAAAGTAGCGATGAAGTGACGATTTCCCCGTACGACCATTTCACGAGTATTCTGTGATAAAACACCGCTGCGACCGCAAAAAGATCCTACATGAACGGGACCAACGACGACTGAAGAGAATCGTTCAGCGTGACATAAATGCAACACTTCCGCAAACAGCTACAGATTTCAAAGCTGGGCCAACAGCAAGTGCCAGCGTGCGAATCATTCAACGGAACATCATTGACATGGGCTTTCGGAGCCGAAGGCCCACTCGTGTACCCTTGATGACTGCACGACACACAGCTTTACGCCTCGCCTGCGCCCATCAACTCCGACATTGAACTGTTGATGACTGGAAACATGCTGCTTGGCAGACGAGTCTCGTGTCAAATTGAACTGATTGACATGTACGGGTATGGAGACAACCTCATGAATCCATGGACGCTGTATCTCAGCAGGGGATGTTCAATCTCGTGGAGGCTCTGTAATGGTGGGGCGTGTGCAGATGGAGTGATATGGGACCCGTGATACGTTTAGACACGGCTCTGACAGGAAGACACGTAAGTAAACATCCTGTTCGATCACCTGTATCCATTCATATCCATTGTGTATTCCGACGGACGTGGGCAATTCCAGCAGGAGAATGCGACACCCCACACGTCCAGAACCGCTGCAAGGTGGCGCCAGGAACACCCTTCTGAATTTAAACACTTTCGCTGGCCACCAAACTCCTCAGGTATGAACATTATCGAGCGTATCTGGAATGCCTTGCAACGTGCTGTTCCGAAGAGATCTCCAGCGCCCTGGTACTCTTACGGATTTATGGACAGCCCTGAGTATTCATGATATCAGTTCCCTCCAGCACTACTTCAGACATTAGTCGAGTCCATGCCACGTCGTGTTGCGCCACTTCTGCGTGCTCCTTGGGACCCTACTCGGTATTAGACAGGTGTACCAGTTTCTTGGCTCTTCAGTGTAGTATCAGTATTTTAAAAAAAAGAAAGTCATGAATCACCTCCAACAGCAGCTGATAAAAATTCCCTTATCATACAACCAGTTTCTGTCCACAGACCGGGATGAGGATTCATAAAATATTTACAACAGCCTATAAGGCGATATAGCAATATAATGCCGCAAATGACATGTCTTTATTACTGAAAATTGTTTCGAAATATGTGTTGTTACTCCACCTTCGGGTGTATACGAATAATTACTGAGCTAGAGCTTTGCGCAAGTACATAAGATCATATGCATAAAATAATTTAGAAGTTCTCTTTATAGCTGACGTTGACTCAGTATTTTAGCAGACAGGTTTCCCAGCTGACAAGCGCAATGTGATATGCATCCACTTACCTGGAGTGCCTCATCCGGTGACGGTCACGTACAGTGAGTATTTTTCGTAAAGGGGTTTACTACGGTATTAATTACAATAATTTATCACTTACAGTTTTCTTTCGTGCCAATGTCAGGGTCATAAATAACAGAGGTACGAAGGAGGAACTAAGTAAGGATATAAGGGTTTGATGTCCCGTGGACAAGAAAAAATGGTGTACAAACTCGGTTTTGAGAATGATTGGATAGGAATTTGGCCACATCCTTCCAAACGGAACATTGCGGCATTTGCATTATACCCTCTGTGAAAATCATGGCAAGCCTAACTCTTGATGATAAAATTTTAATCGCAGGATTCTCGAATAAGGGTCTTTTGTCATAACGTTCTGCCACCTCGCTCGGTGACAGAGCCGATATTTGCAAGTAATCATTTTTTCATAATGCGGGGCCACAGTCATAATATATTTCTTTAAAGGCAGTACCGATATTAGACTGTTGTTTATTTACAGTGTTACATTTACACTTACACAATCATGATTTTCTGCCAGAAATATCGACGCTTAGACAATGCGTATAATAGTGTATTTTAATACGACAGTATGCCATCCCAGGCAACTCATAACACTTAAAACACTTGATAATGGCACTTTGAAGCCGAAATCAGGTTTGTGTAAGAGTAAATGTAACACTGTAAATAAACAACAGTCTACTGGGGGTACTGACTTTAAAGAGATATTGCAGGTGCTTCTAAATGCAGAAACTCGAGAACGTATCAAAGCTAAATGCAAGATGGCGAATCGGGATTCAGCATTGTCTTCTGGATATAAATGTCCAACTTTCGTTTCACTGCATTTCAGCACCGGTGCATTTCAATGTCTGTACGATTTGGACCATTAATCTGGTTTCATTAACTTTTTGCTTACATTTTTAACTTTCACATTTAGAAGTAAAACGTACAAGGGCTTACTGAAAAGTAAAGTGTCCGAATTTTTTTACTGAAAAATTTAAGGCTTTTAAAATAAAACAAAAGTTATTAACATTGTACATCTTTATTCTTCATATGTACATATTCGTTTCGCGACATAGTCACGCTCGCGAAGAACGCACTTCTCCCAACAACAGCCCAGTTTGTCGATACCGGCACTACAGAATGTCTGACTCTGTTGGCGGAACCATAACCTCACGTATGCTTCCAGTGTTTCAAGTGAAGTCCTCGAAGGTGTTTTGAAAAAAACAACAACAACAACAACAAAATCGGATGGTGCCAAGCCGGGACTGTATGTAGGACGATCAACGACAGTCAACCCAAGGCGTCGGAGTGTTGCAGGTGTCGTAACTCCCGTGTGTGGTCGGGCATTGCCGTGCTGAAGAAGAGGGTGCTCCGTGTGTGGACGAAATCTTTGAATTCGAAACTCGGTAACAGCTCGCTGTTTCCCAGCCACCGTAGTAGTTGCGTTACACGCTACATGTTACACGCTGCATTTCTGTGCCCTATAGCGGCAGGTGGTTGCAAATATGTAGACATGAAGAGTAAAGGTGTTAAATATTAATAACGTTTGTTTTATTTAAAAAGCCCTAAGAGTTTTCATGCAAAAGTATTAGGAGTAATTAATTTTCAACGGGCCCTTGTACTGCCGCGCGCTTAGGTGCCATGTCACTGATTGCTCGACCACTCCCGCGGAGGTTCGAGTCCTCCCTCGGGCATGGGTGTGTGTGTTGTTGTTAGCATAAGTTAGTTTAAGTAGTGCGTAAGTCTAGGGACCGATGACCTTAGCAGTTTGCTCCCTTAGGAATACACACTTGTAATTTACGCGCATCTAATTGTTTATCATACTACAATAACGTAGTTCTTTTTATATATTATACTTTAATTCTTGAACACAGACAACACTCGCTACATTGCTGAAGGGATTTTGAACAGATCACATGTACCGCGTGAGTTCAAAAAACGATTCAAATGGCTCTGAGCGCTACGGGACTTAACATCTGAGGTCGTCGGTCCCCTAGAACTTAGAACCACTTAAACCTATCTAATCTAAGGACATCACACTCATCCATACCCGAGGCAAGATTCGAACTTGCGACCGTAGCAGCAGCGCGGTTCCGGACTGAAGCGCCTAGAACCGCTCGGTCACAACGGCCGGCTACCGCGTGAGTGCATTCGCCTTTGAATTAGTCGTCGCCATTTATCTCCGTGGTAGTATTCGATCTGATATGAACCTTTCAGCGGTCAGAGTCATACTACCGAGACATTCCTTTAGTTCGAACATCGGAGCTTCCGTGGCGATCCGAAGACAATCATCTTTTGATACTGTGTTGTGGGTTTGTCGATACTGATTAAACTGTTTTCATCTTAACATCCTATGAGGAACATTAAATGTTGGTATGTAATGAGTGTTCGGCGTTTTCTTTCTGTAGTTTCCCGTTATCCCTTCCTAATTAACAGATCGTAACAGATGCCAGTACTTGCAGTTGTAGAACATTCCCACAGCCATAGACCAGGCTTTGGACGTCCACGTAACACGGATGATCGTCGAAATCGACGCACTGTGCGAGCAGTGATGGCCGACCCAACATCGTCCAGGGAAAAATCTGGACACACGTTGCACCTGCTGTGTTATCGAAGATCGCTGGGAACACCTGCTTCCATCAGGGCTGTGATGACGTGTCTCTCTCGTCGGGTTGCCACTGACGCCAAGGCGTTGCCAAGCCCATCCATTCTGGCGTAGTGAGGAAGTCTACTGGAGAGTGCAGTGGCGCTCTGGTGTCTTTAGTGATAAGAGTAGGTTCTGTCTGTGTATAAGTGATGGACATACGCGTGTACGGCATACATGTGGGGAGCAGGCTGTTTGGAGTGCATTCGTCCATACGTCAGGCTCTATGGTATGGGGCGACCGTTAGTTACATCTCGCGGTCACATTTGGTCTTTCTGCGGGATAAAGTAACCACTGCCATATATTGTCTTCGATGTGTGCAACACCTGTTCCGGCCCGCAAGCTCGTCAGATATCTCTGCAGTTGAAAACGAATGGGGTACGATGAAGAGGGAATTTAACCGTTCTTCACAGCCTGCACCACGTATTGCCGAATTGCAACAATGGGTGCAAGGTGTTTGGGACAGTTAATCGCAGGGTGTCAGTTAACACCTTTATGATCAATTGCTTGCGTGAATACAGGTCTGTGTTTTCAACAGAGAGTGGAACACTGTGCGCTGATGCGACTGTTTGAGAACCCTTTACTGTAATACGTATGTTTAATTTTGTCTGAATTTGTTATAATATACTCCTCCAGTGATGAACTACCTATCTCATCACCTTCCAATAAAACGAGCTTTTCCTTGATGGTGCTGCATTTTCTTTCCGGCAGTGTAATGTAAAGTCAATAGGGAAAAACTCATACAAAAACACAAAACTCAATTTTCATGGAAACAAATATAATTTATTTGCTTCAATTGAATCTCGGTAAGTCTGTCTTGTCCACTAAAGCCCCATTGTCCTGTTAGCTACTTCCCTCCACAAATTCATGTTCAAAAAATGGCTCTGAGCACTATGGGACTCAACATCTTAGGTCATAAGTCCCCTAGAACTTAGAACTACTTAAACCTAACTAACCTAAGGACATCATACACACCCATGCCCGAGGCAGGATTCGAACCTGCGACCCTAGCAGTCCTGCGGTTCCGGACTGCAGCGCCAGAACCGCTAGACCACCGCGGCCGGCCCAAATTCATGTAAGATGCCACTTGCAATCGATCACTTACACGGAAAGCCAACGGTCGCCTTGAGAAACCGGAAAAGAAGCAAATAGATATCCCTGTATGCGCTGAAACACACTCCCGGATTCGTACAGTCTCCCATACTGCAACCGTAGGCACGACAAGATCCTGAAGAAAATGCCAGCAGAATGGTCGAAACTTCGAGTGCGTAGGAGAAATTTGATGCGGCCTAAGAACACAGAATATTTTACTTTCAATAAGTACGTTTCATTTATCACGAAGAATCACCTACTACCTATTTCAGCCATCCATTACGCATCCACCATTGTCACCCGAGAGCGTGACCGAATTTTGCATCCCACAAGCGCCGCCGACCGATTCCCGATTTCGCAAGTTCCACACTATTCAACGAAATCAACACTTAGGCCTTCCAGCCAATGGGAATCAGGAGCAGAACGTAGACATTTTCAGTGCCCATTCCCACTCCCGCTTCTAACGCTAGTGTAAGGTGCTGCTTCCTGCCACAACTCTTAGTTTATCTGCAAAGGGTTGTGGGAAACACATGCCATTATCGGGAAATCAGTAGACTGTAAGCCGACGTTGTGTGCAAAGGCCACAACCCGTTTAGCAGGATAGGACAAAGACCAGTCTATCAGATCCAGGATGAACAAAATCTCTTTGTCCACCAACCGCAAAACAGTGCTGAAGCATACACAAGAGCGACATGACGAGCAGGCAGGCACTGCACGGGTGTGGTATGCCCTCGAATAGTAATGGACCTTGAAAGACGTCCATTATAATCGCCCATCTGCTTTATATTCTGTTTCTACTCGCGTGCAGTCTTTGACATTACATCTCTGCACATTGATGGATTTCAGCATATTCATGGCTGCTCCAGCTACAAAGTGTATTTACCCAGGCCTTTGAGGTGTGTGCGGCTTCGGCCAATGTCTAGCGAGGGCGTGGTCGCCACACATGTCTTATTGGTTTAGAAGGTAAACAAGGCGTTCGGCTTCAATCTATACGCCTATTCAGCAACACAAGGTAATGTACTTCTCTACCGCACGATCTGGCGAGCTATACTGGAACAGAGTGATTGCTCAGGCAATGTTATCGAATGGGTAGCAGAGTGCCAGTCGTGGTTACGATCAGTGTGGGACAGACCTCACTTTGAGATTTTCACTCTGTTGCGGACTGTCGGCTGTTATGAAACATCGTGGCAAATTAAAACTGTGTGTCGGAACGAGGCTCGAAATGGGGACCTTTGCCTCTCACGGGCAATGCTCTACCGACTGAGCTGCCCAAGAACGAATGACCACCCGTCCTCACAGCCTTACTTACGCCAGTACCTCGTCTCTTTCCTTCCAAACATCATCGTAGTTCTGCAACAAAACTTGCTGGACCAGCGGTCCTGGGAGAAAGAATGCTACGGAGCAAGGCCTGAAGGATGTTTGCAGACTGGAGAACTTCGGTGAAACAGGGAAGATAGGAGATAAGGTACTGAGGGACGTAAAGCTGTGAGAACTGGTCGTCGGTCCTTTTTGGGAAGCTCACTCGGTAGAGCAGTTGCTCGCTAAAAGCAAAGGTTCCGAGTTCGTGACTCAGTCCGGCACACAGTTCTAATCTGCCAGAAAGTTTCATAACCCATTTTGTTTAAGTCTTTTTCCTGATTCGTCATCGAGTTTACCAAGCAGATGTGTCACTCATCACAAGATTTTTTATTTTACGTTTTTTTTTTCTTTTCATGTCAACATTATGGAGGAGGTCTTCATATTATTGTGCAGCGAGCTCAGGTAAATCAACATGTAGAGTCTTTGGTCTTCTTGCGAGCAAACAATAACCCTGAAGTTTACAAAGGAAATTTCATGTTTTTCATATTTCAGTTATATTTCGGGTCTTTCATCAAATTAATTAAAATAATAATGGTCTACTTCCGGAGAAAAGAAGCAACTGAATAGTCGCAATGTTTGCAGTGGTGCCTTCTGCTGAAGTAATTACACAAGTATTATCGTATTTTAATTCGATCCCTAGTTCGATTGGAACCTCTTCTGCTCCGAGCAGTTTATTCAGGTATGAAGCACGTCTTAGCACTAGTTAATTACTTTCAGATTACAGAGCATAAGTTTCTGGGCAGCAGATGTTTCGCCGTCTCTTTATTAAGTTCCATGAGAACGGTATATTACTAGATCGCAATCAATAGTACATCATTTCAGATGACAAGAGGATTTTCGTTCTGTTGCTTGTCTCTGATGAATTATTCCCGACGAGAGTCAGACTGCGTAATAATATTAGTCCCAATGTAAACAGGACGTCCTTAGTCAGGGCAGTTTCAAGTAGAATTTCTTTGCCCACTGCTGCTAGTGAGTCACGTCCAATTTACCAGACACATTACAACCTGAAACTTTTCCGAGTGGGAAGCCACAGGATATTAATATTTCTGATGATGTCATCGTAGTAAGAACACAAGAAGTTGTAAGGTGGTCATGTCGTTCTGGTTTTTGTACGTCACCGATTTGCACGTCAGAGAGAGAGAGCAAGTTACGTTCCTGTTTAACAATCTTTGGTCTTGTCGTGCCGCAGTCTTTGCCTTTGCGCAGTTTGATGCATTCTTAGTTGAAGTGTGGTAGATTATTGACGTATTTAGCACTGCTGAGTGAACTTGTGGTTGTGTCTGTTAGATGAAGAAAGGACAGCAAGTATGAATATTATGTATACGATGAAAGGTGAAAGGAATATAAATTTTGAATAACGTGACTGTTTTTGAAAAGAAGTTTGAGGTAAGACTGCCGCACTGCGCATTTAATTTGTTCGAACGATTATTGTCAGCTAGTTAACTTACCCACAGCGGAGAGGAAGACCACCTCACTTTCCTGAATCATGGATTATCTTATTAATTGATTAAGCTGTTTTATTTTTATAGAAATTTTCTGTTAAAATTGTATCCTTTTTAAATCATTCTTCATTTTGTTAAGCATAGTATTGTTCAGACCAGTGTTATGTGTGAAAATTACGCGAAGTTTTACTCTGACTTTCGAATACATGCTTTATTGTAAAATCGTTGTCTTCGAATATCATTCCATGGGAATAGTTACAGACCCCATCCCACTATTTGTCATTACACATCAGGACATGCGACAGTTCGAATATGCATTTAGAAATAGAAATCTGCCTTAGCCGCTGCCTGCTAGCTGTCTGCTGTCGTACCTTCGAGGAATCTGCAACAGTATCGTCGAGGCGCGAGGTAAGTAGAAATTTTGATTAGGGCCATATGATTGTTTTGCTTCCGTTGCTGATTTAATACAAAGACCGGCTGCATTCAGATCAGTTGTAGTTCAATTCAGATTAGGTTCTGTTTAGTCAAAGGTTATCATACGAGTGTAAATTGGACGACAGTTTGTGAATAAATAGTTTTGATAATAGGTAGAGTTTTATAGAGTGGGAGGTAGATTTGGGCTCAATTTCTTACAAAGTTTTCGATGCAGTAGCATGATTGGTCTGATAATTCGTAAGCACAGATTTCAGTTACTAAATATTTGCGCTGAAGTCTACGAAAGGGCTAATGCTATTCAAGAAACCGGTTAGGACGCTGTGTGAAGGAAGGAGTTCCAGTTTAGAGTGCGGCCTCAAAAGTCGGCAGTTGCTGGTCATCGTAGATCTCGAATACCAGGAACCAAAGTGATTTTTGGTGGCTTTTTTTACATTTTCAATTTGACAGAAGTGTTAGAGCATACGAGCCGTAAAGATTAAGTCTGCCGGCGAGATAAGTGCCCGAAGGCGAGCACCTTTCCAGGAGATAAAATAAATTAAATAATTACGCACTCCACATGCCAGTATCTGATCACTAACAAGAATCGAACGCTAATTAAGCCACTCTCGCGATAAACACAGTCGTCGCGCTCGTTACTGCCGCGTCAATATTGAAGCCGAAAAGCTGAGCGCGGTATCGCTGTCAAATCGTCCGCTCCAGAAATGCGTGTCCGGGCCGCTCGGGTCGGACAGATGGCGGCGATAACTCGGGCGACACACACTCTGTCGCGCGCGCGGCGTCCGCGTGTGTCAGTGCGGGCACTCAGCGCCTGCTATCTCTGCGCCGGCATCTCTCATTTGACGTCCGTCCGCCCGGCCGGCCTGTCTTAGCGGCGCCTGACGCGGCAGTCGAGTGCGGCGGATTCGTGAGAGAAAATCGCCGACCCACTTACTGCACCACGCAACACGCTACGCATTTCGTAATTGCATTACGGGGTCCGCACTACTCCGTCACCTGTGGGCTGTGGTGCATCTTGGCCACATGTTCCGTGCTACCTCGCTTCCTGGCACGGCCCTGCTACTGGAAGTCTCTTACGTCCCACTCAGGTGACAAATGTCACGGGTCAGAGATATGCACGAATATAAATGGCTGTACTATCGAATACGCAAGGTATAAAAGGGCAGTGGATTGACAGAGCTGTCATTTGTACTCAGGTAATTCATGTGAAACGGTTTCCAACGTGATATGGCCACACGACAGGAGTTAACAGACTCTGAACGCGGAATGGTAGTTGGAGCTGGAGGCATGGGACATTCCATTTGGGGAATTGTGGTGTGTGTACTGTAAGACCTTCAGTACACATACCATTAGATTATTTGACTTGTCTCTCTAACGAAGTAGGCGAGTGCCAGCAATATGTCTCGTGGTCTTATCGTGGCGTGTTTATCTTCTGCCGTTAGGTCAGACGATAGAAATGCCACTTGCACGCTTAGAGTAGCAGATCGACGGCGACCAACTTTAAACAGAACTTGATTAATTTTCACACATTTATTAAAATAATAACAAGCACAAAAATTACTTAACTTGGTTCTGGATGCTATTTACAATTGACAATCTGAAGTTCCTTTGGTACTGCTACGTTAATCTTAATCTCACATATATCTCTGATACTTGACAAAAGTGTCTATACATTTATCTTCCTGGCTATGACTGAAACTTGACTATAGACTGGTACAGACAAATGTAGAGCTCGTACACACTGGTACAGACTAATGCAGACTGGTACAGACTAATGCAGACTGACTAATCGGAGGTCTGTACACTCGTTATAACACCTCAAGCGTTCATGTATCACTGCGCGAGTGTGATCCGCGAGGAGAAAAGGTTCTACGTTAGCAGCAGTCTCATTGGCTGCGTGACATTTTAATACGCGGGTTGGCGGAAGCAGAATTTGGTCCGTCTCTATGGCAGCGCCATCTCGTAGTGCGGAGATGGACGAGTACTGCACCTGCTCTGTTGTGCTTAGTGGGGCGCGCTCTAGTGGGAAAGTTGTGTACGCGCTGACTATGCGGAACTACGTACACAACAGAAATGGTAGGGGAACTCAATATCCCGAGATTGCACAGTGTCAATAGTGAGCCTCCACTTACCGACCGAGAGCTGGGGCATATGCATAGAGTGGTCTCTGCTAACAGACAGGCAACACTACGTGAAATAACCGCAGAAATCAACGTGTGACGTTCGACGAGCGTATCCGTAGGGGACAGCACGGCGAAATGTGGCGTCAATGGGCACTGAGAGGAGACGGTGGACGCGAGTGGCTTTGCTAACAGCACGATGTCTCCTGGGGCCCTATTTTGTATCGTTCATACCAATCGGTGTAGTAGGTTTGTCTCGGTAGTGACGTCATTTTCGGTTCTTTATCGAAATATCCTATTCAGTAAGCTTCTGAGACCCGTTACCGAATGGTCCTCCCACCGATTTTACTACAATTGTACCGAGAAGTTTTGGATTTCGGTGTGGCCCTGTCGATGGGTGAGCTGTGGTTTATCTACACCTATAATTTGTTATTCTAAACATATTTAGCGGTTTTAGCTTTGGATTTGGCGATTGTGTTACTAACAAATCACCAGATGATGCATCTGGTTGGAAAGTGAGTTCACAATAGACTATTTTCCTTTGTTAGAAATGTGGTTAGGTTAGGTTGTTACTGTGAATGATTACATCCAAAAAAAAGTTTACAGTCAATATTCTCTCTATGACATGAGTGTGAACTGACGTTACTAGTGACTTTGTGTACTTTTTCCCACAAATGGTTTAGTTAGTAATTATCGAAACGTGTTTACAACTTTCCAGTAACAATGGGGGGAAAGCAATTATCTGAAACCTGATATTGGAAACCTTCCAAACTATCACGCACTTATGACTTACGCAGCATCGTTTGGTACCGAAGTCAGCCTACATTCCTCTGCGCAATAAAACAAGAATTGAGCGCAAAGTTTCTTATGTTTGGCGTGGCCAAGTGGTTAGCGCGCCGGTCCGCGCACGGATGGGGGGAAAAAATATTTTTTTCCTCTTCATGTATGCATCACGTTCTGAGACATTGTTATTCGTGTAAGTTAAGATTTTTCGGCAATAGTCGTTATTAATTGCATGTATGAGCGCATTCCTCAGTAATGATTTCGTGATTTCTGTGTGTTATAAAACGAAATTGCTCATGATGAAATTGCTGTGAGTGAAACAAGAGACAGCGACCTTTATATTTTTTCTTGTTAGGAATAAATCACCATTTTTTCCGAATATGTATTGATTTCCGAGTTGCGGTTAGACAGGAATCTAAGAGCACAGCTTAAATTAATGGTAATGTAACTAGCAGCGGTCATCTTCATAATCTTGCTTGTCACAACTGTTTACGTGCGATCGAATCCTCAACTACAGTAGACAGAGATGAAAGATCTCCTCCCTAATATTTTTTGTACTGTAGCACCATATACGAAACATTTTCATTCATGAGATGCATGTTATAAACTTCGACGAACTGCAGGCGCCCTCGAAAATGTGTTTTTTCAGTTTTGTTTTTAAGACCCAAATCGCTGACGTATCATATAGGGAAGTGGGCTACTTAATCATTTGGATCTCAAGAAGCGAGTTATAACCACATTCTGTTTATCTTCTTATTCTTTGAAACTGCCAGAATAAATATTTCGGGTGTTTTTGTAGATGTATTAGTACAATGTGGTACTACTCACTATTCCTAACTCATTTACCGAAACGTAAAATCCAAAACACGATGTCAGTGTGAATGAGAAATAAGATGACATAATGCGGCATTTACGACAATCTGCAGAATACAGTCAAATACGCTATAATTATTATGCACGCATGGAATCATGCGGTCTGGGAAACTGTAAAAATTTCTATGCATTTCAGCTGAGAATCATGGGAATGGATATACTGCGCCTTATACTATTGAGGAGGAGGCAAGAGCCATGAAGGCGGGCACGTCAGCTCGATGGAATGCGTCGTCATGCGTTATGGCAACGTAAACGCAATTTTCGGTACTCGGAAGAACAGCACGCCTGTGTCGTCTGCTGGCCGCTTTGTGTTCGTGGCGCTGTGCGCGCTGCAGTGCGCATGCGCGGATCTGCGGCCGCTTGCTTTTGATTGGCTTGCGTTACACAAACCGACAACAGCGCTTCGGTTCTCTAGACCCGAACGGTATCGCTACCGAAATACATACTGAATAACGCAGAGACTCTAATACGAGTACTAGACCGTTCGGTGCTCTTGAGTACCGAAACGATCGGCACAATGGCGGAAAGATACAGAAAGGCACCCTGGGCTCGTGACCATGTTGGTTCCACCCTAGACGGCTGGGAAACCGTGACCTGGCCAGATGAGTCCCGATTGGAGCTGGTAACAGTTGGTAATAGCTGATGGTAAGGTTCGAGTGTGGCGCAAGCCCCACAAAGCCATGGACCTAAGTTCTTAACAAGGCTGTTTGCAAGTTGGTGGCGGCTCCATAATGGTGCGGGCTGTGTTTCCGTGCAATGGGCTGGTCGTCTGGTCCAACTGAACCGATAATTGACTGCAAATAGCTATGTCTGGCTACTCGGAGATCATTTGTAGCCATTCACGGACTTCATATCCCCAACAATGTCACATCACTGGGACACAGTTGTTCCCGATTTGTTTGAGAAGCGTTTCGAACAGTTCGAGCAAATGGTTTGGCCGCTCAGATCACCCGACGTCAGTGCCACCTAACATTTGTGGGACATAATCGAGAGGTCTACACCGGCAACATTTTCGCAATTATGGACGGCTATGGAGGCAGAATGGCTCAGTATTTCTTCAGACAGTTACCAACGACGTGTTGAGACGTTTTTAGTCCATGCCACGTCGAGTTCACGATATTAGGAGGTATCCCATAACTTTCGTCACCTGACTGAATTGTAACTTATTATTCCATGAAATTTTCTGCCAGCAGACCGCTCCAGAGGAGAGAATACGAGGTTATCTGCTTTTTTACTACTTACATGTATCTTTTCTGATGTTTTTCGTGAATATTGTGTAAAGTACGGTTTGAAAGGAAGAATCGACGAATTGCTCGTTGATACTGCCACATTCAAGCTTCAATTTCCAGTGGAAATAATTGTTCTAGTTAGTCTATAAAATCAGCAGTGGCACATTTGTTAGGAAACGATGGAACGGGGCAAAGCCCGCATGTGTCTTACGACAGATTCCTGCAGTTCCAGCAACGCGACGACAGTTGTTCAGTGACAACTCCCGCGCAAAATGACATTCAACGCACTCTGGGCGAGAATCTCTGCCCTGAAGACAGAATTCCACTGCCTAAAATAAATATTAAGGGAAAAATATATGGCAAAGAATTGAAATTCGCGGTTCTAACGTCGCCACTCAATACGGAATGAGTGGAAGCTTCCCACTGAGAAGCGAAGATGTGCCAAATAATGAAAAGGATGTACTATAGCACCAAAGAAACGTAAGCTAGATTTCACTACATAAAAAAAAGAAAGAAAACGGATCATATAACCAGACGGTTATTCTTCGTGTCCGATTCAGACTTCTCGCATCACAACAGAGGCTCAGATACTGTTGTGGACTTACTGTTCGACGAAGAACTATTCGAAGAAGGTGAAGAAAATTCGAACCTGTCAAAAAATGGGTCAAATGGCTCTGAGCACTATGGGACTTAACATCTGTGGTCATCAGTCCCCTAGAACTTAGAACTACTTAAACCTAAGTAACCTAAGGACATCACACACTTCCATGCCCGAGGCAGGATTCGAACCTGCGACCGTAGTAGTCGCGCGGTTCCGGACTGAGCGCCTGAACGGCTAGACCACCGCGGCCGGCATTCGAACCTGTGACTTCATAAAAGAGTAAGGGGGACTTAACAAATAATACTATTTACTAGGTACCTAGGCAGCTTAGATTCAGTAATTTCATGTTACGCTACTAGTCGTCCTTTCGTGGAGAAGAAAGTATTGCCTTTGCACTAGTATTTTTAAGCAGGATGTTCAAATTTACGAGATATGCCAGTTCAGTATTATGTTGGGTAACTTCGCAAAAAACAGCAACGTTACATAGAGTTATGGTAAGTCTTTTTATTTTGCGGTCATCCATTTTATCCATATTTATCTCAAATGGAGTGAAGACGCATGCTACGGGACTTGATCTCATTTTGGGCGCTAAAAACCCGCAATTTTTTATTTAAGTGAATTTTATATTTTCTCTGTAATTAATATTCAGACAGAGCCGGAATTTGGGTGGGTTGTAGGTAACAATCCAACCTACAACTTCAGTTTCAAATGGAGGGAATATCGACCTCTCATTGACCACTGTATTAGAAACATTGTAAAGTACGGGGCCTTACCCCCACCAACCCCGTTCTTTCTGTAAAGCAGGCACTTCTGACGACAGGGTACCGTGTAGATTGAGGTTCAGGTGTTTGTTGAAAATAGGGCTCAGCAGGAGATACCCATGCGTGTTGCCATGATGACCAAACGACGTCATCAGTTTGACTGCAGTGGGCACAGATTCATTCGAGGTACGACCTGCGATGTAAATCTGTCGCCTTGTCGCACTAGTCACGTGTCTTGTTATGTCAAGTCGTGGTAGTGTCAGCGTGTGCCTTCATCTAGACGAAAGGCTACTTGTCACACGTACCATGCCACGGGCCAGGATGATGGGGCAGTTTTACGGTTTGAGGGTCATGCACCTGGGGTTCTAGGGCACTGACAGCGATAATCGAAGACGCTTGACTACTGGTGGACTACGTGAACTTTACTGGGGACAACGTGCATTCCATCAAGCCAGATGACTTCTCTGACGGCTACAGCATCTTCCAGTACGATAACTGTCCGTGTCACAAGATCATAATCGAGCTACAGTAGTTTGAGCAACACTACAATGAACGCATGTTTATGCAGTAGTCACGAATTCGCCTGATTTGTACCCGATGGAACACATCTGAGACGTATTGCTCTGCACTCACAGACCATCGGCTCGTAATTTACCGGGCTCCCCAAGTGTCACATATCTCTCGAAGCATAAGATGGAATTGTCCAATCCATGTTACGCAGAATCGTGTACTGCATTCGAAAGATGGAACACCACGCTATTAATCCAGTGATCGTAGTGTTTTCGATCCTCAGTGTTGAAAGGCAGACATTTTGTCATGAGGGCCTTGCATAAGTCGCTCACCTGGGGACCATCCATTAACCAACTCTGTTCTGTGAAGTGGTGCATCTTTTGCAACAGTAAAGGACTAGTAACTCTTGTGGCAACACCAAAGTTCTGACTAGTACTGTCCCATCAGAGCATTGGACCCATTTTTTTCGGTGGGGCCCCTGATGTAGTTTTAGGCACAAAGCACCCCTATCAAACAGAAAAAAAAACTGAACTGTCTAGACTGGCGACTATGTATCATGCAACATAGAAAGATGCTCTCTTGATAAAGAAGATTTTCAGCTAGCTCTCCAGGAATGTGTACTTTCAGCGAAAAAGAGCTTCCATGTCTTCCGTGTCACCCATGTGTAGAGGGCGGCCTCTGCATAACAATATCCGTCCCGGCCAAAACCGAGTCTTCTTCTCTAGTGAGAATTCTTTATCCACAGACACTACATGGTGACTCAAAATCAATGGTACCAAAATAAAGTATTCTTGTGTCTACAGTAATGACTATTCCAGAAATACACAGTCAGACATAAATGCTATCTCTTAGAGTTTAGGTTGGCAAAAGTCAAACAATGGAAAGTCGCCACTGTTGTCCATCACTGGTGTTAGCATTCGAAATGGTGACATCCGTCATAGAATAGGCACGTTGTATAAAAGAGTTTGAAAAACATCATCAGTAATTGTTGTTCAGAGACATTTCCGGTCATAGTTTGGTAGTTTGGTAAAGTGCCACCACTGTCGTGAATGAAGTGGTGGAAAACATTCCTAAGAACCACGAAAGTAGCCCCAGAAAATCCACTCGTTGTGCCAGCAGAGAAGAGAAATTGTCGCAGTCACATGTGTGGCGTGTGTTTCGCAAGCGTCCTGCTGTTTGAGGCTTAAAGGTTTCAAATACTGCAGGTGTTAAAACTAGCTTATAAACCAAAATGGAGACAATTTTGGTAAACATTTTTGCAAAGCAGTGATCAATTAATTGTTATATTTTGACTAAAGTTCAGTCTTGATCACATGTTTTAATGATATAGATAACCAGTTTCGGTTCTTTCTACAAAACCATCATCAGACCTGTGGATTAATTTTAAGAAATACTAGATACCAATCTTTAAATAAAATGAAAGTGTCTAATGCTGTCTAATTTTAACAAGATAAAATAAAACTCATTATACCCATGGCTTCCTTGGAGGATGGTAGGCGGAGCTCTCCTCGCTGCTACGCAGTCAACTGATGGTTATGAGTGCTGAGCACGAGCTTAAATATGCAGAGGCTCCGCCTACTTCCTGTCACACTACTTCACAACTGCCAATCAGCGTTCATAATATGACGCCATCGTCAAAGTATAAAAGTAGGAAATACACTAATAACATAAAATTGATTCATTTAATTGTCTGATTAACAGATAGTTAATATGTCAACAGCTTATTTATATTTTGGATAAAAACAGTGAACTGTGATACTGCTATAAAGAATATTGCTATAAAAACTACAGTTAAAATAAGACGATTCTGCAGCATCCAACAAAGATGCAGTTGTGATGTAGGCGACTCGGTATAATCGATATATACCACAACGCGAAGGACTTTCACATCTTTGATGTAACTGACACTGTAATAGTATTAAGGTTGCCCATAGAGGGCACAACTATTACACATCACAGTTCACTGTTTTTATCTAAAATATAAATAAGCTGTAGACATATTAACTATCTGTTAATCAGACATTTAAATGAATCAATTTTATGTTATTAGTGTATTTCCTACTTTTATACTTTGACGATGGCGTCATATTATGAACGCTGATTGGCAGTTGTGAAGTAGTGTGACAGGAAGTAGGCGGAGCCTCTGCATATTTAAGCTCGTGCTCGGCACTCATAACCATCAGTTGACTGCGTAGCAGCGAGGAGGGCTCCGCCTACCATCCTAAGGGAGCCATGGGTATAACTAATTTTATTTTATCTTGTTAAATTTTGACGTCATTAGACACTTTCATTTTATTTAAAGATTGGTATCTAGTATTTCTTAAAATTTATTCACAGGTCTGATGATGGTTTTGTAGAAAGAACCGAAAGTGGTTATCTATATCATTAAAACATGTGATCAAGACTGAACTTTAGTCAAAATATAAAAATGGAGACAGTTATGCATTGATTTTCAGGCGTGTATGGAGGTGGACTTGTGTTATCTGACGAAGCTACATTTCACTCAAGTGGCAAACTGAACAAGAATAATTTGGTAATAGGTCCTACACAAAACCACCATGTCTATCTGGAATATGAAAGTTCTTCTCTGAAACAATGTTTTCTGCATCATAACTAACCACGGAGTCTTTGGTTCTTTCTTCTTTGCAGGATCTATAGCTACATGCATTTCTGTCTGGCTGTTGCCTCAACTGTTAGAAGAGGTACTTGATGTCATTTTGTATCAGGACGGAGTCCCACCACATTGGAATAACCTAGTACGTAGCCACCTCAACGAACGTCTTCCACGGTGCTGGTGGTCGTGTTGTCCCGAATGATGTGCTGTCTATGTTGTTACCCCCCGCCCCCCTCAGATGGCCTGGTCTTACACCATGAATTGTTTTCTTTTGGAGATTTGTGGGGAACATGGTTTACGTATTCCCATTTCCGCCAGGCTTGCAGCACCCAAGGAACGATATAGCTGCCACGGATCCACTGATCGGTCTACTCTGCAACAGGTCCGCCAGGAAATGCACTACGGCATAGACATCTACCGTGTCACACCTGCCTGGAGCCGACATCTGACATCTGTGAACTCTCATACAATCTGTGAGACTTAATCTTTCGGATTCTATGTGTGTGTTTGAAATAAAGCCATTACTGTAGTCAAAGGAATACTTTCTTATCTTCCCATTCATTTTGAATCACCCCGTATTCCTTTGTACCACCGAGGCACCCAGTTTGCGTTGGTGTCATCCCATTTCCTGCTAATACACTGCCTGGTCGCAGAAGTTGACTCAAAGCCGGCAAAACCCTAGTGCGACACCACTTCAAGACAGCCGTTAGGCAAATGGTGAATGACATTACCCTTCCACTCATTCCCAGAGCTCACACACGCACTATCCGTAACTGAATTTTAAAATAGAAGAGGCGATGTGAAACTACTGATGGATCAAGTAACTTCCCAACGATCTCCGCGATTCAGTTCACTGTCACAAGCACGATGTATTTAGTCACTAATAAGGCTGTCAACAGGAAGAAATGACACGCGGGATAGCAACGCGGTCTCTGGCGCCTTGCCACGGTTCACGCGGCGCCCCCCCCCCCCCCCCCCTCCCAGAGATTCGAGTCCTCTCTCGGGCATGGGCGTGTGTGTTGTCCTTAACGTAAGTTAGTTTAAGTTACGTTAAGTAGTGTGTAAGCCTAGGGACCGATGACCTCAGCAGTTGGGTCCCAAAGTAACTTACCGCAGATTTACAAATTTCCATGAAGAAATGAATTACAAATGAGGAGAGGCAGCCCAGGCTCAGGTCGAAGCTTCTCACTTCCACTAATGTTGCATTTTTTTCAGGGGATACAATGCCTGTGCTTACAGTACTTCCATTTATTTTTCGTAATAACTTCTCAGCAGTTCAGGCAAAGCACTTCTGAGAGTCACGTGGCGGCAGAGACGGCGTCATCGTAACTCATTGCTCCCATCAAGAAAGACCTCCAATTACAAATTAGTAGGTAGTGTTGACAACAGATAAAAAACACATTCATCATGCACAAACTGAGCCTATGAGGCCCAATTTTAACACACCTTGAGACAGTATAATGTGATGTTTGCACTCAATGTCTACTCCAAAACTCAGTTGTCTTACTTCTGAATGAGCTCTCCCCCCTTTCGTTTGCTTTGCGTAAGTTTTCAAATCTCCGAAAATTTGAATCAGACTTCATTATTAAAATCGACATTCAGTGATTGGGGTATATTTCTGAGTAGAAACTGATTACATGATCTATGAACACTCAGGTACAGATTCACAAGGACTGACGGCTTCACAGATCATTTAGCTTTTTCACAGACGCTTTTCTGAGCGGTATCGAGTCGTCTGAATCATTCCCAACTCGGAGGACGCCTAGGGAGTTATAGGTTCTGATTACAACAAGTGGTGGGACTACTATGATTGCTCAAATAGTCAACTAATAGCCTAAGACTCATTATCAAGATACTGTTAACTTCGAAACAAAAAATTGAGTAAGTCTCTTCATTGGTAAACATATTGCCCAATGCATGGAGATGTAACCAACCGAAACACTTAGACGAAAGAGGAATAAAAGTTTCTGGTTCCAGTTATTGTGTATGTCCACTGGTACTCGTTGGAGTCACGATTAGACCTTGTTTAAACTACTCGCGTTCGACATTAATACCCGAGTGCTGCGTTGTTGCGCAGCGTGTCCCAACGCAACAAAAACTATATCTGTTGACATCAACGCCTTATCTCCACTAATCAAGTAGGTCATAGACGGTCCCGACCGATCCCCATATCACCCTCTGCCTAGTGCGTCGTAGGATGTGTATGGAGGAGCATGTCGCCAGCGTACCGACCTGCCAGTCGTTGCGGGGTTTATTGACCTTGGAACCGATACTATTCGGTGAAGTAACTCCTCAGTTGGCGTCGCGAGGCTGAGTGCACCCCCTACCTGTCCTTCCATTAACGAAAAGTCCACGAGAGTGCCGGTAATCGAACCCAGGTCCTCCACATGGCAGTCACCCGCATTCACCACTCAGTTGCGCTTGCGTACGTATCTCCACTAAGGACGAAAAATGTCACCCTTGCTTTCGTATGAATTTTGGTTAGAGTTCAAAGTCTGGTCATCATCTAGATCAACAGAGACAGAGCACAAAATCAGATGGAAGCAAACAGAGGAACGAAAACTGTCTTTTGTTACAGTGGGTGTATCAGCCCATCTTTTCGCAGAGAGGTTGAGGGAAATCGCTGTGGTATACATTCCGTTGAGTCAGAATCCACCATAATGTACTGTGTGGTTTGAAAGAAAGTATTCCATATTTTGAGGGCAGATAGTAGGGACCAAAACAAGTCAAAAATGTCCAGCAAACATGGGTTCTAAAATACATACCTTAAGAACTATGTGCACTTGTTCATCTTCGCTACCGTGATACATATCTCTTCGATTGCAAGCTCTTTGGTAACATAGATGAGTCAGAATTCAAATGACCGCCTGACTATGCTGATTTAGGTTCTTTTGGTGGTTTACCTGAATTAGTAAATGGTAACCTCACAATGATTTCTTCAACCCACTCTTGGCAATATATCTTCTGTCACTACTCGTCTTCCACTCTTCATCACTCCAAACAAGCGCCTTCTCACTTATGACTTAAAAGATGCTTAAATTGAACGCGCCATATCTCCTTGCTATGTTTTAGTGAAAAAAATGGAATTTCATCTCTGTAAATATGATGACCTTAAAGCATGACTGTGAAAGATGACAATACAAACAGCTGCAATTATAACATACAGGTCATCCGTGATGTCCTGAGGAAGACCACTAATTATATGCACCTGTGTAATCCGACCTGCACAGACCTTTGCATCTTTTGCAACGAAGGGGTGTCGCACATCAGATAATCACACCTAGCATGCAACACGTGCTGTGTAGCTGTTGGTTATAACTCTCTGCAGATGACGATTCCTGTTAATATCAGTCGCCTATTTTGATATCTAGCAGGGCACTACGCATTACCAGTTTCTGACACAAGTAAGTGTACAAAATCAGTCTGCCATTCTTGCATACGTAACAACATCAACCCAGATGAAAACATCAGAAAGGTAAGTCGACCTTCCAAGCGCTCACAACGGTATATTATTCAGGCACGGAGGCATCTTTCTTTCAACCGTTTTTTGTCGGGAAGAAAGTCTGCTGCAACAAGGTTATGTGCACTGCACTATCGTCACTATAAAAGTTGCAGGTGTTATACATGTATTCGTAGATGATGACAGTTTCCCAACTTGCGTACATTAGCGCTACTGGGGTCGTTTCCAGAAGCTATCTGGATTTCCTTCATGAGTGAGTTCGAAGAAACCTAGTAGAAGACTAGGTGTAGATAGATTACTCATTATCGCATAGCTTCTTCTACAAAGTCTTCCTATTTCTCAATTGTGTGTGCTGCCACTTGTGTATGATTTTGTTAATTACTAAAAGGTATTAGGTTAGTTAAAGAGGACAAGTTATTCTAACCCTATATTTCCTCCTCGTTTGAGGAAATACACTTGAATGGAAGCACAGCTATTGCCTGCACCTCCGCGAACTCTGAAATTGGGAGAGAAACGTGTGTGGGGGACGTGTGTTGCAAGTCAATGGGAGTTTCCACAGGCCCCAGGTGGCCGGGTCGTTGGCTGCCAAACAAGAAATCCGTGATTCAGATACCAGTCCAGCGAACAGGTTTCATCCTCCATTAAACACAGGTCAAGTCATTAGTGTCTCCAGTATGTTTCATTACATTTAGGAAAATCTGTTCTTTAAAATGCTGCAGCAATTTTTGGTCGTTAATTTTTAGTAACATCAAACGCGACGTAGAGAACAATCGGAGAGAAGTATGAGCTAATAAATTTCTATGTCTTACTTGCTAGAATGAATTTCGAATTTCAGACCGTGCAGCCAAGACTAGAGGCACCAAGGGAGTCAAGTCACACCCTAGAAACAGGCACATTTAATACTCCTGACTAGTAGCTTCGAGCCTAGTAAAATAGACGTTGTCGGGAGAGAAGGTGTCTTTGTGACACATTAGACTGTTAAGAAAACCACCAACAAGAATCTTGGTCCGTTAACGTGATCTGTAAGTGTTAAGCAATTTGTTTCAAAAAAAGTATAATTAATATAAAGTCATTGCCTTCCGGCACCGATGTCAAATTTGCTAAAATTATTCTCGGTGTACTTTCAATGGCACAGAAAATTTGGGGCAGTCGCAATTTTCTTTCTTTTGTTCGTCAATATCTCAAGTAATTTAATCTGAAGCATTGCAATATACAGGGTGGTCCATTGATAGTGACCGGGCAAATATCTCACGAAATAAGCATCAAACGAAAAAACTACAAAGAACGAAGCTCGTCTAGCTTGAAGAGGGAAACCAGATGGCGCTATGGTTGGACCGCTAGTTTTCGCTGCCATAGGTCAAACGGATATCAACTGCATTTTTTTTTTTTAAATAGGAATTCCCATTTGTTATATATTCGTGTAGTACGTAAAGAAGTATGAATGTTTTATTTGGACCACTTTCTTCGCTTTGTGATAGATGGCGCTGTAATAGTCACAAACGTATAAGTACGTAGTATCACGTAACATTCCGCCAGTGCGGACGGTATTTGCTTCGTGATGCATTACCCGTGTTAAAATGGACCGTTTACCAGTTCCGGAAAAGGTCAATATCGTGTTGATGTATGGCTATTTTAAAAAACGCAGTTGATATCCGTTTGATCTATGGCAGCGCCATCTAGCGGGCCAACCATAGCGCCATCTGGTTTCCCCCTTCAAGCTACACAAGTTTCGTTCTTTGTAGTTTTTTCGTTTGACGCTTATTTCGTTTGGTTTCCAGAAAGGTTTTTCAACAGAAAATGCCATATATGCTTGCACCATTCAAATTTTGAATGATCTGAATAACCGAACACCACCCATTGGGATTTTTTTTGATCTCTCAAAGGCTTTTGATTGTGTAAATCATGAAATTCTGCTAGACAAGCTCAAGTATTGTGGCATGAGTGGACAGTGCACAAATGGTTTAATTCGTACCTAACTGGAAGAGTGCAGAAAGTTGAAATAAGCAGTTCTCATAATATGCAAAGATCAGCACATTCCTCGAACTGGGGAACTATCAAGAATGGGGTTCCACAAGGGTCAGTCTTGGGTCCTTTGTTGTTCTTAATACATATTAATGACTTGCCATTCTATATTCATGATGAGGCAAAGTTAGTTCTCTTTGCTGATGATACAAGTATAGTAATCACACCTGACAAACAAGAATTAACTGATGAAATTGTCAATACTGTCTTTCAGAAAATTACTAAGTGGTTCCTTGTAAACGGACTCTCACTGAATTTTGATAAGACACAGTACCTACAGTTCCGTACAGAATGGTATGACGCCATTAATAAATATAGACCTTAATCAGAAGCATATAGCTAAGGTAGAATATTCCAAATTTTTAGGTGTGTCCATTGATGAGAGATTAAATTGGAAGAAACATATTGATGATCTGCTGAAACGTTTGAGTTCAGCTACTTATGCAACAAGGGTCATTGCAAATTTTGGTGATAAACATCTTAGTAAATTTTGACTCATTGCTTGCCTATGGCATCATATTTTGGGGTAATTCATCACTGAGGAATAACGTATTTATTGCACAAAAGCGTGTAATCAGAATAATAGCTGGAGTCCACCCAAGATCATCCTGCAGACATTTATTTAAGGATCTAGGGATATTCACAGTAGCTTCTCAGTATATATACTCTCTTATGAAATTTGTTATTAACAACCAAACCCAATTCAAAAGTAATAGCAGTGTGCATAACTACAATACTAGGAGAAAGGATGATCTTCACTATTCAAGATTAAATCTAACTTTGGCACAGAAAGGGGTGAATTATACTGCCACTAAAGTCTTTGGTCACTTACCAAATAGTATCAAAAGTCTGACAGATAACCAACAAGTATTTAAGAAGAAATTAAAAGAATTTCTGAATGACAACCCCTTCTAATCCATAGAGGAATTTTTAGATATAATTTAAGAAAAAAAGAAAAAAACAAAAAAAAATTATTAAAAAAATAAAAAATAAAAAAGTTGTTATATTAACTTAAGTAAGTTGTTAAATTAACTTAATTATGTCATGTATTGGAAAATTTGACTCATTTCACATCATTACGAAATATCGTATTCATGATCCATGGAACTAGTATTAATCTAATCTAATCTAATTTAATCGTGAGATATTTGGCCCGGTCACGATCAATGGACCACCCTGTATACGCCAATATTCTGTAAACATAATAGTTAGTGTCACCTTTTAGTGGTGTGTGGAACTATGTATTTCTGTCAGTGCTTTATTTTGTGCATGAAAAACTGTAATTTTTTCTTGTGACACTTTTCTTAGAGATTTAGAGAATATGCAAAAATTAGAACATGAAGTATAAAGTGATATATACAAGGGGTATGTTTTAACTTGAAATATCTCGAAATGAAAAGTTAATATTAGTTAAGCGGACATCTTGCCGTGCTGCAGCTGGACAACTGGCAAACCATCCTTCCTGCGTCGGTGTGGTCAACTTCGTATTTTCTATTGGGAACCGCCCATTGTATTGCATATTCGTATTATGAGCCAAAAAATACGTCAGGTCTACTCAAACCATTTTTTCCCATTCGTGGTAGTCGCTGTAGTCGACAAATATCGTCAGTGCTTGTTTTTGCAATTAAGAACCGACGCATTCGATTCTACTCGTACATTTCATTTGCTATGTAGATATAACCTCTGTGTTCTACTGACCAACTTTTGCATTAGAAATTTACTGTAGTGTTGCAGTACAGTACAGTACGGTTAGCCATTTCAGCATCTAGTTAGAAAATACGTTTAGCGTGATACAGAAAGAACGATGTCAATGTAATAGTTTCCAATCTAGGTTGGTCCGTCATGGGCAGGGGATATCGGCTGGTTAAGTATTTGTCAATGTCAATGAAATTCACCAGCAGCAGCGTAACTTAAGATGTTATTTTATTTTATTTTGAAGGCTACCAGTTTCAGCATTTCATTATGACATCTTCAGGCCTCGTATGCATTTCTCCAAATAAATAAAAATTTCATATAGAGCCATAAGTCTCAGGATGTCGTGAATTGAATCGCTCCACGAGTGCTTCATTCGAAGACTTTTCTGTTTACATGGTGATGCATAATTTCGGTGAGTCCCCTAGCCTCTCACCATTGAGGTGTTTGATTTTCGGCGAGCATTCACAGCAGGTGCGGCTGCCAAACATCACCTCACTGACATTTTACCTCGTTACGGTGGTTGTGGTTTGTATTCATCCGGCCAGCGCGAGTGTTAACGGCGGTTGGATAGAAAAACATACCGAAATCAGTCACCCAGGAGGAGGGGTTCGAGAGCGGCCACCGAAATCAACCATCCCAACGGTTTGGGTACTCACCACAATCAACACTGCAAGGAACACAAAACAACGCTAGCACAGAAGTAGCGTATTTGCCAGAAATGTCAGTGTCTACCTGTATTATTTTTACTTTATAATCGCACTTGCAACGTTCAAATAACGTTTGATCATCGATATCAATCGTAAGAACACACCGTAACTGAGATGTAGAATCAAATCTAAATTGTAAAACAGGCACACTCAGTACTTGTCGGCTACAGCGCCATCTGTCTCTGGCGACTAAACCATGCGTACTATTAGGCGTCGAATCCGAATATGCAATAAAAATGGGGGGTTCCAATTTGAAAAACAAATTGATGCCGCCCACGCATGATGGGTGGTTAGGAGGTCGCCAATTGCAGTACAGACAGTATGTTGAAACGTCCCCTTTGAAAAATTGTACAAGGCTGTGCTCATTGTTACTTCGTTTCGGCCGTTCCATCTCAAAATTCAGTGCGCCTTGCCAATTTCTTTCATAATTTCCGAAGTGTCCTGTGTTATTATTTTGTGGTTGCTCGGTATTTCTGTGTCCCTCTTCCCGTACTGGAGCGCGAGTGTCCTCTGAAATATGTAATTCTTGTATTACTTGAGCCAACTGATCTTGTACTTCGCGGATTTCTCTTTTGTACTGTGTATTGATTTTATTTTGATTTTGTTTGAATTTTCTAATTTGGTCATACTCTTCAGTGTCAGTGAAAGCTACAGGTCTTGTGTCATTCAGATCATCATCTACCTTTGTAGATAAGTTAGTGAACTGATCTGAAAGTTCGGCTACTTTATCCGATAGTGAAATTATTTTCTCTGTGTGTTTTTCTGAACTACGTTTCAGAGTGTCCATTTGTGTTGACATCATATCTACTGTGTCCTTTAAGTTTTCCCGAGTTTTTGCAAGTTGCGTAACCGAATCGGTAGATGCAACTGAGTCAATTTTAGCTTGCAAGGTCTCATGATTTTCATGAACAATAATTTGCAGTTCTTTTATGGCTGCTTCGTGATTCTGTAATGCGTTATCATGACGCGAAAAAATAGGTTGGAAATGCTCATAAATTTGTGTTTTTACATAATTACAGACTTTTTGACATTTCGATTCAATGTTATGTAACTCAGTAATTAAATCTTCACGTGTTTGTTCAAGTGTGGTGTCTAAGTTCCGAAGATTTTGTTCCATTGTATCTAACTTTTGAAGATTTTTTTCCATTGTGTCTAACTGTTGCTGTGTTTGTCTCTGGTGTTGTTCCATTGTGTCTAACTTTTGAAGCTTTTGCTGTGTTTGTCTCTGATTTTGTTCCATTTGTTGCATTAATTGCAATAATAATGTATTAGTGTCTGGAATGTGTTTCTCTATGCTTTTTGGCAGTGTATTTTCACCGGCAACATTCGCATTTTGAAAAGCAGAAAATGTGTCTTGACTCATTTGAGAAAACGGTGAGTACCGAAAACCTGAGTCTACAGTATTTGCAATATTGTGTTCTGTCATTTCAGATTCCTGAGGCGAGCTGTTGCCGACCGATCGATCGATAATGCTTCCCTGTTCACTAATTGTTTCACTGCCTACACCATTATTTGCAGCCCACTCCATTTCCCTATGCACAATTACCAAATTACTACTTTGAACATTAGTTAATTCATTACTCTGCGGCGCTAACACACTGCTTTCGTCTTCACTGTCATTTCCCAGTTTACTTTACGTTTTTCACACGCCATTATTGTCACAATATTTCACACGACAACACAGAAAAGCACAATTTGAAGAGCAAAATAACAAAACACATTAACATAGCATTGAAAATAATATCTAGTTAATTGCAAGCGCAGCTGCGAGATACTTAGTGCAAATCTACAGGCATGCCACAACTGTGTACAACAATGAAAAACTACAACTACAAAGGAAATTCTCTCTATAATTATGCGCTAGCAATAAACAAAAGCTACACTAATTACACAAACTAGAAGAAAAAAATCAGAAGATTCCAGTGAGGTATCCTGGCAGGGTCGCCATATGAAACATCCCCTTTGAAAAATTGTACAAGACTGTGCTTAAACTGACACACAATATTTTTTTAGCGCAACGCAATCTGACTTTCAATAATCCCTACGAAAGAATGGCCCTGACTAACATTAACCTATACCTTTCACAAATCACTTACCTCACAAAAATCTTCGTTACTCGAACTACTGCAATACAGCGAGCGCCACTACTGTCAGCTAAATAATAGATTCAAACTACAGAAGGCACTAACTACTGATAGGCATAGTTAGCAAATGAAAGATTTTAATAGAGAACATACAATGTATTTACCTTAATAGTCATAATATATATAGCAGTTCATGACATCCAGTCTTACAAATTTCAAAACTCCGCCATCTCTCTCTCCACATCCACCACTGCTGGCGGCTCACCTCCAACTGCGCAACGCTATGCGCTGATAACTTCCAGCTGCCCAACACTACAATGGCAGACAATAATGCAAACTAGCCACAAACTGCACGCAGCACAGCCAGTGATTTTCATACAGAGCGCTACGTGGCGTTACCAATAAGAAAACCTAAACAGCCTACTTACAATGTCTAGTCATTTGGCAGAGCACGAATGCGTGCTTATTTTGAGATTTAATTGTGCATGGAATTCCTGGCTGCAGTTATTACTGCTTTACAACAGCTGAATGAGAAGAGGAGAGGGGGAGCAGGACACAGCCAAATCGGACTGATTCAAGAGCAGCCCACTGAAAGATATCTCTCAGAAATGAACGGACTACAAAATGTGCTACCATCAGATACCCCTTCCGTATCGGAACAGGAGTACGCCCGCACAACCACACCGGTCGATATTCTGCCATTTGGGCTACTAATGACAGAATTTTTAGCAAATTTTTTAAGGAAATACAATCATCCACGTATGGACGATACCTTTGTTGATCAAAGCTTTATTTGTGCGACATAGGCAAATCCAAGCGTATTTTTATGCAATGATTTTAATATAACGTTATTTATAATGTCATTTACGCTCCATTGGCTTGTGAAAGTTCTACCAGTGTCTAAATCCACTACAATGTTCACATCAAACACTTGTAGATAGCTAATTAGGCTATTATAGTAGTGCATACATATTTGGAACTTGTAGTAACGCAAGTGAACGAATCTGCATTGGTTTCCCTCTTCTTTGTTGTCACAAACTTATTCATAATTAGAAACTATCGCAACAGCATACAGCACAAAAACAATGATCGAGGGCACTTACATTAAATTCATCTGCAAGTAAGAACTGAACTGCTTAAGAAAACAATAACTGCACTCAATTAAGCCCAAGAATGTACAGTAGTTGGTCTTTGCTAAATTAGGAATGGGCGATAACCGAAAGCGCTATACAATTATTTAAATCTATCGATGGCGTTGTTGACCGTCGATAATGCATATCCCTTTTTCGTCATATGATTGAAAATCAAAATATCTTTCAATTAAACTGCACGGCAACTAGTTCATGTGTGATAGGGGGAGGGATCAATGACCTCAGCAGTTTGGTCCCTTAGGAATTCACACACACATTTATGATAGGAGGGGTCTGGACGCCTTGGGGCCTCCATTTCGGCTACGTCCTTGGTTTTTCCCTTGAAATGTAAAGATCAGCTTGCTCCAGTAAGACTATATTATTTAGCTTCCTGACAATATTTAATACTTAAAAGCTGTTGCAGTCACCTCACAGAATCGTACTAGCTATACGATGTATTTTAATGCTGCTTACACTGTTATTTTTATTCAAGATTAATAATGTGTGTATGAATGCTTTTGTGTTGATATGTAAAATAGCTATTACATAAATGCATTGCTGGAGGATGCTAACGCATTGAAAATGCCTAAGGTAGCCTTCAATTATTGTAGGAACATAATTACGTTTTTAGGCGTTCAGGATCCAATATTCTCATGGACATTAGTTCTGGTAAAATGAGTATCGGTGTCCTCTCATCGATGTTACTGTCCCAAGGTTGCATATCTCGAGTATAGATAAAAGTTACGTGGGAGGCTGTTAGCGGATTTCGTAGCTAGGTGGGATAGTTCACTGTGAAGCGGCGTTTAATTTGTAGAAACCACTATCTTTGTTGGTTGCAGTGGGCATATCATGGTAATTCTACCTCTGTCCTTTATTTATGTAGTTGTACCGCTGGCTGATTATCTTGTAAGGCGAATGAAAGTTGTGAACAAAAAGGGAGTCGGCTACCATACGGTACCGGGAGACTCCTAGAAATAGTGCACTAATGATTCTATAGACACAAAAAAAGATTATTGCATCGCGATCCAAAGGAAATCCAGTGAATGTGTCGGTCTGGCTTCGTCGAAGCTATTATTAGAGTGAAACATCAGGGGATGAGTTGCTGTGTCATTAGCATGCGGGAAAAATAAATCAATTAAAAAGACAACCAGGACCAACTTTTAATAATGGCGTAATAAATAACGGATGCACACTTTACCCTTAAAAGTAACAGAACGTTCCCACAAGGTGAACTCTGTAAACAAAGCAAAAGGAGTTCATAAACACTTAGACAGGTAGTAAGCGTTATTTAGAACGAACAACTCGGCCTGTGCAGAGACCGTAGTAATTAGTTATGTTTTCCGAAGAATAGCAGTTTGGCCTATAGACCCCTGAAATAATAATTTTTCGTTTTATTCCGATTTTTCAGTATCGGCAGCTTTGCTCACTTAACGCAAGCTTCTGATTCGAAATCATTACGGTTAATTTCCTTACACATTTTTTTTAACCTTGCTGCTCGTAGAAGAATCTGTGTGCCATTTCTTGAATTTCTACTGAGATGAACTGAGCTGAAAAATTCGATACGTTTTTCTTTTTACGTCCTAAATCACAGCACCATCAAATCAACAACTGATATAAATTTATGACTGTCTTTGATGGAATCATTGTGAACGGCAGTTGTTCAGTAATACGTAGCTGACATACACGGTCAATGATTATCCTCTGTATCTCGTGTACTTCATAGTTTCTGTCAACAAGCCAAAGGATCGTACGTTGGAACCGTCTACATTCCTCAGCCAAGATTATTGCTGTTCAAGCTCTCCTTCGTCCAAGCCTGTTGTTCAAAGGGTACTGAGAAAGTGAAACGTCGTCATTTTGCCAAGTTAAAGATTGTGAAAGAGCAAATATCGGAAAGAAAAATTCTCACTTTGTCTCGAAACCATTTCTCACTTCAGTAAGTACATTTAAATCATTTTCCCAACAGTCGCAAATGCTCGTGTCCCCTTTCACTTTTACGGAAGAGAGATACATGCAGTAGGGAGGTAAAAGACAGTAACTGCAGTGCCTCCTAATACGAAATACCATATTAGGAGAGGTAAGCACTTTTAGGTAGTAAAGACTTTGTCTCATTTACTAAAATACACAACTGTTGCAATGCAATAGGCTCTAAGATTAGTGACGTAATATTTGAATTTTTCAAGAGGGCTGCGTTCTTCTCACATAAGACGATATAATATGCAGTGGAATCTTGAGGAACACTTTATAGCTGCCAGTTCCTAGAACAGTAACACCTTTGGCGCAATCGCCTTCCGTTTTATTACAGTACTTGCTGATGGCTTTTTGCATACCTTAACCTTCCACTCTCAGAATGAGAACTTAAACAACCGACAGCAATAGTCATTCCACACGGTATTATTCACCGATCGTGACACTAGATTGCAATAATACGTCCGTCTTTTGTTCCACCAGGATCTGTAGCACTGACGACCTATTACTGTATTCTTAATTCTTGGATCGTGCTGCTCAAGAAAAGAAAGTAATAAGTGCAAAATGAAGAAGGGCTGGTTGGCTTTGGAGAGAGTACACTCAAACTGTAAGTAGCGGAAGGAGAATGGGGAGGTACATTGGCTTTTAAATTCCCAAACACCTACGAGGCCATTTGAGACAGAGCACTAGAAATGGGACAAAACCATCCCAACATTTGCCTTAATTGACCTAGGGAGAACTGGAAAAATCTGAATATCATAGCCGGAAGTGGATTTTGGCCCCACCCGTCTCGCAAGCAATTACACGTTTCTGGAAAACCCAGTCTCTTCATCAAGGTGCCCAAACCCGCAGAAGTGACTTTGTAGAACAAGACAATTTTGTTTCATTTGACTCCATTTTGTCCACTGTTCTACTGATTTAATTAAAAAATTAAATATGAAACATCTTGATGTAAATATCACGAAGTAAATTCATCATATTCCTAACTCATCAGTCTTAGAAAATATTTCAATAAATGCACCCTTCCCTCCTGCCCTTTATAAATACCTCCCCTTCAGCATTTCCTGAGCAGTCTGCCCTATGACTCGTCTAGGTCCACTGCTGTTTCTGGTCCTCTTAAACAATTCTGAAAACAATCTGGGCAGTCTTCTTAGATTGTTTGCTGATGATGCTGTCATTTACCGGCTTCTAAAGTCATCATGAGATCAAAACAACTGAAAAATGATTTAGGTACGATACCTGTATGATGCGAAAAGTGGCAATAGACTATAAGTCATGAAAAGTGCGAAGTCATCCACTCGAATACTAAATCTTGTCCGCTTAATTTCGGTTGCACGATAAATCACATAAATCTAAAGGTTGTAAATTCAACTAAGTTGTTAGGGATTACAATTAAATTGGAACGGTCACACAGATACTGTTGTGAGGAAAGCAAACCAAACAATGCGATCTATGGGCAGCACACTTGGAAAGTGCAACACGTCTACTAAAGAGACTGTGTATACTACACGTGTCCGCTCTTTTCTGGAGTGTCGGTGTGAGGTGTGGAATAGCAAGGAAGACATGGAAAAATTATGAAGAAGGGCAATTCGCTTAGTAATATGGCGAAATAGGGGAGAGAGTACCACGGATATGATAGGGGAACTGGGGTGTCAACCATTAAAACAAACACTTTTTCTGTTGCAACAGAAACTTCTCATGAAATTTCAGTCACCAACTTTCTCCTCAGCGTATAAAAATTTTTGTTGGCGCCCATCTATAAATTGAGAAACGATCATCGTGATAAAATAAGAGAAATCGGAGCTCGCACAGATAAATTTAAGGGTCCGTTTTCCCCGCACGCCGTTCGAGAGTGGAACGGTAGAGAAATAACTTGGAGGTGATTCGATGAACCCCTTCAGACACTTAATTGCGAACTGCACAATAGTCATCTAAATATTGAAGTATATGTAGAAGATTATTAGGAACGGGATAGTTGCCAACATACTATACCAAAAGTGGTTATAGGAAGTGTGAACGGGTTATGAGAAGGTGAATCCTGTAGCTTTCGATGTAGTGCACCGGTGTTCATTTTTACTACAGAACTGTTGTTCAGCGAAGAATTTAATATTACGAGTACATACAGCTTTCAATTACAAAAATCATTGGCAAAACAAATACTTTAATTTTCTAGGCATGCGACGAAAACGCTGATTTTTCGATAAATACGAGTATTACCAATGTTCTGAAACTTGTGTTTCCTTATAGTCTCGCTGAAACTTGTCATACAGTCAGCTAAAACGTGTCAAAACTCCTCTAGAAACCTCTGGTTCGTTACCTTTGACGGTTCTACTTTCCGACCTAAGCTGGCCCCAATTAGTGGGATAGCGTAAATCAGAGAATACCTTAAATAGACAAAATAGAAAGATTACATTATTTATACAAATATTCAATGAAGCTTTACGGATATTTTTTTGGATATAAATGTTTTGATTCATTGTCTAATACATGTAAAGATATTTGTGATGAAAATTTCCCTAATAATCTTTTACACCGTGTACGTAACACGAGATTAAAAATTCTCAATTTATTTCTGAGATCTTTACTATGTTATGTACACTGTGTGTGAAGTTGTCATAGAAAACACCTGAACCATTTAAAATATGATTTTAAACATACTTGCATCCCTTGTTTTCGTGTTACATGCTGTTTCAGCCATGTCTCAAACTTTTATGCGGTCATGCAGTATTGTTAAAATCACTTGTGAGGTAGCTTGATCGTAACAAGTACCCTAGGCAAAGTACCTATTAGTTTAGCGAAAAGTTTCATTGTGAAGTATTTTATGAACTCTGTGACCATTATGCAACACCTTCAATAACCTCTTTTCATATTGATAGCCACACTACTTTATTAATGAGTGACCGAAGATTATGTGTATTTGGTTAGCCCTATTGTCAGATTAAAATACGTCAATACAAACATCACCTCATACAGTATCACCGTCAGTGATCGACGCATCAAGGGACGTATCATTGCAATCTTCAGCAGACATAAAGTGTTGTTGGAAAAACTATCATTTCCCCCAAGTCCCTCCCCAGTTGTCGAAAGTTCTTTTTTCCCGTCACGTTTCTACTTGGTCGCTTTCTTGTCTGCCTGTCTGTTCGATACAATTTTGCAATTGATTTTACACTAACTTCCCGATGAGATAGAGACTTGAAACTTTAAACATAAGTCAAAACAATACAACACTAGCACACTTTTTATCTAGTGTGTGGCGGATAGTACTTTGTTTACACTGTCGTCTCACGATGAATTATAAAAATTCAAACTTTCAACGTAGCTCAGAACTGGATGACAACGCAAAATAAACTTCCTTTCTTCTCTAGTTATAGTGGAGGGAACTTTGTGTATCTCTGCAGTTTCCTCTTTATTGAGTTCTATACGCGAGTGGTTCGGAAGATCGATCGTTGGTAAGCCTCGGAGACAGCTCAGATACAATGTTTACCTTCACTGTCTTATATGTACTTACGAGGAAGCAATATATTATTTGGTCGGATGAGAATAAACTGAAGTAAACCTAAAACTTACCATGTATTTTATGTAAAATAATGAAAATGTTTGAAATCGACTGAAAAATTTTTCACACACAAGACTAGAACACAGAAAATAGTAACTTAAATAAAAATGAGTTTTTAATATACCACGGTTTTAAACTGGACTTGAAATTATACAATAGTTTCTCCTACTCCCATAGATTCCTAAACCCTTTCAGATAGTCCTGAAAATCTGTGACTGTGAATTTTTAACATATATGAAAATTGACTAAATACTAAAAACGTGGGGTGCGTACAGCGCATAGCTGATATATGACTAGTTCCTTTCCTTACTATTATCTGTTACAGTGTCCCACGATTTTCATCTTAAATCTTACAAATATTTTCACACCCATTACAAAATTGACAATCACAAATTTTTCAGGGCTGTGTGTATGGGATTAGGAATCCTTTGTTAGTTTAAGCTTTTCAGTCCGATTTTTTTGGGTAGTGAAAGAGCGTATATAAAAAACGAAATTATCCAAAGTACAGTTATATGTGTGTGCAGTGTCCTCAGAACGCAAAATGAGAAAGATCAGTCGCAACAACACGCAACAAGCGATCAGTACATGACAGCATACATATGTTACTGCAGAACCACATAATGTAAAATCACATTTTCAATAAACAAAACCCACTGATGATGGCACAGATAAAATATTCAGTGACTGCGATGGGATTTTTGCTGTTCATTTTCACAGCCAACTTACACGTCCTACCTATTCGTTTGTGAAATGTATTACGGGGATTTAACGCAGTAATTCCTGCTGTTAACGAATCAAATTAAAAGGGCAACTGGGGTATTATTATTGTTTGGTGATTTTCATCGGTGCTACGACTCAAACGTTCGTGGTATTTGCCGTTTTATTGTTGGATTCCTACGATAGTACGAGACTGATCTTGTATGGTGTATTTTACATTCTGCAGGACGGTTAGTCCAGTGCTGTGACAATAAAGATGAAATAACACAGTAGCTTCATGTAGTTATCCTCGTCGGCCTCAGAGAAGACCGGAATCCACATATGTTAGTTCTACTCACAATGTACCGGACATTTCGTACACCTTCAGATTTTTATCACAAACTGTATTTATTTTTGACGCAAGTTACAAAATTTTAAGGGTTAAGAAAAGTGAGCAAGTCTGCAGTAGCCGTTCCTCCTAGAAACTCGGCGCAGCCGTCACTTGACACAAAAGGTGTACGGCAACGTAGCGGAGTAGGATGTGGGAGGGGTGTCCTCGTGAGGTCATTTGGAGCTAGTAGAGAGACGGTAGAACACAAGCAGTTTGAGCGTCAGAATGGAATACTTTCATAATAAATATTAGACAAAATAGGCCACTACGGAGAAAGATGGACAGTCTTCTTATATCTGCAACTATTGTGATTGTTATTCATGTCAAAATTATTGTCACAATGATTATTATTATTATTAATCATTATTATTTATTTCCTTTCTCAGACGTTATGTCTGGTTAAAAATGGAAAGTGACGTGGACCTTGATCAAGCGTGACCTCCTTTTAACTGTACGGTATATGTTACATTGCATTTAGGAACTTTCGGGTAATTGAACATGTATCAATAATTACAGATTTCTGTAGTTGTATATATACGTTTGGATGTAGCTGTATTGCGTTGATGTACTTGTGGATATTGTGTGGTATGACTCCTGTAGCTGATAGTATAATTGGTGTAATGTCAACTTTATCCTGATGCCACACGTCCTTGACGTCCTCAGCCAGTTGGATGTATTTTGCAATTTTTTCTCGTGTTAACTTCTGTATGTTTGTTGTATCGGGTATGGATATTTCGATTAGTTGTGTTAATTTCTTCTTTTTATTGGTGAGTATGATGCCAGGTTTGTTATGTGGTGTTGTTTTATCTGTTATAATTGTTCGGTTCCAGTATAATTTGTATTCATTATTCTCCAGTACATTTTGAGGTGCATTCTTGTATGTTGGAACGTGTTGTTTTATTAGTTTATGTTGTATGGAAATTTGTTGATGTATTATTTTTACTACATTGTCATGTCTTCTGGTGTATTCTGTATTTGCTAGTATTGCACATCTGCTTGTGATGTGATCTACTGTTTCTATTTGTTGTTTGCAAAGTCTACATTTATCTGTTGTGGTATTGAGATCTTTAATAATATGCTTGCTGTAATATCTGGTGTTTATTGTTTGATCCTGTATTGCAATCATGAATACTTCCGTCTCACTGTATATATTGCCTTTTCTTAGCCATGTGTTGGATGCGTCTTAATCGATGTGTGGCTGTGTTAGATGATACGGGTGCTTGCCATGTAGTTTTTTCTTTTTCCAATTTACTTTCTTCGTATCTGTTGATGTTATGTGATCTAAAGGGTTGTAGAAGTGGTTATGAAATCGCAGTGGTGCAGCCGATGTATTTATATGAGTGATTGCTTTGTGTATTTTGCTAGTTTCTGCTCGTTCTATAAAGAAGTTTCTTAAATTGTCTACCTGCCCATAATGCAGGTTTTTTATGTCGATAAATCCCCTTATAAAATAAATAAAATAAAATAAAATAAAATATTAATTATTTTATCTGTATGATTGTCTCTCCTATGAGTCGTCAGGTTTTAATTATTCGGTATCAGACGCTTGACAATGGCTTTTTCGTAAAGACAATGTTACTCGTAGTTGACCGTGAAATAAAACTGAATAATCGGACTTCGTAATTAAATCGTTTCCAAAGACTGCTGCGGTAGGTGCGGACTCACAATCTAAATCTCAATTTTACAATAATTTGCCAGCCATGCCAAAACGTCGTACAGAGGTGATTGTCTACTAAACAAAAAATTTACACAGTTAGTTAAATCAGATATATTCAATGAATAAGCCTACAGTTCATAATCCTACTTACTTTTATAAATATAAATTCTTTTCAGAATCGAGTGCCTAGTATGGTTGCAACTTGCAGTAATTTTCTATAACATGCAATATGCTTCTCGCACCACTTCAACCAGAGCTCTCTTTCTTAATCAAACATACGAGTAACGAAATTGTGCTTTTGTTTTATCAGCGACACAGCGCTGCAGTTGTGTGCCATAGGCTTTATTTATTTGTCACTGATTATTTATTTAATTAATATTTCGCGTTTCCGAGGAAACTCACGCTCGGCATGCAAATGTGCCTTTATATTGCCCCCTGAATTGCGAGGCGAAAGGACACACCTGCAGGCGAGCAATTCACCTAAAGGCACAAGAAAATCTAAGATATCTACAACTATTTACATGACCTACATTATACACATTATACACATTATATACAAACTTTGAATGATGCGGGTGCGCCGTAAAAGTTCTTATGTTGGCAGATAGAGTGCGCGCATTCACAGAAGCGTCTGTGTGACTGCCGTTATGTCGTACAGTTAGATCACGCGGCACAGTATTGCAGTTCATATTGTTCGTGTGCGCGCGTTTCTCAGTCGTTGCACAAAGAAAATATTCAACCAAGATTACATATGAAGACTACATTCTATGACAGGTAACGTAGTTTTAAATTTACAATATTCGTTATAACACAATACAACTTAGATTGTTGAATGTTCTTAGTTACATAGTATTGTTTTGAAATACTTCAAAGAAAAATGTCCGTATGTTTCAGGTGCGTTGACCTATACACATCGTGTCGTTATCACAGTTCATATTCATCTGCTGCACAATAATTTTTTACAGGTTAGTATCGTCGTGGTAAAGTTTTTTGATCAGAGTAACATCGTTGAATAACAACGTGATTAATACATAAGCGTGTCCATTTCCTATTTCCATTATAGTCGTTGTGATGCAGTTCGTTGTGAGTAAAAGCATTGCTTATTACAGATCAGACGTGACCCGTCGAGTAATTGGTCCACGTGCAGTTCGTTTTTTACATTCCGTGGAAGCTTGGTTGCAGAACCTCGGACGGCACATGGCTGGCGTCGATCCTTGGACAGTCCAGGTAAGAGTGTCCGTCACATTTCGAGAACATTTCATTCCCTGAAGTTCCAACCAAACTTCTTCCACCCGTCGTGTTGTTTTCTGGACAGGCACTTTGTGTCCATTTAATCCAGTTAACATCTTGAAGTTGGGTACTGTAGTAATGTCACTAGACGATGCACGAATTATGCACTTCACATTTTCAGTTTTTTGCTGAATATAGCTCACCTAAATGTTCGTAGTTATTAATCAAGGAAATCGTTCATCGCGTTTACATAGGTACGATGCATAATGAATGGCATTAACCGTTTCCTTCACATAGGTTTCTGCGTAGTTGCAGAGTTAGTAATGTTCGTTAATGTCCGTGAACAGAGGTTCACTATGCAATGTCTTTTTGGCACTCGTTTTGTTCAAATTTTTACATGATACATCAGTTTAAAAAAAATATGTAATTACACATACACACGTCACATATTTTCTTAGTATAAACATAATACAGTTGCACATAAACATGTTTACATCATCATTACATCGCTATAGGTTATTACATTGTGTCACATTTGATTACATGAATTGCAGATATTTACATCCTCTTTAGCGGTTTTGCTGGGATATTATCGATGTTTTTTGTGATGTCATCTGAAATTAAGATAGGTTAGACACAACATTCATTACATCAGTAGGCAAGACCAGGCGTTTTCACTACTCAATAAATATTCAAAATAGCAAGAGAGAGAAAATGTTCGATTCCTCGCGTTTTGTGCGTGTGTGTAGAGTGTCTGTGTGGCCTTGACTACTGATAGATGCTTTTCGTGTTGAGAGATGTGCGTCTAATCTATTTCTCAAAGTAAAAGATCGCTTCACAGATGACGTCTGTCAGTTCGTCAGGTGTCATACCAAGTCAGTGGTACCTACAATAACAAAGGTTCCGTGAAAAATTAATATGTCATTCACTGCTACGTAATCATAAATTTTACTTTAATATTCAGTCTTCTCGGTGGAGCCGCGGCGTTGAAAGAAAAGTTCTTCTGTCTTCAACTGCGACTCTGGAACGCTGAAATGAAAATTTCTATACTACTTATTATCTGTGTTGTAGCGACAGAGTTTTTCGAGTTGCTTAGCAATATTTTGATGGGTATGACTTTGACATTATTCAACATGAAATGCTCTAAGATCTCGGTGTGCGTATAGCCCAATAATTTTGTTAGTTCTACGATGTTGTAACAGATACGCACCAGGGTGCGGTATGTTAACAATTATATAAGGTCCTTCATATAGCAGACGCCACTTAGCGTTGCGTCGTTTGAGTGCAACAGATTTATGATGAGTACGAAGTAGTACAAGCATTCCTACCTCGAATTTTTGTTTTCTTTTTATTATGTTTCTGTGATGTTTGTTTCGTATTTGTGCGTGATGTGTCAATGTAGTCAATACTTCTTTTATTTTCTGTTCAGGTGTGATTTCCTTGTCTGACAACTTAGGTAATGGTTCTATCCACTGATCGTTCTGTTTGCAATTGAACATGATCTCGTTAGGTGTGTAATTTGTATCGTAAATATTTAAGTTATTGTGTACGTCTTCGAAAAGACTTAGGTAGGACACCCAATTAGTATGTTTTGATGAAATATAGGTCCTCATGAAACGATTTAATTCTCGGAAAAGTCTCTCAGTCGCGTTACATTGTGGACTAAACCTCGAAATAAATATACTTTTAATGTTATTGTCCTTCAAGAAATTCCTCCATTTGTACCCAGAGTAGTATGCTGCATTATCTGACAGAATTGCTTTAGGTTTTCCCACGTGCGTCAGGTAATCACTTGAGAATCTTCGTATTATAGCACTTGCAGTGGCGGATTTTAAAGCATAAAGTTTAACATGTTTAGAAAATATATCGTAAAAAGCTAAGATATATTTGACGCCTCCAGAGCTTGCTGGATGCGGTCCACTGATGTCAGTACACAGAATTTCCAGGGGTTTACTAGGTAAAATAGAATGTAAATCTGTTTTTGTGGATAAATTCTGAGGTTTTGATTTTTGACATATGACACATGTTTTCAGTTCCCTGTAAATTTTTCTTCTCATATTGCTAAAATAACAGTATGTACTGAGCTTCGCTAAACACTTTTTTGTCCCATAATGACCCCAAACTAAGTGTGTGTGCCAAATTAAATTACGTTCAGACTCTTTGGGAATGCATACACACCAGTTAGTAGCATTTGGATGTCGGCGGTAAAATAGCACATCATTGTGTAACTTGTAATACTTAGTCAAAGGATGATTGTGTTTTTCTACCAGTAATGTTATTATTTTATACCAGTGAGGATCAGATTTTTGTAATTCAGCCATGTTTCTGCACATATCAATATAATATTGGTGATACTGCTTATCTTGCATTAAGAGAATCCTGTAGTCATTTATATTTTCTAAGTCACTGTTGGTATCATTCATACCTTGTGGAAGTCTAGACAAAGTGTCTGCAATGGTGTTGTCCTTACCTCTTATGTACTTAATTTCAAAAGAGTAGTTCTGAAGTGTAACTGCCCATCGTGATAGTCTAGGATGTACAAGTTTACAAGTTAACAAAAATGTCAGGGCCTGGTGATCGGTGTAAATTACTGTATGTTATCCAAATAAATAATAATTGAATTTCTTGAATGCCCATACTATGGAAAGTGTTTCTAACTCAGTAGTGGAGTATGTACGCTCACATTCAGTTAGAGTGCGACTCGCAAACCCAATAATTCTTATCTGTTCCTCCTCTTTATTCTTTACAACTTGAAATAAGCAACAGCCCAAGCCAGTACGTGAAGCGTCACAAGTCATACAAAAATCTAAATTGAAATCTGGATGGCTCAATATGTTACCATTCACTAAAGCATGTTTAATTGTATTAAAGTCATTCTGGCACTGTTCCGACCAGATCCAAACTTGATTCTTTCTGAGTAGATTTAGCAGATGTTTACTGTTCAAAAGTGGTTGTGGCAAAAAACGTCTGAAAAATGAACATAGCCCAAGGAATGATTTTAACTGCTTTTTAGTTCGAGGGCTAGGAAAGTTTCTGATAGCATCTAATTTACTGGGATCCGGACGTATGCCCTGTGAATTAATGATATGTCCTAAGTACTTTATCTCACTGCAACCAAACTTTGATTTTCTAAGATTGGCTGTGACTCCAGCTTGTGCAAATTTTTCTAAAATTCTTTGAAGTGTGTCAACGTGTTCATTCCAGGATTGTGTAGCTATCAGTATATCATCTACATAGTGTGTGACTGTCTCAACTAAATCGTCGCCAAGCACGGTATCCAGGGCTGTAATGAATACCCCAGAGCTGACATTCAGTCCGAAGGGTAGAATACAAAACTGATAGGTTCGCCCCCCGAACATAAATGCAGTATATTTCCGTGAATCAGGAGTGATACCCACCTGCCAAAACGAATTAGCGAGATCTATTGTGGAAAAATATTTTGCATCTAGAAATTTCTGTAATTGCTCTTCTAAATTTTCAGGTTTTGTGTGAACCGGTAAAATTATTTCATTAATAGCTCGTGCGTCTAACACTAACCTAATGCTTCCATTTGATTTTTTGACAACAAGTAGAGGACTACAGTAAGGTGAGGTGGATGGTTCAATGACCTTCCAGTCTAACATTTGTTTTAATTCTTGCCACACAGCAGGTCGTTGAGATAACGGTACGTTATATGTCTTATGGTAGAAGATCTTGTGAGGCTTAACTTCAATCTTGTACACATACGTGTTGATAACACCTAATCGTTTGGTAAAAACTTGTAAATATTTGGATAACACTTCCTGTAGTTTTATACGTTCATGTACACTGAGAGCTGTAGCTTCACTTATCTTATGATCAAGCAATGTTTTCAAGTCCATTAGCTCTGCGTCAGATGAGTGTGTTTGCATGTCTTGAATGTCTTTGTCAAGTACTAACTGAACCTTGTACCCTGTACCGTGTTTGTCATGCTTTAGAGTTCTCCTGTCCAAATCAATAATAATTACCCTGCTTTTATCATTTAAAATACATTTACCTTTGGAGAAGTCTATAATGCAGTCCTTCTCGCTCATAATATCTATTCCTAATATGCAATTAGTCACAAGGTTTTGTACAACCAGGAATGGCCATTGTACGGTTCCATTACCTATTTTTACGTTTACAAAAACTTGCTTCGTAACCCGACATGACTTATTACCTAGTGCAGTAGTTATTTTACAGTTTTGGGCAGGAAAGTCAGGCACAGGTTCCAATTCACACATCTTTTTATAGAAATTAAAAGATAAAACGCTCACAGCTGCACCTGTATCTAGGATAATAGTAGTTGGAATCCCACCTACTACACCAGTAGTGGATGCTAAAACAATTTCATTTGTGTTTAAACGACATTGTGTACCGTCTTGTAAAAGTTCATCTGATATATTGTTATTGTGGTTGTATCTTATAAATAAAACAGGTAGTTTTTGTTTAGAATTACTCGGCATATCATTATTCTGTTGTTCAAGTGTGGTGTCAAATAACTGATTAACATTGAAGCCGCCCCCCAAGGATTCTTCAGCCACGACCTGGGGCAAATTAGTGACTGTTTCTAGTTTGTTGGATTAGCATTTGTACTAGGTACTGACACAGATTGAGGTTGTGCATCAGGTGTCATTTCTATTATATTCACATTCGGATATTGCCTATTATGATCTCCAAACTTTTGCGGTTGTTGTTGCTGTTGCGCATTATAACTTACCTGTCGGTCGTAAGGTATGCTCCAATTTTGTCCTGATGGCTGCTGTGGTAAAGCAGAGTTTGAATGAAAGTACTGATCGTTACGAGTCCAACCTTGATGCTGTCTTGGCTCGTAGTTATTATTATTTCTATTTCTGTTTGTGTTTTTGTTATTACCTTTGTATCCGTTGTTACCGTTGTAGTTATTACCGCGGTGCCTTTTGTATGGATTGCCGCATGAAATGTTATTACTGTTGTAACTATTGTTTGTATTGGAATACGCGTGTTGATTTTGATTTCCGTACTGAGACGGCATGTGAGTTTGCTGTTTTTGTTGTACCGCGTATCCAACTGTGGGCGCGCCAGAATTGTGTTGGCAAGCCTGCATGTTTTGCATACCACTAGTGTAAACATTGTGGTTGATGTTTTGCCGCGCGGAGCGCTGATCTTCAAGTAACATGTAAACCGAATCTAAAGCTGTTAAAAAATAATTTGAATCGTCATCCGGGATATGTAGGAGTTTCTCTTTAATGTTGAAAGGCAGTTTGGCCTTCAACGCACGGAGTATATCTCGCGTTGCGACTGGTTCGTCTAAAAAGTGTCCCATGTTCAAGTATTTTTCAAAATATCTGCGTAAGTTACCATTTTTACTGTTAAAAGTTTCAGGTTCTAAAATTTGTCTTCTGAGTCGCTCCTGAACGGATTGCGACCAGAATTTGTTCAGAAAAGCACGCTCAAACTCACTGTACGTGGTACATACGTCAGCTTGACTGTATGCCCAGACAGCTGCATCGCCTTGGATGTAACCGACAATATATGAAATCTTTTTCCGGTCACTCCAAGTGCGTGGAAATGCGTTACTAAAAGATTTGAGAAAAATCACCGGATGAATGGTTCGTTTTTCTGGGATAAAAATCTGAAATTGCCTGTGTTTCATTAAGCTTTCGTCTTCCTTTGCATTATGATATGGATTTGTCCCACTGTAATTACTGCTATGTCCAGCTGGCGAGTAATTACGATAATGTTGCTGTGGTTTACCATGATAATAGCTTGTGTTTGTGTTTGCACATCGTGGTATGTGTTGTAGTTGTGGTGTGTTTTGTTCTTGTGTGTTTGTCGTGTTCGGTATGTGTGTGTCATACTCGAATGTATATTGGTTCCTGAACTGTGCATTTTGACTGATATTTTCGTTACATTCAGACTGTGGTCGATCGGTGAATTGTCTCATGGGTGCAGTGACGGATTGTACTGCGTCACTGATCAGCTGTTTGTTATTAGCAATGTATTGCGCTACGGAGTCGTGCACAATTGTTGGTAAATTTTCACGTAAGCATCTATCAAAATGTTTGTCTTTGCTAACTACCCAATCATGAAATTCTTTATTAATATTTTGAAAATGAGCTGTGGCATCAGATTGTAAGATGTCAGTCAGGTGTTGTTCAACATTGTCAAATTTATTCTGTACGTCAGTAATTCGTTTTTCAAGGTTGTCATGTACTGAAGGATATGTTTGAATTTGTTCAGTAAGAACTTCACACGTGACATTAAGGTTTTTTACTTGTGTCTGTAAAAGTGCTACGTCAGTTGTAGTCTTTTCTTGTCTCGTATTAAGCTGGGAAAATTTAGTACTGAGTTCAGTCATCTGTTTGGTCAGTGTGGCGTCTATAAGTTCCACACGCTTACATAAAGTGTCATTAGCTGTCTTGAGTGCTATGAGATCAGATTTGATTCCGTCATTTTGTGACTTTAACTGTTCATTTTGTGTCTTTAAGGTTGCCATGTTTTCGGCGTTCTGTTTCATAAGCATTTGTAACATGTCGGCAATGTTTGCCGTTTGCAAGGTCTCTACCCCCCCCCCCCCCCCCCCCCCCGCGTCATTAGACGTGACGTCATGCATTAACATGGGCTCTGATTGCGACTTTGAAATTTTTGTGGTAGAAGGCCTATTGTCAAAATTTTCGTCAACACTTGCGTCAATGTTTGATGAATCGTCACTACCGGTTGCTGTCGTAAAGTCATTTTCTAACATTTGTCTCTCGTCCGAGTCGGATTGCGTCTGAATAGTACGTCTTTGCTGTTCCATTTTTGCGTATTGTTTTCTAGTTATTACCATGCCACACGTGATATATGTTTCAAGAAAATATTTGACACTGATTTTAAAATAAAATGCAGTTGAGCATGAATCGGTCGTAGCAACAATGGCTGTCTGTTAATTTAAAAATGTAAACTGAATTTGAGATTATTGGTAATGGCTGCTGGCCATGTTACATGATATCGTACAGAAGTCGGCCATATTGTACACTCGTGTATTGGTATTGTTGCATACGTTATTGTTTAGGGAAAAGTACTGAGAATGAAATTTATCACTGAAACTGTTATGCGGAAAAGAAACACTACAGAATTTTACTGAAAAAGCTAATACACTGAATTATACGTCTGGTCAAGCCTGCTAATGCAAAGATGCTGCGTCTTACCTTATTTTGCTGGAAGCTTCTTTGCGTCTTCCCGCTAAATTTTATAACTGGCAAATATCTTCTGATTTTTGTTATTTCTCATATAGTCAAGTCCAGGTCCAGAAAGTTGATTTTTCACATGAAACAAAGAGAACAATGTAACAAATGACAAAATAACAAGTCCGACACGCAGTCGCCAATATAAAATTAATAAAATAAAATAAAATAAAATATTAATTATTTTATCTGTATGATTGTCTCTCCTATGAGTCGTCAGGTTTTAATTATTCGGTATCAGACGCTTGACAATTGCTTTTTCGTAAAGACAATGTTACTCGTAGTTGACCGTGAAATAAAACTGAATAATCGGACTTCGTAATTAAATCGTTTCCAAAGACTGCTGCGGTAGGTGCGGACTCATAATCTAAATCTCAATTTTACAATAATTTGCCAGCCATGCCAAAACGTCGTACAGAGGTGATTGTCTACTAAACAAAAAATTTACACAGTTAGTTAAATCAGATATATTCAATGAATAAGCCTACAGTTCATAATCCTACTTACTTTTATAAATATAAATTCTTTTCAGAATCGAGTGCCTAGTATGGTTGCAACTCGCAGTAATTTTCTATAACATGAAATATGGCGGTGTGCCAGACAATAAACTAAAATACGTGCTTCTCGCACCACTTCAACCAGAGCTCTCTTTCTTAATCAAACATACGAGTAACGAAATTGTGCTTTTGTTTTATCAGCGATACAGCGCTGCAGTTGTGTGCCATAGGCTTTATTTATTTGTCACTGATTATTTATTTAATTAATATTTCGCGTTTCCGAGGAAACTCACGCTCGGCATGCAAATGTGCCTTTATACCCTTCTTCCTTCCTTTCTGCTTAATGTGAATCTTTCTGTTGCTGAATGTATGTGATGTATTCTATATTTGTGGCATTGTGGTCATGTATGTGTATTGAGTGCTTAATCATTATTATTATTATTAGTATTATTGTTATTATTATTGCTATCACTGCTATCATCAGCATTAGTGCTTGCGGCTGCAGCAGTACAAGTAATGCCAGTGTTAACGCCATCAGGTGATAGTCGGTATAATTTACGCACAATGCCACTGCAGACTCTCAGTTCATTTTAATACTATTTGTCATATTAAAAATGCTATTTCTTAGGTAACTATTATGTAGCAGGAAGTGTACGTGTGAAACCATGGTCCGATGTAACTCAGGGCCTCATCGCCGAAATCAGATCGGGTTAAATAAATAAAAAATCCCTTTATATGTATCCGGTAACACGAAGGACTTGAAAAAATAAGTTACACAAACCATCCCACGCTAAAATCATTGCGCAACAATGTGACGCATTGTCAGAAGAGCGTGCTACTCTGGGTTTCCTGCAAAAACGCTTCTACTGCGGTACGGTTAACAGGTGCGTAACAGTGTGGGAGTCACATGGCGCGTCAGTTGGAGACGTAACAGCATAGTTCAAGTACGCGGGACAGTGCGAAACGTCAGACTCACCTTGAAATTCTGGCGGTATGTGGACCAAAGGCAGTGCCGCGTCCGGTGGCTGTGAAATTCGACCAAGGCTGCACAGACGTCGTTATTGCTATCGGGAAAGAAGGCCTTCGAAATCGATCATGAGAACACTGTCCCGCTGATCAAAGAGCTGATTCGTGGTAATTGGAGATTTTCTGACAATGAGGAACATTGACCGAGGAGCGATTTCTATCGTCGAGAAAGTGAACAACTGGTGTAACTTTCCGACCTTTGTTCATAGAGACTTGGTGACTATGTTGGAAAACAATGTGATGCATTGTGTCACCTTGGAGTGTAATGTGGCACTCATTAAAAGTCAGGTGCTTACCATATTAATGTGCAATTTACTTTTTGAAGTTCCGTCTTGATTTTATTGTTTATAAAGTGAAAAGTGAAAGTTCTATAAAACAATAGCCGGCGCGTAGTAGATGCGGAAATAGCGAAGACTGCACGAAGACTGTCGAAATTCTAATGGTGTTATTTAGTGTGATAGTAAGTGAGTGTCTGCTTTGTCCGGGAGAGATTGTCACCTGTGCTGAGGTTGTTACTACTCTTTGAAATTATGTGCGGTAAGTTAATCGGTACTTGAGACAGAGGGCTGGGACTTAGTAATTACGCCATATTATTAATGAATTTTGTGCCACACATGTACCTAGAGTTATTGTAGGCAAAGTCAAGATTGTCTTGGGCAAGTTGTCGGTTTAAAAGCACACTGCATTACGAACAAGAAGCTGATGTGTCGTTCAATTGTTGGAAACATTGGTAACTATGAAGATCAGAAATGGAAAGCAAAGAGGAGTCAGAGAAACAAGTTGCCTGCACTAGAGACTGATTTTTGAAAGCGAAGTTGTGGGATTTCCAAACTGCAGCGTGTATCAAATATTAACATAAGAGACGCTGTGGACGTCGATAAACCAACAGTACTCACCATAGAGGCGAAACGTCTAAAATGGTGTGGACATATAGAAAGAATGAACAACAGCCAATGGCCAAATCATGGCGTGGCAGTGGGCAACCTAGGAGGACCTGGGATCGAGATGTCCGGGACACGAATGGTGGCAGAGAAATACAAGAAAGAGAATGCCTTGATAAGAGTAAGAGGAATACGGGAAGCGAGAAGTGACGCCACCTGTAGATTACTCGCAATATGCTGACGATGGCCTTCTGTTGCACGCACTTGTCATAACTTCCACCACACACAAATCGAGTTCTTTCAGGACAATGAGCGCCACAACGGTGAAGGTCAACAAGGGACGTATGTACTCGAGACCAAAGGCAGGTCTGACCAACGCCATTTCAGAATTTAGTAACCGTAAAACTACTACTTCCAAACAGTGTCATCTCCCAGTATGGCGTATCCGTTGTATAATTCTGCGTATATGTCAGTACAGCCTTTGCGTAAGGTGTTAGAGCAGTTGTATAGCCGAGGTAGCTAGCACAGGCATCCGAGAAAACCATTCTGAACATTCCGAGGGAAATTTCGCATTCCAAAGCCTGCAATGTAATATAAGGCGCATTATGATACTTTAATGAATGGTTAACTCCTGAACTGCTTAACGTTTATTATTCTAAGCTTATTTCGGTGTTACTGTCATTTTCTAGTACAACCTGCAATCATTACACATCGTATAGATGTCGTCAGTTAGATGTTATTTTTCACAGAACGTGTACAAAGGTATACTTGCGTTAAGTTCTTCATAACGTACGTACATACCGCATTTGTATCTGGTCGCTATTTTCTTGCTGTATTATATTATGAAGTAGTATGTATTTTTCATAATATTTCGGCAGATGTTTCTATTTTGACAGTTTATTAACTTGATCCACGTTTACTTACGTTAAGCTGTTACAACGTTTAAATAATTTACGGGAAGGCAGCAGAGTGTCGTCGTGGAAAGGAGCACACACTGCCACTTTCGAGCGAAACAGCAGCAGGTAAACGCTTTGCAAGAGAATTTAAAACCTTGGTTTGCAGAGAAACTCCAGGAAGATAAAACCACACACACACACATTCACGCATAAATACAGACAAATACTGTAAATATTACTGCCATCACAAACCATAAATGGCTGACGTAAGATGTGTGTTATATATCCGGAGTTTCTCTGCAAACCGAGGTTTTAAAGTCCCTTGCACAACGCTTACTTTCTGCAGTTTTACATTGACACTGGGAGGTTTTGCCCCTGTCGAAACATCGGCGGTTGTGTATAGCGTCAGCCGGCTGTATTCCAGTAAGTTATTTGAACACTGTATACACCGGGAGAAACTCTGTTATCACATTGTTATAACCCATTAATATAATGGATCTGTATATGTTCGTAATTTTCGTGCTGTCTTATACTGCTAATAATTACGTATTTTTCGTAAGATATGACAGTTGGTTCTATACTGACAGCTTTATAGCTTGATCCAGAGATGCTGTGTCTTTACATTTGTTTATCTATCTCATAGACACATTGCTTTGAATTGTTTGTGTAATCTTTGGTCTATGCTGTAATATGGTTAGTCGTTTCAAAGAGCTAATAAAATTTTCTAAAAAGTGATTATACGTTGGGTCTGTTTGTTCGTTCAGAACACCTTGTGGACTGTTTTTTATATGGAATTAAATTTCCATTTCTCTAGAATATCCATGCTGATTCCTTTTGAAATTTTATATAGTATTTTGTATACTAGATTCTTGTTTCGATGTCTTCTTTCTACATCTAAACACCCATAAAAGAGAAAACATCGAAAAGCAATCCATATATTTCAGGAAATTCCATAAGGAATCAGCATCAACATCCTAGAAGAAATTGAAATGTACCTACATATAAAAAACAAGCCGCAAGATATTGTAAACGAATAAACAGACTTGAAATATAAACACTTTTTAGAAAATTTGATTAGCTTTTTGAAATGACGAACCATACTACAGAATATACCAAAGATTACAGAGAGAAAAAAATATAAATCACAGTATCTGTGATACACACAAAAAATGTAAACATACAGCATTTGTTATCAGGCTATAAAGCTGTCACCATGGAGCCAACTGTCAAATCTTACGAAAAATAAGTAATTACTCACAATATAAGAAAGCAGGAAGCTTAGGAACACATAAAAATCCGGTACATAATTACGTTATAATAACTTAACGTAAGTAAACACGGCTTAAAATAATAAGCTGGCAAAATAGGACCAAATGTCTGGTCTTATGAGAGTTACATACACGTTCATATTACAAGACAGCAAGAATGTAGCGACAACATAGATTCAGTACGTACGTGCATTATGAACAGCTTATTGTAAGTATAAGTTTGTTGACATTTTATATGAAGTATCATCTAATTGACGACAACTATACTGAAATCGGAAAGTACCAAGATCATGGAAATGAGATGGAAGGACTCTTGGACAATAACATTTATCTCAATGTAATTTTTTGGGTAACAGCAGGTCCCCTTCAAAATATAGTTGGCAAAACTGAAGTTGATTTGACATTGCAAACATGAAAGCGTTCGAAATGGTAAATGAGACAGCTCTTTTGTTACAATAGTAATAACCTCAAACCAATGTTGGCATTCTTAAAAATTTTAAAACAGTTTTAGATAAAGTTCTTCATGACATTACTTACAGTAAACGTAGACCAATGATGCAATGTGTACTAAACATTACAGGGAAAACTTGTGCGAAGACAGTTCACCAAAAGCCTCTTGGCTTTTCTTTACAATGCCAGTCAGACAACATAAGATATCGGCTTGAGCACCGACAGCCAGGACGCACGACCGCAAACAAACAGTAAGCCGCGCTAGGAAATGCTGGAGAGCTGTGCACCCAAGGTAAGTGTCTGACTGGATTATACTACAAATAAAGTTATGGTTTAACCATGATTGCACCTAAAGATCGTTTCCTATAAGTTGATACTCCATAGGAAATAAGCTTCGCGAACTGAGAACTACAGAAAAGAACCTGTAACTTGTTCGAGGAAGGAGTATAATAAACAATTCGCTAGTTGGTTGGTTGACAGGTTGACAAATAGCGAGGTCATCGGTACTATCGGATTAGGGAAGGAAATCGGCCTGAAGCGAGCTAGGGAACTCACGGAAAACCTGAATCAGGATGGCCGGACGCGGGTTTGAGGAGTCGTCCTCCCGAATGCGAGTCCAGGATCTTGCCATTAACTGGAGCTCACAGCATGCTTAAAATGGCTGGAAAATAGTGATATCAGAGTCCCACAGCTTCTAAAACACACTGAAAACAAATATTAAAAGTTAGAAACAACTTGTTTTCTTACATAATAATTTAAAAACAAAAACATTAAAAAAAAACAACTAAACAAGGCAAAGGCATCTCACATGGATATCGCTGACAACTGGGCACGTCACATAACGATAACAATATTAACCTTGGCAAATTCTGAGAGAGAGAACGCTGGCCATCTGATTAAGACAAGTTACTTCGAAACCACACAGAGCTGACAAGGCAATAGACTATTCCTAAAATCAAATAGCGAAGTAATAAGGCGTGCATGACGACTCATTGAAATTGAACATCTGTTCAAACAGCATGCGGAGCGGAGAATCGGTGCACTGAGCTGAGCAACAAGTTGCGCACAACATAAGCGACCTCCGGCCGTTCTGCCGAGCGGTTCTAGGCGCTTCAGTCCGGAACCGCGCTGCTGCTACGGTCGCAGGTTCCAATCATGCCTCGGGCATGGATGTGTGTAATGTCCTTAGGTTAGTTAGGTTTAAATAGTTCTAAGTCTAGGGGACTTATGACCTCAGATGTTAAGTCCCATAGTGCTTCCCATAGTGCTCAGAGCCATTTGAACCATTTTGGACATAAGCGAACAAGATCTTTGCCTTCTGCCCCGTCTTCGAGAAGGAGAGGGAACGACGTCGTGCCGATCCGCACCGCGAGTCCTTTGCTCGAAGCACGGCAGCTGCTTTCGGCTGTACACTGCGCGAAAAACTCCCGTCAACTGCCTGCTCCTCACTCTTCGGAAGCCTCCAACTAGACGCGACTGTAGAGGCCGATTTTTAAGACTAGGCGAGGCAGCGATAACCGCACAAGGGAGTAATCCGCACCCCCTGGCGAGACCCCAGATAAAAGTTATGAATAGGGAAACGAGCGGCCACTTTGCAGATGTTCTTTCTGAAATACCATCTAATTGACGACACCTACACTACTGGCCATTAAAATTGCTACACCAAGAAGAAATGCAGATGACAAACGGATATTCATTGAAACAAATACACTATACTAGAACTGATATGTGATTACATTTTCACGCAATTTGGGTGCATAGATCCTGAGAAATCAGTACCCAAAACAACCACCTCTGGCCATAATAACGGCCTTGATACGCCTGGGCATTGAGTCAAACAGAGCTTGGATGGCGTGTACAGGTACAGTTGCCCATGCAGCTTCAACACGATACGACAGATCATCAAGAGTAGTGACTGGCGTATTGTGACGAGCCAGTTGCTCGGCCATCATTGACCAGACGTTTTCAGTTGGTGAGAGATCTGGAGAATGTGCTGGCCAGGGCAGCAGTCGAACATTTTCTGTATCCAGAAAGGCCCGTACAGGACCTGCAACATGCGGTCGTGCATTATCCTGCTGAAAAGTAGGGTCTCGCAGGGACCGAATGAAGGGTAGAGCCATGGGTCGTAACAGATCTGAAATGTAACGTCCACTCCTCAAACTGCCGTCAATGCGAACAACAGATGACCGAAACGTGTAACCAATGGCACCCCATACCATCACGCCGGGTGATACGCCAGTATGGTGATGACGAATACACGCTTTCAATGTGCGTCCACCGCGATGTCGCCAAACACGTATGCGACCATCGTGATGCTGTAAACAGAACCTGGATTCATCCGAAAAAATGACGTTTTGCCATTCGTGCACCGAGGTTCGTGATGCAGCGTCAAGGGTAACCGCAGTGATGGTCTCCGAGCTGATAGTCCATGATGCTGCTGCAAACGTCGTCGAACTGTTCGTGCAGATAGTTGTTGTCTTACAAACGTCCCCATCCGTTGACTCAGACGTGGCTGCACGATGCGTTAAAGCCATGCGGATAAGATGCCTGTCATCTCGACTGCTAGTGATACGAGGCCGATGGCATCCAGCACGGCGTTCCGTATTACTCTCCTGAACCCACCGATTCCATATTCTGCCAACAGTCATTGGATCTCGACCAACGCGAGCAGCAATGTCGCGATACGATAAACCGCAATCGCGATAGGCTACAATCCTGCCTTTATCAAAGTCGGAAACGTGGCGGTACGCATTTCTCCTCCTTACACGAGGCATCACAACGTTTCACCAGGCAACGCCGGTCAACTGCTGATTGTGTATGAGAAATCGGTTGGAAACTTTCCTCATGTTAGCACGTTGTAGGTGTCGCCACCGGCGCCAACCCTGTGTGAATGCTCTGAAAAGCTAATCATTTGCATATTACAGCATCTTCTTCCTGTCGGTTAAATTTCGCATCTGTAGCACGTCGTCTTCGTGGTGTAGCAACTTAAATGGCCAGTAGTGTATATACCGCTACTACATATGTGATAGCAGGTCGTACTAGAAAATGGCAATAATACCGAAATAAGTTTGTAATACGAAAGGACAATAAGCGTTAAGGAGCCAACAGGAATTAACCTTTCATCAGAATGCCCTTCCGAGAGACACCGATTCCTTTCGATCAGCACCGATACACAATATGCGTTCGAGTCCTTAGGTATTTGCTCACTCGTATCCTATGTAATCATTTTTCACCAAGTCACGCTGCTCGTGAATGAAACTGTTTCGCACTCCACGAGTGATTCACGGGAAAGATTTACCGGAACTGGTCGCCATCACGCCGTGTTCTGGGAACAGCTACGTCCTCAGACGGAGGTCCTCGCCGCCACGCAATTTACCGAACACGCGGCAGCAAACGGGGTCCCCGCGCAGTTTAAACTCGCGACACTTGCTGAGGTTGCAGGTCGCCGCAACGTGAGCAAACTTGCGCCCGCGGCCCGCCCAGATCGGAATCTCCGACTCGGAGAAAGTGCCGACCGGCCTCAGTCGGCGGCGCGGAATACCATTATGATTTCCAGAGCGCGCTCGGACATAACGCTCGTGAGGTCATTAAGGCAGCTCCGCGCGGCGTACGCCGCTGCAGATGCGGATCGCGCGCGGGCAACGCGGCTGCCAGCGCCAATTGAATTGCACAACGCCGACGTCCGTCCGTCCGTCCGAGCCGACGGCGGCATCGGAGCCGTGGCTGCTCGGTTGCCGAGCACAAAGCCGCAGGGGCCGTGTGACCTTGGCCTCAGGCGAGCACGCCGAACACGCAGCGCTGCAGAGAGCCGGCGCCGGCGTCGGGGTCAGAGGTCACCCGCACAGACCGCTCATCCAGCAGCAGCGCCCGTCAGGCGACTGTTTCAACTCCGCACGCAGAGCGGCGCAGCGCAGAGCCTGCTACTTTGTTGCAGGGCCTCGTGCACGGCACTCGATTACTCCTAGCGTTCCCTAACGCCGCGTTGGACGTGGATGTGCAATCAAACACTCGCAGTATCTAAACCACTTACTGAACTGTTTCGGTTATGCGTCAGTCCAAGCCGTGAATCAACGAGTAAAAGGAGTCGTATCTACACAACTGGCCATTAAAATTGCTACACCATGAAGATGACGTGCTACAGACGCGAAACTTAACCGACAGGAAGAAGATTCTGTGATACGCAAATGATTAGCTTTTCAGAGCATTCACACAAGGCTGGCGCCGGTGGCGACACCTACAACGTGCTGACATGAGGAAAGTTTCCAACCGATTTCTCATACACAAACAGCAGTTGACCGGCGTTGCCTGGTGAAACGTTGTTGTGATGCCTCGTGTAAGGAGGAGAAATGCGTACCATCACGTTTCCGACCTTGATAAACGTCGGATTGTAGCCTATCGCTATTTCGGTTTGTCGTATCGCGACACTGCTGCTCGCGTTCGTCAAAATCCAATCACTGTTAGCAGAATACGAAATCAGTGGGTTCAGGAGGGTAATACGGAACGCGGTGCTGGACCCCAACAGCCTCGTATCACTAACAGTCGACATGACAGGCATCTTATCCGCATGGCTACAGCCACGTCTGGATCCCTGAGTCAACAGATGGCGACGTTTGCAAGACAACAACCATCTGGACGAACAGTTCGACGACGTTTGCAGCAGCATGGACTATCAGCACGGAGACCGTGGCTGCGGTTACCCTTGACGCTGCATCACAGAGCCCGCATCTCGTGGTCGTGCGGTAGCGTTCTCGCTTCCCACGCCCGGGTTCCCGGGTTCGATTCCCGGCGGGGTCAGGGATTTTCTCTGCCTCGTGATGGCTGGGTGTTGTGTGCTGTCCTCAGGTTAGTTAGGTTTACGTAGTTCTAAGTTCTAGGGGACTGATGACCATAGATGTTAAGTCCCATAGTGCTCAGCGCCATTTGCATCACAGACATGAGCGCCTGCGATGGTGTACTCAACGACGAACCTGGAGGCACGAATGGCAAAACTTCATTTTTTCGGATGAATCCAGGTTCTGTTTACAGCATCATAATCGTCGCATCCGTGTTTGGCGACATCGCCGTGAACGCACATTACAAGCGTGTATCCGTCATCGCCATACTGGCGTATCACCCAACGTGATGGTATGGGGTGCCATTGGTTACACGTTTCGGTCACCTCTTGTTCGCATTGATGGCACTTTGAACAGTGGACGTTACATTTCAGATGTGCTACGATCCGTGGCTCTACCTTTCATTTGATCCCTGCGAAACCCTACATTTCAGCAGGATAATGCACGACCGCATGTTGCAGGTCCTTTCTGGATACAGAAAATGTTCGACTACTGCCCTGGATAGTACATTCTCCAGGTCTCTCACCAATTCAAAACGTCTGGTCAGTGGTGGCCGATCAACTGGCTCGTCACAATACGCCAGTCACTACTCTTCATGAACTGTGATTTCGTGTTGAACCTCCACGGGCAGTTGTACCTGTACACGAATCACTCTGAGCACTATGCGACTTAACTTCTCAGGTTATCAGTCTCCTAGAACTTAGAACTAATAACACCTAACTAACCTAAGGAGATCACACACATCCATGCCCGAAGCAGGATTCGAACCTGCGAACGTAGCGGTCACGCGGTTCCAGACTGAAGCACCTAAAACCGCACGGCCACACCGGCAGGCACCTGTACACGCCATCTAAGCTCTGTTTGACTCACTGCCCAGGCATATCAGGGCCGTTATTATGGCCAGAGGTGGTTGTTCTGGGTACTGGTTTCTCAGGATCTATGCACCCAAATTGCTTAAAAATGTAATTACATGTCAGTTCTATTATAATATATTTGTCCAATGAATATCCGTTTATCATCTGCATTTCTTCTTGGTGTAGCAATTTTAATGGCCAGTATGGTATATAACTCTCTATTCGAAACTGTTGACTAATTTCAAGCCAGTATTCATTATAAACCGGCCCGGTAAATTAGACAACAGGTACGCTGAAGAACCACAGAAACTGGTACACCAGCCTAATATCCACTAGCGCACCAGCGAGCGCGCACAGGTGCTACAACACGACGTGGTATGGACTCGATTAATCTCCGAAGTAGCGCTGGAGGGAAATGACACCGTGAATCCTGCAGTGCTGTCCATAAATCCGTAAGAGTATGAGAAGGTGGACATGTCTCCTGAACAGCCGTTGCAAGCGCAAGCGTTTAAACTCAGAAGAGTGTTGATGGATCCACTTCGTAGCAGTTTTGGACGTGTGGGGTGTCGCATTGTCCTGCTGGAATTGTCCAAGTCCGTCGGAATGCACAATGGACATAGATGGATGCAGGTGATCAGACAGGATGCTCAAGTACGTGTCACCTGCTAGACTCTACATCTACATCTACCTTTATACTCCGTAAGCCACCCAACGGTGTGTGGCGGAGGGCACTTTACGTGCCACTGTCATTACCTCCCTTTCCTGTTCCAGTCGCGTATTGTTCGCGGGAAGAACGACTGCCGGAAAGCCTCCGAGAGCGCACGAATCTCTCTAATTTTACATTCGTGATCTCCTCGGGAGGTATAAGTAGGGGGAAGCAATATATTCGATACCTCATCCAGAAACGCATCCTCTCGAAATCTGGACAGCAAGCTACACCGCGATGCAGAACGCCTCTCAAGCATAGTCTGCCACTTGAGTTTGCTAAACATCTCCGTAACGCTATCACGTTTACCAAATAACCCTGTGACGAAACGAGCCGATCTTCTTTGGATCTTCCCCATCTCCTCTATCAACCCGACCTGGTACGGATCCCACACTGATGAGCAACACTCAAGTATAGGTCGAACGAGTGTTTTTAAGCCACCTCCTCTGTTGATGGACTACATTTTCTAAGGACTCTCCCAATGAATGTCAACCTGGCACCCGCCTTACCAACAACTAATTTTATCTGCTCATTCCACTTTAAATCGTTCCGCACGCATCCTCCCAGATATTTTACAGAAGTAACTGCTACCAGTGTTTGTTCCTCTATCATATAATCATACAATAAAGAATCCTTCTTTCTATGTATTCGCAATACGTTACATTTGTCTATGTTAAGGGTCAGTTGCCAATCCCTGCACCAAGTGCCTACCCGTTGCAGATCTTCCTGCATTTCGCTGTAATTTTCTAATGCTGCAACTTCTCTGTATACTACAGCATCATCCGCGAAAAGCAGCATGGAGCTTCCGACACTATCTACTAGGTCATTTATATAAATTGTGAAAAGCAATGGTCCCATAACACTCCCCTGTGGCACGCCAGAGGTTACTTTAACGTCTGTAGACGTCTGTCCATTGAGAACAACATGCTGTGTTCTGTTTGCTAAAAACTCGTCGTATCTAGACGTATCAGGGGTCCCATATCCCTCCAACTGCACACGCCTGAGACCATTACAGAGCGTCCACCAGCTTGAAAAGTTCTCTGCTAACATGTAGGGACAGTGGGTTCATGACGTTGTCTCCTTACCCGTTCACGTCCATCCGCTCGATACAATTTGAAGCGAAGCTAGTCTTACCAGGGAACATGTTTCCAGTCATCAACAGTCCAGTGTCGGTTTTGACGGGCCCAGGTGAGGCGTAAAGCTTTGTGTCGTGCAGTAATCAAGGGTACCAGAGTGGGCCTTCGGCTCCGAAAGCCCATATCGATGATGTTTCGTTGTATGGTGCGCACGCTGACACTTGTTGATGGCCCAGCGTTGAAATCTGCAACAATTTGCGGAAGGGTTGCACTTCTGTCACGTTGAACAATTCTCTTCAGTAATCGTTGGTCTCGTGTTTGCAGGATCCTTTTCCGGGCGCAGCGATGTCGGAGATACGATGTTTTACCGGATGCCTGATATTCGCGGTACACTCGTGAAATGACCGTACGGGAAAATCCCCACTTCATCGCTACCGCCGAGAAACTGTATCCCGTCGCTCGTGCGCCGACTATAACACCACGTAAAAACTCACTTAAATCTTGATAACCTGCCACTGTAGCAGCAGTAACCGACATAACAACTGCGCCAGACACATGTCTCATATAGGCGTTACTGACCGATGCGTCGTATTCTGCCTGTTTACGTATCTCTGTATTTATACACGCATGCCTATACCAATTTCTCTGACGCTTCAGTGTACGTACAAGATAATGAACAAGAGAAGTACGCTATCAGTTTAAAGTATGTGGAATCTTTCAGTGGACATTAATGAGGGGTGTGTCCACCTTTCGCCTTTATCACGGTTTCAACTCTGCTCGAGACACTTTGAATGAGGTTTCTGAATCTCCGTGGAGGACTGGCACAGCTATTCTTCCTCGCCGCGCGGGATTAGCCGATCGGTCTGAGGCGCTGCAGTCATGGACTGTGCGGCTGGTCCCGGCGGAGGTTCGAGTCCTCCCTCGGGAATGGGTGTGTGTGTGTGTGTTTGTCCTTAGGATACTTTAGGTTAAGTAGTGAGTAAGCTTAGGGACTGATGACCTGAGCAGTTAAATGCCATAAGATTTCACACACATTTGAACATTTTTGAGCTATTCTTCCTCAAGAGCCGTAACCAGAGCAGACAGCGACGTGGGACACTGGGCTTTTGTGTGAGGTCTATGTCCTAGGTTATAGAACACATTCTGAGTTAGAATATAATAAATTTCCTAGAGACCGGAAAGCTTATGACGGCGACGAAAAGCATCGCTCATGTAAAATTCAGCTTGCCCTTCTCTCAGATGATTTACAGCGAATTACGGATGAAGAGCAAAATGGCAGATTGTATATTCCTATATTTACGAAAAGCATTTGGCACGGTCCCCCACCGCAGACTTTTAACGAATGTACGATCATACAGAATAGGTTACCAAATATTTGGGCGGTTCGAACATTTCTTCAGTAATGGGGCCCAGTAGGTTGTCCTCGACGGTGAAAGTTCACCAGAGTTGAGGTCATCGCCATGAGTGTCCTAGAGAAGTGTGGTACGAATGCTGTTATTTTCTATATTTGTAAATGATTTGGCGAACAGGGTGGGCCACCATCTGGGGTTGTTTGCTGATGGTGCTGAGCTGTACGGAAAGGTGTGTAAGATGAATCACTGTACCATTATACAAGATGACTTACGAATGTCGTGCTTGACATGGTCATGTCGTTTAAATGTCTTGGTGTAACGTTGCAAAGCGATATGAAATGTAACAAGCATGTGGGGACTGTGGCAGGGAAGCGGAATTGTCGACTTTGGTTTATTGGGAGACTTTTAGGAAGGTGACCTCATATACGACGCTAATGCGACCTATTCTTTGGTACTGCTCGAGTGCTTGGGATCCGCACCGGGTCAGATCAAAGGAAGGCATGGAAGCTATTCAGGAGTGTGCCGCTAGATTTATTACCGCTAGGTTCCGGGAATACGCAAGTGTTACCGAGATACTTCGGGGACTCAAACTGGTGTTCCAGGACGGGAATCAGCGGTCTATTTGGCACAATCGATGCCTTTCTAGGCTATAGTAGTCGAAATACTATCCACGTCCAAAGAAGACGAAGTAAATATTCTAGAGTTCGAATCAATAACAGCTGTCACTATGAGTGATTTAAAAGTAGATACCCTCGGAGTAGAGAAGCAACTAAAACCACTTAATAGAAGCAAGTCTTCCGGTCCAGACTATATACCAATTAAGTTTCTTTCATAGTATGCTGATCCAATAGCTCCATACTTAACCATCATATACAATCGCTCGCTTCACGGAAGATCCGTACCCAAAGACAGAAAAATTGCACAGGTCACCCCAATATTTAAGAAAAGCGATACGAGTAACCTACTAAATTACAGGCCCGTATCATTAATGTCGATATGCAGCAGGATTTTGGAACATACATTACCTCGAAGAGAACATTCTGTTGACACAGAGTCAAGACGGATTTATAAAACGTCATTCTTGTGAAATGCACGAAGTGTTGAATGCTATTGGCAAGGGATTTAAAATTGATTCCGTATTTCTAGATTTCCAGAAGACTGTACCGCACAAGTGGCTTGTAGTGAAACTGCGTGCTTATGGAATATTGTTTCAGTTTTGTCACTAGATTCGTGATTTCCTGTCAGACAGGTCACAGTTCGCAGTAATCGACTGAAAGTCATCGACTAAAACAGAAGTGATTTCTGGGATTGCCAAGGGTACTGTTACAGACCCTCTGCTGTTCCTTATCTATGTAAACGATTCAATAGACAATCTGAGCACCCGTCTTAGATTTCTTACAGACGAATCTGCCGTTGATCATCTAGTAAAGTCATCAGAAGATCGAAACAGATTGCAAAACCGTTTAGAAATGATATCTGTATGGAGAGAAAATTGGCAGTTGACCCTAAGTAATAAAAAGTGTGAGATCATCCACAGAGGTACTGAACTTCGGTTACATGATAAATCAAATCTGAAGGCCGTAAATTCAACTAAGTACCTAGGAATTAAGTTACGAACAACTTAAATTGAAAAGAACACATAGAATACGTTGTGGGAAAAGTAAGGAAAGGACTCCATTTCATTGGCAGAACACATAGAAAATGTAACAGATCTACTAAAGAGACTGCCTACGTTACGCTTGTGCGTCCTCTTTTGGAGTACTGCTGTGCGGTCTGGGTATCCCTACCAGATAGGATTAACGGAGCACATTGAGAAAATTCAAAGAAGAGCAGCACTTTTTGTACTATCCGGAAATAGGAGAGAGAGAGTCGCGGAGATGATACAGGATTTGGGATGGACATCATTTAAACAAGGGCGTTTCACGTTGCGGCGGAATCTTCTCGCGAAATTTCAATCAGCAACTTTCTCCTCGGAAAGCGCAAATATTTTGTTGAGGACGAAACGATGATCGTAATAAAATAAGGGAAATCAGAGCTCGCACGGAAATACATAGGCGTTCGTTTTTTCCGAGCGCTGTTCGACATTCGAATAATACGAATTTATTGTGAAGGTGGTTCGATGAACCCTCTGTCAGACACGTAAGTGTGATTTGCAGAACATCCATGTAGATGTAGATGTAGAGCGGATGGTAGACGGTAGATAGAGACTACTGGAAAAATTTAGAGAACCGGCATTTGAAGCTGACTGTGGAGCGATCCTGCTGTCGCCAGAAAACATTCCGCGTAGGACAAATTAGGGCTCATACGGAAACATAGAGACAGTCGTTTCTCCCTCTCTCTGTTTGCGAGTGGAACAGGAAAGGAAACGACTGCTAGTGGAACATGGTTCCCTCCGCCAAGCACCATACTGTGGCTTGCGGAGTACGTCTGTAAATGAAGAATAGATCCCAAAGGGTTCGGGTGGGAACTCCTAGCAGGGCAGTCCATTTCAGTAATGTTATTGCCCACAAAACGTTGCCTCAGAGGCGTGATGACAGGAGCCGCTGTTATGCTGACAGAAACAGACATCGTCTTCAAAATGTACGCAGTACACGATTCTGTAAAATCTACTCTAATCCTTGAGCTTTTAACCTTTTCTCGGCCGCCATAATACACCACCCCATACCGTACCATAACCTCTTCTGTATGTCACAATCCGCACACCATGTGATACAGGTAAAGTTCTCTAGGCATTTGCCAAACCCAGATCTTTCCGTCGGACCGCCACTGTATGACCCGCCACTCCACATCACTTGTTTCCAGTGATCCGTCCAATGGCGTCGATCTTCGCACCGCCTTAAGCGCCGCTTAGCGCCGATTACAGAAATAAGTGGCCTATGAGAAGCTGCTCGACCACTGTACGCTATTATAACTTGCTACTCACGGTCACTGTGGTAGTACTTTGGAGCTCTTTTTTATTTCTTTTTTTTATTTATTTACAACCACCCTCCGTAACGCTCGACGGTTCCCGTCCGTCGCCACCCGAGGCTTAGTCGCGGAAGTTTCGCTGAGTTTTCACTTCACAGCCATGTCACAGACAGTCGACTTGCGGACTTTACAAAGATTGAGATGTCCCTGGTGGATCTGTTACTCTTCGACAACCAGTGACTAGACCACTTTCGATGTAACTGAAAGATTCCTAATTTAGAGATAAACGCATTATAAAGCATTTATTTATGACCACTTCTATTAGTACTGTATTTTTCTTTTAACTTTTACGAACTTGGAAAACTTTTGGTAGAAATTTTAGAAGGGTGTTGGAAGTCATAGCTCAAGCTCTATAGTATTTTTTAGAGCTGCAAGAGAGCGCGAGATGATAACGCAAGGTGTGTCATTTGGAAGTAGAATTTCGACAGTGCACCTAAACCTCTCCGTTAGGAACTAAATATTCTGATGGCGACCAGCAAGCAGATTCGGCTACCAGTGTCGCAAGATAGTTCAGGCGCTAGCATTTAACCGAAAACCGTAGAAGATAAAGTTACTCTTTGGTGCTCAATCCGTGAGTGGACTTCTGGCTCAGGTGCACGCCACTGCACTTGGAGGGAGGGTGGCGGGGTCTACCACGTTCGCCTCGCAGCATTTTACCTCCCAGATAGACCCACGTTCCTCATTTTAATAGCGCGTTTTAACCCCTTCACAGATGGGCCTGACATCAGAGAAGAATAGTAACGGACTCCGGAAAACATTTTGTGTCATCTCGCAACACCGTTCCGAGGATAGCAACAACCGGAGTAAGGAATTGCCGTCCCACACGTAGGTTGCCGTTAACACCACAACACAGACGGCTGTGTTCACAGTTGATCGCTATGATGACTGCGAAGGGTGGACCACTGATGAACGGCATGACAGTGTCTTCAGGTGTGAATCGTGGTTCTGCACTACCTCGGATGACGGCCGTCGAGTGTGGTGGTGACCTGTGGAGAGCTCCTATTCGGAGAGGCACAGCGGATTTACACCTGGCGTCGTGGTGTAGGCAGCCATCGGGTTTGACTCCAGGACACAGATGGCAGTGACTGAGGCAACTTTGATAGCACAACGGTGTCTCTTGTGACAAGGTCTTGGTGCCGTTTTTCAATAGGATAATGCTTTTCCACATGTGACACGTGTATCTACAGCTGTCAACATGATACTAAGGTAATCCCATGGCGAGCAACGTCCAATGAATATCCGTTTATCATCTGCATTTGTTGTTGGTGTAGCAATTTTAATGGCCAGTAGTGAATTTTTTTCGTCGGCCTGTGTAACAGAACAGCCAACGGCCTTGCCGCATTGGTAACACCGGTTGCTATCAGATCATTGAAGTTAAGCGCTTTTGGGCTCGGCTAGTACTTGGGTGGATGACCATCCGGTGTGGCAAGCGCTGTTGGCAAGCGGGATGCACTGAGCCCTTGTGACGCAAACTGAGGAGCTGCTTTATGGAGAAGTAGCGGCTCCGCTCTCGTAAACTGGCGTACGGCCGGGAGAACGGTGTGCTGACCACATGCTCCTTCATATCTGCATCCAGTGTTGCCTGTGGGTACAGTCTGGAACCGCGCGACCGCTACGGTCGCAGGTTCGAATCCTGCCTCGGGCATGGATATGTGTGATGTCCTAAGGTTAGTTGGGTTTAGGTGGTTCTAAGTTCTAGGGGATTCATGACCTCAGAAGTTAAGTCTCATAGTGCTCAGAGGCATTTGAACCATTTAACGTCTGTGTGCTGAGGATGACACGGCGGCCGGTCGGTAACGTTGGCAATCATAGACTGTTCGGAAGGAGTTTAGTTCTTTTTTAGTTCTCTGTAATAGAACGGCGGTCTATTTACGACTTGAGACGTTCAAGCGTTGTATTAGCCGCTTAATGCTGGGGGGCGTCGGTGACTAATACGGCGAGAGAAATTTACGGGCCACGCGCCGCGCCGCCCCCGCCTGAGTTAGAGCGCCGAATGCGAAAGGCCGCTCACGCCGGCGGCCCGGCGTTTACCCGTGCTGTGCCTGCGACGCGGCCCCAGCCGAGGGCTGGTGGCCACGCCCCGCCCAGACCCGGCGACCGCGGAAGATCGAACCCTGGCCGCGCCGCATTCCCTCCCGGGACAGCCGGCGGTCGCGGCGAACTCACTTTCTATCTGGCTGGCCCGCGGGCTGCGGGCACACCGCGCGCCAGCGCCGACCCACTTGGGAAGCGAACCGCGGACCCGCGCCGCGCTCGACGCCGGTGATTAGGCGCGATTATGCTGCGCCGTCGTAAAACGTTTGTTTATAGCGGCGGCGCGCAGGCGCGCTGAGGTCGACCCGGTTGCGCACGGAAATTTACGATCGGCCGCAGCTGGGAGAAAAAGGAAATCGAACGGTGCGTAATGATTATGTTACTCAGAAATATTGTTTCCGAGAACCACAGCATGCTTCGTAGTGTTCTGGTCGATAGCGTCGTTTTAAGTCTGTGAAGAAATACGGCAATACAGTCATAGAAACAGTTTATGGAGTTCAGCGCTTAGAGCAGTTGTAGAAAACTGGAAGTATTAGGTGTATACAAACCTTTATTTTTACGAGGGTTGCCCAGAAAATAATGCACCGCATTATTTTCTTCAACAATTCTACAAAAAATAAAAAAAATTAACACACCGTCTACAGGCCACAAGTGGCCCATCGGGACCATCCGACCGCCGTGTCATCCTCAGAGGAAGATCGGATAGGAGAGGCATGGGGTCAGCACACCGCTCTCCCGGTCGCTATGATGGTATTCTTGACCGAAGCCGCTACAAATCGGTCGAGTAGCGCCTCAGTTGGCATCACGAGGCTGAGTGCACCCCGAAAAATGGCAACTGCGCATGGCGGCCCGGATGGTCACCCATCCAAGTGGCGACCATGCCCGACAACCCTTAACTTCGGTGATCTCACGGGAACCGGTGTAACTACTGCGGCAAGGCCGTTGTCCTCTTCAACAATTCCATATTAAACATAATGACAATTACACACAAGAGAGAATGGTGTTTTATCTACACATCCTATTTTTCCACGTAATCCCCATACCGTTCTACAGCCTTCCTCCAGCGCGAAACAAGGGCATGTATGCCCTGTCGGTACCAATCCTTGTCCTGGTGACGGAGCCAGTGCTTCACTGTGTGAATCATCTCCTCATCGTCCACAAAATGTCTCCCAAAGCCGGCCGTTGTGCCAAGCGGTTCTAGGCGCTTCAGTCTGGAACCGCGCGACCGCTACGGCCGCAGGTTCGAATCCTGTCTCGGGCATGTATGTGTGTGTTGTCCTTAGATTAGTTAGGTTTAACTAGTTCTAAGTTCTAGGGGACTGATGACCTCAGATGTTAAGTCCCATTGTGCTCAGAGCCATTAATTGCCTAAACAAATGGAAGTTCGAGGGGGCTAGGTGAGGGCTGTAAGGTGGATGGGGTAATACTGTACAACCCCGTTTTGCGATGTGTTCAGCAGTCCTCAGACTTGTCTGGCACCGAGCGTTATCGTGTCGGAGCAAAACAGGTCCTGGGTTGCGCTGGCGTCAAAGTCGCCGGAAGTGCGTCTTGAGTTTTGTCAATGTGTTGACATATGCTTCTGAATTAATGGAACCGCTTCTTGGCATCACATCGATGAGAATCGCACATTCACAGTCCCAGGACACGGCGATCATGACCTTACCGGCGGAAGCAGGTGCTTCGAAGTTTTTCTTGTGTGGGGAGTGGGAATGGCGCCATGCCATCGACTGTCTTTTTCTTTCGGGCACAAAATGGTGAACTCAGGTTCATCACAACCTGTCGCAATCTAGGACAATAGGGCCTCCCCCTCAGCTTCAAAACGTTGCGAAAAATCAAGGCAAATGTCTTTTCTGTACGATTTGTGATCCACCGTTAGATACCGTGGGACCCATCTCGCACACACTTTCGAATATGCGGATAACTGCATTCACACCTCCTTTGCTGATTGACAGGTACAGCGCCAGCTGCCGAATCGTAATGTGTCTGTCCTTGCGAACGACATCCGTTAGCTGCAACATGTCAGGTGTGACAGCCGTGGATGGTCTCCCCGACTGCTGTAAATCGTGGAGCTCCGCCGAACCGCCTTCTGGTGACCTCACCGTCCGTGGCCAGAGACTAACAGTACCTCTGTCGACAACAGATGCCCCATAGACTTTGCACAGCGTTTTTGTAAATGTACCCCACAGTTTCTTTCTCTACAGTCAGAATTTCAATGTCGGCACGTTGCCTGTAACGTACATTGCCTACAGACGCCATTTTGAAACTGTCCTGCAGCTACGCCATCTGTCGCAAAATACGGAAACTTGTCGCGCTCACTCAGGAGTCTTCAAATAATACATACGTAACGCTTCGCTTTCGTAGCATTCTTTTCGGCTGAGAAAAAAAAAATGCGGTGCATTATTTTCTGGACAACCCTCGTAATAGAATGGTGTAAAGTGATACGCTGAAAGCAGTGTCTTTCGGCAGCTACGGCCTTTTCCCACATTTCGGATAACTAACGGATTCCACGATAAAAACATTCAAGTTATTTTGGGTTGATGCCCCTGTGGAACCAGTTTTCGAAAGCGTTAAAAGACGTGAAGTATCGTCCAGAAATGTTACGCTGCGTGAATGGCAATCGGAAGGGTCGAAGTCTGGTTAACATGGCGAGTGGCAGGGTAAATGTCATCACATCCCTGTCCGTTCAAAGTCTCCCTCTCTCCTTCACAGGCGATGTGAGTGATTTCATATCTCTTAGTGACAATGTAGAAGTAGAAAGATATAAAATGTAGACTGGCAATGGCAAGGAAAGCGTTTCTGTAGAAGCGAAATTTGTTAACATCGAGTATAGATTTAAGTGTCAGGAAGACGTTTATGAAAGTATTTGTGTGGAGTGTAGCCATGTATCGAAGTGAAACGTGGACGATAAATAGTTTGGACGATAAATAGTTTAGACAAGAAGAGAATAGAAGCTTTCGAAATGTGGTGCTACAGAAGAATGCTGAAGATTAGATGGGTAGATCACATAACTAATGAGGAGGTTTTGAATAGAATTGGAGAGAAGAGAAATTTGTGGCACAACTTGACTAGAAGAAGGGATCGTTTGGTAGGTCATATCCTGAGGCATCAAGGGATCATCAATTTGGTATTGGAGGGCAGCGTGGAGGGTAAAAATCGTAGAGGGAGACCAAGAGATGAATACACTAAACAGATTCAGAAGGATGTAGGTTGCAGTGGGTACTGGGAGATGAAGAAGCTTGCACAGGGTAGAGTAGCATGGAGAGCTGCATCAAACCAGTATCAGGACTGAAGACCACAACAACAACAACAGTGACAATGTGAGATGCTACCACCCGAAAATAAAATTTACGTACGAAATAGAAAATCAGTCCCATGAATTTACTTTCCTCGACTTAATAGCTCTGACATCTCCAGGAAACACACTACGACAGGTAACATCGTTCATGCTTCTTCCCTCGTCCTACGCGCAAAGTGGCGTTTTCTCACGCTATGTTTAACTGCATGTCTGAGGTCACTCTTGCTCCCCTCTACTCTTGTCACAGAACTTAAAAACATTTCTGTCAACAAGGCTAGCTCTTACAAAAACTTTATAACGCTGAAACTAACAAGCACACACATTCTTCTTTGCTTGATTAGGATGGGTTCACTGGGAAAAGAAAATACTTTACATTTCCTTTTCTATGGGACATGTCATATCGGGTTTTCAAGCTGTTTAGCAAAACAAAACCTCAACGTAGCGTTCGCGGCTAGTAATGTCACTAAATTGCTTTTCATACATAACAATTTACTTAAAACCGACGTATATCTCAAATCTGATATATATCAAAAGCAGTGCAATGGTTGTCCGAGTTTTTGTGTAGGACAGACAGGGGGGGCTTTCAAGACCCGTTTCCGTGAGCTTCTGCCCAAGAAAAATTGCGGGAATAGCTGTAAGTCAATCTTTTCTGAAAATCTTGAAACTGAAAACACATATTTCCGCAGTCCCGCTTGACTCAATACGGTAATTTTGCATCGACAAAGGGTGCTAAATGAATCTTTTAGAAGACGTTAAAATTTATAAATATTCCTGCCTTCAGTCTAAGGATTTCCTGAATGATCAGCTCGCAATGAAAAAAGATTGTTTTTTTGGTGGTATAGCTTCTCTGTTAGATGATGTATAGTAACCTTCTTGGAGTCCAACTCTTTCATTTTACCGTTTCCATCCAGTACATACCAATATCTGTTAATCTACGAAAGATTTATTTTATTTTGTAACGTTCTTCTCCTTGCTTAGGCATGAACTACTACACTGTTTATTGTGTAACTGTCACACGCTGGCTTGCTGAAACGCCTGCCAAGGCTTACTAGCTACTGCGTACCATGTTCATTTAGCATCTCGACGACCTACAGGCACGGTTCTACTTATAAACTTAACATGTAAACACGCGGAAGGCCCCTCGTACACCTTCGTGGCTGCGGTCTCCACTGCCATCTATCGGCGCCCGACTGTAGATCACTCACATGTCTCACCTATGGACTCGCGTCCAGCCGCCGGCCTCGTCATGGGGCACTGAACAGCTTAACGTATCGCCGCTTCTTCTCCGTTGGCCCATGGTGCCACCATGAACTGTTGAAAAAATCCCTGACGAGATCACCAAGGAGCTACGCCCAAGGGCTGCTGTTCCTCCTAGACTTTACGGACTGCCGAAGGTGCACAAAGAATAGATTCCGTTACGTCCCATTGTCAGCAATACTGGTGCCCCAACGTACGTTCTCGCCAAGCACCTCAAACAACTGCTTAGCCCTTACGTTGGGAGATGTACACACCATATCCGTAACTCCGTGGATTTCCTGGGACGCATCAGCAACCTTGTGCTTAACGAATCTGACGTACTTGTGAGCTCCGACGTGGTATCTCTATTCACTAAAGTTCCGTTACAAGAATCCTTCGAACAGAAATTTGTCGAAGAGACCACAAACCTTTTCAGACATGTTCTGACATCAACCTACTTATTACTTGACGGTGAATACTACGAGCAGACAGAAGGAGTAGCCATGGGGAGTCCACTCTTACCCGTTGTCACCAATATGCACATGGAACATTTCGAGGAGAAAGCTCTTGAATTAGCACATCTAAAACCCATCTGTTTCTTTAGATACGTGGATGATACGTTCGTTATCTGGCCACATGGAAGAGATAAACTGGCAGACTTCCTCACACATCTCAACTCCAGACACGAGAATATTAAGTTCACCATGGAGATCGAAACGGATGGGATGCTCCCTTTCCTAGATGTTTTGATTAGAAAACGAGCTGACGGCACTTTGGGCCACAGCGTGTATAGGAAGAAGACGCACACCGATTTGTATCTACATGGGGATAGCTGCCACCACCCGGAACAAAAGAATGGCGTGCTCATAACGCTTGTACACAGAGCTCACACCATCTCCGACAGGGACAGTCTCCAACAAGAATTGGATCATCTGAAGACCGTGTTTCGGAGGAACGGTTACAAGGAAGGGCAAATTCGGAAGGCTCTGCATCCCACACCTGCAGCACCGGCGGAAACTGAGGATGAGCCTCAGGAGGAGGCAGCCTTGGCTATTATTCCGTTTTGTGGGGCCTTATCAGGAAAAGTTGGACGCATTTTACGTAAACACCAAGTAAAAACCATCTCCGTCCTAGAAGCAAAACCAAGAGCCTTCTTGGTAGTGTCAAGAACAACCTTGGTCTACTTAAATCAGGGGTTTATCAGATACCTTGCCAATGCGGTAGTGTACACAGAGGCCAGACCATTCGCACCATTGAGAACCGATGCCGAGAACACCAACGGCACACTAGACTGCAACAGCCCAGTAAGTCGGTAATGGCTGGGCATTGCCTGTCGGAACTCCACAGCATGGATTATGACCAAACCAAAATCCTGACACAGACTTCCAAATACTGGGACTGTGTCATCAAAGAAACCATGGAGATCAGAATAAGGGATCCGCAACTAAATCATGACAGCGGTTACATCCTTAGCAAGACGTGGGAACCCGCGATCACCCAGATTAAGAAGAAAAAGGTTTTTTTCCTAGAGTGTACAGAACGCCCAGTCCCTGAGCGGAGAAAATCTCCGACCCAGCTGGGAATCGAACCCGGGCCGTTAGGTATGACATTCCGTCGCGCTGATCACTCAGCTACCAGGGGCGGACATCAGTCCGTTAGTGAGAACCGTTTCAAAGTCTCTACAATAGGTCCAGAGATTAACCTTCACATACAGACAGTGAGTGAATGTAACAACGAGAGTGGTGGCGGCAGATCCTCCTGAACGAGAAGACCTAGGACGCAGCGCCCAGACGGCGGGAGAACGGACGCTGTACCTGGACCGCACCGACTCATAGGAAGCGCCTGAGGGAGGAGCGGGAGGTGGATTGTCCTATACAGGGTGAGTCACCTAACGTTACCGCTGGATATATTTCGTAAACCACATCAAATACTGACGAACCGATTCCACAGAGCGAACGTGAGGAGAGGGGCTAGTGTAATTGTTTAATACAAACCATAAAAAAATGCACGGAAGTATGTTTTTTAACACAAACCTACGTTTTTTTCAATGGAACCACGTTAGTTTTGTTACCGCATCAGAACATATAAACAAATACGTAATCAGTGCCGTTTGTTGCATTGTAAAATGTTAATTACATCCGGAGATATTGAAACCTAAAGTTGACGCTTGAGTACCACTTCTCCGCTGTTCGATCGTGTGTATCGGAGAGCACTGCAACATACATGCGTTTCTACAGAATGATCTGCCAACGTTGATCGAAAATGTCCCACTGGAAACGCGTCGACGTATGTGGTATCAGCATGATGGTGCACCTGCACATTCCGCAATTAACACTAGGCTGACCCTTGACAGGATGTTCGACGGCCGTTTCATAGGACGTGGAGGACGCATAAATTGGGCAGCCCGTTCTCCTGATCTTACACCTCTGGACTTCTTTCTGTGGGGTACGTTAAAGGAGAATGTGTACCGTGATGTGCCAACAACCCCAGAGGATATGAAACAACGTATTGTGGCAGCCGGCGGCGACATTACACCAGATGTACTGCGGCGTGTACGACATTCATTACGCCAGAGATTGCAATTGTGTGCAGCAAATGATGGCCACCACATTGAACATCTATTGGCCTGACATGTCGGGACACACTCTATTCCACTCCGTAATTGAAAACGGAAACCACGTGTGTACGTGTACCTCACCCATCATGGTAATGTACTTGTGCGTCAGTGAAAAAGCCCAATAAAAAGCTGTTGGCATGTGGACGTAATGTGTTGTTCCAGTCTCTTCTGTACCTAAGGTCCATCACCGTTCCCTTTGGATCCCTAAGTAATTCGGTGCTCTCCATTAAAGTTTCTAAGCCCACTAGCGTTCTCACTTGGTTTATAGGCGAGATTAATGCCCTTCATGTCTTCGGTATACAGGCTGACTATCGTCGCATGAACTGGGTACGATTTACGATTTGGCAATTTATTGTTTGCCACTCATTGTGCGTATTACCAGTTTTTTTGGGATGATTCTGTGACGGAGATACGTTGTGGTCCTCAAGCTTCACTATTTTACATTTGTATTAAGAAATCTGTTTTTACTTCTTGTGTTCAATCACTGTACATTTGTTTTTAACATACTTGTTTCACGTATGTATTTTTTTGTCAATGCTTTGTTGGACACTACCCCCCGATTCTTATTTTGACGTTGGCTAACCTGTGATTTGAGCCTGTTTCACTTCTGAAGATGACAATTTAAACTATTGAAACCGGTAAAGTGAACTAAATAAGGCTTTTTTGGGCACCTGACGACTGATTTTTTATCCTTGTTGAAATACTCGGCAGCGTCTAATGTTTGAACGAAATCATCTCCTTCACACGAATTTGTTCGGCACTTTCGAGAGACGGAATTCCTTCGCCAAGTCTCGGTGAGCACACTGCGGCGTTTCGTCTTGGAGTGCGCGACTCAGATCAGTAGTTGACCCCGTTCCAGCAGCTTACGGTACACAACTCCGACTAGGATGCACTTCGCCACGCACTTAAAAATCGTTGTCTTGGAATCGTCGTAACCAATCTCTGCACGTTGTTTTCTATACAGCACTCTCCACACACACATCTAGTAGCACCTGACGATTTCCCGCAACACATTCCTTGAGATGAGAACAAAAGTGTGACACTTCCCGCAAGTGTTGTTTTGCAGGTACAAAATCCGACATGGTCATTTGTTATTTGTAATTGTAGTCCCTAAGTATTTAGTTGAATTTACAGCCTTCAGATTTGTGTGACTTAACGCGTAATCGAAATTTAGCTGATTTCTTTTAGTACTCATGTGAATAACTTCACACTTTTCCTTATTCAGGGTCAATTGCCACTTTTCGCACCATTCAGATATCTTATCTAAATCATTTTGCAAGTCGTTTTGATCATCTGATAACTTTACAAGACGGTAAATCACAGCATCATCTGCAAACAATCTAAGACGGCTACTCAGATTGCCTTCTATGTCGTTAATGTAGATCAGGAACAATAGAGGGCCTATAACACTTCCTTGGGGAACGCCGGATATCACTTCTGTTTTACTCGATGACTTTCCGTCTATTACTACGGGTCTTTCTGACAGGAAATCACGAATCCAGTCGCACAACTGAGGCGATACTCCGTCGGCACGCAGTTTGATTAGAAGACACTTGTGTGGAACGGTGTCGAAAGCCTTCTGGAAATCTAAAAATATGGAATCAATTTGACATCCCCTGTCGATAGCAATTATTACTTCATGAGTATAAAGAGCTAGTTGTGTTTCACAAGAACGATATTCTCTGAAACCGTGCTGACTATGTGTCAATATATCGTTTTCTTCTAGGTACTCCATAATATTCGAATACCGTATATCTTCCAAAACCCTACTGCAAATCGACGTTAGTGATATGGGCCTGTAATTGAGCGGATTACTTCTATTTGCCTTTTTGGGCATTGGTGTGACCTGAGCCATTTTCCGGTCTTTAGGTACGGATCTTTCTGTGAGCGAGTGGTTGTATATAGCTGCTAAATATGGAGCTATTTTATCATCATACTCTGAGAGGAACCTGACTGTTATACAATCTGGACCGGACGCCTTGCCTTTAAGTGATTTAAGCTGCTTCGTTACACCGAGGATATCTACTTCTATGTTTCTCATCTTGGCAGTTGTTCTGGATTGGAATTCAGGAATATTTACTTCGTCTTCTTTGGTGAAGGAGTTATTCTTTTGGAAGCAACACTGTCACAATATATTTGTATTATACCATCAAAATACCAACAAAATAGTAGAAAATAACAATGATTTAAAAACGTCTGAGTTCTTGCAACAACGCAATTTTATTTCTCAAACATCTTCATTGTATTTTTTCTTTTTTTTCGGAAACTTTTAAGTTGATGAGGAATGTGTTGACACCAAGCAAACGAAATAAACCACTCGTTTGTGTTAGTATAGCAAGTCATCTGCAGCTCAGGGAATACAACCGTTGCTCTAACGTTTCATCCACACTGGTTGTTAGGTGCATTATTGATGTATACTTTAATGAAGCAGCCACTTGCGTTAACAGGTAATGACTTCTGCGAGATTTGTGACAGTCACTATGAAAGAAAAAACTATCTGTTTCCCAGACAAGATATAATGTTTTAATTGTCGTATTTCTTTAATCGTAGGGTGTACAAATTGCACTTCTAATACAATCTAAAGGGTACCATAAAAATCCGATTATCTGGCTCATGAAAATAACTTAATTCACCACGGTTACAAAACGTTCCCTGCGGTAATGTTCTTAAAGAGTCCTTAACTCAGAGTGTTCGGGGTACTGGTCCCGTGTTCCGCACACCACTCCACTGGCAGAAATTCATTACACGACGGCAATTACGTTTCGCTTTGTGGTCCACGTATTAATTTTCCCCTAATTTACGTTGATAATATCTCGCTAATTACATTTCCCGCGTTCTCGTTCTTGCACTCATTCATACTTTCTTGCAGTGAAGCTAATGAGTTCATCCACTTACCTGTTCCACGAACTGTGTTTCATACGCCACAGTCACAAGTGAAAATTTATGTTAATTGTTTCGTAAAGGACGGAAACAACTGCGGTCTAGAACCTTGTGCTCCCCCGTTTGCCTGAGTTATTTAGGCTCTAGTAGTGGTTTTAATATTACGCGGGTCGCTGTTGCAATGATGTTGGGCATGCTATGGTATTACAGTTTTTTTATTGGCTCTGAGCACTGTGGGACTTAACATGTGAGGTCATCAATCCCCTAGACCTTAGAACTACTTAAACCTAACTAACGTAAGGACATCACACACGTCCATGCCCGTGTTACAGTTTTAGAATAACCAAAGAACATTACTTATTTACAGGCAATTCCATACTTACCAGTCTTTTTGACAAGGATGGGACAGGTAGTTGGTCGTGGCTTTGCAGTAGGAACCACCCTGTGTTTTTCCTGAATTAATTTAGGCAATCCACGGAAAACCAGGAGGCCCAGATGAAGACTGGAGCTTCTACACTCCGGAATACAAGGCCAGTCTGATTAAAACAGAGCTACATCGTTCGGTTTATGCCAGTGCACAATATCGTCTTGCAAAAAGGTTGTTTAATAATGCAAAACGTTAGTGTTCCACTATTCATTCATTTCCCGCCATCGCCTAGCGCAAACGCTACACGCACCATACACACACTGTCAGATGGGATTATGACTATAGCGTGATTCCATTTTATGTGACGTAGTTTTCCGTTCGATAGCCTGAAAATTTGAGTCAACATCCCTCTATTATGACTGAAATATTGAGCTTAGAAAGAAGGTAATACTTTATTATTAAATAAGCGGTGATTAAAAACTTTCCGTTGGAAGGGGGTAAGTCCAAAATATGTGCCAGTCAGACAAAATCGCCGTGAGTGTTGAGGCAATCATCACAGCAACGAACCAGGTTGACGCTACAGTTTGGTAGAGTACCATGCCCTGCTGTGTCCGTAACTGCCCCCTGCATACGTTCGTCCGAATCGTCGACCCTTCGAGGTCCTTTCTAAGGGACCAAAGGCGGTATCATCGCGTGGGAAGAGATCGGAATATAGGGCGGGTGCTCGAGTTGGCGTAACTTGTTCGTTACGGGGACGTGTGTTATCACGCAGCATCGCGCACCATTTCCCAATCGTGGTTTTCGACAGGCCATGCTGCCCCGTACACATTCTTCTTTCTCCGAGAGATCTCTACCGGTTTTCGTCCTTCCGTAGCCAAGAACAGAATAACAGCACGTTTGTTCTCTTTGGACGCATTTGGTAATAACGTCGCCACAGTTAACGTTTCTGCATTTACTTCAGGTTCTTCGGCAGGCACACTAATCCCTTGTCTACGTGTCGGTACTTATACCTCCGCAGTGGAGTCTGACTATGTTGCATATACGCTGCAGCAAAGCCGTCAAAAGAAAACTTGTTGATCGCCCCTTATAAGTTGCAGACCTTTTAGGTCTTGCAGGCAAAGAAAAAAGCACAGGAAAGAATAACGGAAAAAAACGTTGTGTGTAAGTGTTACGTGAAATGACAGACGTTGGACTATTATTATTTACTACCATTACAGTATGTTATCTAAGTAGTCCTTCTCTTCATAGAATGTGTTACTTAACACTAAATAATATAATAATTCCAATCCCAAAGAAATCAGGTGTCGACAGACGTGAAAATTACTCAACTATCAGTTTAATAAGCCACGGCTGCAAAATCCTAACACGATTTCTTTACAGACGAATGGAAAAATTGGGAGAAGCCGACCTCGAGGAAGATCAGTATGGATTCCGTAGAAAACACGTGAGGCAATACTGATCCTGCGACTTATCTTAGAAAATAGAATAAGGAAAGGCAAACCTACGCTTCTAGCATTTGTAGACTTAGAGAAAGCTTTTGACAATGTTGACTGGAATACTCTCTTTCAAATCCTAAAGGTGGCAGGGGTAAAATACAGGGAGCGAAAGGCTATTTACAATTTGTGCAGAAACCAGATGGTAGTCGTAGGTGTCGAGGGGCATGAAAGGGAAGCAGTAGTTTGGAGGGGAGTCAGACAGGGTTGTAGCCTATCCCCGATGTTATTCAATCTGTATATTGAGCAAGCAGTAAAGGAAACAGAAGAAAAATTCGGAGTAGGAACTAATATCCATGGAGAAGAAATAAAAACTTTGAGGTTCGCCGAGGACGTTGTAATTCTGTCAGAGACAGCAAAGGACCTGGAAGAGCAGCTAAACGGAATGAACAGTGTCTTCAAAGGGGGATATAAGATGTACATCAACAAAACCAAAAGAGGATAATGGAATGGAGTAGAATTAAATCGGGTAACGCTGCGGGAATTAAATTAGGAAATGAGACGCTTAAAGTAGTAAATGAGTTTTGCTATTTGGGGAGCAAAATGACTGATGATGGTCGAAGTAGACAGCATATAAAATGTAGACAGGCAATGGCAAGGAAAGCGTTTCTCAAGGAGAGAAATTTGTTAACATCTAGTATAGATTTAAGTGTCAGGAAGTCTTTTCTGAAAGTATTTGTATGGAGTGTAGCCATGTATGGAAGTGAAACATCGACGATAAATAAAGAAGAGAATAGAAGTTTTCGAAATGTGATGCTACAGAAGAATGTCGAAGATTATATGTTTAGATCACATAACTGATGAGGAGGTATTGAGTAGAATTGGGGAGAAGAGAAATTTGTGGCACAACTTGACTAGAGGAAGGGATCGGTTGGTGGGACATGTCCTGGGGCATCAAGGGTTCACCAATTTAGTATTAGAGGACAGCGTGGAGGGTTAAATTCGTAGATGGAGACCAAAAGATGAATACACTAAGCTGATTCACAAGGATGTAGGTTGCAGTAGGTACTGGGAGATGAAGAAGCTTGCACAGGATAGAGTAGCATGGAGAGCTGCATCAAACCAGTCTCTGGACTGAAGACCACAACAACAACAACAACAACACTTAACTGCCTTTCTAGTTAAGTTCGTTTTAGTAATCTCTTTAATCTCCTTGAGCAGTTTCTCGTAGTTTTATTTCTCGTTAGGAAAGGACGTTTTGAGTGTCAGGTTAATCTCTGTTGGTAAATGTAAGTTCAGTTTGTATCTTGTTCCAGCGTCATGTACAGTGCGGTTTTTGTAGTAATTATACATTTTATCGCTGAAGTGAGTAACTGACTTTAAATGTACTCACACGATGTTCCTGCATCTTGAAAATGTACTGATAATGTGTGCATTTGTTCGCCAGAAAAGAATTTCGTAGCTTAAAATTCAGTGTATGTATGAAAATGTAGCTAAAGAACAGTACGTCTGCAAATATTTTGATTTGTTTACACCTCTTCGCCTGAGAAAAAATATTGATTTCCATAAATTTCTTGTTTGTTGCACAGTCTGTAGAGGTACCACCTACATTTTACTTTACTAAGGAGGGTTATTTTCCCTGAAAATCATGGCATTTGTTTTCTTTATGTTCAGTGCCAATTTCTTTCTTATTGACCAATTTTAAAGTTTGCTTTAGGTTTCCATTTGCTTTATCTGCAAGGAGTTATCCTGTCTTCTCAGTGCCTACAATATCACTATAATCAGCAAGGTCAATTTTTACCCACTGATTAACATTATTGGGAAATCACTGATGTAAACCAGGAACAATGTTAGTTGTGATATGTTACGCTGACGAACATCTCGATAAATGTATTCTGGTTCTGTTAAGAATTTCACTAACGTTTCGCTTCATTTAAGATTTCTTTCATCTCTTTTGCTAGGTATGAAAGGAGCCAAACTATGTTTCTTATTCCTAATGAATATTTTGGGCAGCAGTATCAAAAGTATCAGAGAGATCTGAGGATATACTTGTGACAAACTCATCGTTGTCGAGAGTACAAGTACCAATTTTTTGGATTCTATTATGGCTGATACTCACTCCTGCGACTTCGAAACCCAAATTGCGACTCACTTAGAAAGTTTCATTTATTGAAAAACTTAATGAATTTGACTTTCATAATTGATTCTATTGTTTGTGAGAATCGTGAAAATAGGAAATCGGTAGGTGGTCTTTTCATTACCTTTCTTTAGTAGAGACACAACTCTTGTCTGTTTTAAATTGTCTGGAAAGCTTCCTCAATCGAATGATTAATTTATTATGTTTGTAAAGGAACATAGTAGTACTTCATCTACGCCTACAGCCCTTTTGTTTTTCGAGTAACATTATCGTACTGAATGCATAATTGTTTAGTGACGTTATATTTGCTTAAGGGCGTTTTTGTTCTACTTGATAAAAGCTCATTCATATAGCTTGATAGGTACTGCTGCTCTATTATTGTATTCCTCTTCCTTACTAGTAAAATCTTTATTCCTGGCTTTTTTCCTCTTAATGACGAAGTGAAAATGCGAGTAAGGAGATTAATGAGAAGAGCGTTCAATAAATAAAAACCCTGAGAGATTTTGGTCTTACGTAAAGTCAGTAACAGGTTCGAGAACCCCTATTTACGCACTGCAACCATACTGGCGCCAAAGTGGAAGACAAGGGAGAGAAGGCCGAAATACTGAATTCGGTCTTCCAATAGGGTTTTACCGCGGCAAATCGTAATACGGCGCATCCTTTCGATTGTCATACGACCGGCGAAACGACGGATGTTGGAATAACCTGTTGTTCGCGGAAGAGAAAAGCAACTGCAGTCGCTTAGTGGTAGAAAGCCATCAGGACCAGATAAGATAGCTGTAAAGATTATGCGAAAGAAGAACCAAAGCGTACCTAGCGACTGAAAAAAAGTGCGGGTCAATCCCGTTTTCAAGAAGGGTCGTAGGACATGTGCACATAATTATTATCCTCTATCGTTGACTTCTACATCTACATCTACATCCATACTCCGCAAGCCACCTGACGGTGTGTGGCGGAGGGTACCTTGAGTACCTCTATCGGTTCTCCCTTCTATTCCAGTCTCGTATTGTTCGTGGAAAGAAGGACTGTCGGTATGCCTCTGTGTGGGCTCTAATCTCTCTGATTTTATCCTCATGATCTCTTCGCGAGATATACGTAGGAGGGAGCAATATACTGCTTGACTCTTCGCTGAAGGTATGTTCTCGAAACTTTAACAAAAGTTCAGTTTGTTGTAGAATTATGGAGCATGTTTATTGCTCAAGAATTATGTTTTTAGAGAACGAAAATCTCCTCTTTAAAATTCATTACCGAATCGGCAAACAGAGATCTTACGAAAATCAGCTCGCTCTGTTCCTTCATGATATTCATAGAGCCTTAGACATAAGCGCTCCCGTTGATGCCGAGTTCTTTGACTTCAGGAAGGCATCAACGCCGTACCGCACTGCTGTAAAGTGAAAGAAATCCGGGCTTACAGACTATCGGACCAGATTTGCACTGGATTGTAGATAGAACTCAACACCTCAGTCTTAACGGTACAAAATCGACAGATGTAAAGGAATTTCTGGAGCTCCCGAAGTGTGAGACGACCATTACTGTTTACAGTGTATATTAATGATCTAGTAGAAATCATCTTAAGCTCTTTCAGGCTGTTCGTAGATGATGCGGTTGTGTATAACAAAGCAGCAACACCAGAAGATAGTAATGATTTGCAGAATGACCAGAGAATTGATGAATGGCGCAGGCTCTGCCTGTTGACCTGAGCGTAAATACATGTCACATATTGCGCACATGTAGGGAAAGAAACCCACTACTGTACAGCTACACCACTGATGACAAATTATTGGAAAAAGTGTACACCGTAAAATATATAGAAATAACTATCTAGAGCGACTTCAAGCGAAATGATCACCTGCAAACAAGTAGTGCGAAAAGCAGACGCTTGACTGAGATTTATAGCAAGCATGTTAAGGAAACGTAATTCGCCCACGAAAGAAGAGGCTAACGAAGTGCTTGTTCCACCTATTCCTGAGTATTGTTCATTTGTTCATCACTCTGGTCTCCTGCCGTGTAGAACTGTTAGAAGAAATATAGAGAGAGAGGGGGGGGGGAGAGATGTAGAACTGTTAGAAGAAATATAGAGAGAGAGGGGGGGAGGAGAGAGAGAGAGAGAGAGAGAGAGAGAGAGAGAGAGAGAGAGGGAGACAGAGAGAGAGAAGTCCAACGAAGAGCTGCGCGATTTGTCAAGAGATGGTTTAGTCTGTGCATTACAGAGATAATAAAGAAACTCCTGTGGTAGACTCTGCAAGAGAGCCGTTGTGCGTCACCGAGAGATTTACTATTGAAGTTTCAAGAGAGTACGTTCGGGGAAGAGTCGGCAACATATTATCTCCTCGCACACACACCTCGCGAAATGATCACGACGGGAAAATTCGAGAAATACATTCTTCCGGTGCGCCTTTCCGAGTGGAATATGCAAGGGGAGATCCGTTAGTGGTACTCGAAGTACCTCCAACCACAAACCATCAGTTGGCTTGCGGAGTATTAAATCAGATGCAGACGTAGACAGCCCAGGCTGCCTTTCTTTTACTCTCTGCCTCGTATTTCTGTTAAAAGGCTATTTCCACTGTAAGCTGTTGTTGCTTTTATTTTGCTATTAGCAAATCCGGCAATGCTTCGCAATTGTTAAACATATTTGGGCAGTTGGATATAGGTCCTAATCTCGTCTCTTTGTCCATCTCCTGTCCTTCCCATTAGCTCCTTCCTCCTCTTTCTGTCCAACAGCTTTCTCCCCCCCCCCCCCCCCCCCACTCGCTGTCCGTATCCACTGCCCTCAACTGTCCACGTCCTTCAACCCCCCCCCCCCCTTTCTCACCAACCATAACTTTGTTCCCCTTTCCACCCCCCCCCCCAATACATATCCATTTCCTCCTGTGACTCTCTGTCCATCTCCTCATCCTCCTCTATATGCGCTTCAGCCGTGTTTATGGTTATTGCTAACGATACCTTTATTGAGAGTTGTAGTCGGCTTTGTTTTTTCTTACATCAGTCTTCTGACTAGTTTCATGTGGCCCGCTACGAATTCCTCTCCTGCGACAACCTATTCATCTCAGTGCACCAGTTGCAACTTATGTCCTCAATTAATTGCAGGATCTAATCCAATCTCTGCTTTCCTCTACAGTTTTTACCCTCTACAGCTCCCTCTAGTACTTGGAAGAAATTGCGTGATGTCTTAAAAGATATCCTAGTGCCCTGTCCCTTCTTCTTGCCAGTGTTCTGTATATATCCCTTTCCTCGCCGATTATACGGAGTACCTTCTCATTCCTTACCTTATCCGTCCACATAATTTTCAAAATTCCTTTGTAGCAGCGCTTCTCAAATGCTTCAATTCTCCTCTGTCCCGGATTTACTAACAAACAATGCTATGCCCCAAAGGTACCTTCTCACAAATTTCAACCTCATATTAAGACCTATGTTTAGTACTAGCAGACTTATCTTGGCCAGGAATACCTTTCTGCAGTGCTAGTCGGCCTTTTACATCCTCCCTGCACCTTTCGTCATTTTTTGCTGAATAGGCAACAGAATTCTTTAACTTCGTCTACTCCACAACCCCAATTCCGATGTTGAGCTGCTCGCTGTTCTCATTTCTGCTACTTCTCATTACTTTCGTCTTTCTCGCTGGTCTCATTTCTACCACTTATCACTATTTTCGTCTTTCTTCGATTTACCTCTCAGTCCATATTCTCTACTCATTAGACTGTTTGTTTCATTCATCAGATACTGTAATTCTTCTTCACTTTCACTGAAGATGGTAATGTCATCGTTGATATCATTTCACCTTGAATTTTAATTTCACTCTTGCACCCTTGTTTTGTTTTCGTCCTTGCTTCTTTCTTTACAGTTACCTTCTTGTACCTGTGTTTCTCTTTCCAACATCTGGTATTACCCTTCTTAGAGATTCCATTCGTCTTCAACTGAACTACCTACTGAGATATTCCTTATCACTGTCTCAGAGAACTTCAAGTGTGCCGCGCGGGGTAGCCGCACGGTCTGGGGCCCCATGTCACGGTCCGTGCGGCTCTCCACCGTCGGAGGTCCGAGTCCTCCCTCGGCATGGGTGTGCGTGTTGTTCTTAGCGTAAGTTAGTTTGCATTAGATTAAGTAGTACATAAGTTTAAGAACCGATGACCACAACAGTTTGGTCCCATAAGACCTTACCACAAATTTCCAAATTTCCAACTTCAAGTGAGTCTCTTCATTCCTTAGTATTTCCATATCGCACTTCCTTAGGCATTGATTCCTTCTGATTAGTCTCTTAAACTTCGATCTACTCTTCGCCACTACACTGTACTTTGTCTGATAGCTTTCGTTACAATCTCCACCCTCCCCCCATGAACCATGGACCTTGCCGTTGGTGGGGAGGCTTGTGTGCCTCAGCGATACAGATAGCTGTACCGTAGATGCAACCACAACGGAGGGGTATCTGTTGAGAGGCCAGAAAAACGTGTGGTTCCTGAAGAGGGGCAGCAGCCTTTCCAGTAGTTGCAAGGGCAACAGTCTGGATGATTGACTGATCTGGCCTTGTAACAATAACCAAAACGGCTTTGCTGGGCTGGTACTGCGAACGGCTGAAAGCAAGGGGAAACTACAGCCGTAATTTTTCCCGAGGGCATGCAGCTTTACTGTATGATTAAATGATGATGGCGTCTCCTTGGGTAAAATATTCCGGAGGTAAAATAGTACCCCATTCGGATCTCCGGGCGGGGACTACTCAAGAGGATGTCGTTATCACGTGAAAGAAAACTGGCGTTCTACGGATCGGAGCGTGGAATGTCAGATCACTTAATCGGGCAGGTAGGTTAGAAAATTTAAAAAGGGAAATGGATAAGCTAAAGTTAGATATAGTGGGAATTAGTAAGTTCGGTGGCAGGAGGAACAAGACTTCTGGTCAGGTGCCTACAGGGTTATAAACACAAAATCAAGTAGGGGTAATGCAGGAGTAGGTTTAATAATGAATAAAACAATAGGAATGCAGGTAAGCTACTACAAGCAGCATAGTGAACGAATGCCAACTAGCTCTGCAGATGATGAAGAAATAGAAAAAATGTATGGTGAAATAAAAGAAACTATTCAGATTGTGAAGGGAGACGAAAATTTAATAGTCATGGGTGACTGGAATTCGGTAGTAGGAAGAGGGAGAGAAGGAAACGTAGTAGGTGAATGTGGATTGGGACTAAGAAATGAAAGAGGAAGCCGCCTGGTAGAAGTTTGCATACAGCACAACTTAACCATAGCTAACACTTGGTTTAAGAATCTTGAAAGAAGGTTGTATACATGGAAGAACCCTGGAGATACTAAAAGGTATCAGATAGATTATATAATGGTAAGACAGAGATTTAGGAACCAGGTTTTAAATTGTAAGCCATTTCCAGGGGCAGGTGTGGACTCTGACCACAATCTATTGGTTATGACCTGTAGATTAAAACTGAAGAAACTGCAAAAAGGTGGGAATTTAAGGAGATGGGACCTGAATAAACCGAAAGAACCAGAGGTCGTACAGAGTTTGAGGGAGAGCATAAGGGAACGACTGACAGGAAAGGGGGAAAGAAATACAGTAGAAGAAGAATGGGTAGCTTTGAGGGATGAAGTAATGAAGGCAGCAGAGGATGAAGTAGGTAAAAAGACGAGGGCTAGAAGAAATCCTTGAGTAACAGAAGAAATACTGAATTTAATTGATGAAAGGAGAAAATATAAAAATGCAGGAAATGAAGCAGGCAAAAAGGAATACAAACGTCTCATAAATGAGATGGACAGGAAGTGCAAAATGGCTAGGCGGGGATGGCTAGAGGACAAATGTAAGGATGTAGAGGCTTATCTCACTAGGGGTAAGATAGATACTGCCTACAGGAAAATTAAAGAGACATTTGGAGATACGAGAACCACTTGTATGAACATCAAGAGCTCAGATGGAAACCCAGTTCTAAGCAAAGAAGGGAAAGCAGAAAGGTGGAAGGAGTATATAGAGGGTCTATACAAGGGCGATGTACTTGAGGACAATATTATGGAAATGGAAGAGGATGTAGATGAAGATGGAATGCGTGATACGATACTGCGTGAAGAGTTTGACAGAGCACTGAAAGACCTGAGTCGAAACAAGGCCCCCGGAGTAGACAACATTCCATTGGAACTACTGACGGCCTTGGGAGAGCTAGTCCTGACAAAAATCTACCATCTGGTGAGGAAGCTGTATGAAACAGGTGAAATACCCTCAGACTTCAAGAAGAATATAATAATTCCAATCCCAAAGAAAGCAAGTGTTGACAGATGTGAAAATTACCGAACAATCAGTTTAATAAGACACAGCTGCAAAATACTAACACGAATTCGAATGGAAAAACTAGTAGAAGCCGACCTCGGGGAAGATCAGTTTGGATGCCGTAGAAATACTGTAACACGTGAGGCAATACTGACCTTACGACGTGTCTTAGAAGAAAGATTAAGGAAAGGCAAAACTGCGTTTCTAGCATTTGTAGACTTAGAGAAAGCTTTTGACAATGTTGACTGGAATACTCTCTTTGAAATTCTAAAGGTGGCAGGGGTAAAATACAGGGAGCGAAAGACTATTTATAATTTGTACAGAAACCAGATGGCAGTTATAAGAGTCGAGGGACATGAAAGGGAAGCAGTTGTTGGGAAGGGAGTAAGACAGGGTTGTAGCCTCTCCCCGATGTTATTCAATCTGTATATTGAGCAAGCAGTAAAGGAAACAAAAGAAAAATTCGGAGTAGGTATTAAAATCCATGGAGAAGAAATAAAAACTTTGAGGTTCGCCGATGACATTGTAATTCTGTCAGAGACAGCAAAGGACTTGGAAGAGCAGTTGAATGAAATGGATACCGTCTTGAAAGGCGGATATAAGATGAACATCAACAAAAGCAAAACGAGGATAATGGAATGTAGTCGAATTAAGTCGGGTGATGCTGAGGGAATAAGATTAGGAAATGAGACACTTAAAGTAGTGAAGGAGTTTTGCTATTTAGGGAGTAAAATAACTGATGATGGTCGAAGTAGAGAGGATATAAAATGTAGACTGGCAATGGCAAGGAAAGTGTTTCTGAAGAAGAGAAATTTGTTAACATCGAGTATAGATTTAAGTGTCAGGAAGTCATTTCTGAAAGTACTTGTATGGAGTGTAGCCATGTATGGAAGTGAAACATGGCCGATAAATAGTTTGGACAAGAAGAGAATAGAAGCTTTCGAAATGTGGTGATACAGAAGAATGCTGAAGATTAGATGGGTAGATCACATAACTAGTGATGAAGTATTGAATAGAATTGGGGAGGAGTTTGTGGCACAATGTGACCAGAAGAAGGGATCGGTTGGTAGGACATGTTCTGAGGCATCAAGGGATCTCCAGTTCAGTATTGGAGGGCAGCGTGGAGGGTAAAAATCGTAGAGGGAGACCAAGAGATGAATACACTAAGCAGATTCAGAAGGATGTAGGTTGCAGTGGTTACTGGGAGATGAAGAAGCTTGCACAGGATAGAGTAGCATGGAGAGCTGCATCAAACCAGTCTCAGGACTGAAGACCACAACAACAACAACAACAACAATCTCCACTGCATCACTGATTGCTTATTGAGCACTTCACTTAGGTACTGGTTTTACCCTTTGGTCTCGATATGGACTGTGGCTCATACTTGACCAGTTAACAGCGTCGTGTCGATAGTTCGTTACACTCCGTAGTTGCAGAGGTTGCTATTGACTCGTCCCTGTTGCGGCGTAGGATTAGCCGAGCGGTCTAGGGTGCTGCTGTCATGGACAGCGCGGCTGGTCCCGGCGGAGGTTCGAGTCCTCCCTCGGGCATGGGTGTGTGTGTGTTTGTCCTTAGGATAAGTAGTGTGTGAGGTTAGGGACTGATGACCTTAGCAGTTAAGTCCCATAATGTTTCACAGACGTTTGAACATTTGAACTTGTCCCTGTTGTGTCGGGTCCGCCGTTTCGTGAGCCCTGTTGCTCGACTCCGCTTTTGGTTTGAGTCCTGTCCGCAGGCGGCCTTTCCGCCCTGCGTCGCCATAATTTCTCTCCTGTTTTTCTGATGTGTACATCCGTATCCAGCTACTCGCGGATACAGAAATTAGCGACGAGGGAAAAGGAAGTTGTTTCGTAGCATGGGAGCTAAACTGGTTATCGTGCTCGAGCGACAGCAGCAGCTGACACACTACCAGCAGCAGGTACAGGCAGACTAGTTACAAGAGTCGCTTCAGCTCTGGGCGGACAACCATCGTGTGCATAGGGCTGCTCCGCCCCAAGGACCGGCACCCCCTGCATTCGACGCCACACTCTGTCCTCCGTCCTTTCCTCCTTTTAGTCACTTATCTGCGTCGACTGAAGCAAATTTTCACGATGTTTCAAGTCTCGGGACGTTTCGTTGTAGCGATCGTTCTTTCTGTCTTGGGGGTCGCCGGACACGTTTTTGCTCCACCGAATATTGGCGCCTCTCTCTGTCTCCCTCGCCTTTCAGGTGAAATGAGTTCTGCTGACTAATTATTATTCCCAGCGGTACCATGTTGTTACCTCCAGGCTATAATTTCATCAGTACCATAAAAAGAAGGACCAATCATATAGCTCGTGGTTCAATGACTTGCAAGGACTTAGCCGATAGTGCTATTTTACATGTGCCAATCAAGGCTGTAAAGCTTCCTGTGCCGACTCCTTGATTCGTGATACGGTGCTTCAACTGGGATCTGACCCGGAGGTTGGCACGGCGGCGCGGAAACTGGATAACCGGTCGTTAGCTGCGCATCGCTCATCCGTTCGGAATTGCACAGGCGGCTATCGAACGATTCACGGGAAGGTCGCACATGGCGGAGGTTCACACGCCACCACGTGCACCACCGCAGCGCCGTGAACGTAGCACGACCGCCAGGTTACAGCAGCGTCGTGATTCGTCTTCTTGCGATGTCTGTGCGACTTCTGAGCCTATAGTCGCCCCTCGACAACGGCTACGGGGGCCGCTCCCAGTGTTTTCCCTGTCATTCCCGAGCAGGCTCTCCAGATCGCTGGACGGTCCTGTACACGCTGTGGCAAGGAGGGGCACCTCTGCTCAGTGTTTCACAGGCGCACGACCCGCCCCCACCATCCACCGCGTCCACCCCAGGACACGGCACACGGACTGTAGATGATAGTCCCATAGGACGACCCCTTCTCGCAGAAATTGTTCCTCACACTTCGCATGTCTCACCAGGACATCCGTTTTCAGGTGGACAAGGGGGCCACCGTTCCTTTGGTCAATCAAGCGGCTTTTGTCCGACTGGATTCATGTGCTTCGTCAGATATCGTTCGTTACTATCTCCACCATTCCACTGATCACTCATCAACGCCTTCGCTATGGTATTGGTTTTCCTGTTTGGTCTCGATTTGGTTTATGGCTCGCACTTGACCTGTTGACAGCCATGTGTCGGAGGTTCGTTGCACTTCATTGCTGCATAGGTCGCTATTGACTTGCTCTTGAGCCGGTTGCGCCGTTTGGTCAGCCCTGTTACTCGACTCCGGCGTGGATTTGAGTCCTGTCCGCAGGCGGTCTTCCCACCCTGGGTTGTCATCGTTTGTATCCTTTCTGATATGTGCTCTGTTATCCGGCGGATGTAGCAATAAGGACCTCGTCTCCATGCTAGGAGAGGGATTCCAACGGCAACCAACCACCAACGATTTGGTATCACCCAGCAGACAGAACTGCAACCAAGGCCAACAGCTTCGTTGGCTCAGATTTTCCACCTGCAAGCTCTAAGCGCAACTTCTCCAACGAAGCTGTTGGCGATCGCTCGTAGGCCTTCGTTGGCCGGTGTGTACGCGCCTTCATAGCAATCAGACCACGCTCATACATTCCGTCTGCGGCTGCTCACGTGTACACTCCCTCCTACCAGCGTTCTCTAGTCACCCAGCAACGAGCAGGAGACAAACCTAGGTCAAATACAATTGATATCTGGAAAGATGTCATGCTTGCACGGCACAATCCTGCCCCTCCCCCCTCCCCCCTCCACCCTTCTTGAGCTTGAACCTGCGAGTATGGCAGGGGCAAGGTACGAGTAGATTTCCCAGCATCATGGTTCCCAATGGCGACCATCAGTTGGCTGATGTGAGCCCTAACTAATTTACCGATAGAAAAGTCATTGATCGGGAAGCTCATTGTAGATGTCTTTTGGACTTCCTTGCACAGTCCTACAAATCGGGGTAGCGTTTTAGAAGTGCCCATCAGAGACTGAGCTGCAGTTCACACTCTGCGAATATCAGGGCGTGGTGGTAGCATGAGAAAAAGTGCTGCTACAACAGAATTCCTTAAATTGACGAGATATAAATCTGGCGCATTGCCGCTAAGCAAAACTTTCGGGGTCCCGAAATAACTAACAAACAAGGTGCTTCGCATCCACATGTCCAAGATGTACCGTTCAGTACCGTTCAGTACGGGGAGTGATACCTAGGTAATCGCTGAACACCCTGTCCATCATATGACTCGCCCTATTTGAGATAAGCTTCCCCACCCAGGTGTTGAGTTTGGGTTTTGCTCTCAAGCATTCCTCGCACTGGCTCACTAATTTACGATCGTCGACACTCAAAGTGGGCCAGGTGAGGTGCTCCTTGATATTCACAACTGTCTTATACACCCAACAGATGCCCTCCTTACAAGAATGGAGAAAGTGCCTCAGTATCAGAGGGATCAGCTCCTCAGATAGGCAGATTCCAGCCTACCTGTCTTACCAGGTACAGAACCAGAGTAATCCGTTATTGATCGAACATCCTGACACCTCTTTTCTTCCATTAAGTTACTCCCTTCTGCGGCAGCGTGTTACTCGCCGTTTCGATGTGCTTCTCAGGAACGGCTATCGGTAAGTCCATGATCTGCTTTAATATTTAAGGATCGTCTTGTACCATACTCTCAAGACTGCTCTCCGTGATATGCAGCCCATAACACAGCTCCTCTCGCGTGAGCAACTGCGTATCATATGCCGTGCAAGCACACATATTGAAACACAAACCATAACTTCAAAGTAAAAATAAAATAAAATAAAAATTCTATGTTTGGAAAACCGTTCAGCTCAACCTCAGCCCACAAGCAATCATAACAGTGCTCTGTGCTACAAGAGTTGCAGTGAGTGTATGAGGTAGGATTGGAGGGCTGTGTTTATTTGAGATGGTTGAGCTGAACTTCGTTTATTTCCATTTTGTAACAACAGTAGAACGTACATCGGAGATTCTGGCGCATCTTCTTCGTCCTAACAGTGACAGCGTACCTACACTGTCTGAAGTCATCTGTAATAGACTCTCGCAACAATGACCAGCAGTGTATTCTGAAGCAGAGAACTCGTGTAAGTCGCAGGCCCTTAACTGGCAGCGCCAGCAAGTTTATTTTCTGGCTCCCCCTATAGAAGGCAGGAGGCAGTCTAATGTCATCCACCAAAGTCGCTGTAATCTACAAACTCTCCCTTCATCTTAAAGCAACTCACCAATACAATTATGAAATTTCAGAATTCTAAACTGATAGAGTTATTTAAATCTGAATTTTTGGACTCTAAAAATTTTTATTGGTTTAAATTGTACTCCAGACCTACAAATGTTTCAGTAATTTAAAAAGAACTCTGTCGCTTGAAGGCATATAATAACAAGATACTCAAACGATTTTAATTAATTTACGTTTCTTAGGCCTAGAAACTTGACAAGCAAACCGAATTAATAATACATCACAACCTAAAAGATATACTTGCATGCACTGGTCATACATGCTACCACGACGTAACACACTTGGGACTTCATAGATAAACAAAGAACCAATTTTACCCGCCACCCAGCGTCTAGCAACAACGTTTACCAATCTGGCCTTCTAGTATACTTACAAGGAAACTGTCCCACCCGACATGTCGAAACTTGCCATGAATTTTTTCTTTTTTTTTCTTTCACATTGGAAGAATACACTGAAAGAAAGGCAACGTGAAAATTTTAGCTATCAAGATACACTGTAATTATTTTCTAAGAAAATGTTCAAGTTTTCCAAATTCTTAGCTCCCCAAGCGCCTGGAGAAGTGTACACTCCTGCCGTAACTGTAGCATACACATATCCTTGGCTGACGGCACTCAGTAAACAGATAACACGGACTACGTTATCGTAATTTGTAAAGAAAATTCCAGTTTCCATTTCCAGTTTCTCTGACACAATAGTTCAGTTTTTATTCGCTCTAATTTTCAACTCATTTAATGTCCACAATACACACATCAAAAAAAGTATTGTATCACCCCGGTTCCCAGAACTCGTGAAGATAGACGTTGACTGTGGATATTGTAGCACAGTCACAGTCCTCTTTACTGTTCAGAGATGCCACTAAACCCGCCCGAAGATGTAAACAACCGTGCATGAGCAGCCGATCAGTTCCAGTCATTCCACCAGGAAGGAGGTACACGGCTCGTGCTGTGTGTAGGTCAACCATGCCTAGACGGTCAATACTGCGGATCGATCTCTTCCGCATTGTTACTTTGTCCCAGGAAGGGCTCTCAACAAGCTAAGCGTGCAGGCGTCTCGGATTGAACCAAAGCGATGTTGTTCGGACATGGAGGAGATGCAGAGAGAGACAGGAACTGTCGATGTAATGCCTCGCTCAGGCCGCCCCAGGGCTACTACTGCAGTGGATGACCGCTACCTACGGATTATGGCTCGGAGGAACCCCGACAGCAACGCCACCACGTTGAATAATGCTTTTCGTGCAGCCACAGGACGTTGTGTTACGACTCAAACTGTGAGCAGTAGGCTGCATGATGCGCAACTTCACTCCCGACGTCCAGGGCGAGGTCCATCTTTGCAACCACGACAACACGCAGCGCGGTACAAATGGGTCCAACAACATGCCGAATGGACCGCTCAGGATTGGCATCACGTTCTCTTCATCGATGAGTGTCGCAAATGTCTTCAACCAAACCATCCTCGGACACGTGTTTGGAGACAAGCCCGTCAGACTGAACGCCTTAGACACACTGTCCAGCAAGTGCAGCAAGGTGGAGACTCCCTGTTGTTTTGGGGTGGCGTTATGTGGGCCCGACGTACGCCGCTGGTGGTCATGGAAGGCGCCGTACCGGCTGTACGATACCTGAATGCCATTCTCACCGATACTGCACCCATATCGGCAGCATATTGGTGAGGCTTTCGTCTTCATGGACGACAATTCGCGCCCCCATCGTGAACATACAGTATTATGAATGACTTACTTCAGGATAACAGCATCGCTCGACTAGAGTGGCCAGCATGTTCTCCAGATGTGAACCCTATCGAACAAGCCTAGTATAGATTGAAAAGGGCTGTTTATGGACGACGTGACCCGCCAACCATTCTGAGGGATCCACGCCGAATCGCCGTTGAGGAGTGGGACAATCTGGACCAACAGTGTCTTGATGAACTTGTGCATAGTATGCCACGACGAATACAGGCATTCATCTATGCAAGAGGACGTGCTTCTCCGTATTAGAGGTACCGCTGTGTACAGTAGACTGGACCACCATCTCTGCAGGCTTCGCTGTGTGGTGGTACAACACGCAATGTGTGGATTTCATGAACAATAAAAAGGGCGGAAATGAAGTTTATGTTGATCTCTATTTCAATTTTCTGTACAGGTTCCGGAGCTCTCGGAACCGATGTGATACAAACCTTTTTTATGTGTGTAGTTAGCAGTTGCTTTTGCGATATCGCTAAGTGTTAACAAAGGAGATAAAACTGAATTAACTTCCTTTATGATTTCGTGATATACACTTGCTAATAGCGTCTTTGGGTAGTTTCCAGAGTTTTACAGTAATGTGGAATGGAATCTTGTTTTCAAGCTTGCAAAGACCCAGTACGAAAAAACGTGTATGCATTCGAAATAACCTACTTCTCGTGAGACCCGACGTATGTGTTGTTTATTAGCTAATTTATAGGACATTCAATCAATGATGTTGACATTTCGTTATAAACTGGAAGATTTAGAAGAAACAGGAAATAGCTTGACGATTCCGTGAAAGGTGGCTTGAACGATGATTGTTGTGTTAAGTAAAGTCCATAACAAAAACAAAGTACCTTCCAAGCCCAAAGAAAACATGTAAAAATGTACAGTAGAAACTTTCAGAGTGGGGGGAAAAGACTGTAAATTTTTTGATTAAACGTACGAGGGAGAAAACGCTTGAACTATAGAAGTTTGCAAAGCCGATTTCATGTCGTAAAGAGTGAACATAAATAGTATAAACGGAAGAGATTCTTACACAAAGTACGAAATATGCAATGAAACTAAACTCGTAAATGTATGAAAGAAAAACTATTAGAAAAATTTAGAACTGCTCGTTCGAGTCAATGCCCCGATACCGTTTTGGTTAGTGTTACAAGGCCAGATCAGTCAATCATCCAGTCTGTTGCCCCTGCAACTACTGAAAAGGCTGCTGCCCCTCTTCAGGAACCACACGTTTGTCTGGCCTCTCAACAGATACCCCTCCGTTGTGGTTGCACCTACGGTATGGCCATCTTTATCTCTGAGCCACGCAAGCCTCCCCGCCAACGGCAAGGTCCATGGTTCGGGGGAGGGGGGGGGGGGGGGAGGGGGTGATGTGAGGGATGTGCCGTAGGAATTGTTATAAAACATTTAATGTCAACAAATGAAAATGCCGACTAATTGAAGTCTTCTGTAATGTTACCGCACACGCTACCTTGATTTCTCTTCCTCTACTAGCCACTTGTGTAAAAATTACATTTGCATCTGTTTAGTTGTGACATGAACTGCACGTTACTCAAAAAATTAAAGATCTGAGACACTTTTGGTATGATTAATGTGCTTAAAATTCACGTGTGTGCACTCTGAACTCCGCGCTACGCGACGCTACCTGTCCTCGTTACGGCTGCGTCTGCTTATTCGCCGATTTACGTGTTAGGCAAGAAGGGCTGTACACAACGCTATTATAAGCAGTTATTCGTGCGGCAAAAATGAGTAACTTCCTCATCATTTTTTAAAAAAATTATTGCAGTTCGCCTTAGCAACTAAAATGTTGACAGCGCATTTGTTTCGGTGCCTTCCTCCTACGTGAAAAATTTCAGCGTAGGTTTCGACAAGTCGGACTGGACCATTCCCTTCGCCACATTGTAAAAGTGCTACTTCTACGGGGTAGCGAACCTTACAAATAACTTAGTTCTAGTCAGCACCAGATTTTTGGCACTAACTTTGGTGTTAATAATAACTTGCACTGATAATTAACTGGGGCCGAGAACTGCAGAGCTCACTCAGTGTATTTGAGGTGGCCACACGACTTGTAGCTTACACTAAGGCACTAGCAAGCTGGCGCTCTGTTACGTGGAACCAATACAACAACCGTAACATAGCTACTAATACCGTTCGGAACAGCCAGCACTCAGGACGTAAGGACATTCGGTCTGATCTACATGGTAGCTTATCTACAATAACGACCACCACAATGTCCTTCTTACAGACGTCTTAACGAATTCCAGTCACATACAAGCAATACTGACTTCATTCTTCAGACGTGAATACCAGATGTTACAGCACTCATCGTTCACCAAACGAAAACACAAGCAAGTGCGTAAACAGTCCACTATGCCGGACTGAACTTTAAGCCACTAACACACGAGCATCCTACACGCGACTGTTTCGCGGTCAGGTTAGCAGAAAAGGCTCTAGAGCAGGGAGAACTCGCTTGCTTGAAGCTGAAGCAACTTTGCATGAATAAACGTTTCGTAGCAATAACGTCACGTTGTATTAAATAATACACAACCGTAACTGCGGCGTCCGTGGTAGACGAGAACTGCACACGTAACGAGTCACTTTAGTCCTAGTTACACAGTTGGCTGAGTAGAGAGGATGTTGATGCAGAACATTATTTTCGATAGTTCTGTTATCATTACGAACGCCAACGCTCACAACTACGCCAGCTTATATCAGGAAGTTGCTGGCACACAGTAAACAACTTAAGTAACAGTTAAATAAGAAACTGCCAAAGAAACTGCCCAGTGCAGAAATCCCCTCAGCCTGACAACCACAAATTTAACCGAACAGAAATGAAACATGATCCTGAGCGAGTATAAACCACGCAATCAAAGTATTTACTCGGACCCCAATGCAACGATGTAATGCAGACAGTAGCAACCAACACTAGTGGCAAGCAAGGTAAAAGAGACAAGCAATCTAAAACAATATCTACGACCCAGTTTCACTACTCGCTATGTCATCAACGAAATCACCGCACGACTCAGCTATCCATCTTGTTACACAACCGCAGGAATCCAACGACATCGATACCGGAAAGAACTACTCGTCCAACAAAGTCGCATCTGCCATTCACTACCACAGAACTGTCGCTGTCCTGCAGGAGAAGTTCCACACGCTATCACACCAAATGGTAAAGACAATGGTGATGTTTGGTTTGTGGGGTGCCCAACCGCGCGGTTATCAGCGGCCGTACAAATTCCCAACCTTTGCTCAGTCCAAACTCGCCACTTTCATGAATGATGATGAAATTATGAGGACAACACAAACATCCAGTCATCTCGAGACAGGTGAAAATCCCTGACCCCACCGGGAAGCGAAAACGCGACCGCGAGACCACGGGCTGCCGACACTCGGATCCTTACAACGCGGTAGAGGAAGCACAGAAACAGAAACATATTCCGTAAATGCGGCGGTTAAAATTGCCAGACGGTTCAACACCCGGAAGAAATGAATGAACAGGGAAATGTCAAATGCCCAACAACAAATGTCATCATCATTATAGAGAGATAAACTGACATTCCAAAGTACTTGCATCGGCTCCAGCATGCTTGCTCTAACAAATGACTTCCACCAAGGGATAATAACCATCAGTGGAATATTATTCCTTGTGGAATTTTAACAGTTCACCTTGAATTAATTCTATAACAAAGCTAACACTTTTAATTTTTTCACAGCCCATTATTTAATTTTTCCTTGAAAGTCAGCCATATCCTCAGAAGCTATGGAGATAAGACGCTTATGATAATTGATTGTTAGCTATCACCTACCACAGACAGATTTCCGAAGATGCTCAGGAATTTTTAAATTCTTTAATTTATTTATTTGGTGCCATCTGAGAGGAATCACTTGCTGCCAGTTTCACTAAATAGTGCAGATTCATCAAGTCTCTTAACAAGGTACTGATCAAGACGGGACGATTTGGGCAGCCGAAAACAGGTGGTCCACATCCTTTTTCCCATCTTTCTTTTTTGTCATCAGTCTTCTGACTTGTTTGACGCTGCCACCACGAATTCCTCTCCTGTGCCAACCTTTTCATCTCAATGTAGCAGCTGCAACCAATTTCCTCAATCATTTGCTACGTGTGTCCCAGTCTCTTTCTTCCCCTACAGTTTTTTCCCTCTGCAGTTCCCTCTAGTACCATGAAGGTATTCCCTGATGTCTCAGCAGATGTCCTGTCATCCTATTCCATCTTCTTGTCAGTGTCTTTCATCTATTCCTTTCATCACCAGCTCTGCAGAGAACCTCCTCATTCCTTACTTCATCAGTCCACCTAATTTTCAACGTCCTTCTATTGAATCATATCTCAAATGCTTTCGTTCTCTTTTGTCCCGATTTTATCACAGTTCATGTTTCATTGCCATAAAGTGCTGCGCTCCAACCGTATATTTTCAGAAATTTCTTCCTCAAATTAAGACCTATGTTTGATACCAGTAGACTTCTCTTGGCCACGTATATGAAGACACAGGACAAAAGTAACCAGATCGGTACAAGGGAGATATTTCTTGAAGCGCCCATGTTTAAAGCTGAGCTTTGTGATCATCGCCCTAAGCATATGTAAGGGTGGCTTGTTATCATACCAAAACGAGGTGGTGTCCATGGATGTACCGCTGCATACACTCGCCCCTTGATCAAGGAAGATACTCGCCACTCTAAGATACTCGCCACTCTTTGAGTCATCTTTCTCTCTCTCTCTCTCTCTCTCTCTCTCTCTCTCTCTCTCTCTCCTCTCTCTTTACCTCTGGATCACATACATCTAGTTTAATCCATACCTAGGAAGCTTCTGTGACCTCTTATTCCATTCACTAACTCGAAAACGGTCAGTTGAATCCATTTTGTGAATGTTAACAGTGTTTAGACCGTTTGACGTACCGCTCTGTGACGACTAAACGTAACATTTTGAAAGGGGAGGTGCTACCATTGATTTGTTTATTCACTAGTGCACGAACTGTCTTACTCGCATTATCGCCTATGTATGTGCGTGCGTGAGCGGACACGTTGAGGAGAGTATTCTGAAGGTGCCTCCAGTATGGCAAGAGTCCACGTTTTGCATTGCCACTATTACATGACAGGAGCAAAAAGTAGACCCCAGAGAGTCTGCCTATCGGTGAAAGGGCGAGTGTTAGCTCAGTGCGGCTCATCAAAGTGTTTCGTATTCTGCCCCTGCTCTCATGGTAACTTCCCCCACCACATGTCACTGGGTGGAGTTACGAAGTAGCGTGTCTTCTGACATTCTGTCGATGGCGCTGGGACTGTAAGTACTGGATGCTAGTATTTACACTCTACTGGTACCTGGACAAATATATTGGTGTTCCTTAAGCTGATGTTAGAATATGGTTAAATTCTTTGTTTTTCAATCGTGATATTTACGTAGACGTTTTGCGATCTCAGTTTTATTTTCTCTTTACATATTTGCGCTTAACTTCGTGCGGTTCTGAGAACTTGGGATGATCCCTTTGCTCCGACAATAGGCCCACATATTGTTTTCGTTTTTGCCATAAAATGCTGAAGTGTACATAACATATTAGTTGATCATGCGACCCAACTTTCCAATAATCCGTGTGTTTATTTTTGAATCGTAATTTTCCGATATCTTCAAGGGTTTGTGTTCACTTGAGAATCACTTGCCTATTTCCTTTCCCATGTGTTGATATCTTCATTACTAAGGTAAATCCGAGTTGTTCAAATATAGGGCTGTAATGTGTAGAATCAAACGAATACTCATACATAATAGGAGCTACTAGTAGCTTTCCACTTCTGAATTTTCTTGGAGAAGAAACGTATTTGGCCTTCATCCTACCAGGAGTAAATCCGTGTTGTTCAGGTAGGACATTATAATGTGTAGAGTCCAACGAATACCGATATAAAGTGGGAATTTCTATTAGTTTTCTGTTTCTGAATTGTCTTGGAGATGGGACGAATGTGGCCTTCAGCCTATCTTATGTTACCTGTTATGCTATTAGATCCAGTATGTGTTCCTCAAATAGGTTATTATGTATAGCTTCAGATGAATACCTGTAAGTAACACGAATTTCTACCATTTTCCCATATCTGAATCGTCTTGTAGATAGAGCGAATTCAGCCCTCAGCCTACCTCAAGCCCCCCTTTAAGTTATTACAACAAATCCGTCTTGATTCAACAGGAGATCGTAATGTGTAGAATCAAACGAATACCTACATGTAACAAGGATTTCTACTAGTTTTCCATTTATGAAATCTAGAGACATTGTAATTTCAGCCTAATTTGTGTCCCCACCCCCGTGTTATGCTGTTAAGAGACAAACCTCATTGCTCAAACTGTGGATAGTGAAGTGGTGAATTGGCTGAATACCTACATGGATGCTGGATTTTTCTTGCTTTCTATTTTCTGAATGTGTTTGTGACAGTGTGATTTTTCGCCTGCCATCACATGTTGCGAATTCCGCCATTTCTTATCTGTACACTGATCACTATATCAACTGATTAGACTGAGTAAAATCGTTGTGTGTTCATTCGGGAAATATCTTTTGGTTGCTTATTTAAGAGTATTTATTTCCATGGGTGCATCCTGTAGAAATACCTCCCCAGCCCCTATGCTCATCACTAACACTATCTATTGCTCACTGATCATTGGAATAAGAATAGATCGCGAAATAACTGTTGTTGATTTTCTATGCGAGGGTGTCCGCAAGTTAATTGACTGCTTCCTCCCTAATATAGTCGCCTTTTCTAACAGCCTGTGCAGTGTTACGTGGCTTTATGCTTAATTACAGACTTACTATTTTATCCGTTGATTTGTTTTCACCACGTAACGCCCGCTGTTTACGTCCTTCTTCGTTACTGAGCGATGTATCACTTTTCGTTCTGACGCCGCAACTCTTCCTTTCCTATATCTTTACTACTTTTTATCTATATAATTGATTTGAACTATTGGTTTTGCCGTTTGACAACTTTTTAATAACTGTGGAAGTATTACAGGCATCGGGTCCCACCTAATGTGTCACCCGCCCATACGTTTTACATGAACCTTTCAATACTCGATCGCTCTGTTTACAAAGAGAAAGCAGAATATCTCTTCCTCTGACGTTGTCCAACAATGACCTAGGAAGCTCGACGCCCTCGCGGCCCGGGCTCTTCCACGGCTCGCGGTAGTTTGCAGCATTTGTTTTATTCCTCTCCCACTTGCCGCTACGTCTAACTTTCGTGGTGATCGTTGGGCAACGTCTTCCACGTTATCTGCAACATAAATAAACTTTCTTCCCACAGTATTTCTGAAAAACAAAAACAAACTTAAAGAACATAATAATAATAACTGTTCTTGCAATTATTCGTATAAATCTTGGTCGATTTAATGAGGGGTGGGACAGGGCTAAGCGTTGTGACACCACACCTGTCTGTGTTAGCTTATGTGTTCTCACTTATTTCGCCAATTGATTTGACTCAAATCTTTATTTATGGAAACAGGTTTTATCTGGTAACGTTTCCATTGAACAACATGAATATGCAGGGTGTATCTAAAACAATCGTCCGATTTGGCACGCCTACATTTCTGAAACTAATAAACAAATGCCGCGCGATGTGGCCGCGCGGTTTGAGGCGCCATGTCACGGCTTGCGCGGCCCCTCCCGCCAGAAGTTCGAGTCCGCCCTCGCCCATGGGTATGTGGTTGTTCTTACGATAGGTCAGTTTAAGTTACTTTAAGTAGCGTCTAAGTCTAGGGACCGATGATCTCAGCAGTTTGGTCCCTTAGGAATTCACAAACATTTGAACATTTTGAATAAAAAAAATACAATGAATTTTGTTTTTTGATGAACGGGAGTCTCAAAAAGTTTTTTTCATATTGTTTTATAGTTGTTCAATATGCTCCCTTGAGATGCACGGCATATGTTAATGCCGCATCGAAACTGTTCCCACACTGCAGCGAGCATGTCTTGGGTTACAGCTTCCACAACTGCTATTGTGCGATGTCTCAGCTCATTCATTGTTTTTGGAAACGGAGGCACATGAACAGTCTTTTATGAATCCCCACAAGAAATAATCAGGTATAGAAGCCCACCTTGACGCAGCTTGATACACGTGAAGTAGCATATGGTACAAAAGTGGAGTGAGGTACAACCGACAGATGATACAGTATGTATCAGTCCCGTGGGAGAGTCCATCAATTGTACTGAACTTCCTTCTGATTGGTCGGCACGTTCGGGTGCTAGGCGCCAAAAAGGCCTAACTTCTCTTATTAATTATTTATATACTTTTCATTGTATTTAGCCCAATTTTTAGTATTACAATCTATCATGATTACCGTAAGTGTCTATCGTTTTTGTTTATTAAATTTCACTTGTTTTGAGAAGCATTGTATGCTATTGTACTGTGTTGTATGGGACTGGGGACCTAGAAACTACGGAGAGACTACGTCCCCGCCGTAGCCCACAGTGCTACACAACCCCACAACAGGCTACAGCAGTCTACTCTCCACACCGCCGTCCCACATTGAACCCAGGGTTATTGTGCGATTCGGCCCCCAGTGGACCCCTCCTTCCCCTTCCCCCCCCCCCTCCCCCCCGGGAACGTCTCACACCAGACGAGTGTAACTGCAATGTTTGCGTGTTACAGTAATGAATCGCGTACGTGGAGGGAGTGATTGCGCAGCAATCGCCGACATAGTGTAACTAAGGCGGAATAAGGGGAACCAGCCCACATTCGCCGAGGCAGATGGAAAACCGCCTTAAAAACCATCCACAGACTGGCCGGCACACTGGACCTCGACATTAATCCGCCGGGCGGATTCGTGCCGGGGACCGGCACGCCTTCCCGCCCGGAAAGCAGTGTGTTAGACCGCACGGCTAACCGGGAGGGCTTTTGAGAAACATAAGAGTAACGATATTGAAACCTAAGTGTTCGGACACCTTAGGGTCGCTTTGGCTGCGTTAGTCACTCTGTTTCGGGAGTTCTGGAGGGCCCGACACGTATCTCAGCATCGTGCGTTACTTAGATGTAAAAATGTAATAGTCACTCTGTTTCGGGTGCTCTTCAGAACCGGACATGTAGCACTCTATATCGGGCGTAACTTTGTAACATCCACGAGATAAAGTTTAGCTACAGTGCGACGAGAGGAAATTATGCCTCTAACAGTTATAAACATTATCTATTCGACATATAAAAAGGACAGTGAAAACGATGATAAATATTAATTATTTATATAATATTTTATGATGTAATTGGACATATCGATGTGTATCATACAAAGACAATGATAATTTTAAATTCCTTTTATGATCTGCGTTTGTCTTCCTTTGTTTTTACCTTTTGTTGGTTGGCTTTTGTAGGTTGCGGACGCATATCAAACTGAGGTCTATTAAGAAATTGTAATTATTTGTTAAGTATTACTTGAGAACAGAGTTCATTATTATTATAAATATGAGTGAATAATTATTTGTAACTTTAATTCCTCTCTCAGTAAGCATTATATGTGTTAATTATTTCTTTCCGCTGCAAGGAGCGCAGCCATTGATGATAGCGATTTGTATCGCGTTTTTGTCTGTGTTTTCCCTAGAAAAAAATCAAATGTTTGCTTGATGAAGTTTAAATAGTGCACAATACGAAAGTAAAGTTTAATAAGCATTTCAAATACTTATCTTATTTGCTCTAACAATAGAAAGTCTCTATCAACTGTCTGCCTCCATCTTAACAATTATCTCAGCGGTAAATTCAAATTACGCAACTCTGCAGACATAAATGCCGAGCGTAATACAAATGTGTAAAAATAAATGCGCACCGGTGGTCCCGAACTCATTTCAATGAAAATAATTCGAATCAGATTGGTTCTTTAAAAACAGTGCTCATAGCACGATCCTTATAACAAACTTTTCTAGCTGATGTATAGAGCCCAAATTAATTAAGCACGAGTTGCGAAGAATATTGTTTCAGGTAACATACGTCAGTGTTGTGCGCGGCTGATATTCGGTGGTTTTAATGATCATTTTGCTGAAGATAACTGCTTCCATCATAATCAATAGTTGTATAGAATCTGTTGTATGAACTGTGATTTAGTGACACTTACACAACTTACAGACAACAGTTTAACACGACGTTAACTTGGAGTTCTTGAGCAACTTGACCAAATCTTTAGCCGTGAGAAAAATTATTTAGTAATTACTCAATGTAATAAAATAAGATTATCATTTTCATTTACAAATTAGTTAAATACCAAACCACTGAATAACACAGCGAAAGCCACAATGTGAATATGCAATAGTCACTCTGTTTCGGGTGCTCTTTAGAACCGGACTTGTTGTACTCTACATTGGGCGTAACTTAGATGTGAGTGTGTAATACTCACTCTGTCTAGTACGTACCGGAGAGCAAGACATGTGTATCATATTTCGGAAGTTGGATGGAAAGTTGCCATACAATTTAGAAAGCTATGTCGAGTGTTGTAAAAGACACCTTACATGTGTGAATATATGAATAATAACCAAACAGGATACATTAATGAGAAGTGTCGCCCACCATCATTGTCACTGCTACGGATCTTTCCCTCTGTAGATGGAGAGACTAATCTGGACAAGTGGCACCCCGCAAAAAGGACAATCACAGGTTCGAACTGTCAGCGTGGCAGCCTCCGGCAAAGAAGATCCCACGACCGACGAGCTTCTTCTGCGCTGGGAACGCAATTTTGGAAGACGACAGGTTCTGGAAAGAACGGCCAGAGACTCTTATTCAATCTCTCCAGTCTGCAGCACCCAGACCTGGCTTCCAAAGGGACACATAATTTATAGCTTTATTGAAGCTAGTTATCTGAAATGTAGTAATGTTTGGGAGTGAAACATAGACGATAAACAATTTAAACAGGAAGAGAACAGATGTTTTTGACAAGTGACGCTACGGAAGAATACTGAAGATTTGATGGGCATACCGCGTAACTGATAAGGAGTACTGAACAGAACTGGGGAGAAAAGAAATTTGTAGCACAACTTGAGAAAAAGAAGGTATCGGTTAAGCGGACACATTCTCAGACATCAGTGAATCATCAGTTTGATACTAGAGGGAAGTGTGGGTGGAGCAGGTAAGTATTGTAGGAGAAGACAAAGAGGTGAATACAGCATGCATGTCCGAACAACACAGGTACTGCAGTACCGTACTTATCCGCCAATACCGAGCAAGCGAGTTTCCATTAAGATGTCTCCCCTGTGCAGGAATATACATACTGAATTCAGGAGTGCAGGGTGTGGGCACGCAGTTGACGACATATGGAAGTTTGGGTATGGCTGCGAGTGGTTCTCGGAGAGACTAACGGTAAGGCGGCCGCTCGTCGTAAGATCGAAATCCGGGGTCGAGCTACGGTCAGACAGAAATTTTCGCTGTCGTCATTCCGTTACGCAGCTGATAATTGTCCATATTCGCAACTGTGAATTCATTTAAAGATTCAGAAGTGTGTATGTTGATGCAGTCATTCGAAAATGAAGAGGAATACGCAGGATACAGCGCTAGCTGCATCAAAGCAGTATTCGGAATGAAGACCACAACAACAATAAGAAATGTGGTAGACGCTTATGTGCTGAAAGGTAAATCAGCCCATTGGTCCAAAACTATTGTTGAATTCTTAGCTCCCTGTCTTCCTCTCGTACTATTTCTAGCTAGAGGAGATTATGTTAGGCGGAATGCACTCAAGAGCGAGTGGCCAGAGAAGCAATGAACACCCTGAATTTCTTCTCTTTTATGCGGTGAGTGGCGGTGGAAGCGTAAAACGCTACTTTCCGTCTCTGACTCTGCTGTCGTAGGTCTAGGTCGTTATCAGTCAGATTTTTCTGTATTTAGGTCACATTTACTATTATTTGGCTTTGAACAGTTATTTACTACCAAGATACTTGCGCGAACCTAACATCAACACGAAACTAGTAATGAGACCAGCAAACCACATCCCAGTGCAGCGTAGCACTCAGTACTCTTATATATACATACAGAGTGAGTTGGAACGAGTGAAATCCTGCTAACATTTGCAAAACTAGCGGTTTCACGTAATTACGATGTGTTTTCCTTACGACGTCTGGAACTAGTTTCTAATTAGCTGAGCAACCGGTTGACCCTTGCCTAGATAGATGACGCCTCGTAGCCTCCAACGGAGTGTGAAATCACCTCATAACTACATGAGCACTTTCTAAAGTTCATATACTCTGGTACGTGCTTAAATAAATACGCCTTACTGAAGATGCTCTTTTGAACCTGAAATGTCTCTATACACATGGACTTCAATAAGCTAAGCAAATTAATTAAAACACCAGTGCCTCAGAATATCATGAAGCGATTAAGACGGTGATTGGGAATAACTTGTGTGGTTGATCATAACCACTGGCATTGCTCAAAAGCAGTAATTCATTCCGTTGCTCTTTTACGTTACACACACACACCACACACACACACACACACACACACACACACACACACACACACACACTCTATCCCGCCAAGAGACACTTTGGGCTATAGAAAAAAGTAAAAAAAAATGCATGTTTTCATTTAGTGCAATAGAAATAGAAGACTTATCATCATGAATAAAAATTGTACTACAGTTCTGGTATTAATTATGCATGTAACATGATACAGCAGTTTACGCTTGAGAGCTTCTATGAAGATAGTCTTCAGCTGGATGTACAAATTCCTTAATTCAGTCTCAGTATCCATCCAAGGTATTCCATATGCTCTAGAGGGCTGTTTTCGTTTCTTTTTTCCTTTTTCGCACTTGTCTTCTGACTTTCCTCCGACTTGCTACGACTTATTCCTGCACCAACCTCTTCATTTCAGAATCGTGCCTACGGACTACGTCCCCAATTATTTGCTGGATGTATTCCAATATTTGCCTTCCTCTACGGTTTCTACACTCTACAACGCCCTCTAGTACTGTGAAGGTTAATTCTTGTTTGCTTAATACATGTCTTACCATCCTGTCCCTTCTTGTTGCCAGTGTTTTCCATACGCTCTTTCTTCCCCGATTCTGTGGAAAACATCATCGTTGCTTATCTTACCAGTCCACCGAATTTTCAACATCCTTCTGTTGAACCACATCTCTAACACTTCAGTCCTCCTCTGTTCTGGTCTTTCCATTGCCTACCATTCACTTCGATGTGATGCTGTGCTCAAAAGGTACATTCTCAGAAATATCTTCGTCAAATTAAGACCTATGTTTTACACAATATTCTCCTCTTTGCCAGGAATGTCTTCTTTGCCTGTGCTGCTTTGATTTTTATGTTGTCCTTGATTCGCATGGCGTGTATTATTTTACTTGCAAGGGAGGAGAATTCCTTAACTTCGTCTACAGCAATTCTGACGACACGTTTCTCGTTATTCTCATTGCCACTGCTTCTCAGTAAATTTGCCTTTTCGCGGTTTACTCTCAGTCCACATTCTGTACTCATCAGACTGTTCATCCGCCTTTCCCAGTACCTTATTCCTATTTTCCTCAGAAATTCGAATATCTTGCAGCATATCACATTGTCAAAAGCTTTTTCTAGGTCAACAAATCCTGTGAGCATATCTTGATTTTTCTTCAGGCCCTCTTCCACAGTCAAGTGGAAAGTCAGAACATACTCTCTGGTGTCTTTACGTTTCCTACGGCAAATCTTATAGTCGTCTAACAAAAAAATGGCTCTGAGCACTATGCGACTTGACTTCTGAGGTCATCAGTCGCCTAGAACTTAGAACTAATTAAACCTAAGTAACCTAAGGACATCACACACAACCATGCCCCAGGCAGGATTTGAACCTGCGACCGTAGCGGTCGTTAGGTTCCAGACTGTAGCGCCTAGAACCGCACGGCCACTCCGGCCTGCAGTCGTCTAACAGATCCTCAGTTTTCTTTTCCTTTCTTTTATTTAATAACTTTGTCAGCAGTTTCGTACATAGAATGTTAAACTGAAAGTACCCACATTTGACTTTGTTATCTTCGGAATTGTGTGGATGATATTTTTCCTACAGTTTAAAAGTACGTCGCCAGTCTCGTGGCCTCTGCACACCAACTTGAGTAGTCATTTGGCTGCCATTTCCCCCAACGCATTTAGAAATTGTGTGGAAAGTTATCTATCCCTTCTGCTTCATTTGATCTCATATCTTCCAGAGCTCTTCAAAATTCTAATACGGGATCCCCCATGTCCTCCTTATTGTGGAGACCCTAAATGTACTCATTCCACCTGTGATCTGTTTCCTCTGCGTTTAACATTGGAATTCCCACAGCAGTTTTAATTTTTCCTCCCTTGCATTTAATTTTATCGAAGGTTGTTTTGAATTTTGTGAATGCTAGGTCAGTCCTTTCGACACTCATTTGTTTTTCGATTTCTTCGCTGTACTTTCTATTGATTTCATTCCTACGTGATTTATATTGTTGTCTCCTGTCTTTCCTTGACAATTTCTGAAAATGTACATTTGGAACATAGCATTGTATGGCAGTAAAACACGGACTCTGGGAAAAATGGAACAGAAGAGAATCGAAGAATTTGAGATGTGGGGCCACAGAAGAATATTAAACTCAATTAATAGCCCAGCCTACGAATTAATGAGAGAACTAAATGACATACTTGTAGAAAAATACACATTTGAAAAATCATATTCCATAAAGAACAGCTACGAACTTATCAACAGTTTGAAAGATTTGACAGTACCACCTCAAGCCAAGCTTCTATCCCTACATATTGTTAACCTTTACAGTAGTATACCTGTAGATAAAACAGTTGAGATAATAAGAATGAACCTATTGAGAAACAAGACAATAAGCAAACCAGAAATCATAGAACTTGTAGATGTACTTAATCTAGTGTGATCACACAATTACTTCCCTTTTAACAATAAAGTTTACAAGCAGGACCAAGAACTAGCAATGGGAAGCCCTCTCAGTGGCCTATTAGCTGAAATATTTGTCAACTATATAGCAAATAAAATTCTAACACTAAATGATAACATCACAAGCAAAATTAAATTCTGTAACAGATATGTAGATGACATCCTCATGCTATTTGATGGCACAGAGGATGAAGTGACAAAGCTTTTTAACAAATTCAATAGCCTACATAAAAATATTCAATTCACCCTTGAACAGGAAGAAGACAACACTATAACTTTTCTTGACATAAAAATATCAAAACAGAACCAAAAGGTAGCTTTCAATGTTTACAGAAAACCTACTGGCGCTGACACCACTGTACCAAACTCCTCAACCCATCCCTCCTCCCACAAGAAAGCAGCTTATAGATCAGTACTGTACGCAGCACACAAATTTAGAACTCCAACAAGAAATAGAAACCGCAACATATATTGCAATAAACAATGGATACGACCCTTCTCTAATTAATACTTTGTCACAACAGATAAAAAGCAAACTGAACAAACAACATCAAACTACACTCACAACTGACAGTGCCCCAGCAGTCAAATATGTAAAAATGCCACATCTTGGAATAATATCTGACAAATTAGCAAGAATATTCAAAAACAGAGAAGTAAAAATCAGCTTCAGCACCGACAACAACCTAATTAGGAAGCTTATTCATAATATAAAACCACCAGATACAAGTCTTGATGCATATGGAATTTACAAAATTACCTGCAGCCAATGTAATAAATATTATATCGGACAAACAGGCAGAAATTTCAGAATCCGATTCAAAGAACATTTGGACTAGGCGTGATAAATCTAACAAATCAGTAGTAGTAACTCACATTGAAGACACAGGCCACCCTTTGAAAATCGAAGACAACCTCGAAATTTCACACAAAATAAGAAAAAGTACAAGAATGGATGTCATGGAAGATATGGAAATTTTTCATACGTAACATGGAGATAACATCCGTAATGAAATAACCGAATTCAAAAACTCAAAATCCTCCAACAGTCTAAATCCAGTTCTAACTCAATAGATTCAAGATTTGTCAATGTAAATAGTTGACTACAAGTCTGTCAGTACCAATATTATCGATACAAATCCTCGCTAATCGATACGGACTCACATGCTACAGTCCGCCATCTTGAGTTGTGCGTATAACATCGAAGCAATTTGTGCAGTGAATTACGTTGGCAGTCAGTGACATAATATAATGTGCAACAGTGTAATGTCAATCAACAGCTCCGCCATTACACCAGTGATGCAAGTGAAGCAGCAAGATGATGAAATTGTATGTGATCAACTGTCATATATAAGCCATTCACACTATTTTCGTAACACATAACTGATGCAAAGCTATCTGCATCCTATACAGGCTGTGATATACATAGTCAGCCACAAAGGAGAAAACCAGCAGATCACTGATTTCGATTCCTAGCCATTCACTGCCCCCCTCCTTCCCCCCAAATGCCACACCAGCAGCTACAGTAAAAAACAATGGGCAAAGTGTTCTATATTAATCTAGTTTAAGACAGTTTATTTTTAAGTAACATTTCTCTATGTATGTATGTATGTATAAACGGCTGAAGATGAACAGAACATGTTCCAAACGCGTTGCATTATGTTAGATTAAGCATAAAATAAAAAGTGACTGGTAGCAGAAACTTGAAATAAATAATTATCCCACACAGTCACGGTTCACAAACATAGCCATTATGGCTGAAAATAATAATGAAAACTTTGTTGATTGGTTAAGTAAAGAATGAAGAGGTTCTCCGCAGAATTGTCGAACAAAGGAAAACATTGAAAATACGGACAAGAAGAACAGACAGGATGATAAGACATGTGTTAAGACATCAGGGAATGTCTATGATCCTAGAGGGAGCTGTAGAGGGTAGAAACTGTTGGAGGAGACAGAAATTGGAACACATCCAGTCAAAAACTGAGGACGTAGGTTGCGAGTGCTACTAGGAGATGAAAAACTTGGTACAAGAGAGGTACCCGTGGCAGCCCCATCAAACCAATAACAACTCAATAATAAGAAAGGCTTTCCCCTGGTTACAGAACATACCAATAGCTCATAAGTTCTATTAGAATTGTGGTAGCGGTTTTAGTCTGTGTTAAGCATAGGATTCAGTAGGAGTAATATGTTCAGTGCTTAAGTGAGTGCTCACCTGAACGGCCTCTCAATAGTCACAATAATCCTCAAGCGTAACACATTGGCGTTAGTTGGAGGAGCACATTTATTTGCCCGTACAATTTTAAAATATTACAAGACAACTTTTGGCAGTATGTTATATCTTTAAAATAGTTACAAAACACTTAAACCTCTCATCTTTTCGTATTTCCCCTGCTTCTTCGTGAACTTCCTAACGAATTTCGTGAACGCAAGAGAGAAATGATTTAGCAACGCACAAGCAAGGGTAATCGTTACTCACACTGAAAGTAAACATTATTTTTCATGCGTCTCACGAAAAACAGCAATAAACAATGTATTCTGAAACTCTACGTGTCTTCATCGTTCTTGAGTTGACTGTTAACACAACTCCAAACTCCTAATATTTATAGCTTTCATCTAGCCGTAATCATTCCTTGAATCAGGTGTTGCCATTTCATATAGAATAATTTCAGGGCGCTAATGACCATTGAAGTTGTGCGCCCTAAAACCACAAAAAAAAAAAAAAAAAAAAAAAATATAGAATAATTCATCAGGCAGACAACTTCATTACACGCTTGATTTGCAAGGTAAAGCAACTGGTTGGCGCAACAGAATAATTTTCGGTGATTAACGGCTCGCCGCCGAGGTATCAAGACTACGAGAATAGCTGGATCCTGGTTTGGTCACAGGCTGTTACCCGTTCTCGTTAGATACGTATTTTGAAGGCGTTAATTGCTGGACTTCAGTAGAAATGACAGTAAATCAATTACTTATTTGGTTACATTTCTGTTAACAATCAGCATAGTGCTCGAACAGTCCACGGGTATACTGCCGGTCCATAGTGTGCAACGGTCACAATATTTCGGCCATCAGACATGTCGCCATCGTCAGGTGCGCTCAGTTCGTCAGCGCACCTGACGATGGCGACATGTCTGACCGCCGAAATATTGTGACCGTTGCACACTATGGACCGGCAGTACACCCGCGGACTGTTCGAGCAACAGATACGCCGCGAGCAACTGAAGAATCAAATCAGCATAGTGTTTACTGGCATTAGTTCTCACAGACGAGAGCGTGTACTTCAGCAACTGCCTGAAGTACAGTGTCAGTGGCACTACTTAGGACCTTTCGGGATGATCTGTGTCTTACCGTCAAATTCCGTGGACGCTATCAGGAGAACTTCAACTGTCACTTACATTTACTGTTTTATAAATGAGCAAAGAACATGCAAAGGGAGTGCTTGAGCAATTCATTTTGTTTACGCTATCATATTTGAACATCAGAAAAAAGTTGCGTATTCACGTTCAAATCAGGAGGTCCATCTATAATAGAAGAGTCTGGCTGCCAGGTCTCATACTAGTTTAGCACCACGCAGGTCTGGTCCTCTTCACCGGTTATCATCCCTAACTCATGCTGCTCCCTCAGATCTGTGAAGACGGAATGCCCTTCTCAAGAAATCTTAGAAACTACTTAAAATTCCCCGGTTTTCAATCCGCTGCTTGCAGAAGTGGTCAGAAGCGTGCAATAGTACTGACCGTGAGAAGTATTACACTCTCATAGGACCTGATACGAGGTCAGATGGCTTGCAATTACCGTGACATACTTCGAAGACAATTCAGAGGATTCGTACATCAGACACATTGTAACAAGCTGCCCCTATAAATGTAGATTTCTTTGAAGCGACAGATGCAGCCTTTGAATGGATCTAAAATTTATGTATTAATTTGTAGATTTATTGTTTTTGTTCTATTTATTTTGTAAAATTAAGCAGTTTTATAAAATTACGTAGTGGCCTTTAGTTAGTATTACCATGCGCTAAATAAATAGATAAATTATATACAAGTAATAATTAGTAGAAACCAGACATCTAAAGCGTTTTAGTACTCAAATCAACCTTCAAAATGAGCAATGCATTTTTTTTAAACATTTAGTACGTATCTCATCAACGTCGAGCATTTATGTGGTATTTGCATCACCTTCGCCCCACAGAACAGTATGATTGATCTAAATTTCATAGAATGTGGACCAGGGAGACTTACGTCGAGTTATTATGCGAAGCTTTCGGCTACTCATACACGCTGAGCACCTTTCCTTTTGCTGTCAGTTCTGAGTGTTTAGTGTTATTGTTGATTATGTACATTGATCATTGTTTTTACTGTGTGATGTCGTATGTCTTCTGCTTCCACATCTACATCAAATTCCCGCAAGGCACCTACTGGTGTGTGGCGGAAGGTACTTTTTGTACCACTAACTGGAGCCTCCAACCCTATTCCACTCGCGAATAGCGTGTGGGAAGAACGATAGTTGATAAATCTCTGTACTGGCTCCAATTTATAGAATTTTCTCGTCTTGGTCATTACGCGAGTCGTATATGGGGGGAAGTAATATGTTGCCCTACTCTTCGCGGAAAGTGCTCTCTCGAAAATTCCATAGTAAATCTCTCCGTGATGCACAACGCCTCTCTTGAAACGCCAGTGGAGTTTGTTGAGTATTTCAGTAAAGCTCTCGTGTTAACTAAACTATTCCGCGACCAAACGTGCCACTCTTCGTCGGATCTCTTCTACCTCTTGTATCAGTGGTAGGAATTCCAGATAGATGAACAATACTCAAGAATGGGCCGAACAAGCCGCTTATAAGTCACTTCCTTCGTGGATGAGTTACGTTTGCTTAAGATTCTTCCTACCGAATCTGAGTCTGGCATCTAATTTTCCTACTTACTGTTTTATATGGTCATGCTAGTAATGGTCGCTCCGGGTAATTACTCCTAGATATATATTACAGCAAATTTTTCCACTGATTTGTCATCAGTAGTGTAGCTATACAGTAGAGAATTTCTTTTCCTATGTGTGCCAGTATGTTACATGTATTTACGTTGAAGGTCAACTGCCAGAGGCTGCACCACTTATCAATTCTCTGGAGGTCATTCTGCAAATCGTTATGATGTTCTGACGTTGCTACTTTGTTACCGACAGCTGCATCACCTGCGAACAGCCATAGAGAGCATCCGACGCTTTCTATTAGGTTATTTATATGTCCTTCCTTGTGGTGCACTGGAAATTACCTTGACATCTGTCGATTTTATTCCGAAAGAGCGCCGTGTTGAGTTCTGTCTGCAAGGAAGTCTTGAACTCAATCGCAAATCTGCTCCGATACTCGATAAGATAATTTTTTTTTTCACTGTTTCACTAACGGCAGTATCTGTGGTAACGATGAGACAGAGGAAGGAGTCGGTGAAGTCTGGAACTGTCAGATACATTTGCTTTTGAATGACACACGGAGTTGCCACTTCGTGAGACGGAGGACACACTCGGTTTGGAGAGGAATGCGGAAGGAAGTGGACAAGGCTGAGACCTTCAAAGGAACCACTCCGTCATTCTCCTTAAGTAGTTTACGTAAAGCACGGAACGTCTAACTTCGGGTGGCCAGACGGGGATCTGAACCTCGGTGCGAGCATCTTACCACTGCGCCACATCGTTCTGCCCTGTCGGACGGACAATCAAGAGTCAACCGTGTCTCATGTTCTGGCTTCTTGAAATACTGCCTATGTATTTTGGATTATTTGCACAGTATCACGACGATTGCCGGCCTCGTATTAATTACCTCTGGATAAACTTTGGCATACTACCGTGGCTAGGAAGTTGATTAACTCGAATTTAGTAATTAATTTCTTTTTTTCCACAAATTCTACATGTGCATTATCTGCTAAATACTGTTTAGTTTGTCCCGAAGTGTCTAGCGAAATAGGTGAGCCAGACATGGACCGAATACACGATTCGAATTAGCGGTCACGGATAAGTAACAATGTTTAAAATTCGGCGGCCAAGGGATGTCAAGGTCATTCTAGACGGAACGCAAGCATGGAATGAAATAAGTTAAAGGAACGAATTGGGCTACCACCTTATTCACTGGATCGTCCTTCTATTAACCCAAGAGACTGCTCGTGTCCAACACAATTAGCTCTTTACTCTCATGAAGTAATGAGAGCTATCGACAGGGAATCTGAAATTGATTCCTCATTTATTGGTTTCCAGAAGGTTTTTGATACGGTTCCTCACAAGCGGCTTCTAACCATTTTGTATGCCTATCGTCTTAGCTGTGCGATGGATTAGTGATCTCCTGTCAGAAACGTCACAGTTCGTAGCAACTGGCGGAAAATTATCAAGTAGAACGGAGGTGATACTTGACGTTCCACAAGGAAGTGCTATATTCTTTCTGCTCTTCGTTATCTACATCAGTAATTAAGGGGACAATCTGAAGAGCCCTCTTAAACTACTGTTGTCATTTACCGTTAGTAAAGTCATCAGAAGCTAAAAACCAATCGAACAATGATTTAGACAAGATACCTGTATGGTGCGGAAATTGACAATTGACCCTAAATAATGGAAAATCTGAGGTCATCTACATGAGCACTAAAAGGAATCGGTTTAAATTTTTCTCATATGATAAATCGCAAAACTTGAAGGCTATCAATACAAGTCGGTGCCTAGGAATTACAATTACGAAGAACCTAAAATTGAAGTAACACACAGGTAACGTTTCATTTGTAGTACGCTTTGAAGATGCAAGTAGTACACTAAACAGACTACCTAAACTCTCTTTTCCGTGCTCTTCTAGGATACTGCTGCGCATTATGAGATGCTTACGACATAGGATGGCCGGAGGATAATGAAAAAACTCAAAGAATAGCGTCTCCTTTTGCACTATCGCGAAAGAGGGTACAGAATGTCACAGATTTGGTAATCATTAAAACAAAGGTGTTTTTCGTTGCAGCGGGATCTTTTCATGTAATTTAAATCTTCAACTTTCTCCTTCGCATGTGAAAGTATTATGTTGACAACCACCTACATAGGAAGAAATAACAATTGCAGGCCGGTCGGTGTGGCCGAGCGGTTCTACGCGCTTCAGTCTGGAACCATACGACCGCTACGGTCGCAGCTTCAAATCCTGCCTCGGGCATGGATGTGTGTGATGTCCTTAGGTTAGTTAGATTTTAAGTAGTTCTAAGTTCTAGGGGACATGACCTCAGCTGTTAAGTCCAATAGTGCTCAGAGCCAGCTGAACCATTTTTTAATAATTTTAATAAAATAAGAGAAACAATTAAGTGTTCGTTTCTCCAGCGCGCTGTTAGAGTGGAACGGTAGGGAAGTAACGTGGAAGTGGTTCAATGAACCCTGTGCTAGACACTTAACTGTGAATTGCACAGTAATCCTATAGTACATGTAAATGTAGATGTTTTACGGAATCCCGAGAATATTTGGAAATATGATCTCCGCCGTTAGTGAATGCTGTTTCTTCAACTGCTGCACTATTTAGGTAGTTCATACAGCCACAACGTGTCGACCTAAACTAGGACACATGCATCTGTTTGGGTCAGCACCATCAGTAACTCAAGGCCTTAACTTATGACATAGTTAAATTTTTAGTAGGCTTATCGTATGGATTAGCAGTATTCCATTTGTAAAAAATTTTATTTTCGATAAAAATAGCCCCCTATTTGTCTTTTTTGTCCTGTTAACTACTAGCCGTGTCTTGTACATGCAGATTCTTTTTCATATTCAGCTCACTGTAGCACCGTTGTGAGGAATACACTAAGAAAGTATCGATAAACATGAACAACTCGAGCCGGCCGAAGTGGCCGTGCGGTTAAAGGCGCTGCAGTCTGGAGCCGCAAGACCGCTACGGTCGCAGGTTCGAATCCTGCGTCGGGCATGGTTGTTTGTGATGTCCTTAGGTTAGTTAGGTTTAACTAGTTCTAAGTTCTAGGGGACTAATGACCTCAGCAGTTGAGTCCCATAGTGCTCAGAGCCATTTGAACCATTTTGAACAACTCGATATGTTTGCTAATGTTGAACTCATATACAGAGTTGTTATAATTAAACTTCGGACACTTAAGCTAGTGTAGACAGAAAATTATTTACCGTACGGATAACAAACGTTATAGGAATGACGGTCAGACTGTGCGTTGAAGGATTTGCGTTCTTAGTACCTTATTGTCAGTGTCATGACTTGCCATTAGGTTCCGCTACTACTAAGGCGGCGTAGGGTTGAAACCCAAACATCAGTGTGAAATTCAGACGCAGACAGTCAGCACGGGTTTGGACAAGGTGAGCAGGGTTTTTCTCGTAACGCTGTCGTTTCAAAACAAAAGAAATAGTGCAGCTGTCCTTCCCGAGTATTGGCGCATTAAAGGAATACGGAGAGGTCACCTTTCCGCACCGGGGTTGAAGAACATGATTCGGACGTTCGAATTATCTGGCGACATGGGAACTGCTTCTGACAGAGGCCGACAGCCAGTTGCCCCAAAGATTGTAGAACAAGTTGCTGTTGCCATGGATGACAATATTGGAGGCCATGTGTCACAACAGCTGAAAACTCCATGGCCCACCGTTCGAAAGGTGCTGCAAAAATTGTGAAATTTCATGCTGTAGTGGATGCATTTGGTCATCACATTGAGCAACGTCTGCATTCTGGAACGTAAAAATGGAACGCACTTAAGAGATGTTACCCTCTCATGTGGAAATTAAAGTATGTTTATTTCAATGGTTTATTCGTTATTCTCTTCTGCGTGCCCTTGCAACTGTTTCCACAAAGTTTCATTGACCTCCGATCACTTGATTGCGGTGGGAGCCCCCTCAGGAAGCGAAAGTTTCATTGTAACCATCCTGTATTTCTACACATTAATTCGAAAGTGTGAGGTATGAGATACTACAAAAGCGGTTAATAAGTAATAGATAAATTACATATTTCTAGCGATTATTATCGTGCAGTAGTCATCTTTTAAAACAAGTGCTCATTCACTATACAAACTGTACCTTTTTTGTTTGTTCTGTTGACGCCGACGTGGTCTGTAGAAAATCGGAGAAAATTTTGAATATCTGTAGAACGACGGGTGCATGGCGACTAGTTTTTAAAAGCAGGTGTTTTGCCTTACACGCATGTGCTTATTACTGGGAGAGGGTGAACGGTAGCACGGGTTGGGGCATTGTTTTGGGAGGTGACTGAGAACATCGTTAACGACGAAAATACGCTAAATATTAACAGATGCGAATTTAGTTGGTTAATCACATTTCCCAATAATGATATACTGTTAAAATGGCCTTTTATTCTACATCAATGAGGCAGGTGTCTTACGCAACTGTAATGATACACAGAAGTATTCCTGAATATATCGTCTCCCTTACACCTGCAAACCAATATCCACCAGCAGAATCGCACTGTGTCTCGCCAATACAGCTGTATATTATTCGCAAGCAAGTGGTGTTATTTCAGTATAAAGCGGCACTATTTGGTACAAATATCGTGTAGACGGCAAAGTGAAAGTGATCACCTGTCCATCGAGGCTACATGGGGGCTTGCTTATAAGCTGGCCGTGAGTCCTGAACGCAGCCAAGATGGGTCTTTTTCTTCTTATAAATTCAACAAAGTTGCAACAGCGTAATTACTGGTATCTTCACATTGCCACATGGACTATCATTGGCATTCCGCATTCGAAATGACATCGTGTTATTCAATGAGACGTGACTGAACGTGCATTTCACGCATAAGCATTCGATTTTCACAACGAGAAATTATACACGTAAGAGTGGTCAGTGTGGCGAATCTTCCTCCGCGCGGTAACTCGGTAATGTCATTCGACGCCTCTCGGCACTGCCTAAGTGCGAGCTATTTCGTGCTCCAATGGGAAGTGCCCAATAAAATCCCCAGGTGGCGATTACAGCTGCAGCTTGCTAACTACTTAAAGGCAATTGCAGTGCCATTATTTGGCATAGCGGCGCGCTGGAGACGGTAGTAAGTGGGACAGGTGAAGAGCCTGCGAGGCAGTAATTGTTTACAGCGGGCCATTATTGGCGGCCATCGCTGTTAATAATCGCGGAACACTTGCCCGAGCGCTGGAGGACCACCGGGAAAAAACCTCCCCCAAAATTACCGCTCTTAATCGGCGCCTCAGTCTTTATTTATTCTTATTTAGGATCTATTTTTATTGGTGGCCTCCGGACACTAACAGTTCACCTACACTGCGCCAGACGATATCAGTGGCCTACAGAACTCAACTTTATAAAATTTTCGAGCACCAAAATAGGTTATCCTCATGTATGAACACGAATGTGGCATTGGGTTTCCCACAGCACCCACAGTTTTTGTGTAAATTGTACTATTCACTATCTAATTGTATTCGGTTTTTGTGTTGCTTAAACAATATAATTTCGTCTGTAGATGCTAATTTATCAACACAAAGAACATGAAATTCTAATGAAATACGCTTTCATACATAATTAAAATATTTTTGGACGTTTTCTGCGCCTCTTATGTGTGGCACTACTATCTTCCATTAGTGTCCGACAGTATACAGCTATGATACTCGTTGCACACTGCCCCTGACAGCGTTGTTTTAATGTAGATATGGTCTGATGAAATCCCTCCCCATGTTGATCGGGGATTTGTCCAAGACCATAAGCAGAAAAAGAATCCAACAAGAATGAGTGCTGAACGTGCAGTTTTAACGACATGCTACTACCCTAATGGTTCAAATGGCTCTGAGCACTATGGGACTTAACTTCTGAGATGATCAGTCCCCAAGAACGTAGAACTACTTAAACCCAACTAACCTAAGGACATCACACGCATCCATGCCCGAGGCAGGATTCGAGCCTGCGATCGTAGCCGTCGCGCGGCTCCAGACTGTAGCGCCTAGAACCACTCGGACACACCGGCCGGCGCTACAACCCAGATTACGGTAAGACTGTAATAGTTCGTTGAATAACACATCACTGTTGGCTGCTCTCTTGTTTCCAAACAAATGAGAACATGGTTTGTATCGTTCTTTAAAAATTATTGAAATATTTAAATGAGGGCCTGTGTAATGTGCTTTAAAAGAAATTATATTGAAATACTTGAATGAATGCCTTAACTGGGAGTGCATACAAAACTGGAGTTATGGTGGAGGGTGTTGTGCTTACTCTGTGTTATTGTTAGCAAAACTTTATACGAACTGATTCGGCTATGGAACACCCAATACCAATAAAGAAATACAATCACTGCAAAATAGATTCAGCCCCCTTTGTACTGAATCCTCTGGCGCTGTTCAAAACTTATAACTTTGGTCAATGTGCACATAACAAATAAATAAAATTGTCTTACCCCCAAAGCAGCAACAGTGGGTCGCGATGTATTCTGCTTTCTCGTGAAGAAGAATAAAACATGCTAGCTACAGGCTCAGGGCTGTGCAACTCTGGCCGTGATACTTTGAAATATACATGAAATTCTTTTGGCTGATAAATGAAAACATTTAAGAAAAATACAATTTCTTTAAAAAACATACGACACGGACAGGGAGGTGGTAGTGATTTGGGTGAATTATCAACATTGACGTTTTCGATAGCGAAGTAGTATTCGAAGTCAAATGGCTCTGAGCACTATGGGACTTAACTTCTGAGGTCATCAGTCCCCTAGGACGTAGAACTGCCTAAACCTAACTAACCTAAGGACATCACAAACATTCATGCCCGAGGCCGGATTCGAACCTGCGACTGTAGTGGTCGCGCGGTTGTAGATTGTAGCGCCTAGAACCGCTCGGGCACCCCGGCTGGCATTCGAAGTCAAGTTTGGCTTTTCAAAACATCTGACAACTGAAGTTACATTACTCAGAAAAACTACATCCTTTTTAATAAATAAAAACCTTTCTTTGCTGACTAAGTCACAAACAGTGAGTTTTGTACAGCAAGTAGTGTCTAACATCACTAAAAAGCTAAAGAAAAATCAACAAGTTACGTACACCTGTGTTATCAAATCTTAGAAGCATTACAAAAGGAAAATATCTAAGCAGCCTATACATCAAATCTGTTTACGTACATTCTGGGGCTGCTCTACGTACAGCTCACTGTTACCAAGTATCAGACAATTCACTTACACTAATGCGTTGGCAAGAGGAAAGTAATAAGAAATTAACTTCCTTATCTTAACTGCGAGAAGGTTTGTCCTTCCACATTCATATTTCCAATAAAACATGTATTCGCAAAGCCTTCTTTTGTAATATCAATCCAGTAATCCTTTCATGTCGCAATTAAATTTACATTTTATCTTTTCACTTTACAGTCCATTGTAAAATCATTCATCATTTTAACTATCTATTTTATGTGCGGTTCAACACAAAATATTGGTATGAGAAAATTCCTACATTATAATCTAACACTTGATGGCTTCACAGAGCACACCACAAACACTGTCTACTACACCCTGTTTCGCTCACACACTATTACAAACTAACTGCGGCGCGCTAAGCTCTCTTACTCCAACGCTACACTCAGATCAGAAAGCAGTATGTGAGTTAACGAGCATTTCGCTCTCATTTAAGTATATGGCGGAAAGAGTCAGCCTTCAGGAATTGAGAAACCAAAACTGTCGTCCATGACCGTGTGCCACAAAGAGCGTAGCTTCGCCACGAGGTGGGGAAACTCACAGGCGTCTATTGTGCTGAATGAGGCCTAGGCGCTGTAGTGTTCGAGTGAGACAGGCGAGAACCTGCGTCATAGGGAATCCCTTTAGAAGCCGTTTGTGGCCAGGGAGATGTAGTAGTGTTAAACACGACGGACCTAAGATTGACCATAAAGGGTAACATTTATGAAAACAATTTAATTCTGTAGTAATTCAGCCAATGAAGCCACAATAATTTTAAACTATTACCCTTCACAAATTTTAATGGGGCTCCCAATGAAACATGCATGTTGATCATATCTATAATACACTACTGGCCATTAAAATTGCTACACCAAGAAGAAATGTAGATGATAAACGGGTATTCTTCGGACAAATATATTATACTAGAACTGACATGTGATTACATTTTCACGCAATTTGCCTGCATAGATCCTGAGAAATCAGTACCCAGAACAACCACCTCAGGCCGTAATAACGGCCTTGATAGACCTGGGCATTGAGTCAAACAGAGCTTGGATGGCGTGTACAGGTACAGCTGCCCATGCTGCTTCAACACGATACAACAGTTCCTCAAGAGTAGTGACTGGCGTATTGCGACGAGCCAGTTGCTCGGCCACCATTGACCAGACGTTTTCAATTGGTGAGAGATCTGGAGAATGTGCTGGCCAGGGCAGCAGTCGAACATATTCTGTATCCACAAAGGCCCGTACAGGACCTGCAACATGCGGTCGTGCATTATCCTGCTGAAATGTAGGGTTTCGCAGGGATCGAATGAAGGGTAGAGCTACGAGCCGTAACACATCTGAAATATAACGTCCACTGTTCAAAGTGCCGTCAATGCGAACAAGAGGTGACCGAGACGTGTAACCAGTGGCACCCATAGCATGACGCCGGGTGATACGCCAGTATGGCGATGACGAATACACGCTTCCAATGTGCGTTCACCGCGATGTCGCCAAACACGGATGCGACCATCATGATGCTGTAAACAGAACCTGGATTCATCCGAAAAAATGACGTTTTGCCATTCGTGCACCCAGGTTCGTCGTTGACTACACCATCGCAGGCGCTCCAGGTCTGTAATGCAGCGTCAAGGGTAACCGCAGTCATGGTCTCCGAGCTGATAGTCCATGCTGCTGCAAACGTCGTGGAACTGTTCGTGCAGATGGTTGTTGTCTTGCAAACGTCCCCATCTGTTGACTCAGGGATCGAGACGTGGCTGCACGATCCGTTACAGCCATGCGGATAAGGTGCCTGTCATCTCGACTGCTAGTGATACGAGGCCTTTGGGATCCAGCACGGCGTTCCGTATTACCCTCCTCAACCCACCGATTCCATATTGTGCTAACAGTCATTGGATCTCGAGCAACGCGAGTAGCAATGTCGCGATACGATAAACCGCAGTTGCGATAGGCTACAATCCGACCTTTATCAAAGTCGCATTCGGAAGGTTCAATCCCGCGTCCGGCCATCCTGATTTATGTTTTCCGTGATTTCCCTAAATCGCTCCAGGCAAATGCCTGGTTCCTTTGAAAGGGCACGGCCGACTTCCTTCCCCGTCCTTCTCTAATCCGATGACACCGATGACCTTCCTGTCTGGTCTCCTTCGCCAAACAACCCAACCCTGTATCAAAGTCGGAAACGTGATGGTACGCATTTCTCCTCCTTACACGAGGCATCACGACAGCGTTTCACCAGGCAACGCCGGCCAACTGCTGTTTGTGTATGAGAAATCGGTTGGAAACTTTCCTCATGTCAGCACGTTGTAGCTGTCGCCACCGGCGCCAACCTTGTCTGAATGCCCTGAAACGCTAATCATTTGCATATCACAGCATCTTCTTCCTGCCGGTTAAATTTTGCGTCTGTAGCACGTCATCTTCTGGTGTGGCAATATAATGGCCAGTAGTGCAGCTTGGAATTTACTGTTAAAGTGAAAAGCCGATCTTAACGATCCACGTTTCATATAGAAGCGCATCATTGAAATGACAAATATGGTAAATATCAACTCTGTAACTTTATTTGTGTAAAAGATATAGTGAATTTAAGTTATTAGTATTTTCAGTTTGCATCAGATCATCCTTTCCTGTAGACAAAACAGATAGAACGGTGACACCATGACACCTGATTGAATCATTAGGTAATGGAATACTTGTTGTAAAGTTTAGAGCATAATAGTTACTTTTGTTCTTTATTTATTTATCAGAAAGCACATTCGTGCGAGGCTACTGACCGTGACATTCAAAGTTAAGAAGGAAATTGTATTGGTGTTATGTAAAATAATTTATCGTTTGTTATGTAATGATTATTATTATTATTCACGTTTGGGCCCTACTGGCCCTACTGGACCATGTTATGTAATGATATTATTGTTACTTTATTTAGAACGTGAAGGTGGTCAAGCTTTGATTATTCAAATAGGTATAAATGTAAAATAATGTAGAATAAGCTGTGGCTAATAACATCGACGGCTTCAGGATAGGGAACCCCGCCAGTCAGTCGAGCGAGGATGTTTGGCGCGCGGAAAACGCGGTCGGAGACGGACAGAGGGGCAGTGCTGGTGGAGACGCGAAAGCGGACGGTTGGTCTTTAGGCAGCTAGGAAGTGAAACGACTTAGAAAATTTCGCGTTGTGTGGTATCGCGGGAGTTAGTCTCTGAGCGGTGAGCAGCCGCGCGCCAACATTTTGCGTAGTTAACGAGGTGGAATATTGGACTTGTAACTAGCGATGAGATTGTGAATGATCGAACTGTGTCAAATGGATATGCGCTCGAGTGTAATAGCAATTCTAAATGCGACCACTTTCGCTATTAGTTTTCTTTCTAAATAAACATTAGTCTAACCAAATCTCAACTGTGTGGCCTACATCATTTATGGGTCGGTAATTTAGCTCCCGATATTATTATTACTGTTGTTATATGTTATATTAACGTTGTATGTTTCATACAATTTCGCAAACTTGACATTAGCCAGACAATTTAACGAAAGGGTCACAAGAGTCTAATTTAGCAGGTGTAATGTGAGTTTGAGTCAAGATATTTCGACGAAGAGGAACTGAGCCCGAACATCTTTGGGATGTTAGTATCTAGTATCTTTGGCTCTGCGGTCGTGCAAAGTCAGCGATCCGCTTTACATAGCCCATTAGACACATACATCGTTTAGAATGCAGCAGTTTCATTTTAGTTTACATTAGTATCATTAGAATATTCGGCTGCCACATGTAAGCGTACCCCAGTAGACTTCTTTAAAATTTTTTTAAAGAATTTCTTTAGTCCAGTTCAAGAGGGCTCAAATCTATGACAAAATTAGGATCGTGAATAAGCTGTTTAATTTGAGGCCCAACAAACACTCCTGCTTTCACTTCAGATTAACTCAACTCAGGGATTTTCTGGAGTAAGTGCATAAAACCAGGTGCATCTTTGTCTATTGCAACAACGAACGACTTCAGAAGTCCAAGTTTTATGTGAAGTGGTGGGAACAAAATGTCTTTCAAATTCACGATTGGAACATTTGCTACATTCGTCCAACCACGTGCCACTTGTGTACGGGCAAGCCAAATCCGTCTGTGGTAATGACTCTTTAGATCTCGGCTACTCCGTTCGCAAAGACAATGGCAGTGCTGGATACCCAAATTATAATCCTGTAAGTATCCCAGTTAGTTTGAAGTCAGCACAGATTTACCACTTATGGCTGTTACATTGAATTTTATTCAACAAAAGATCCATACTGCTGTATGGTTCCTTCACAATAGTGACACAAACTACGGGCAGGGGAATACAAACACTGCTATTGAGAAGGAATACCACACTGAGGATGGTTTTGGACCCATTGACGATAGACGCCATTCCCCTGATACACGTTTTATTCCTATAGTCCTGAACATAACTTTCACGTCACTGCAGTATCGGAGTGAGGATTCCATGTGAAAGTATGGCGAGAACGCAGGCTGAGTACGTCTAAAGACACAAACACTAACATCTTTGTCTAGTAAATTCCACTGTTTCAGAAGCGAACCCAAAAGTTCAGCGTGTGCCTTAGAAATATTCAGGCCCCTAACAAGGTCATTCAAATCATTTTGTCGTGAGAAGTGGCTCACTTCTTCGCTATCGAAATGGGAGCTTGAGTTCTCTGCATCTGTAGTGGATTCGGCCTGGGTTTCAACTTCCAAGGACCATGTGTCTGAAGGATCGGGGACAAGTAAGGAAGGACTGTGTGGTAAGGGCTGAATAGCTGACCTGATGGGGGGATACTTGATCGTCTTTCTATTCTTGCCCTTGATCCCTGCTGTTTCAACCATGCAGAAACAACAGTTATCCACGTGGTTGATCGATATGCCCATCTCACCAGAACAGCAAAAGGCATAGCAATTATACTTTCTTTGTTCACCCAGCCATTAAGATGAGGCGAACACATCACACAGCCAATATGTGGCGCGCTTTTTCGATCCTGATTACCTAACTTGCACCCGAAATATAAATCATACAATTTCTTCTCTACGGGTGTCACAAGTTGTCTGCATGAATTAATAGTTTACTCCCAACAGCTGTAGCAAAAGTTATTCGGGCAATTTAAACACACCCGTAACATTGCAAAAACGCTAACACAAATGCATCACTAAAGTAGAACGAAAACTCACCACCAGGTATAATTATATCGCACTATTCACACTTGTGAACGCACAGCCAAACAAAGGAAGTATTTCCTGACGACTGATAGGAAGATGGTGTTCAGTTCAGGAGCGGCAGACAATGGGTTATACTCACTGTTGCCATGATGTAGGAGACTAACTGTAAGAAAAGTTTCCGTTAGTCACGCCATGACGGCAGCCTTAGTAGGTTGCATTTCTTCAGGGATCTACCTAGTTGCATTTTATAAACATTCTTATGAGATGACGTACTTTTAAAATTGAGGGTGCTACAAAAAATAGTCGTGCTAGGAGGCTCAAAATACTTAAGAAACACCCATTTCCATTGTTGAAAATTTTTCATTGTTGATCTGTGTATTCTACAAATTATACTGAACAAAACTTCTGCAGTCGTTAAAAAGCTGAGTATATGTTTATGCAGGGTATTTCACGAGGAATAGAAAATATTTTAGGAGAACTTACGCAGGCTAATTCGCATAAAATGTTCCAATAACATGCGATCAAGTTTCATTGGTTACAGATATACAGTTGGATATGGGGATAAATTTTCATTTTATGTGTCGGTACTCCGAGTGTTGTAGGATTATTTATCAACAGTCACTTCTCATTTGAGGTTCAAATTGTGAAGTTATGCCTAAGTTAACTCAAGAGAATTTTTCACCTGAGACTGTCACCGTGATTTGTTGACCACTCCTGCTGAATCTTCTAAGAACATGTCACAAGTACATTTTCTGATAGTTAAAATGTCTAAACTCCTGTTAGTGGACATTAATAAGGGGTGTGTCTACACTTCGTCTTTATGATGACTTGGATTCTACTGAGGGCACTTTAAATGAGGTGTCTGAATCTCCTGCCCTCGAGAGCCAAGGTCAGAGAGAGTAGTAATGCTGGAAACCGGGGCCTGGAGCGAGGTCGACGTTCCGACTCGTCCTAAAGGTGCTTCATTGGGTTTAGGTCGGGACTCGGGGCAGGTCAGTCCATTTCATGAATGTTACTGGCTGCAAAACAGTGCCTCACAGCTGCTGATTTATGACAGGTGCACTGTCATGCTGATACAGGTTATAATCGTCTACGAACTGTTGCTCTACGGTACACTGCACACAGAGCTCTAAAATATGTTGATTGTTGTTGTTGTGGTCTTCAGTCCAGAAACTGGTTTGATGCAGCTCTCCATGCTACTCTATCCTGTGCAAGCTTCTTCATCTCCCGGTACCTACTGCAACCTACATCCTTCTGAATCTGCTTAGTGTATTCATCTCTTGGTCTCCCTCTGCGATTTTTACCCTGCACGCTGCCCACCAATACTAAATTGGTGATCACTTGATGCCTCAAAATATACCCTTCCAACCGATCCCTTCTTCTAGTCAATTTGTGCCACAAATTTCTCTTCTCCCCAATTCTATTCATACCTCCTCATTAGTTATGTGATCTACCCATCTAATCTTCAGCATTCTTCTGTAGCATCACATTTCTAAAACTTCTATTCTCTTCTTGTCCAAACTATTTATCGTCCATGTTTCACTCCCATACATGGCTACACTCCATACAAATACTTTCAGAAACGACTTCCTGACACTTAAATCTATACTCGATGTTAACAAATTTCTCTTCTTCAGAAACGCTTTCCTTGCCATTGCCAGTCTACACTGTACATCCTCTCTACTTAGACCGTCATCAGTCACTTTGCTCCCGAAATCGCAAAACTCATCTATTACTTTAAGTGTCTCATTTCCTAATCTAATTCCCTGAGCATCACCCCACTTAATTCGACTACATTCCATTATCCTCGTTTTTCTTTTGTTGATGTTAATCTTATATCCTTCTTTCAAGACACTGTCCATTCCGTTCAACTGCTCTTCCAAGTCCTTTGCTGTCTCTGACAGAATTACAATGTCATCGGTGAACCTCAAAGTTTTCATTTCTTCTCCATGGATTTTAATTCCTACTCCAAAATTTTTCTTTTGTTTCCTTTGCTGCTTGCTCAATATACAGATTGAATAACATAGGGATTAGGCTACAACACTGTCTTACTCTCTTCGAAACCACTGCTTCCCTTTCATGCCCTTCGACACTTATAACTGCCATCTGGTTTCTGTACAAATTGTAAATAGCCTTTCGCTTCCGTTATTTTACCCCTGTCACATTCAGAATATGAGAGATAGTATTCCAATCTACATTGTCAAAAGATTTCTCTAAATCCGTTGATGTCGTTTAAAAGAGGAACACACTAACTATGAAGAAAGCCCCGTACCATGACACCACTTGCCCAGTACTTCACTGTTGGCAGTACACAAGATGGCAGGTAACGTTACTCAGTCTTTTGTCATGCTGAAAACTTTCCATTGTATTTCCGCAGGGTATAGCGTGATCACCACCCGAAGTCAGTTTTTCACAGTTACCCACTGTCCGGTGGTGTCGCTCTTTACACCACCTCAAGCGTCTTTTAGCGCTTGGCTGCAAAAATGTGTGGCACGTGAACAGGTGGTCAACTGTTGTACTACCCCAGTCTCCTTAACCGCTTAGTCATTGTGGTAGCTGGACTGCTGGTAAGACTTCGGAACCCGGAGTGATTCCTACCACTGATTTTATACGACTTTTTAGAACCAGTCTTCGCAATGCTCGACAGTTCTTTTCCGCCAGCACACGATGACTGTCTCGTCTCGGTTTACCTGCTACTGTTCCTTTGTATTTTCACTTCAAAATCACGCCAGCAACATCAGACTTGGGCAGTTATATAAGGGGTGAAATGTCGGTGATGGATCTGTTACTCAGGTGACATCCAGCGACTAGTCTACATTCGAAGTGAGTGAGATCTGGTGACCGACCCGTGCGCCGTTAACTGCTCCTCTGCTGACAACACTGTACTCCCCGCCACCTTGTACACTGGCGGGTCCGTCTCTCATGACATATTCTGCATTACATTGGGATCTCCGGACTTTCGATCAGACCGTGTAATTAAAAAATATTGAGCACGCCATTATGGTATTTGTGTACAGGTTACATAATGGAAAGCTCTTGTTGCTTGTAGAGAGTATGGTAGACGAATTCCTAACAACAGAGTAACAGATCCCGAAGTCTTTGATGTCAGTACCGCCATTTGACTGTTTTTTTATTTACAGTGTTACATTTGCGCGATCATGATTTCGGCTTTAAAGTGAAATTATCAAGTATTTTAATGTTATACAGTGCCTAAGATGACATATTGTAGTATTTAAAATACGAAAAATTTGTAATAGGAATTTCTTTGACCAAGACAATTTGACACTTAACCAACTGTCATTCAGTCAAGATTGTACACTCAGTGTTAAAACAAAGCAAAAGGGTTTCACCTGAAATACTGACCCTTGGACAATGTGTCTAATAGTGTAGTATGACATCTTAGGCACTGTATAACATTAAAATACATGTTAATTGCCCTTCAAAGCCGATATAATGATCGTGTAAATGTAACACTGCAAATAAGAAAACAGTGTAATGGCGGTAAATATATTATGAGTGTGGCCCCACATTATGAAAAAATTACTAGATCCAGAAGTCTCCACTGACTGCTACATAAGACTGGTGCGGGACTCAGCAGTCCCACCAGAACCCGCGAACGAACAGATCGTGTATGAAGCAGATAACATTAATCAGTTGGTAGAACGTAGTGTTTCAACAGCATACGCAGAATTTCCACGGCTACTGGTCTTCTACGTAAAAGAATACGGCAGACATTACGCTTTCGACACCTCCGACAAGGAGATAGTGGCAGACGATTGGAATTCCATCGTTGTTTACTGATAAATCCACGTTTACTCGTGAGAGAATCAATAACACGCGTTGCTCACATTGATGATCTGATTAAAACACAATGCGTGCATGGAAACTAATTTTCAAGAACCCACCTCTGTAATGTGTATTGTGGTAAGACAATAAGTTCATTAGGCCTGTCGTGTTACCGCATCGTCTTGCTGCACCCCGTGATCTAGACGTTCTTGAGAGGGGTGCCGGCCGGTGTGGCCGTGCGGTTTAGGCGCTTCAGTCTGGAACCGCGTGACCGCTACGGTCGCAGGTTCGAATCCTGCCTCGGGCATAAATGTGTGTGATGTCCTTAGGTTAGTTAGGTTTAAGTAGTTCTAAGTTCTAGGGGACTGATGACCACAGATGTTAAGTCCCATAGTGCTCAGAGCCATTTGAACCATTTTTTTTTTTTTTGAGAGGGAGTATCCAACATACCTGAAGAGGGCCCTTTGTCTACAAGGATGGGTATGTTCCGCTAGCGTGACGGGGTCGTTGACATTCTAGTCATCAGATTATATCATCTAATCCATAAGTTCTGGGAAGATTGGTTGGCAGAAATGGTCACTTTTCTGCTCCACCAAGATTCCCGGATCTTACCCATTAGATTTTTGTCGGTGGGGTGGCTGAAAGTCGATGTTTGGAAAGAAAAACGCAAGAGATGTAGTGATCGTTCGGATCTACCACTGCCCACAGAATAGCTACACTGGGGAACTCAATCATTTAGATTTATTTAACGCCTTATGTCAGTGGTTTTTTGTGGTATAGTCTAGCGGCTGTATCTCTGTAAGCAATAGAAAGCGGACACGGTACATGGAATATTTTACTGGAATCAGTCTACTGTGAGGTAACGAAAGTCATGTAACAGCGATATGCACAAGTGGCTGTAGTATCGCGTACACAAGGCATAAAAGGACAGTGCATTGACGAAGCTGCATTTGAATTCAGGTGGTTTATGTGAAAAGTTTCCGATGCCATTATGGCAGGAAGACCGGAAATTAACAGACTCTGAATGCGGAATGCTGGGTTGGAGCTAGACGCATGGGACATTCCATTTCGGAGATCGTTACGGAACCCAATATGCCGGCATTCCGGCATCTAATGTGTCAAGAGTGTGCCGAGGATACAAAAGTTCAGGCATTACCTTTCTTCACGGACGACGCAGTGGTCAAGGGCCTTCAGCTGACGACCGAGGACAGCGGCATCTGCGTGGAGTTTTCAGTGCTAATAGACGGCAAAACTGCGCGAAACAACTGCAGAAACCAAAAAGGGACGCATGATGAGTGTATCCGTTAGGACAGTGCGGCGGAATTTGGCGTTCATTGGCTGTGGGAGCCGCCGACCGACGAGGGTGCTTTTGCCAACAACACGACACAGCCTGCAGCGCCTGTCCTGCGCTGGTGACCGTGTAACCCCCTTTCACTTATCGACCTTAATGACAGTGAAAAATTAAACCGCGTGTACCTAATGGAAATTTGGGAAAAGCAATCGTCACCGAAGTTAATCTGTCGGTAAAGAGGGAGGAAAGGGTTACATCTAAATGAAAGGAAAAATGCAAACGAAACTGGTGGAAATTAATTTTGAGAAGGGGTAAAGTTAATAAAGAAAGTAAATGTGCGGCCGTTACGTTAACAATCAACTAGCGGTAATTAGATATTTAAGATTTGGGGGAAATTACGGTCGCCAGTCCTATGGACAATTACTACAGTAACTGAAAAAGAAAGGTTATTACACATATAATTAGCACTAGAAGCGTGGCAACTGAAGTTGACACGTGTAGTGTGAAAACTGAAAGTTTGTCAGAAGTAATAAATTTCGCTACACTCTGACTTAATGTAGCAAAAGAATTAATAAAACCGGAAAATCGAAAGTTAATTTAGTGACTGAAGTTAATAGTGAGCTTTATTTCTGAAGCACATCGAAATTCCGTAAAATACGGTTAGTCTTGGACTACCTCAACAATCATTTCAAAAGCTACTTGAATCTACGCAATTTAGAAATAACAGATTTAACTTTGAACTTGAATTAAATGATTCTGAACAATTGACAATAATAAAATTTAGTACGTACCAAGCTGAGCTGCAGTCACAGGTAAGCTAAAATACGGTAACAAAACTCGCACTCTTAATTTGTGCTTGTGTAATCTAAATATTATAGCCAGCTATGAATACCTTAACTGAACTTTGAAATTAAAGCAGTGAAATCGAATGATGCTGGCGTTTGAATTTCAACGACACTCGGGTTCATTCCGGAAAAGGAAGGGACCCTGCTTGGCAATGCAATTGGGACAATGAGCAACAAAGGTTCATGCTAAGTTGCTGTAATTTTGTGATGCAACAATTTTAAAAGCTGAGGTCTGCCATACACTTCTGAAACTTTACGTGCTTCCAAGTCTTCCTTGTTGGCTGATTGAAGGTTTGAAGCCGTCGATCGAGGAGGTGGCGACAGTCACTCATTGTCGGCCGTCGCTGTTGCAGAAGCTGGATGTTGGCGCGCCTTTTTCTCGACACGGTCACCAGACGAAACGGGCTCTTGATGTGCGCCAGCTAATGCTTCCCGTCCGCGACACCATGTCAGAAACTATTATCGCAAGTCGAGCGCAATTACATGCTGCCAAACCCCGAAAGCGCGGCAACTCGCGGGAGCTACGCACAACACACCTGCTCCACTCCCTACTCCAGCCAGACTCTCCCTCTGCCCGCGCTCCACGCGGCAGAGTTAACACTACCAAAGATCCTAAACACTTTGGTTCTCCACACGACCTATCGATGTATTCGTTCGATAGCATAGTTTTCCCTAGGCCAGACCCAGCGTATAAATACAAGTAATATTCACAAAACAAACCAACATAAATGCATAAATATATATATACAAACAGTAAAACAATTACAATATATAAAGACACAGAAATGTCACATCTTCGGGTAACAAAATAAGGAAAAAAATTTGCAGTGCAATAGATGGAAATAGGAGGATATGCATTTCCGGCGTTACAACCATATCGGTTGGACCCTAGACGACTGGAAAACCCACGACTCCCGACTTCAGCTGGTGAGACCTGATGCTAGGATTCGAGTATGGCGCAGACCCTACGAAACCACGGACTCACGTTCTCAACACGGCACTGTGAAAGCCAGTGTTGTAACGGTAATGGTGTGGGGGTGTATTCACGTGGAATGGTTCGGCCCTCTTGTCCCACTGAATCGATCTTTGACTGGAAATGTTTACACTCGGCTACTTAGAGGTCATTTTCAAGCATTCATGGGCTTCATGTTCCAAAACGACAGTGGAATATTGATGGACGACCATGCGCCATGTGCCGGCCGGTGTGGCCGAACGGTTCTAGGTGCTACAGTCTGGAGCCGAGCGACCGCTACAGTCGCAGGTTCGAATCCTGCCTCAGGCATGGATGTGTGCGATGTCCTTAGGTTAGTTAGGTTTAAGTAGTTCTACGTTCTAGGGGACTGATGACCACAGAAGTTAAGTCCCATAGTGCTCAGAGCTATTTGAACCATTTTTTTGAACCATGCGCCATGTCACCAGGTCACAACTGTCCGCAATTGGTTTTAAGAAACATCTGAACAGTTCGAGTGAATCATACGGCCACCCAAATCGCCCGACATAAATCCCATCGAATATTTACGAGACCTAATCGAGAGGTCAGTTTGTGGACAAAATCCTGCATCGGCGACACTTTCACCGTTAATAACAGCTATAGAGGCAGCCTGGTTCAATAGCTCTGCATGGGATTAGAATGAAGGTCAGCGTTGGCCTTAATATTTGAAACGTCCCCTTTGAACAATTATACTAGAGGGCTTAACCTGACACACAATATTTTGTAGCGCAACGCAATCTGACTTTCAAAAAATCTCTACAAAAGAATGGCCCTGACTAACATTAACCTATACGTTTCACAAATCACTTACTTCACAAAAATCTTCGCTACTCAAGCTACTGCAATACAGCGAGCGCCACTACTGCCAGCTAAATAAAAGTTTCAAACTACGGAAGGCACTAACTACTGATAGGCATAGTTAGCAAATGAAAGATTTTAATAGAGAACAAACAATGTATTTACCTTAATAGTGTTGAAAACTCATAATATACATAGCAGTTCATGACATCCAGTCTTACAAATTTCAAAACTCCGCCATCTCTCTCCCCACATCCACCACTGCTGGTGGCTCACCTCCAACTGCGCAACGCTACGCGCTGTTCACATCCAGCTGCCGCTGCCCAACACTACAATGGCAGACAACAATGCAAACTACCCACAGACTGCACACAGCACAGCCAGTGAGTTTTCATATAGAGCACTACGTGGCGTTACCAATAAGAAAACATAAACAGCCTACTTACATATTGACGGTTTACTGACAGCAAAATCGATTTTCAGTCACATAGTGATCATCTTCAGTGCTGTAGTGTACAAATTAAACTCATAGGCACTGGTGTCAAATTATTATCAGTAACCAAAGCTATGAAACGATCAGTAACTAAAGCAAAGAAACGATCCCCAATCTCTGCATGGGACTTCCAACGACTTGTTGAGCCCTTGCCACGGCGAATTGCTGCACTACGCCGGTAAATGCAGATCCGATGAGGTATTAGGAAGCAGCCCATGACTTTGGTTACCTCAGTGTTTCCTCTCACTTCCCGTTCCACCTGACACACCCTGCGTAACAACACCTCGTTTGTTGCAAGCAGCCTCTTTACCCTGACAGCTAGTTGTCCACGAAGCACTAACACTGCAGTAAATTGGCTGTGACATGGTACTGCGACAGTGTTCTCTTCCACACAGCATTCACTCAGCGGTGATAGTGCTCTGTAAGCAACTTGGAAATTTGTGGTAAGGTCACGATTTGGCTCAAACAGCAACTGTTGAAATTCTTCACGGTAAATGGTAACAGCCAAACAGTTGCAGGATAAAGATTTATAAAAATCCTTGACCCGAGTTGTTTTATGTATCTCCACTGCAGGATGTGACTTTAGTATATTTTACTTCTGATGAAGGTATATTTAGATATACCGAAACCGTGGTCAAGAATTTTAATAAATTTTTATCCTGCAACTGTTTGGCTGTTATCAAAATGTTCAAATGTGTGTAAAATCTTATGGGACTTATGGTCATCAGTCCCTAAGCTTACACACTACTTAATGAAACTTACACTAAAGATAACACACACACCCATGCCCGGGGGAGGACTCGAACCTCCGACGGGGGGAGCCGCGCGGACCGCGACAAAACGCCTAAGACCTTGCGGCTGCTCCGCGCGGCACACTGTAAGCGATGAACGTGCCATATGAAACTTTCGCTGTTTCCTGAGATGAAACAATGTCACGAAGAGTTCAAAGGCTACCACGCACTTGCTACGACCTTTGCACTTTGTCTGCGTAATATGTTCCCTTATGTTGGCATGATAGCTGCCACTTATTCCACTATAAGGCTATTACTTGTCTCCTCATGTTTTTTTCGGACGTTTTGCCTACGGAAAATGGCCGGATCTCTTTGTTCCATGGTGACTAGGTCTCTTAGAGCGTCGACAATTGTCTGGTCTTCGATACCACAATGCTGCTTCACCCATGACAGCTAGTCGCAGCGGTGTAGACGTGTAGTTCGTTCTACAACGGCGTACACCAAGTACGTGTTAATACATTAGCTGCATGATTCGGTACGAGTATCAACGCTGATCGCCAGTCTCACAGAATAATTGTTGTGTTCTCATCTAAGTCGTCGGCAAAACTCAACCACTGTTACACTGAGCTGGAAGTTGTCACTTTATCGTGATATATGATACACCAACGCCGTCTAGAGTATGTAGCCGATCCGTGTGGAGACGATGGGGGCGATGATGATGTTTGTATGTGTGTGTGTGTGTGTGTGTGTGTGTGTGTGTGTGTGTCTGTACACTAAAAACGAAACATCATCAAGGAGTTGTGCGACATGAATGAAAGTTGGTAGACGTGTTTTATATCTGGAAGATGATGTCTATTGAGATTTCAGACTAGTCGCATAAGGCTATGACGACGCACATCAGGTATGCCTTAAACACACGCTGTAACGGTCGCAAGCCTCAGTTATCTTTCAGAGTGGACGTGGTGACTGCATGTTACTCAAGAATGCGTTTAAGGCGAAACAGAGTCCATTATCGCCGGCCGCAGTGGCCGAGCGGTTCTAGGCGCTTCAGTCTGGAACCGCGCGACTGCTACTGTCGCAGGTTCGAATCCTGCCTCGGGCATGGATGTGTGTGATGTCCTTAGGTTAGTTAGGTTTAAGTAGTTCTAAGTTCTAGGGGACTGATGACCTCAGAAGTTAAGTCGCATAGTGCACAGAGCCAATTGAACCATTTGAAGAGTGCATTATGAACACCTCACTGAGTTTGAAAGAGGTCGAGAAATAGTTCCGCGAGAAGCTGGTTGTTCCTTCTGCGATACTGCAGAAAGAGTTCGAGGGAATGCAGCCACAGTACGTGACTGCAGACAGCGGTGGTCGCTGGAGTGTTCGCTCGCAAGAAGACCGGGCACCAGACGGCCACTTGGCAGTATCGAGAGCGAAGACGATCGTGTTCGGCGTATGGCTCTGTCGTATCACACTGCATCTGCGGCAGAATTTGAGCAGCGGTTTGCACCACAGTGACTCGACGAACTGCTACAAATCGATTACTTAAAGGGACAGCTCCGAGCCAGACGCCTTGTAGCATGCGTTCCACTGACCCCCAGCCACTGCCATTTGAGACTTCATCGATGTCAAGCGAGACCTCACTGGATGGAGGGTAGGGTGGAGGTCTGTCGTGTACTCTGATGAAAGCTGATTCTGGCTCGGTGCCAGTGATGGTGCATGCTGGTTAGAAGGAGGCCTTAGATGGGTGCCAGCTGAGGACCTGCACGCAAGCTGTCTGTGTACTGGACGCACTGGACCTACACCTGGAGTTATGGTCTGGGGTGCGGTTTCATATGATAGCAGGAGCACTTTCGCCGTTCTCCCACGCCCCTTGACTGCATAAATGTACGCCAGTCTGGTGATTCGAGCTACTGTGTTGCCATTCACGAACGTCATTCCAATAGGAAAACACTCGCCCACTTGCCGCCTTTGTAACCCAACTTGCTCTCCAGAGTGTCGACAGGTTCCCTTTTCCTACTCGATTTCCTGATCTGTCTCCAGTTGAGCACATGCCGCACATCATCGGACAACTCCAGCGGCATCCACAAAGAGCGTCAACCAACCAGTTATTGACCGACCAACTGCAACAGGCATGGCACTCCATCATACAAACCGACGTCTGGAACCTGCATAACATATTGCATGCACGTTTCCACGCTAGCACCCAACATTCTTGCGGTTACCCCCGTTATTAATGTACCAGAATTTCACACTTACAATGGCTTATCTCCCTCTTACATTAACCTGTGATCTTGCAATGTTAATCATTTAAATTTTTTATCTAGACAAATGTATTCTAGAAATTTCATTACTTCACATGAATTATTTTTTGGTGAATATCTGTCTTCTGATTTCTTTGAAGCAGCAGCCACAAATTCTTCTCCTGTTACAGCCTCTTCATCTTGGACTAGTACTTTGAGCCAACGTCCTCAATTATTTGTTGAAATGTCACTGTATGTCTTCCTCTTTTGTTTTTACACTCTCAGAGGTTATTCTTCAATAGCTTAACTTATGTCCTACATTCCAATAGCTTCTTCTTGTCAGTGTTTTCGATCCTTTTCCTCCCCTCACTGTTTCAGAATAGAATCACTCATTTCTCACGTAAGTACATTTAAATTCCAACATCTTTCTATAGCACCACACCTCAAACGCTTTGACACACTACTTCTGTTTGCCCCCTGTCCGTGATGCACTTCCATACAATGCTGTGCTTCTACATACCAAATCTCAGAAATTTCTTCCTCAAATGTAAGCCAATATTTGATAATATTATACTTCTTCTTGCCAAGAGTACCCACTTTCCTTCTGTTAGTCTGCTTTTTACGTCGTCCTTGCGTAAAGGTATCAGGATTCCTACACTTCGTCTACTTCGTGGTCCCCAACTCTGATGTTAAGTTTATCACTAATCTCACATCTGCTGCTCATCAGATCTTGCATTCTATTCCAGTCTAGAAATCCAGGAACACTTCCTTTTTTCCACTGGTAATAGTAATATCACCAGTGAAACTTACCATTTACATCCTTTCACCCTGAATTTTGATCCCAATCCAAAAATCAAGCGAGGTTGCGCAGTGGCTAGCGCACTGGACAAGCATTCGGGAGGACGACGGTTCAATCGCACTTCCGGCCATCCTGTTTTAGGTTTTCCGTGATTTCCCTAAATCACTCCAGTCAAATGCCGGGGTGGTGCCTTTGAAAGGGCAAGGCCGACTTCCTTCCCTGTCCTTCCCTAATCCGATGAGACCGATGACTTCGCTGTCTGGTCTCCTCAACCCAAACAACCCCCCCCCCCCCCCGCCCCAACCCAAAACTTAACTCTTGTTATCGTCACCACTTCGATGTATAGATTGAGTGGGGGCGAAAGACTATATCCCTGTCTCATAACTGTTCTAATCCAAATATTCGGTTTTGGTCTTTCATTACTATTTTTCCATCTTTATTCTTGTACATACTGTACATTAACTGTCTTTCGCAATACCTTGCACTATTTTTCTGTGAATTACGAACATAGTGCACTATTTTACGTTGTCATACGCTTTTTCTAGGTGGATAATTCCTCTCATTAATGTTCTTTAACGGTTTCGTATTCATATTGGGTTATTATGTTTCCAATTTCGGCCATATCTTTAAATTTGTTGTTGTAATATATTATGGTGTGAAGCAGTTGCAATTCAATCATACAGTTCAAAGATACAATGAAGTCTAAATTTATTTGAGTACGAAACTTTTAAAAAATCAGTATCTACTGGTAGAGCATTTCTCAGCCGTTCCCCGAACAATTGAATCCAAAGTTGTACTGGTATCGATTGAGTTTTTGTTCCCCGTATTGCCGGCCGGTGTGGCCGTGCGGTTAAAGGCGCTTCAGTCTGGAACCGCGTGACCGCTACGGTCGCAGGTTCGAATCCTGCCTCGGGCATGGATGTGTGTGTTGTCCTTAGGTTAGTTAGGTTTAATTAGTTCTAAGTTCTAGGCGACTGATGACCTCAGAAGTTAAGTCGCATAGTTGTCAGAGCCATTTGAACCATTTTTTCCCCGTATTGTCTTCTGAGGTCGGCTGGTGGCTCGCTGGCTTCTTGGAAGAGAACGTTCGTACGAATTAACGAACTTACACATTTCAGCTGTTAGTAGTTTTATGCTGACATTGATCAAGAATCTTCACCTGGCACGATTAAAATTAGGAAGTTGCCATTAATGATAGCAGTTTTAGCTTAGAGGATCTGTAAGATCTGTAAGAAAATTAAAAGCTAAATACGTCTACGGTAGACCGAGAATTCCTTCGACTTTCTTTAACGCCTTTTCGGACGGCGTGGTTTTTTTATTGTCTCGAGTCATAGTGTCAGTAGTGAAGTCTAGGACACCTACCAGCTTCTCCACATATCATCCCGAAGACTGGTACGGAAAAATTTACCCCACTGAAGGGGAAGGATCCTCCGACGAGGCGCAACCTTATGCAGTAGTCAACAGTAATAAAAACGTGTTTGATGAATATACATCGAAATATATGAGGCTCATTCAAATGAAACCAGGTCAGTGCATCTATCTTTGCCTTACACGTAAGGTGGCACCACGTAATTGCGGGTATGGTGGCTCCACCTATTGGTAGAGAGACTGACGCGTGCACACCGTTTGATGTTGCATAGCGCCAGTGTGGTTTCACGCCGAAGAGAAGGTGGTCACGCAAGTTATCGTCCACTACCGAACGTGTAGGCGAGTAAGCAGGAGCAACGAGAAGTTATTCGATTTTTGGCGGCGGAGGGAGCTGGAGGCCGTGAAATGTATCGACGTGTGAAGGCTGTGTACGATGAGTACAGTCTGAGTCGTTCAAGTGTTCTGGAGTGGCGGAAAAGATTCCTTGAGGGGCGCGACTCACTGGAGGACGATGCTCGTCCTGGACTAGCTCATCGTGTCGTGACACCAGAAATGGTTACTGAAGTGAATGCTTTGGTCATGGACAGCCGCAGAATCACCGTGGACGAGATCCATCGGTTACTGGGTATTAGCGTGGGCATCGGACGACGAGGTGTGTGGTTGGGTCCAGGCCTGGATCCGACAGCAGCCTACTAGATGTTTCATGGATGGAATATACCGGCTAGTGTCGCAAAGGGATAGATCAAAAATGGTTCAAATGGCTCTGAGCACTATGGGACTTAACATCTGTGGTCATCGGTCCCCTAGAACTTAGAACTACTTAAACCTAACTAACCTAAGGACATCACACACACCCATGCCCGAGGCAGGATTCGAGCCTGCGACCTAGCGGTCGCGCGGTTCCAGACTGTAGCGCCTAGAACCGCTCGGCCACTCTGGCCGGCGCAAAGGGATAAATGTGCCAACAGTTTTCAAAATGTGTACTCTGTATAACTAGGTTTTTGAGTTAATAAAATCGTTACCGTTACTTTACACTATTGACCGGGTTTCATTTGAACGCCCCTTATATATCCATTGCCTGCCAACGATTATCAAGTGCGTATAACTTTCCACTCCACCACACACACACGCACAATGCGGCATAAGAATGGCTGCTTGAACGCCTCTGTACGTGAGTGTGATTAATCGGGGGCCTACTCAGACAATGTGAAGGGGCTGTAGTATATTCCTACTTCACTTAATACTGGATATTGAAACTCAGTGAGTGGGGTTCAATGTGTATCTTCAAGCGCCTGTCAGTTAATATTCTTCATCATATCCATGACGATCCCGCGTGATTCAAACAAACCTATGACTTTTCGTGTACCTGCTCTTCACATTTCATGCATGACTTCTCAGAACGAACCACGCTGGAGTTCACGCATTTGGCAGAGTGTCAGGCGTTCAATCAATAGAAGATGTAATTCATTGACGTCTTGTATTTGTGAGCTATCATAACAGACTTGGTCCATTGCCCATTGCATGGCACAGGACTATAAGCGACACGGTTTTACAGTTTTTTGATGTATTGTGAGATATTTGTTGCGATTACGCAGGTTCGTGTAACTTCAGTCTGCGCAAAGTAAGCGATCTCTAGCTAATTAAAACTGTGTACCGGACCGAGACTCGAAATCGGGACCTTTGCCTTTCGCGGGCAAGTGCTCTACCATCTGATCTACCCAAGCACGACTCACGCCCCGTCCTCACAGCTTTACTTCTGCCAGGCAAAGGTCCCGAGTTCGAGTCTTGGTCCGGTACACAGTCTTAACCTGCCAGGAAGTTTCATATCAGAGCACACTCTGCTGCAGAGTGAAAATCTCATTCTGGATCTCTAGTTAGCTGAGAACCTGGTGTTGCCCAGGTGTGTATTTATTCCAGTTTTCTATTACTCCACCAGCTCCTTCCCCCTCTCTCTGTCCGTCTCCAAATCCTCTCCCCTCCTCTTTCTGTCCATATCGTACATTCCCCCACTTCTTGTTCATCTCCTCCTGCCCCTCTCTGTATCCATCTTCTCCTCCCCCACCTTTCTGTCCACCTCCTCCAACCCTCACTTTTTCTCCATCTACACTTATCCTTCTCCTTGACCATAATCTTTCCCCTCTCTTTTTCCCCTTTCTTACGCCACGTCCATCCCCTCCTCACCCACTCTCTCTGTTCATCTATTCTTCACCCCTCTGTTCACATCCTCTACCTCCCACCTCCCACTCGCTGTCGATTTCTTCCTGCCCCTTTCTCTATCCGCCCCTCCCCTCTCTCTCTCTTCATCTGCTCTTACCCCTGTCTTATTCCACCCACTCCTTCCCTTCTGTCCATCTGTTCCTCCCCCCTCAGTCCATCCCATCTTACCCCTACAAGCCCACGTCCTCCTCCCCTACAATCTTCTCCTCATCCCTTCTATATTGATCTCCTAAAACTACTAACTAAACTCCTCCCAAACAGGCCATGAAGGCCCAGCGGTACCGACCGGCCGCCGTGTCATCCTCAGCTCACAGGCGTCACTGGATGCGGATATGGAGGGGCATGTGGTCAGCACACTGCTCTCCTGGCTGTATGTCAGTTTACGAGACCAGGGACACTACTTCGTGATCAAGTAGCTCCTCAGTTTGCCTCACAAGGGCTGAGTGCACCCCACTTGCCAACAGCCCTCGGCAGACCGGATGGTCACCCACCCAAGTGCTAGACCAGCCCAACAGCGCTTAACGTTGGTGACCTGACGGGAACCGGCATTACCACTGTGCCAATGCCATTGGCATATTCACCTCCTCTTCCCTGATATTTTTGACCATCTCCTCCTCCTATCTCCTCCCTCCCCCCTCTCTGTATCTCTACATCTCCTCATCAGCCCTCTTCCTCTCACTGTCCATCTCCTTCTCTCTCTCTCTCTCTCTCTCTGTCCATCTCTTCCTCTTTTCTTTTCTATCCTTCTCCTGTCCTCCCCTCTCCCAGTCCACCTTCTGATCTTCCTGTTCTCCGTCTATTTCCTCCTCCCCCTCTCTCTGTCCATCTCCTACTATTCCGTTTCTCTCTCCAATTCTTCCTTTCCCTCTTTCTGTCCATCATCTCTTCCTCCCTCCCCTCCCCCATCTATGTCCATTTCCTCCTTCCCACTTCTTTCTATCCATTTCTCCCTCCACCTCCTCTCTCCATGTTGTCACTTTCACCCCAATATGAGGTTGCTGGTTCTAGCCCCCGTAGACTTCCTTCCCAGATGCTATATAATATGTGTACCAGTTTTGTTGAAATCGAGCTAAGGCTTTAGTAGAAGCTTTTTATTCGCGACTTTGCTCGATTATGCACTTTTTACATATATTTCACATGTACTGAACATATGTCACTCATACTTGTATATCTCTGTCAAATTTCGACTTGCATTTCCGTTTTCACGCAGCTCAATATTTATGATGGCATATGTGTTGAACAGCAATATAATTTTGTGAGTACATCGAGTGGTATATGTGGATACTGTCCGCCAAATGCTTTTCTAATCGAGTTGGTGGTAAAGAGGTAATAAATTGAAAGGCCATGCGTGATTCGGCAGTTTTCATGCATCTCAGTGTTTGTGTCATGGTGTATCCTGAACTATGTGTTGTACACTCATATTTTTGCAGTTACATTCAGTGGTATATGTGGATACTTCCTGCAGAATGTGTTGAGAACAGAGGTAGCAGTAGAGAAATAATAAATTAAAACGTCATACGTGATGAGGCAGTTTTACCGCATGAACAACGAAAATAATTACTATTAAAAACAGTCTTGATCACAATTTATTTTATAAGGTGACCGGTTTCGACCACTGCTGTGGTCATCTTCAGACCTACAAGATGTATACAAAGCACTAATTAGAGGGCTACATGAATTAATGAAAATACATAGAGTTATACGGCTATAAAACGTTGAATTACCATTGAGTGGAAACCCCTTTCTGTTGGAGAATCACAACTGGAGAAACCAGTGCACGTCTTACTTTATATAATGGAGGCTCCACCCACTTCTGACTGCATGATGTCATTATTAACCAATGAGTTATAAGTCGAATTACAATTTAAAATTTCTTAGTTAAAAGAACATTGTCAAGAATTAGAAATAAATATATATTAAACTTTGCTTATTTAACAGCTATTGTCAATTAAAAAGCGTTAAAAATATTTAAAAATGTAGGAAAATGAACTTCAGTTTGGCAGTACATGGGTTGCCCTCTCGTGGCCTGTCAGTGAACCATTTGAAACCACTGGTTGCTATGGTGACGTTAGACGCCGTTACAAAGATGAAGGAGCAAGCTTTTTCCACTGAAGTTGTTGTAGAGTCGATAGTTGAACTAGTGGTTGCCATGGTGAGGACAAACGCCAATGCAAAGATGTGGCAGCAGGCTTCTTTCCAATGAAGTTGTTGCAAAGTGGAATGGAAAAGACTGTGGCGTCAGACGATGTATTATTGAGCAGCAACTTGTCTTTATTGAAACGAAAAGAGTAAGCTACAATAATCTGTAGCTGATATATATATAACTCATGCTGCACAAATACGCTATGAAGTAGTTGACTGTATATATGAAATATTATCTATGAAGTTAGTATGTAGATTACCAGTGCCATTTTTTTATAAGGCATTGCTATTCTTCAAGTTACATACCAGTCATATAAGCAAATAAAATTGAAAGAATTTAAAATTATAAAATTATTAAATTATGAGCCATTGTCAATAATAAAATAAAACGATGTGAATTAGCAGTCTAAAAGCATAAAAGCAATAATTCTAAAACAGGTAGTCAATCATAAAATAATGTTTGGTAAAGTTCAATTACAATGTAAAGATAAAATTATTTGCTAAAAGTCTTAATTATTAGAAAGACCTTTTTTTAAAACAAATACAGAAGAGTAGACATTCTAAAGCAGATCATCGAAAAGCTCAAAGAAATGTTTGTCTTTGAACTGAAGTTGTTCGTTTAAAACAGATAATGGATTACTTTTGTGAAGTGAAAAAATTTCAATTTCTTCTAAGGTATTTAGCAGTGGTCCTTTTGGCACAGTATGTAATATTTTCAAATTCCTAGAAATGCAACCCTCAGAATGATTGTATTCATCAAGATGTTGACCGAATATTGATTTGATACGTGCAGCACCAGTAGTATGTTCTCTGAAACGTGTTAAAAAGTTTCGGCCAGTTTGGCCAATATACTGTTTCTCACAGTCATTACATATTATTTTATAAACACCTGACTTTTGGTATCTATTTGAGTCTCCAATTGTGTGTTTCAGTTTCATCTGTAGGGGGTTATTAGTTTTAAATGCTATTGCCACGCTTGTGTTCTTAAATAATTTATTTATTTTATCTGAGATAGGTCCCATGTATGTCATTTGTGTAAATCTCTTCTTGGAATTTATAACGGCATCATTTTTTTCTTGTAATTTTTTATATAACAGATCAACCTGATGGGAATTATAATTGTTAGCAACTGCTATCTGTTTTACTGTATCAATTTCCTTTTGGATTGCATCATGTTGGAGAGGTAATTTCAGTATCCTATGTATCATAGTTTTAAAAAATGCCATTTTGTATCTTAATGGATGGCATGATGTAGCATTTATTATTACGTCGGTTGATGTGGGTTTTCTATAAATAGAAATATTATGTCTTCCATTCTGTTTTGTAATTGTGAGGTCAAGGAAATTAATACTATTTTTACTTTCATGTTCTACTGTAAATACAAGTTTTGGATGTAAATTATTTAAGTTGTTAGCGAAAGCATCAATTTCTTCCTTAGAGCCGTTATATAATAGCAGTGTGTCGTCAACATATCTTTTGTAGTATATAATTTTATTTGTTATTCCTGGATTATTTTTGAAAAATTGGATTTCAACATAGTTGACGAAGATATCTGCTATAGTGCTAGCCAGGGAATTTCCCATTGCAAGTCCATCTTCTTGTATGTATATTTTATTATTAAATGAAAAATAATTAAAATCTAGAGTAATTCTTAACAGTTCAATGAATTCTACTATTTCTTTGGGGCTCATGATTTTGTGATGCGTTAAGTTATCATTAATAATAGAGATAGTCTCTTGAATAGGTATATTTGTGTAAAGATTTGTGATGTCTAACGATGCAAACCTTGCGTTTTTTGGAATATTCACATCATAAATTAACTTAGTTAATTCGAAACTGTTTTTAATACTATAATTTTCTTCATAAACATAGAAGGATTTTAAGATTTGATTGAGCTTTTTGTTTAAGTTATAAGAGGGACAGTTGGTATTGTTAACAATTGGACGAATTGGTAAGTTTTGTTTGTGTAATTTGATTTGCGATCTCAACTTAGGTAAAGTGGGGTTCATAACTTTAAGTGTTATTTTATCTTTAGGTGAAAGTAAAGAGTCATTATCATCAATCAGTTTTCTAATTTTTGCTTGAAATCTTGAAGTCGGGTCTTTATTAACCTCAGTTATTCCATTAGCGTTAAAAGATTGTAAAGTTTTAGAAACATAATCTTCTTCGCTAACAATGACTAGAGTATTCCCTTTATCTGCCTTGATTGCAATAGCTTTATTAGTTATTAACTTCTGGTTGATTTGCTTTACAAGTTTTAATTCATTATTATGTTTGTTTTTATCTTTTTCATTAGTAATAACATTCTTAGTTTTACGTGCAATGTCACATATTTCAGACCTACTAAATTGTGCATGTTTTGCAGCAATCTTTACATCAGCAATCACACGTTTAATATTTGCATTGCTCAATTGTGGAGCTAAATTATATTTTAGGCCTTTGTTTAAAAGTGTTGTCTCGGCAGGAGTAAAAGAAATTTTGGTTAGATTGGTTACTCTTGGATGAAAGTGATGTACATTTGGTGAAACATCTTGTTGACACATATTTTGGTGACTAACAAGGGCTGCAATTTTTTTATTATGCTTATTAAAAATAGTTTCTCGCACTGCATTAATTTTCTCATCTGTAAAGTTAAGTAGCTGTGAAAATATTAATGGTGACAACTGACTGCTAATTTTTAAATGTAAATTGTACATTTCAAGATTTAATGTATCTTTTTCTTTATATGCATCTCTAATTTCAGATCTGATCCACAGAATTACCATTGAGTGGAAACCCCTTTCTGTTGGAGAATCACAACTGGAGAAACCAGTGCACGTCTTACTTTATATTCAACGTTTTATAGCCGTATAACTCTATGTATTTTCATTAATGCATGTAGCCCTCTAATTAGTGCTTTGTATACATCTTGTAGGTCTGAAGATGACCACAGCAGTGGTCGAAACCGGTCACCTTATAAAATAAATTGTGATCAAGACTGTTTTTAATAGTAATTATTTACAATTTTATTGATCACTGCTGTTCCCATAATGCATTCAAAAGTAATACAATTATTGCCTAGTCAGGTATTGGGAGATTACAAGAAGTTTAGAGGGTTACGCACTAAAATTATGAAACTTAATACCAAAATATCTTTTAACAAACAATGCCTGATGAATAATGTGATTCCTAATTATGTAAAAATTAATTTTAATACCAGATCAAATATAGAAAAGTTTCTACGACAGAAGAGTAGCATTCTGTGGATCAGATCTGAAATTAGAGATGCATATAAAGAAAAAGATACATTAAATCTTGAAATGTACAATTTACATTTAAAAATTAGCAGTCAGTTGTCACCATTAATATTTTCACAGCTACTTAACTTTACAGATGAGAAAATTAATGCAGTGCGAGAAACTATTTTTAATAAGCATAATAAAAAAATTGCAGCCCTTGTTAGTCACCAAAATATGTGTCAACAAGATGTTTCACCAAATGTACATCACTTTCATCCAAGAGTAACCAATCTAACCAAAATTTCTTTTACTCCTGCCGAGACAACACTTTTAAACAAAGGCCTAAAATATAATTTAGCTCCACAATTGAGCAATGCAAATATTAAACGTGTGATTGCTGATGTAAAGATTGCTGCAAAACATGCACAATTTAGTAGGTCTGAAATATGTGACATTGCACGTAAAACTAAGAATGTTATTACTAATGAAAAAGATAAAAACAAACATAATAATGAATTAAAACTTGTAAAGCAAATCAACCAGAAGTTAATAACTAATAAAGCTATTGCAATCAAGGCAGATAAAGGGAATACTCTAGTCATTGTTAGCGAAGAAGATTATGTTTCTAAAACTTTACAATCTTTTAACGCTAATGGAATAACTGAGGTTAATAAAGACCCGACTTCAAGATTTCAAGCAAAAATTAGAAAACTGATTGATGATAATGACTCTTTACTTTCACCTAAAGATAAAATAACACTTAAAGTTATGAACCCCACTTTACCTAAGTTGAGATCGCAAATCAAATTACACAAACAAAACTTACCAATTCGTCCAATTGTTAACAATACCAACTGTCCCTCTTATAACTTAAACAAAAAGCTCAATCAAATCTTAAAATCCTTCTATGTTTATGAAGAAAATTATAGTATTAAAAACAGTTTCGAATTAACTAAGTTAATTTATGATGTGGATATTCCAAAAAACGCAAGGTTTGCATCGTTAGACATCACAAATCTTTACACAAATATACCTATTCAAGAGACTATCTCTATTATTAATGATAACTTAATGCATCACAAAATCATGAGCCCCAAAGAAATAGTAGAATTCATTGAACTGTTAAGAATTACTCTAGATTTTAATTATTTTTCATTTAATAATAAAATATACATACAAGAAGATGGACTTGCAATGGGAAATTCCCTGGCTAGCACTATAGCAGATATCTTCGTCAACTATGTTGAAATCCAATTTTTCAAAAATAATCCAGGAATAACAAATAAAATTATATACTACAAAAGATATGTTGACGACACACTGCTATTATATAACGGCTCTAAGGAAGAAATTGATGCTTTCGCTAACAACTTAAATAATTTACATCCAAAACTTGTATTTACAGTAGAACATGAAAGTAAAAATAGTATTAATTTCCTTGACCTCACAATTACAAAACAGAATGGAAGACATAATATTTCTATTTATAGAAAACCCACATCAACTGACGTAATAATAAATGCCACATCATGCCATCCATTAAGATACAAAATGGCATTTTTTAAAACTATGATACATAGGATACTGAAATTACCTCTCCAACATGATGCAATCCAAAAGGAAATTGATACATTAAAACAGATAGCAGTTGCTAACAATTATAATTCCCATCAGGTTGATCTGTTATATAAAAAATTACAAGAAAAAAATGATGCCGTTATAAATTCCAAGAAGAGATTTACACAAATGACATACATGGGACCTATCTCAGATAAAATAAATAAATTATTTAAGAACACAAGCGTGGCAATAGCATTTAAAACTAATGACCCCCTACAGATGAAACTGAAACACACAATTGGAGACTCAAATAGATACCAAAAGTCAGGTGTTTATAAAATAATATGTAATGACTGTGAGAAACAGTATATTGGCCAAACTGGCCGAAACTTTTTAACACGTTACAGAGAACATACTACTGGTGCTGCACGTATCAAATCAATATTCGGTCAACATCTTGATGAATACAATCATTCTGAGGGTTGCATTTCTAGGAATTTGAAAATATTACATACTGTGCCAAAAGGACCACTGCTAAATACCTTAGAAGAAATTGAAATTTTTTCACTTCACAAAAGTAATCCATTATCTGTTTTAAACGAACAACTTCAGTTCAAAGACAAACATTTCTTTGAGCTTTTCGATGATCTGCTTTAGAATGTCTACTCTTCTGTATTTGTTTTAAAAAAAGGTCTTTCTAATAATTAAGACTTTTAGCAAATAATTTTATCTTTACATTGTAATTGAATTTTACCAAACATTATTTTATGATTGACTACCTGTTTTAGAATTATTGCTTTTATGCTTTTAGACTGCTAATTCACATCGTTTTATTTTATTATTGACAATGGCTCATAATTTAATAATTTTATAATTTTAAATTCTTTCAATTTTATTTGCTTATATGACTGGTATGTAACTTGAAGAATAGCAATGCCTTATAAAAAAATGGCACTGGTAATCTACATACTACCTTCATAGATAATATTTCATATATACAGTCAACTACTTCATAGCGTATTTGTGCAGCATGAGTTATATATATCAGCTACAGATTATTGTAGCTAACTCTTTTCGTTTCAATAAAGACAAGTTGCTGCTCAATAATACATCGTCTGACGCCACAGTCTTTTCCATTCCACTTTGCAACAACTTCATTGGAAAGAAGCCTGCTGCCACATCTTTGCATTGGCGTTTGTCCTCACCATGGCAACCACTAGTTCAACTATCGACTCTACAACAACTTCAGTGGAAAAAGCTTGCTCCTTCATCTTTGTAACGGCGTCTAACGTCACCATAGCAACCAGTGGTTTCAAATGGTTCACTGACAGGCCACGAGAGGGCAACCCATGTACTGCCAAACTGAAGTTCATTTTCCTACATTTTTAAATATTTTTAACGCTTTTTAATTGACAATAGCTGTTAAATAAGCAAAGTTTAATATATATTTATTTCTAATTCTTGACAATGTTCTTTTAACTAAGAAATTTTAAATTGTAATTCGACTTATAACTCATTGGTTAATAATGACATCATGCAGTCAGAAGTGGGTGGAGCCTCCATTATATAAAGTAAGACGTGCACTGGTTTCTCCAGTTGTGATTCTCCAACAGAAAGGGGTTTCCACTCAATGGTAATTCAACGTTTTATAGCCGTATAACTCTATGTATTTTCATTAATTCATGTAGCCCTCTAATTAGTGCTTTGTATACATCTTGTAGGTCTGAAGATGACCACAGCAGTGGTCGAAACCGGTCACCTTATAAAATAAATTGTGATCAAGACTGTTTTTAATAGTAATTATTTACAATTTTATTGATCACTGCTGTTCCCATAATGCATTCAAAAGTAAAACAACGAAAATGTAATAAGTGATCAACTTAATTCCTTTCGTCATTTGGTGGGGATATCAGCAAGAGAAAGTATCTTAAGGTTTTGAAATTATGTGTAAAGTTTCTTGAAAGTCATTAAGCGCTATTGGATGAATATATTCACATTATCCGCGGGTCGTGACGTCCGATACTTTTTCGCTCCCACCCTCATCCCTCAAAATGGGAGGTGGCTATTACACCGAGAATGGCTCTTTCCAGACAGTAAGTGATATGTGTACAATGTGTGGTTCGAATTGGTTCTGTGATTTAACAGGAGATATGGAATATACATACATACATAAATCCACTTTTATAATTTGTTGGATTTAGCAGTCAGATCACGTTACTAGTTAGATTATTAGACTAAATTCTGTGTTTGAGAGACAATCTGTTTAATTCAGGGATATCCGGACTTACTTTCTAGGGAATCCGCTTTCAAAACCTTCCTGGAACCTTACAACGTGAACACTTCCATGCGTTATTTCTGGGACCTAGTGATGCAAAAATATGAAATATGCCTTGAAATTGATAGCAGTAGTCGTGATGAAGAAGTGGACAGGAAGAGAATGGCTTAAGGTCTCGTCCACGAAGACATGAGTAGAGGAGTAGAGGCGGATGGGATTAAATGAGGATCAGGTGGGATATCAGCGGTAACTTTAATGTAAGTATTTCGGCATTCCACTTAAGCGATTTGGGAAAAAAATGTCTGGGCTCACGTATGGAAATTCGAACCCCTTTCCATTTCAGTGCGAGTACAGTTTGTTAATCACTGCATTACCTCACTTGGCGACTGTGGTCGGGAAGAGTACGCGAGAAAAGAAAAACGTGGAAGACAGAACGACAGGAAAATATAGGCCAGGACAGACAAAAGAAAAGAGATTAAATGCAACGATTTTCTTTAAAACAAAGTGAAAGAGACGGACGAAGGTGAAAATTAGACAAATGTAACGAGAGAAGTAATGAATGGGAGCCATTCACTGTTTGCCTGTGGCGGGGTTATTGTCAATAGAGCACAGTGCTTCCAGGTACTTCATAGAAGCAGGCTGGTGGTGAAGCATACGTGTGCCTCCGTAACTTAGTAACAGCAATGAATGCAAAGCTCAAGACGGTGCCTTAGTCCTCGCTGCGTGCAAAGTAACCCAACTTCTCGACTGTTCCGAAGTGTGTCTGAGCAGGTACGAGCGAGCCGCGGGCCGTTTGCGGCCACGTTATAAAGGAAAATTTCGTCTGGGAGGGCTCTGGTCGTTCCGACGCCCTGTCACGCTTCGACAGGGACACCGTTTTACGCTTGGCCGCGGTTTTTCTGTTCACACAGTGACCGCAAAAGTGGTTTCCGCTTTATTATAGTGATTATACGTTTTGAGGTCTTTGAAAGAAAGGAATGTAGGAAAATTTCTTGCTAGAGAATAATAAATTGTTTTCCATAAACACTGCGCTGTATTGCAATTTTTCACGCTGTTTGTACACCGTTACTTCGTGCATAATTACCTGGCGTTAGCAACAATAAATTGATTATAAATTACTCAGACGTGTATCAGGTGTTGCATCACAAAGGAATGAGATAAATATGATGGAGAAATGCCTGCAAAAAGACGCGCAGAAATAGAAAAAGAAATCATCGTCGGAAGAACTGACTCGTCATATAAAAGAGTCGAAACAGCCTATGGTGAAATTGAAACCAAGTGTGGCCTAAGAGTAAAATAGGAAATCTACTGCTAAACGCAGAGGAATGGGCAGATAGGTGGAACGATTACATTAGATGGCTCTGTGGACGAATTGTCTGATGACGTGATAGGAGAATAAATTGGAGGCGATATAAAAAAGATATAGCATCCAATATTAGAGTCAGAATTTAAAATAACTTTGGAAGATTGAAATTAAATGAAGCAGAAAGGACATGTCATTCGATCGGAATTTCTAAAATCGTTGGAGGGCAGTGGCAATCAAGTACTTTAAACTGGTGTGTAGAATCCATGAGACTGGTCACATACCACCAGACTTGCAAAAAAATGTCATCCATTCAATTGCCAAGATACCGATAGCACATACGTGTGAGAACTGGCGCACAATCAGCTTAACAGCTCATGAGTGCAAATTCTAGACAAGAAAAATATACAGACCAATGGAATATAAAATTAAGTTGTTAGACGAAGATCAGTTTGGCAAAGACTGAAGAAAAATCAAATTCATAGGATTTGTCGACGTGTAAAAAGCGTTCGGCAAGGTAAAATGGATGTTAGAAATTCAGAGAAAAATAGGCGCAAGCTACAGGGAAAAATGAGTTGTATACAATATTTGCAAGAACCAAAACGGAGCAATGATACTGGAAGACCAACAACGAAGTGCTCAGATTAAAATGAGTAAGACAGGGACGCAGTGTTTTGCCCCTACTTTTCAATATCTGTATCGAAGAAGCAATGGACGGAAAGAAAAGAAAGGTTCAACAGTGGCATTAAAATTCAAGGTGATAGATATCAGTGATAAGACTCGCTGATGACATTGCTATTCTCAGTGAGGGTGAAGAAGAATTAAAAGATTTGTTGATGGGATGAACAGTGTAACGAGTACAGAATGTGGACTGAGAATACATAGAAGAAAGACGAAAGAAGCGAGAAGTAGGAGAAATGAGAATAGCGAGAAACGTAACATAGTGATCATAAAGTAGATGAAGTTTAGGGATATTGCTACCTTATAAGTAAAATAGCCCATGACAGACGAAGGAACGAGGCGTAAAATACAACCTTATACAGTCAAAGCGGGCGTTCGTCGCCATAGGAATTCTGCTAGCATCAAACACACGACTTATTTTGAGCAGGAAACTTTGAGGATGTGTGTATGGAGCAGATCATTGTGTGGCAGGGAATCATCAACTGTAGGAAGGCCAGAAAAGAAGAGAATGGAATTGTTTGAGATGTAGTGCTGCAGAAGAACATCGAAATTTATGCAGATCGGTAACATAAGGAGGAGGGTCATTTAAGAATCGACGAAGAAAGGAGCATCTGGAAAACACTGAGAAGAAGGGTGAGGATGATAGTAAATGTCTTAAGACATGATGGAATACCTACCGTGGCACCAGGAGGAGATGTAGAGAGTAAAGCAATGGGTGAAAAAAAAAAAAAAAATACTCGTGATGCAAGTTCAGAATTCTTGTAAATCGTACTGTGCAGCCACAGTGCAGTCTTCTGTTGACTTACATTGTTTAATACGGAATCCTTCCTCTTTCATAAACTGGGAAAAACTATTGCACATTGGGAAAGTGTCGCTTCCATTCGTCTACTATAGGATGTCTAGGAAGCTGTTTTCTGGGATAGGTAACAACAATTCAAGCTAATGGAGTTTGTTATCGTAAATTAAATTGGCAATACTTAACTTCGCGTAACCGGCCGCTGTGGCCGAGCGATCCTAGGCGCTTCAGTCCGGAACCGCGCTGCTGCTGCGGTCGCAGGTTCGAATCCTGCCTCGTTCGTGGATGTGTGTGATGTCCTTAGGTAAAGTTAGGTTTAAGTAGTTCTAAGTTCTAGGGGACTGATGACCTCAGAAGTTTAGTTCCATAGTGTTCAGAGCCATTTGAACCTCCCCCCCCCCCCCCACCCTTCCCGAAAGCGACGGCCGTCGTCGTGTAAGGACCGCGACAACGGCGAGGGAGGCCGGAGGGTGGACGCTGCGCTGGGCCGGCCGCTGTGGCTGCAGGGGACGTCGAGCTTCCAGTCGTACCCCGCCATCCGGCCCTCGCTCTGGCGGAAACGTCCCCCGGAAAACGACCAGAAGGATACGCGTCCACCTCCGGAGGCCTATAACCAGATATGGAAGGCGACGGCTGCCGCGGTTTGGGCGGGCCCAGCTCCATAGGTAGGACGAGTGGAGGCGGAGGAGGCGAAGGCTCCGTGTCCACGGGGTCGTCCCGCGGTGTCGTGATGACGCCCTCTGGTGGCTGCTGTGGCCGCGCTGTCCTCGCGATCTGTGAATCTGGGGAAGAGACACAGGAGGATCACCGTGGACATGGCAGTGGGGAAGTTGTCGTGATGCTGGCGCCTCAAGCCGTCTGGACCTGAAAGGAGACAGATGCAGGCGCCAAGTCGACGGAAGATCTTGCTTCGCGCCGACCGTCTGCTGTCGCTAAAAACCCTGTAAAAGACAATATCGTGCGGCCTTCCTGGGTGAGGAGGGTGGAGGGTGGAGGACGTGGAGCAGTGTCGGATGGCGGCGACCGTGAAGCCATTCCGCCGGCGATGGTCCGTCTCGTAGGTGCGAACGATATCAGGCGAGAAACAGTTGCACTGTTCGATCCCTGGTGTGTGCGGAGCGAAGTTTGGCCATCTACTGCTTGAAGGTTCGCACGAAACGTTCCGCTTCGCCTTTTGACTGTGGATGGAACGGTGCACTAGTTAGATGCTGTATGCCATTGCGTTCATAGATAGTTTCAAATTCATTTGACGTGAATTGAGGGCCATTATCTGACATTACAACGACAGGTAAATCTTCGAGGCAAAAAACAGAGAACAACACCTGAATTGTGCTACGTGACGTTGTCGAGTTCTTTGGTACAATTGCACTCATTGCCATTGTGATCGCGACTTGGGCCAAGCAGAGAATTTTTCTGGCGGAGCGGACTGATTTTCCGCACACGCGTGACACTGAGACGTCGTCTGTTCTGTTTGGGCGTCCATACGCTGCCAAGTACGTTGTCGACGCGCTAACAGTTCCGTACGAACAATCCCCCAGTGTCCTTGGGAAGTAACTTAAACACTTGTTTTTGCAAAGCTGTAAGGTTCAACACACGTGACTCATCACTGTCATTTTGTACAAGAATTACACCTTACTCTACAGCGAGGCTATACCGACGCGCAAAGTATCGGCGCACTACAGAGTTCTTGATGCTATGCTATGCAGTGAGCGAGGCCAAGATGTGCGAAAGTATTGTAGCAAAACGTTCAAATCAGCAATTTTCCGATAGTTCAGAGGAAAGGATTGAACAGATTCAGAATCCTGAGCATCGATGTGACAACAAGATGCAGCAGAAGCGTCAAAGTGTATGGTTCAAATGGCTCTGAGCACTATGGGACTTAACATCTGAGGTCATCAGTCCCCTAGAACTTAGAACTACTTAAACCTAATTAACTAAGGACATCACACACATCAATGCCCGAGGCAGGGTTCGAACCTGCGACCGTAGTAGCCGCGCGGCTCCAGACTGAAGCGCCTAGAACCGCTCGGCTACCACGGCCGGCCAAGCGATCCAATGGAGCTGCCGTTTGTGCGGCATTCCGTATGAACCGAATATAATTGTTCATTTTCCCTAAGACTGACTGCAGTTCTATGACACTGCGAGGAACTGGAAAATCTCCTGTGGCTAACAAATCCGACTGAAGAGGATGTGCACCTTGACTGTGTATGACATGGTCAAGATACTGGAACTTAGGGTTAAAGAAATCACACTTGTCCAATCTACACTTCAGTCCTGCATCAGATAACACACAAAACAGAGCACGCAAATTTGGAATATGTTCTTCAGGTGCACTACTTCCTACGACAATATCGTCCAAATAGTTTGAACAGTTTGGCACCGGATCAGCCAGCTCCTCCAAATACCGTTGCGAAATGGTGGGGGCGGAAGCATTGCTAAAAGGCAAACACAAATATCTAAGCAAACAAAAATAAGTATTTACTATACATACTTTTTGAGATTCTTCATCGAGTGGTATTTGAAGATATGCATCGCGCAAATCAATTTTTCAAAAGTAGCTACAAGCATCTAATCTGTCCATGAGATTCTCTGAGTGTTGCAATGGATAAGTATCAATCACAGTTTGTGGGTTGACCATAGACTTAAATTCTACACAGAGGCGAATGCGACCTGAAGTTTTGGAAGCAAAACCAGTGGGCTTGCCCATTGACTATCTTGTATGGGCGCAATAGCTCCGCTATCTTCCAATTGCTTAAGTTCATCAGCGACTTTGCTCTGTAATGCAATGGGAACAGTTCTGGCCTGCAAAATTTCGGCTGAGCATTGTCTTTCAGAGTAATATGTGCAACAAAATTGGTAGCCTTCCCTAAACCTTCAGAAAAGAGTTCCTGGAATTCTTTTAGTTAGCTAACTGCACTGTCTTGTGCATGGAATGCAGACACTGACAACACAGTGTCCTGAATGTTAAAGACAAACAAATCAAATGAATCAAGACCAAATGTGTTCTCATATAATGTGACTGTAGCACAATGAAAGTAACTGTTCGTGTATGTGAATGGTACATGTCGGGCAAAGTACATTTTCCGAGAACGCGAACGTCTTGTCCATTATAATCTGTCAGATGCATGCTAGCTTTAGACAGGCGTGGGGAGCCAAGCGGTTCATATGTGTGACGATTTAGCAATCTGACAGAGGCACCCATGTTCCACTGAAGTTTCACACGTTTCCCACAAAGAAGCAATTGGACATAAAGTTTGTTCGACTGGAGTATCACTGAAGAAACTGCTCGTGTGCCAGTTTTGTGAATGCCTGTTGCAGACTTCGAATATACTGCGTTAATGACACAGGCTTCGTGACTAGATCTTTGCGAGTGGGCCGAATTTTTATGTTTGTTCCATTCCAAACATAAGGATTGCACCTGTCCCTTCTTGCCACAAGTGTAACACTGAGACTGTTGGGAGGGCAGTCTGGGAGTCTGTGTCATGAATAACACCGAGGGCAAGGGCAAATCTACGATGGAAAGTAACACTGGTCCAGAACTTCAGGTTTAATTATTTTGAAAGATTATGAGTTTCAAGTAGTTTACAGAACATTACAGTAAAGTAGGAATGCTTAACTTTCAAATGTTGTAGGTCACTTTCTCCATCTCATGGGTTTTTATATGCAAACGAACTACTGTGCAAACTTCAGTTAATTGTAACTATTAATTTAGAGTGGTCTAATGGAAATTAATTACACCAGACGAATCGAAATATTTGAAACAAGAATCAGAATAATAAATTCCAATGGAATCTGATCTAAACAAGAAGTTGAGATTTCCAAATAAATGCCACATATTAATGAGTAAATGTACTGGAAGAATCCAAGTCGTCAAATTTCTAATATGTTGCACTAATATCCTCGAAAATTAATAAAGACGTTGCTATCAGAGTTCATTAATGATTCTAAAAAATCATGTGTTTTGTTAAGTTCTCTAAGGTACATAAATCAAAATGCTTTCACTAAAGTGTTATAACTAGTGTCTGTTGATGAAACAACCACTGATCAACATTCCCGATACGAAATAATAGCTTTTTTGTTTTTACTATCTTAGCTCAAGTATTTGCATGTTCAGCATCTTTACGTGACACACGCCGTAGAATCAATTGCGAAAATGAGCGCTTATATAGCAATTACCTTTTACTTCCCGTACGGATGACTGCTGCTCGTTAATCACAGTTGGTGGAAGCCCGTCCCTTTCAGTTACCGCCACGCCTGATTCCTGGACGTTGCAAGAATGTTCATAAGTGGGCGAGGGGAGGGGGTAGCTATGCCAATTAGCTCTCAGAACGCTATTTTTTCTCCTTTCGTTCTCCATGTTTATCTCTCACGATATCTGTACACGAACAGGAAGCCATACTGGCGGTTTTTAAGTTTTTCATCCTCATAATTCAGCGTATAAAAGTTCAATAAAACTGTTTAACATCATTTACGAACAGGTTTCTTTGCATTGTAAAACTGGTCCCAGTTAGAAAGAAATATTAATCTGAATATGAAACAAAAACCAGATGTGTTTAAGCTGGCAGTTGATATATAATGGAAATACTGACCTTGAGCGGCCGTATTTTCATTAGCGTTTCTTACGTCGCAATGACGTCACGCATTTCCTGGCTGTTATAGCACTAAAGGTGCTTCAAAAGCTTGTGTCGAGACTGGAATTTCATAGTTCAGCAGCCTAAAATTTAAATCCTCCCTTTATGTATTCTTCTGGCGCTGTTTCGAAAACCTTTTCATATTTAGCTATGTAAACAGAAACTATTTTTGTTTGACAATATTAGTTCAGTCTTCCGATTCGTTATTCAAAAAAAAAAAAAAAAATAGTGTGTGAAATCTTATGGGACTTAACTGCTAAGGTCATCAGTCCCTAAGCTTGCACAGTACTTAACCTAAATTATCCTAAGGACAAACACACACCCATGCCCTCCGCCGGGACCAGCCGCACAGAACATGACTGCAGCACCTTGACTGCTCGGCTGATTCGTTATTCGGGTAGCACACAATAACAGATGGTTGTCATCAACATCGAGTTGATTAATTATTACAAGGAGTAATGTGTTGCGCACATCTCAGAGCAGAAGTCATGTTTGGCTATCTCGACATGACAGAATACCTGCAAACTGACCACTGCTCAGATGCAGAGAAGGTTGCGTGCGACCAATTAGATTACAGCTTCAAATCATACTGCAGCTGTAACGAAATTCGTACCTGAGGAATTAGCTACGTCTTCTAAGCAATACATAACCTGTGGAGTTACACGAATAGAAACAGCAAGACAAAACTACATAGTGTACCACAATAATAGTAAGCAATTCTGAACGTATGGAAAATCATAGCAAGGTAATAATGAAATATAATGGATGGGTATGAGGGGCCAATGTAGTGACTGCACAGTAATGAGAGCAATAGGTAAAGTTCGAGAGACCTTTTAAATTTAAGTGTGGGTTTGGATTTCAGTCCACATGGCAACTAATCATAACAACACAGTTCGCAGCACCTGAAGAAGACGCCTTGGTCGGTTGTCGAAATTCGTACAGTAAAATGGAATAAACAACTCTGCTGGACTCCTGAAAGCACGCCGCCAATCAGTCATGGAGAGGAATTGACGAGATGGAGACGGGCTGTGCTGTTTGGTTTTGGCGCCTGTAACGGCTTGCTACAGTACTGTGGCGAGGAGATTCCGCTGTGTACGCTCCTGGAAATACACACTACTGGCCATTAAAATTGCTACACCAAGAAGAAATGCAGATGATAAACGGGTATTCATTGGAGAAATATATTATACTAGAACTGACATGTGAGTACATTTTCACGCAAATTGGCTGCATAGATACTGAGAAATCAGTACCCAGAACAACCACCTCTGGCCGTAATAACGGCCTTCATACGCCGGAGCTTTAAGTCAAACAGAGCTTGGATCGCCTGTTCAGGTACAGCTGCCCTTGTAGCTTCAACACGATACCACAGTTCATCAAGAATAGTGACTGGTGTATTGTGACGAGCCAGTTGCTCGGCCACCATTGACCAGACTTTTCAGTTGGTGAGGGATTTGGAGAATGTACTGGCCAGGGCAGCAGTCGAACATTTTCTCTATCCAGAAAGGCCCGTACAGGATCTGCAACATGCGGTCGTGCATTATCCTGCTGAAATGTAGGGTTTCGCAGGGATCGAATGAAGGGTAGAGCCACGGGTCGTAACACTGTTCATAGTGCCGTCAATGCGAACAAGAGGTGACCGAGACGTGTAACCAATGGTACTCCATACCATCACGCCGGGTGATACGCCAGTATGGCGATGACGAATACACGTTTCCGATGTTCGTTCACCGCGATGTCGCCAAACACGGATGCGACCATCATGATGCTGTAAACAGAACTTGGATTCATCCGAAATAATGACGTTTTGCCATTCGTGCACCCAGGTTCGTCGTTGAGTACACCATCGCAGGCACTCCTGTATGTGATGCAGCATCAAGGGAAACCGCAGCCATGGTCTCCGAGCTGATAGTCCACGCTGCTGCAAACGTCGTCGAACTGTTCGTGCAGATGGTTGTTGTCTTGCGAACGTCCGCATCTGTTGACTCAGGGATCGAGACGTGGCTGCACGATCCGTTACAGCCATGCGGTTAAGATGCCTGTCATCTCGACTGCTAGTGATGCGAGGCTGTTGGGATCGAGCATGGCGTTCCATATTACCCTCCTGAACCCACCGATTCCATATTCTGCTAACAGTCATTGGGTCTCGACCAACGCGAGGAGTAATGTCGCGAAACGATAAACCGCAATCGCGATAGGCTACAATCCTACCTTTATCAAAGTCGGAACGTGATAGTACGCATTTCTCCTCCTTACACGAGGCATCACAACGTCGTTTCACCAGGAAACGCCGGTCAACTGCTGTTTGTGTATGAGAAATCGGTTGTAAACTTTCCTCATGTGAGCACGTCGTAGGTGTCGCCACCGGCGCCAACCTTGTGTGAATGCTCTGAAAAGCTAGTCATTTGCATATCACAGGATGTTCTTCCTGTCGGTTATATTTCGCGTCTGTAGTACGTCATATTCGTGGTGCAGCAATTTTAATGCCAGTAGTGTATAAAAATAAATTTTGTAACTTTGCTTTGGTGACGTCATAAGTAGGAGTTTATGACTATCCCTCATACGAAACCTGTTAATTACATTTGGTCTTTGGTACGTAATGTCCCAAAACGGTAGTTCAGTGCTTAAGAGGAAGACCTGATGCAGAGAAACTGTACGTAACTTGCACGGCAGAGAGCTGGTAGATGTTACGTGGAAATGACGTAATACTTCGGTGCGAACACTTATCGCTAAGTATGCACTTTGTAACCAATTCGAAGAGTCGTTTTTCCCCTCGCGAAAATACCCATCACTAATTTTGCCCCACCCAAGCAATATTTTTCGCCGCCGGAGATCTATCGAGATTGTGCAAAGTACAGACAGGTAACCTACGTTCACCGAATCACCGAGCTGCATACTCTCGAATCGCCCGCGGTAACTCGACAACCAGCTGGGAGCACCTGCGGACCGCACCGATCGCATCAGCCATTTGCGTCTCGATTACAATAATGCCGGCACATCTGCACGGCAGGGGCCGCACAGCGATCGCACCTGCGTGGCCAAAGCGGGCCAACCTCCGGTATTACGCCGGCGCTGGTTGCCATGTGGCGGGGCCGCGGGGGGCGGCAGGAAGGGCGACGAAGCGCGGCGGGCCTGACCAAAGGCGCGCCCGCCCCTGCCTGGCGACGACGCTGACGAATGGCGGCAGAGGACGCCGCCCGCCGATAACATCTCGACGAGGCGCCGTTCATAATTCTGGCCGCTCCCTGGGCGGCAGCCCGTGGCAGGTCCCAAGTCGCAACTGCGACTCTAGCCACTAGTTCGGGCATTCGCGCCGAGGTCTCAGCTAACCTGAAATTTAAAAGGCTGCGTGGAATCATCATCATCATCATTTAAGACTGATTATGCCTTTCAGCGTTCAGTCTGGAGCATAGACCCCCTTATAAAATTCCTCCATGATCCTCTATCAATGCTAACATTCGTGCCTCTTCTGATGTTAAGCCTATTACTTCAAAATCATTCTTAACCGAATCCAGGTACCTTCTCCTTGGTCTACCCCGACTCCTCCTACCCTCTACTGCTGAACCCATGAGTCTCTTGGGTAACCTTGCTTCTCCCATGCGTGTAACATGACTCCACAATCTAAGCCTGTTCGCCCTGACTGATACATCTGTAGAGTTCATTCCCAGGGTTTCTTTAATTTCCTGATTGTTCCCATCTACTAGTACCTGCAATTATCCTAGCTACTTTCATATCCGTAACCTCAACCTTGTTGATAAGGTAACCTGAATCCACCCAGCTTTCGCTCCCATACAACAAAGTTGGTCGAAAGATTGAACGGTGCACTGATAACTTAGTCTTGGTACTGCCTTCCTCCTTGCAGAAGAGAGTAGATCGTAGCTGAGCGCTCACTGCATTAGCTTTGCTATGCCTCGCTTCGAGTTCTTTCACTATGTTGCCATCCTGTGAGAATAAGCATCCTAAGTACTTGAAACCATCCACCTGTTCTAACTTTGTTCCTCCTATTTGGCACTCAATCCGTTTATATCTCCTTCCCACTGACATTACTTTCGTTTTGGAGATGCTAATCTTCATACCATAGTCCTTACATTTCTGATCTAGCTCTGAAATATTACTTTGCAAACTTTCAATCGAATCTGCCATCACAACTAAGTCATCCGCATATGCGAGACTGCTTACTTTGTGTCCACATATCTTAGTATGATGCTGGCAACAATCAGAGCTGGCTGGGAAAAAAAGGAAGAAAAAACAAAGCTCCTCAAGGCTACATAACAAAATTAAAGGCTTATATCCCTTAACCCCCGTCGTGCTCGCCGACACCGATGCAGAAGTTGGAAATTAGGCTCGAAGATGCCTACAACTGTACGCTGTAGTGGTGGGAAAAACTGGCACCGTGGCACAGCAGCCTCGCCTTAGTGTCAACACCTGCAAAAGAAAGTCGAGAGCTCAGAAGTTCACGTAAGGTGTAAAGCGAGTTAATTATATCAGAGTGGCACCAAATTTCACCCCAATTCTGCCCATTGATACCATAGGCTAATCACCCCACGGGAAGTTCCTCACACCTCTCCTTCCCCACACGTCAGGACAGAGTTTGAAAGTGATCGGAAACAGAAAAGGGCGTTTATGCTTTTTAATCCTTCGCTTTTTACATCGTCCTGTGGCGTGTGCATGGGGAGAGGGGGAGCGCTATATTCACACACATATGAATAACTCGAATAAAATGGCAAAGGGGCCCTCTAACATGTCTCAGTTTGGGAACGCTTTTGGCCCCTTACGTGAACTTTTAGTTGGGCACTTTAAAAATGTCCCTCTGCGGATAGAGTTATTCACCAACTTCGACGCACCAAAGTGACAGGCAATCCTTTTTATTCCCCTCGGCTGACGGCTGAACAAACGCCTGCTGGCCACATGAGAAATCTGAGGGGAGTCGAAAGGGTTGCTTCTCGTACTGGCGCCTAGGAACCAGTTAATGGCTATATCTGTACAGAGACATCTTTAAAGCTCCAAACAATGGTGAGCGGATGACACCGAAATTGTTAACCGACTGAGGGGTCTTAGAGGCACACTCTGCAATTTTTTTCACTTATGTTTAGCGTTTAACCACTTCATGCACATGCAACAGGAGGACTCGAAGAAGGATGAAAAAGCATTAACACATTTTTCTGAGTCGATCAAATTGGAAATTCGTCCAGTGGTCTATAACAGAGCTAACTTCGCTGTCACTCCATACTCCATATGGGTGGGACCACGTATACTTGGGTTGTTGCCTTACAGTGTCTTTAGAGAAGGGTTAAAACGTCTGGAGACTGTCAACACGATGAAAGGTTGTCAAGATCGTTGTCATGTTGCACACTGTACTACTATCGTTTCCAAACGCAGAATATACGCAAATGAACGTCCCAAGAGAAGAGGCGGTTTCTTGATTGCATGGAATCTCTTGATGCCTTTTCATGTCGATTCTGAGCAGCGATTTCCTCGGCCAACCACAAGAAAACCGCGTGATTTCAGTGCCTGGCGTCACGGTTCTGACCTCCATCGCAGAAGCGTCAAGAGAAGCGGCGACATGTCGGTGAGAGGCTGAATGACGAACTTCCCAGGATGTGACACGTTCGAGATGGCGTTGGCAAGAACTCTGCCGAGATCTGGTGCCATTGTGGCATGATTAACCCACTTTACGTGAACTTTGGAGCTCTGGTCTTTTATTTCTGCATGTGTCGACAGCTTGGTGTTTGAAGTGTCGGCAAGCCCAAGGTCGCTACGCGTTTGTACCATTACAGAGGAAGGAATGTTGTATGCACCTTCGAGTCAAATTTTGTTCTGCGTCGCATTCGCAGAAAATGACGGGGTTTCAAACAATACGCTCTTTAATGTTATGTGGAGGTTTTCATCTCACATAAAGGGCGATAAAAAAAAAGTTTCCTTCGAAGCCTATACTAGCCCTTGCCTACATTTCGGCACTTATATACCTGCAATCCATCTGCAATGGATTGCCTGTATGCTACAGCAATGACCTGAAACGGAAACTTATATGGACGGTAAGTAGCATAACACAAACCACCCCTTTTGTTTCATGAACGACTCAATGATGGTGCACCGAAAGGCTCATACATTTAAGGCATGGTGTAACACAATAACCCTTCCCATAGTCGCTTCGTGTCCCATCACGTATGTATCCGTCCGTGAAAAGCTCCGTGCAGATACGTGACCCGTGGTGTAAGGGTATTTTCTTTGAATAGAATCAAAGCCCCCCTGGGTCACAGGTTCAGTCCCAACCACTGCTACAATTCTGAACAAAATCACCAGAAATGGTGGCCGAAAAACTTCTGTTATATGGAGCCACCCTGTTTCTGCCAGCGGCCCTGTCAAAAGATGGAGGACAAGTAGACATTCAGGGAAACCTTTGGCACTTGGGGTAACAAATTGCTCCTAAAGGCAGAACAGTCAGCTATGATCAACGGTGTGAGGATTCAGAGGGCAATCGAAACCACTGCATCAAATCCACACGGTAGGTATGTGCAGGACAAGTGATCCGTAATAGAAAAAGGGTCATGATGACCTCTCCATTGGCAAATCAATCCACATTAGTCTCTCGTCGAGCTTTCCGGAATGAACATGACAATGAGGAGGTAACTACGAGCAAAAGTGAATCAACGACGAAATGATAACATTCGACGAGACGGAGTGTGGAATGTCAGAAGTTTGAACGCGACAGGAAAGATTGAGAAACTGAAAAGAAAAATCGAAACGCTCATTCTAGACGTAGTGATGGTCGGTTGAGTGAAATGGGATGAAAATAAGAGTTTGAGTTCCCACGAATATAGGGTAGTATCAAGCAGTTGCCTATACGTCGTTTCACTGTCCTTCAACCATCTTATATAGACGGTTATGAGAGTATCACGCACCAACAGCGGACCGGGTTCACCGTGTCCAGGATGCACGATCCCAGGCGCCGGACCATACAAATTCTCCCTTTGTCAGAGCCATTTATGTCAGTAGATTTTTCCCATCCGCGGTCCATATTGTCGCTGGAATGATTCCCCCCCCCCCCCTTCTTTTTTTAAAGGTGGAGCCCATCCACACCGACACAGGCATGATGGCCAACACAAAAGAGGTCTACTGCCATCTCTGCATAAGGCTTACGGTGGCCGAGGGGTTTTAGGCCTTTCAGTTCGGAACCCCGCTACTACTACGGTCGCGGGTTCGAATTATGCCTCGGGCATGGATGTGTGTGACGTCATTAGGTTGGTTAGGTTTAAGCAGTTGTAAGTTCTAGGGGACTAATGACCTCCGATGTTAAGTCCCATAGTGCTCAGAGCCATTTGAACCATTTTTTGAACCATAAGGGTTAGTTTTCACTGAAGTGGTGTCTCGCAGGATGTGGGTACTGCTATGTTTGCGTACGCCTGGTTAAGGTTAACCATTAATACTAGCTCATGTGGAGATAGAGTGGCTCGAAGGTTGAACGAAGGATAGCGGTTTGGAGGGCAGAGGGGAAAAAACGCCAAGGGAAGAGCCAAGGGAAAAAGATCTCTGCGATAATTGGGTCGGGTCATAAGATCAGTAGCGGTTTTGTTGCTTCCTGCGACACGTCATGCAAGCGTATGCTTTGTTAGTACTTGGTATCATGCAGGTCGATACCTTTGTCGTTGTTCGGTGGTGTTACTCGGCCGTTGCCACTGGGTGCCGGTGTTGATTTCTCGGTCAGCGTCAGCATTCCTGTAACAGTTAGGTTCATCATCGTTTTGTGTCTGATAGGTCATATATCAGGTGCACGCTGTAGGGTAACGTTGGCTGTTTGTTTGTGCGTCAGTGTGCGAGCTTGTCGGTTTCCCTGCTGTAGCTTGTTGGGTGGCTTTAATAGCAGCTGGCATATCCGGTCAGCCAGTCAGCGTTGCTGACATGCAGGGGCTTGCCGACGTTTGCGCTTGTGGGTGTATGTTACCTTGCCATAGGCGGTTATGCGACAGCTAGCAGAGTCTTTGGCAGCTTATGCTTTCACCTATGTGTTTACTCCCCCTATATACTTTCCTTACCACGTCATGTGTCCGCGACCGCAGTAGGTGGCATTCAGTACTGTGGTCGACGCCGGTCACAATGTTTTGGTTCATCGGTGCACGTTCCTGGCTTGCGAATAATCAAGGGCCCTGTGGCACCTCGACTAGCCCGCTAAATAACCCGATCCTGATCTTACAACAACGCATGCGACTGTTTGGGAAAGTCGGATAACCATAGCAGTTAACGTCCCAGTACGTGTGAGGGGTCTAGTGTTGAGTGAGTGCTTCAGCTGGTGTACACTCTTCCTCTCCGAACTGAGGCCCCATCATTGTCAGAAGCTGTATCGTGCGGCACCACCTGTGAGTAACCAATTTCCCTTTCAGCGTGCTTAATTCATCTTCTTCGTCTACATTTATATCTATACGATTACTCTGCAGTTACAGAAAATCCTACCGCAAAGGAAACCGTTGTTTTAAAGACTGCCACCCATATTGGAGTATCATAGTCGTGGCACTCTCTCCACTATTTCGCGATAGTAAAAAACGAGTTGCCGCTCTCTGAAATTTTTCGGTGTCCTTGTAGCCTCCCCCTCACTTATCGACCTAAATGATAGTGAAAAATTAAACCGCGTGTACCTAATGGAAATTTGGGTAAAAACAATCGTCACCGAAGTTAATTTGTCGGTAAAGAGGGAGGAAAGGGTTACATCTAAATGAAAGGAAAAATGCAAACGAAACTGGTGGAAATTAATTTTGAAAAGGGATAAAGTTAATAAAGAAAGTAAATGTGCGGCCGTTACGTTAACAATTAACTAGCAGTAATTAGATATTTGAGATTTGGGGAAAATTACGGTCGCCAGTCCTATGGACAACTACTTTAATAACTGAAAAAGAAAGGTTATTGCACATATAATTAGCACTAGAAGCGTGGCAACTGAAGGTTGACACGTCTTGTGTGAAAACTGAAAGTTTGTCAGAAGTAATAAATTTAGCTACACTCTGACTTAATTTAGCAAAAGAATTAATAAAACCGGAAAATCGAAAGTTAATTTAGTGACTGAAGTTAATAAATAGTGAGCTTTCTTTCTGAAACACATCGAAATTCAGTAAAATAAGGTTAGTCTTGGGCTACCTCAACAATCATTTCAAAAGCAACTTCAATCTACGCAATTTAGAAACAAGAGATTTAACTTTGAACTTGAATTAAATGATTCTGAACAATTAACAATAGTAAAATTTAGTACGTACCAAGCTGAGCTGCAGTCACAGGTAAGCTAAAATACGGTAACAAAACTCGCACTCTTAATTTGCTTGTGTAATCTAAATACTGTAGCCAGCTACAATTTGAAATTAAAGCAGTGAAATCGAATGATGCTGGCGTTTGAATTTCAACGACACTCTGGTTCATTCCGGAAAAGAAGGGACCCTGCTTGGTAATGCAATTGGGACAATGAGCAACAAAGGTTAATGCTACGTTGCTGTTAGTTTAGTTATGAAAATGGATCAGTTTGAAAAGCTCAGGTCTGTCATACAGTTCTAAAACTTTACGTGCTTCCAGTCTTCCTTGTTGGTTGATTGAAGGTTTGAAGCCGTCGATCGAGGAGGTGGCGACAGTCACTCATTGTCGGCCGTCGCTGTTGCAGAAGCTGGATGTTGGCGCGCTTTCTTCTCGACACGGTCACCAGGCGAAACGGGCTCTTGATGTGCGCCAGCTAATGCTTCCCGTCCGCGACACCGTGTCAGAAACTATCATAGCAAGTCGATCGCAATTACATGCTGCCCAACCCCGAAAGCGCGGCAACTCGCGGGAGCGTCACACAACACACCTGCTCCACTGCACCACCCCAGCCAAACTCTCCCTCTGCCCGCGCTCCATGCGACAGAGTTAACCCTACCAAAGATCCTAAACACTTTGGTTCTCCACACGACCTATCGATGTATTCGTTCGATAGCATAGTTTTCCCTAGGCCAGACCCAGCGTATAAATACAAATAATATTCACAAAACAAACCAACATAAATGCACATATATATATATATATATATATATATATATATATATATATATATATATAAATATACACAAACAGTAAAACAGTTACAATATATAAAGACACAGAAAGTCATATCTTCAGGTAACAAAATAAGGGAAAAAAAATGTATAGTGCAGCAGATGGAAATAGGAGGATATGCATTTCCGGCGTTACATCCTCCGTCAGCTCTGTCTCATCTCATCTCGCCGCACGGCAGTCCTCTAGAAGGGGACCGACAAGCGTAGTGCACTCAGTCTTCGTAGAGACCTGCTGCTGCCGGTCGTTGCGGCCGAGCGGTTCTAGGCGCTACAGTCTGGAGCCGCGCGACCGCTACGGTCGCAGGTTCGAATCCTGCCTCGGGAATGGATGTCTGTGATGTCCTTAGGTTAGTTAGGTTTGTGGTGTCACCGCCAGACACCACACTTGCTAGGTGGTAGCTTTAAATCGGTCGCTGTCCATTAGTACATGTCGGACCCGCGTGTCGCCACTGTCAGTGATCGCAGACCGAGCGCCACCACACGGCAGGTCTCGAGAGACTTACTAGCACTCGCCCCAGTTGTACGGACGACTTAGCTAGCGATGCAACACTGACGAAGCCTCGTTTATTTGCAGAGAAGATAGTTAGAATAGCCTTCAGCTAAGTCAATGGCTACGACCTAGCAAGGCGCCATAGCAATTGATAGTTATCGTATGAAGCATGTCTCATCAAGAACGATGTATACAAATAATGGATTAAAGTTAAGTATTCCAGCAGCTACGTGCTTTTCTTTATAGCATTCATTACGTATCCTGTTTCAGACCTCACGCCATCCTGCGTGAGCTTATAGCGTGCATGTCGGCCTTCCCTAGCTATATAACAAGGTTTAAGTAGATCTAAGTTCTAGGGGGCTGATGACCTCAGAAGGTAAGTCCGATAGTGCTCAGAGCCATTTTGAACCTGCTACGTTTTCGAACGCCTCTGCCAATAAATGGAAATCTTTAGCTCGCTATGTTATCGTTCTAATTTAGTTTAGAAAGGAATTACAAACAGTCTCGACCGCAAAAAGCATTTACTTCGATGGTAACTGGTTTCGGTCACTATTTGACCATTCTCAGAACCCCATACCACGATGGTAGGCCGTGGCGGTGTTGTGACTTCACAAAAGTCACATACTCGAGTGAGAAGTTGACATTGGGGGAGTCACAACAACGAACATACAAAACATATTTGTTGCATGTGCTAAGTTACTCGCGCTCACTTAGATAGTGCTCAACCAATGTCATTACCTCACAAACTATGGCGTAATAACCATATAATTTGTAATACTGTAAGATTGTTAATTCTAATTATTGTGTACACCCTAATACTGTCCATTGCCTAAAGTTTGGTTATAATATTAAAAACATGTTTGCTGAACAACATAAAAGAAGAGAGCTCAGCTTAACAGGTCCTCCGCCATTGTCAAGATGTCCCGAATTCAGGATTATGATCTTTATCGTAAAATATTGCGTAATTTATTAATTTATTGTGCTCAACATAGACCATTATGTAAATTGTAGCCGGCCGGAGTGGCCGAGCGGTTCTAGGCGCTACAGTCTGGAACTGCGCGACCGCTACGGTCGCAGGTTCGAATCCTGCCTCGGGCATGGATATGTGTGATGTCCTTACGTTAGTTAGGTTTAAGTAGATCTAAGTTCTAGGGGACTGATGACCATAGAAGTTAAGTCCCATAGTGCTGTGGGCCATTTCAATTTTGTGTAAATTGTAATTTCAACGTTAAGAAACAAGTTTGATGCACAACACTCTATCCAAGTGGAATGTAACTGTACGTATAATGTTTGGTTACCTGAAACTAGTGCCCCTTTCAGACTCTAGTCAGCTGTTTCCTGAAGATCGTCCAATAAGTATAAAACTAGTTTGAAATATTCAAAAATTAGTAAAAACAAAAACAATATACTTCTTATTCAACCTTAAATATCGAACTGTCCTACCAAGAAGTAACGGAAGTACCCATAAATTGAGTTATAAGTAATTGTAATCCCTAAGTGTGTAGCTGAATTAACAGCCTTTTGTATTGTGTTATTTATCATGTATTCAGATTTGCTGGGTTCCTTCAAGTACTCATGTAGATGACTTCACACTTTTCATTAGAGTCAGTTGCCACTTCAAGTATCACATAGAAATATTTTGTTTAAATCATTCTGCCATGGGTTTAGACCATCTGATTTTTACAAGACGGAAAATGACAGTGTTATCTGCAAACACTCTAAGACGGCTGCTCAGATTTTCTTCTGAACCGTTTACAGAATTCAGGAACAGCAGAGCGACTATAACACTGACGAAAGCTGGGTATCACATCTGTTTTACACGATGACTTTCCTTCGATACTACGAACTGCGATATTTCTGACACAAAATCGCGAAACAGTTGCGTAGCCGAGACGATAGTCTGCAGGCACTTATTTCGATTAGAAGTCGCTGTGAGGTACGGTGTCGAAAGCATTCTGGAAATCTAAAAATAAGGATTAAATTTGAAATAACCTGTCGATAGTATTTCTAACAATGAAAAGACACGGATTTAGGGCAGTTGAACGTGCCGGAATTTTACTTATTGTGAAGAGAAACTTCAAAGCACATTTGTTTGACATCAGCAGCCCAAACAAGAACAACACACTGCTGCCCAGTATTACGCTGTACCATCGTATCACTCAGCAGACGGCAGCAAGACAAATTCTTCAAACATTGTCTCTACAAGCAAAGAATCTTTTCAGTTTTGTGTAGAAAACAAGTTAATAAAGACTACGGCTTCATAAAATAAGAAGTTCACGTCAACTATCTCACTAGGATTTTGAAAATCACTTTGACGTTTGATAAACTTCGCACTAAACACACTATTTTCACGATAACGAAGAAAATTTATAAAGCTCTTTTGTCAGTGTGGAAGTGTGCGAAACAGTTTGACAGTCATATAAAATACGCACTCATCATCTAATTTAACCCAGATAATTAAAAGCAATTTACTCGTACTCCATACGTACCCACCCCTTGGAACGGCCTGTTTCTTAAAACGTCAGACTTTACATGAACAAGACAGCAAAATTGAACATGTTGTTGTTGTGGTCTTCAGTCCTGAGACTGGTTTGATGCAGCTCTCCATGCTACTCTATCCTGTGCAAGCTGCTTCATCTCCCAGTACCTACTGCAACCTACATCTTTCTGAATCTGCTTAGTGTATTCATCTCTTGGTCTCCCTCTACGATTTTTACCCTCCACGCTACCCTCCAATACTAAATTGGTGATCCCTTGATGCCTCAGAACATGTCCTACCAACCGATCAAGTTGTGCCACAAACTTCTCTTCTCCCCAATCCTATTCAATACTTCCTCATTAGTTATGTGATCTACCCATCTAATCTTCACCATTCTTCTGTAGCGCCACATTTCTAAAGCTTCTATTCTCTTCTTGTCCAAACTATTTATCGTCCATTTTTCACTTCCATACATGGCTACACTCCATACAAATACTTTCAGAAACGACTTCATGACACTTAAATCTAAACTCGATGTTAACAAATTGCTCTTCTTCAGAAACGTTTTCCTTGCCATTGCCAGTCTAGATTTTATATCCTCTCTACTTCGACCATCATCAGTTATTTTGCTCCCCAAACACCAAAACTCCTTTACTACTTTAAGTGTCTCATTTCCTAATCTAATTCCCTCAGCATCACCCGACTTAATTCGAATACATTCCATTATCCTCGTTTTGCTTTTGTTGATGTTCATCTTATATCCTGCTTTCAAGACACTGTCCATTCCGTTCAACTGCTCTTCCAAGTCCTTTGCTGTCTCTGACAGAATTACAATGTCATCGGCGAACCTCAAAGTTTTTATTTCTTCTCCATGGATTTTAATTCCTACTCCAAAGTTTTTCTTTGTTTCCTTTACTGCTTGCTCAATATACAGATTGAATAACATCGGGGAGAGGCTACAACCCTGTCTTACTCCCTTCCCAACCACTGCTTCCCTTTCATGTCCCTCGACTCTTATACCTGCCATCTGGTTTCTGTAAAAATTGTAAATAGGCTTTCGCTCCCTGTATTTTACCCCTGCCACCTTTAGAATTTGAAAGAGATTATTTCAGTCAACATTGTCAAAAGCTTTCTCTAAGTCTACAAATGCTAGAAACGTAGGTTTGCCTTTCCTTAATCTTTCTTCTAAGACACGTCATAAGGTCAGTATTGCCCCACGTGTTCCAGTATTTCTACGGAATCCAAACTGATCTTCCCCGAGGTCGGCTTCTACTAGTTTTTCCATTCGTCTGTAAAGAATTCGTGTTAGTATTTTGCAGCTGTGGCTTATTAAACTGATTGTTCGGTAATTGAACATAGTTTATCAAATTAGGAATCATTAGCTACAGTAGGGCAAGAGTCCTACTTCCTTGACAGTTAGATTCCATCTGTATTGAACAGAACTGTAATACAATTTAATTACGTCCACGAGCACACCACAACATGAGAGAAACGTCGCTTCACTCGTTATTAAATCTTCTCGCTGGCAGAAGCACGTACCGTCCATCTTAGCACATAGTCGAGCATCAGCTGCACGTACCTCTGTCCTCGCTGATGCCTCGTCAATCCATGCGCGGTGATGTACGACTAGGACCTACATCTACATATATACTCCGCTAGCCGCCAAGAGGTGTGTGGCGGAGGGCACAATTCGCGCCAAAGTTATATTCCACCCCACTCCCCCCCCCCCCCCTCCCCAACCTCTGTTCCACTCGCGGACCGTGTGAGGGAAAAACGACTGTCTGAACTCCTCAGTATGAGCTCTAATTTCCCTTATCTTCGAATGGTGATCATTGCGCGATTTGAAAGTTGGTGGTAATAAAATACGCTCTATATCCTCGGTGAAGATCGGATTTCGGAATTCAGCCCCTTCCGTTTAGCGCGCCGTTTATCTGCAAGAGTGTCCCACTTTAAACTTTCTATGAGATCTGTAACGCTCTCGCGACGGCTAAATGTACCAGTGACGAATCGTGCCGCTCTTCTTTGGACCTTCACAATCTCTTGAATCAGACCCAACTGGTAAGGGTCCCATGCAGACGACCAATACTCTAAGACTGGACGAACTAACGTATTGTAAGCTATTTGCATAGTTGAAGGACTGCATCGCTTCACGATTCAACGACTAATCTGCGATCTAGAGTTCACCTTACCCGTTACTTGGGTAATCTGATCATTTCATTTGAGATCATTTCGAATAGTGACACCCGGATACTTGACGGATGACGGCCGGGGTGGCCAAGCGGTTCTAGGCGCTACAGTCTGGAACCGCGCGACCGCTACGGTCTCAGGTTCGAATCCTGCCTCGGGCATGGATGTGTGAGATGCCCTTAGGTTAGTTAGGTTCAAGTAGCTCTAAGTTCTAGGGGACTGATGACCGCAGAAGTTAAGTCCAATAGTGTTCAGAGCCATTTGAACCTTTTTTTTTTTTTTTTTTTTTTTTGACTTGATGGATGTTACCGCTTCCAAAAACTGGGCACTTATTTTGTACTCGTACATTAACGGGGATTTTCGCCTTGTTATAAGCAGTAGGTTATGCTTTGTAATATTGAGAGATAACTGCCAGTCATTACACCACGCATTTATTTTCTGCAAATTCTCATTGATTTGTTCACAACTTTCGTGTGGTAGTACCTTCCTGTAGACTACAGGATCATCGGCAAACCGTCTAAGGCAGCTGTCAATACCATCAACCACATCGTTTATCTGAATCGTAAAAAGCAGAGGACCTATTACGCTGCCCTGTGGCACACCTGAAGTTACGCTTGTTTCTGTTGAAGTCACCCCGTTCAGGACGACATACTGCTTCCTGTCTGTTAGAAAACTTTCTATCCAACCGCATATGTCATTGGATAGACCGTAAGCGCGCACTTTTTGTAAGAAGCGACAGTGCGGAACTGAGTCGAACGCCTTTCGAAAGTCGAGAAATATGGCATCAACCTGGGAGCCGGTATCTAGAGCCTGTTGTATGTCATGCACAAGGAGGGCCAGCTGTGTCTCGTATGACCGCTGTTTCCGAAAACCATGCTGGTTTCTGCAGATGAGCTTCTCAGAGTCTAGAAAGGTCATTATGTCTGAACACAAAATATGTTCCATGATTCTACAACAAATCGATGTCAGTGAAATTGGCCGGTAATTATGTGCATCCGATTTTCTACCCTTTTTATGGACTGCTATGACCTGGGGCTTCTTCCAGTTCCGTGGAACTTTGCGCCGTTCCAATGATCTCTGATAGACGATGGATAAGAATGGTGCTATATTTGTAGCATAGTCAACATAAAATCTTACGGGGATACCGTCTGGGCCAGATGCCTTCCTGGCGTCTAAGGATCTTAACTGTTTTACAGTCCCAGATACTCTAAACACTAGGATAGTCGAGCTGCAGCTGCCCGCTGCCCCCTGCCGAGTCCACTGCTGTTCTTGTTGCGTCGCTCAGTGCCCGCTCGGAAGCAGTGTTCTGCTGGGCTCGGTGCGCCCTCTCCTGGAGACAGCCACAACACGATCACGCTCGCCGCTCTGTCCGCAACTTCACTCTGCAGCTCAGCTCCCCCTGCGATCCCTCTGCAACACTCAAGATATGGATTACACAGGCGTTAAAAAAAAAAGCGTCGAGTACTTTGAGAGGTAGTAGTATCGGAACAAGAAAAATAAGTCCAGTAAACATGGGTCCGGAAATGAACACTATCTGCGATCAACACGTGTTTACAGGAAGTGTTCAACGTGGCGTCTATTCACGACAATGCACCCCCTGCTCTCCGGCTTAAGGAATGAAGAACCCCTTGAAGTACACCCCACTGTTGTACCCGCTGGCACGCATTGAAGACGCAACGCCGTAGCGTCCACGCACCGTTAATTGGCCCGCCGTAGGGCAATTCCTTCAAGTGCCTCGTAGTGAAATTGCGTGCTTATGGAATATGGTCTCAGTTATGTGAGTGGATCTGTGATTTCCTGTCAGAGAAGTCACAGTTCATTGTAATTGACGGAAAGTCATCGAGTAAAACAGAAGTGATTTGAGGCGATCTCCAAGGTGGTGTTGTAGGCCCTTTGCTATTCCGTATCTATATAAATGATTTGGGAGACAATTTGAGCAGCCGTCTTCGGTTGTTTGCAGATGACGCTGCCGTTTATCGACTAATGAAGTCATCAGAAGATCGAAACAAACTGCAAAACGATTTAGAAAGGGTATCTGAATGGTGCGAAAAGTGGCAGTTGACCTTAAATAAAGAAAAGTGTGAGGTCATCCACATCAGTGCTAAAAGGAACTCGTTAAACTTCGGTTACACGATAAGTCAGTCTAATCTAAAAGCCGTAAATTCAAATAAATACCTAGGTATTACAATTCCGAACAATTTAAATTGGGAGGAACACATAGAAAATGTTGTGGGGAAGGCTAACCAAAGACTGCATTTCATTGGCAGGACACTTATAAAATGTAACAGACCTACTAAGGAGACTGCCTACACTACGCTTGTCCGTACTCTTTTAGAACACTGTTGCGCGGTGTGGAATCCTTACCAGATAGGACTGACTGAGTACATCGAAAAAGTTCAAAAAAAGGCAGCACGTTTTGTATTATCACGAAATATGGGAGAGAGTGTCACAGAAATGATACAGGATTTGGGATGGACATCATTGAAAGATAGGCGCTTTTCGTTGCGACGGAATCTTCTCACGGGATTCCAGTCACCAAGTTTCTCCTCCGAATGCGAAAATATTTTGTTGACACCGACTTACATAGGGAGGAACGATCACAAAGATAAAATAAGGGAAATCAGAGCTCGTACGGAAAGATATAGGTGTTCATTCTTTCCGCGCGCTATACGAGATTGGCATAATAGAGAATTGTGAAGGTGGCTCGATGAACCCTCAGCCAGGCACTATTTGCAGAGTATCCATGTAGATGTAGATGATGTAGAACTAAAACTCTGGGTGATTGAGGTCTGGGGAAAGAGCCGGCCAAGGTGTGACTCCCCCTACCTATCCAGACCAATCCAGTGGTCCTGAAATGTCTGCGTCAGATGTTCGCGCACATTGCAACGAAAAATGTGCTGGTGCTGTATCTTGCGTAAACCACATTTATATTCGTTACTGCATTGGCACAGCCTCCAGAAAGATAGCCAATACATTAATGAAAGAGTCCAGACAGTGCGCCCCAGTTAACCTTTGTGGTAGTACAAGTGGCCCTACTAATCCACGGCCTCCCCATACGTTGACTGAGAATCGGTGTTGTTGCCTTCTTTCCTGAATTGGTCGTAGATTTACATCTATTCATAAATGCAGGCTGCGGAAAGTCACAACACCATCTCTTATTTACCCCGCCTCATCGGTAAATAAAATCCTTGGATGTGGATAGTGGATCTGCGGCACACTTCTGCAATAGCCACTCACAGACCCGCCGTCTGCCATGATGATCCTGTGGCCTTAGGTCCTGAACGCGCCGTATATCATACGGGTACAGCAATTGTTCATGGAGTACCTCCCAGATGAAACAGCGAGATATGCCCTTCTGCAGCTGATAACTCGTCGCACACTGGTCCCAGGGGTTTCTTCCACCGAACGTAGCACACGCTCCTCCGTGCCAGGCGTGCCGACTGTGCGGAGTCTTCCACCGCCAGTCTTCCGAAGTTCAAGGGTGTCAATCTTCCGAGGTGCCAGGGTACCTGTGTCCCTCAGACGCTGGAGAAGTCTGCCGAAGCGCTTTGGATATTTTGCTGCGTAGGGGGCGCGGGCTCTCAGGCTACGTCCATTTGCTAAACGATAGCAGAATATCATTTCCACCATTTCATTTGTCGAGTAGTAGTCTTCAATTGTTAGCAAGTGGCGGAAGAGAGAAAAAGTAAATGTACTACACCATTTGTACGTTCAAACAGCGCAATAACAGTAAAAACGTAAGTGAATCGGCGTTTGGAAGAAGGTAAAACACCATGATGACCCAGGCTTGACAGTCTGTACAATAAGGCACACGAGCACAACGAAAACTAACGGAGCCTACAACACGACTCGAATCACACAACGGGCTACATGTCACCTAATGGTAGGAAGAGTACCGTGAGTGAAATATTGTGACATCTTACCGACACATTTGACGGAGCGCCAGGGCAACGACTGTGCCGATATCGGCAGCCAAGCGTCGCGCAGCCCTTACTATAAACACGTGTTTATCTCGGAAAATATACACTTCTGTACCCACGTTTAGTGGACTTATTTTTCTTCTTCCGATGAGTACTACCATCTCTAACTGTATTCGACGCTTCTTTTGAACAGCCTACATAAACCAAGTGTTTAGCTTGTGTCTCTGAGAAACAACCGAAAAACTACGGCTTGACTTCAATTTAGCAATGAAATTACTATGAAATCCAGACCACTAACTGCTTATACGTGTTGATAAATAATCAACGGGGACAGTTGAAAACGTGTGCCCCGGCTAGGACTTGAACCCGGTATGTCTTTCTTGCTCATATGGCAGACGCTCTATCCGACTGAGCCACCAAAAACACAGAGGATAGGGCGACTGCAGAGACTTATCCTTGGTACGCTCCCAGTGAGACCCATATTTCCAACACGTCCGAAAGAACAGGTACCATCTTCATATAGATGATGCTTACCAGCCAATGATCTTCTTCAGTGGGGATGCACTCACATTGCTCAAACTATTACGGGAATCGGAAGATTGCCGCGAGTAATAAGTATAGTGGGCAGGGGCACTACAAATGTAGTGCGTGGGCAGTAAATTTGAAATGTGGGTCTCATGGGGACCGTGCCAGAAATAAGTCCCTGCAGTCGCACTCTCCTCTCTCTCCTCGATGACCCAGTCGAATAGAGCCTGCCATCTAAGAAGGAGATCGCAGGCTCTAGTCCCTCCCGGTCGGGGGACACAATTTCAACTGTCCCCGATGATATTTATCAACGCCTGTAAGCAGCTAATGGTCTGGATTTCATTGTAATTTCATTCTTCGAGAGGTGCAAGATCAGCAGTGGTATTTATATATTCACATCGATTTAGCAAGGTCGATACTTCGCCGCGGCTGACGTTCAAAGCTTGATGAGCATAAAAAGTAAGTTGTGTTTTATGAGATCGATATTTTCTGAATCCGTGTTGACTAACTGCCAATGAATCGTTTTCTTCGGAGTAATTCATAATGTTTGAACACAGTATATGTTCCAAAATATTACGGCAAATCGACACTAGTTCTATTTCCTTTTTTGGGTATTGGTGTGACTCGTGCAACATTTCAAACTTCAGGTACGTACCTTCCGTCGAGAGCGCGGCTCTATATGATTCCTAAGTATAGCGCTACTGTATCAGCATGTTCTGAAAGGAAATTACATGGTATATAATCTGGACCAAGGGTATAGCCTTTATTAAGTGATTTAAATTGCTTCGCTACACCGTGGATACCTATGCCTAAGTTACTCCTGTCGGCAACTGTTCTTGATTCAAATTCTGGAATATTTATTTCTTCTTTCGTGAAGGAATTTTGAAAAAGCCGGCCGCGGTGGCCGTGCGGTTCTAGGCGCCCCAGTCCGGAGCCGCGCTGTTGCTACGGTCGCAGGTTCGAATCCTGCCTCGGGCATGGGCGTATGTGATGTCCTTAGGTTAGTTCGGTTTAAGTAGTTCTAAGTTCTAGGGGACTGATGACCACAGCAGTTGAGTCCCATAGTGCTCAGAGCCATTTGAATTTCGAAAAAAACATGTTTACTAACTCCGCTTTAGCGGCACTTTCACTAGTAACATTACCATTGCTATCGCGCGGTGAAGATATTTATTGCGATTGCCGTTGGTGTACTTTCCATACGACCAGAAGTCTTCAGGTTTTCTTCCAGATTTCGAGACAGAGTTTCGTTCTGGAAAGTATTAAAAGCATCTCGCACTGAGTATTGCGCTAAATTTCGAGTTTCCGTAAAACTTCTCCAGTCTTGGGGATTTTGCGTTCTTTATAAATTGGCATGCTTTTTCCTTTGCTTCTGCAACAATATTCCGACCTGTTCTGTGTGGCATGGGGTATCAGTACAATCTCTAATTTAGCTGGTATGTATCTCTCAATCAGCATCGATACTATTTCTTTGAATTTAAACTACGTCTGGTCTTGGCGTACATAAACTAGAAGGATTGGAGACTGTATCTTAGGAAAGTGTCAAGCGAATTTTTACCTGATTTCTTTAAACAGATATATTTTGTGTTTATATTCGGTGGATTTAGATACAACGGTATTCAGTCTTGCACCTTGTAGTCACTAACATCCTATCCATCACGTCGCTCCCTATCTACTCAAGATTATTCCTTGCTAAGAGGTTGCTAATGTTGGTAACCTTCCTACGAACTCCAGGTAGTTTGTCAATAATATCCGGACACTAACTATTCACAAATAACCTGCCAGGTTAGCCGAGAGCGCTAATGCGCTGCTTCCTGGAGTCGGGTAGAAGCGCCGGCCCCGGATCGAATCCGCCCGGCGGATTAACGACTTGGGCCGGTGTGTCGGCCAGCATGGTTGTGGTTTTTAGGCGGTTTTCCACATCCCGCTAGGTGAATACCGGGCTGGTCCCCACATCCCGCCTCAGTTACACGACACGCAGACATTGGTAACACTTCCGCGCTATTTCACGGTTTACACTAGACGCAGACAGTTCAGGTACACTGATTCCGTCCTGGGGGGTATGGGGTGGCGGCAGAAAGGGCATCTGGCCACCCCTTCAAATTAACCTTGCCAAATCCGTTGTCACCACGCCGACCCTGCGTAAGTGAAAGAAACAAAGACTAACTATTCACTAATTTTCCGATGTCAGTGCCCGAGTCACAGGATTACGGAACGTTGGCAAGAGCAGAGAACGCCGGCCGGCGGGTCGTGGCTCGTATCTCGCAGAGGAGCCGCTAGCCGGCGACTGCCCGGCTGTCGGTCCCTTGGTCGCTCCTCGTTATGCCCCGGTGTGACCATGCAAAGCGACGTGCGGGGCCAGCCGGAAACCCAGGCGCCTGAGTTGTAGGCCAAGCAGATGCGGGGCGCTCTGTAATTTACGCGCATCCCGAGGATGGATTGCCGCGAGTCGCCGCTCGCGACGTGCCGATGCGATTTAAGCCCTCGTTACTCCGCTGCAGCCGGGCCTCTTTGCGTCGTGGCGTTGGTAAAGGGAAATTGTATTGACCGAGACGAATGATTTAATATTATGTCTAGCGGGAGAAGGTAACACGTGCGTCTCTTTCACGTTTAAGCTACACACACGAGCATGCGCGTGCACACGTTGGACGACCAAGGAACACCGCAAATTTTCTGTAATAATGACCAGAAATCGTAGGCTTATCGAGCTGTTTCTCACTGTAAGATCCCGTCGACAGCGAGGCCACTGCAGACAGACAACTAGCCGTGTTTTCACAAGCGTGGGAAAATGAACTATGGACCTTGCTGCGGCAGGGTGGCATGCGCGCCTCAACCATAAAGATGACCGTGTTGTATAAGCTACAACAGCGGAGTGGATCTGAGGAGAGACCAGATTTAGTTCTCGAATAGGAACAGCGGCCTTTTCAACAGTTCACAAGCAACTCTACAATCCCAACTCGCATGAACAGAGTGTACTCCGGCGTTAGCCCAAGAAACTGGGAAAAAGTGCAGGTGAATCTACATCTACATCTACATACATAATCCGCAATCGACCATACGGTGCGTGGCGGAGGGTACCTCGTACCACAACTAGCATCTTCCCTCCCTGTTCCACTCCCAAACAGAACGAGGGAAAAATGACTGCCTACATGCCTCTGTACGAGCCCTAATCTCTCTTATCTTACCTTTGTGGTCTTTCCGCGAAATGTAAGTTGGCGGCAGTAAAATTGTACTGCAGTCGGCCTCAGATGCTGGTTCTCTAAATTTCCTCAGTAGCGATTCACGTAAAGATCGCCTCCTTTACTCTAGAGACTACGACCCAAGTTCCTGAAGCATTTCCGTAACACTCGCGTGATGATCAAACCTACCAGTAACAAATCTAGCAGCCTGCCTCTGAATTGCTTCTATGTCCTCCCTCAATCCGACCTGATAGGGATCCCAAACGCTTGAGCAGTACTCAAGAGTAGGTAGTAGTAGTGTTTTATAAGCGGTCTCCTTTACAGATGAACCACATCTTCCCAAAATTCTACCAATGAACCGAAGACGACTATCCGCCTTCCCCACGACAGCCATTACATGCTTGTCCCACTTCAGCTCTGCAGTGTTACGCCCAAATATTTAAACGACGTGACTGTGTCAAGCGCTACACAACTAATGGAGTATTCAAGCATTACAGGATTCTTTTTCCTATTCATCTGCATTAATTTACATTTATCTATATTTAGAGTTAGGTGCCATTCTTTACACCAGTCATAAATCCTGTCGAAGCCATCTTGTATCCTCCTACAGTCACTCAACGACGACACTTTCCCGTACACCACAGCATCATCAGCAAACAGCCGCACATTGCTATCAACCCTATCCAAAAGATCATTTATGTAGATAGAAAACAACAGCGGACCTATCACACTTCCCTGGGGCACTCCAGATGATACCCTCACCTCCGATGAACACTCACCATCGAGGACAACGTACTGGGTTCTGTTACTTAAGAAGCCTTCGAGCCACTCACATACTTGGGAACCAATCCCATATGCTCGTACCTTAGTTAGGAGTTTGCATTGCGGCACCGAGTCAAACGCTTTCCGGAAGTCAAGGAATATGGCATCCGTCTGATACCCTTCATCCATGGTTCGCAAGATATCATGAGAGTCGCATATATGAGAAGTGTAAAAGAACGGCCCCGCAGAACCCTTAACGTCAGTTTGCTGCAGGATTCTTGAGCATACTCTACGTCTCTGCGTTTGATACGAACGCAATGAGGAAATTTCTTCGCACGAGGTTAACGAAACTGACATTTCCTAAATTCCGTGTATTCATGACTATACATATTATTATTGTTATTATTATTCTTTCTTTCTTTTCTCAGACGTTATGTCTGGTAAAAAATGGAAAGTGACGCGGACCTTGATCAAGCGTGACTTCCTTTTAACTGTACGGTGTATGTTAAATTGCATTTAGGAACTTTCTGGTAATTGAACATGTATCAATAATTACGGATTTCTGTAGTTGTATATATAACTTTGGATGTAGCTGTATTGCATTAATGTACTGGTGGATAATGTGTGGTATGACTCCTGTAGTTGATAGTGTAATTGGTATAATGTCAACTTTATCCTGATGCCACATGTCCTTGACTTCCTCAGCCAGTTGGATGTATTTTTCAATTTTTTTCCCCCGTTTTCTTTTGTGTATTTGTTGTATTGGGTATGGATATTTCGATTAGTTGTGTTAATTTCTTCTTTTTATTGGTGAGTATGATGTCTGGTTTGTTATGTGGTGGTGTTTTATCTGTTATAATGGTTCTGTTCCAGTATAATTTGTATTCATCATTCTCCAGTACATTTTGTGGTGCATACTTGTATGTGGGAACGTGTTGTTTTATTAGTTTATGTTGTATGGCAAGCTGTTGATGTATTATATTTGCTACATTGTCATGTCTTCTGGGTATTCTGTATTTGCTAGTATTGTACATCCGCTTGTGATGTGATCTACTGTTTCTATTTGTTGTTTGCAAAGTCTGCATTTATCTGTTGTGGTATTGGGATCTTTAATAATATGCTTGCTGTAATATCTGGTGTTTATTGTTTGATCCTGAATTGCAATCATGAATCCTTCCGTCTCACTGTATATATTGCCTTTTCTTAGCCATGTGTTGGATGCGTCTTGATCGATGTGTGGCTGTGTTAGATGATACGGGTGCTTGCCATGTAGTGTTTTCTTTTTCCAATTTACATTCTTCGTATCTGTTGATGTTATGTGATCTAAAGGGTTGTAGAAGTGGTTATGAAATTGCAGTGGTGTAGCCGATGTATTTATATGAGTGATTGCTTTGTGTATTTTGCTAGTTTCTGCTCGTTCTAGAAAGAATTTTCTTAAATTGTCTACCTGTCCATAATGTAGGTTTTTTATATCGATAAATCCCCTTCCTCCTTCCTTTCTGCTTAATGTGAATCTTTCTGTTGCTGAATGTATGTGATGTATTCTATATTTGTGGCATTGTGATCGTGTAAGGGTATTGAGTGCTTCTGGGTCTGTGTTACTCCATTTCACTACTCCAAATGAGTTATTATTATTATTATGTATTGCTCCTGCAGTACAGCAGCTAAAGATGTCCGGTTAGATGTATAACAGGGCCTGATAGGCCCTACTCTGGCTAGGTGAAATAAATGCTTAATAAAAAGAATTTCTTTCAGGCATAAAAGCTCCCAGCCACTAATCAACAGAACTCTGGAATGAATCGTTTGTCCAAAACTCAGCTTGCCCATTTACCTAACGAAATCCTGCGAATCATGGACGGAGAATGAAGGTTTATTGGGAGAATTCTAGGAAAATATAGCTCATCCATAAAAGAGACAACTACAGTCGCAGGTTCGAATCGTGCACCGGGCATGGATGTGTGTAATGTCCTTAGGTTAGTTTGGTTAAAGCAGTTTCTAAGTCTAGGGGACTGATGATCTCAGATACTGAGTCCCACAGGGCTTAGAGTCATTTGAACCATAAAAAAGACAGCTTACAGAACTCTTGGGTGATCCATTCTTCAATGTACGAGGGATGTTCAAGTATCCAACACATTTCTTTCTCTGAAACCAAGTTGGGTTTATTCAGGATACAGTATTATTTCTCATTATTTTGGCTACAAAACCCTATTTTTCATCATAATCTCCGTTGAGTGCAACGCCCATATGCCACTTTATTAGGAGGCCTGTACGCCCTAGTGGTAACACTCCACTGGCCGACCTCCCCATCATCCACCTAGTGATTCCCGCCAAGTGCGTACATCATTGGGCCAAACGGATGGAAGTCAGAAGGTGCGGGATCCGGGCCGTAAGATGGAAGACGAAGAATAGTCCAATGAAGTTTTGTGAGGTCCTCTTCGGTGCGCATGCTATGTGAGGCCTAGCGTTGTCATGGAGAAGTTATTTTGCGTTTTTGCAGTGACGAACACGCTCAAGTCGTCCTACCCTCGTGAAACTGAAGAAACAGTGAACTTCCCAGTTGATCGTTGTACCGTGAGGGAGGAGATCAAACAGAATACGTCCTTCAGATTCGTAGCTGACCGTCGTCATGGCTCTAACTGCTGAGGTAGCAGCTTTGCGCATTTTCTTTGGACGAGAGGTGTTGTGGTGCCGTTTTGTTTGTAGTTCTAAGTGATGAACCCACATTCCATCGCCATCACCCACGTAACGCGCAAGCAATACCACACAGGCAGACTTTGAGTACCCCAACTTGCGGACGAGTGTGTCGGTACTACCAGTAGAGACGTTCAGTTGAGCAGCGAAGTGAGTGTGATCCGTCGGTCACCTCCAGTAAGTGTGCCCAGAGCTTCCAACATTACAGGCGTCACAGCTGTTTGCGGCCGGCCGGCATGCGAGAGATCGAACAGGTTTTCGCGACATTGTTGCGATGATGACAGACGCCTGTGTCCAAAGACCCACCGTGCTTTTGTTCACTGCCAGGTCTCCGTAGACATTCTGCAAGCGGTTATGAATATCTTCACTGTCCTGGTTTACTGTCGAAAGAAACTCTTTAACAGCTCTGAGTTTGGAACGCAACACCGTTACGGAGGTCATTTTGAAGGCTGCGTACGGCGCTGCCGCCTATCGGAACTTCATGAAACTACGGCGGCTGCAGCGGGAATGCTCCACCACGTCCCACAACAAATTCTGACTTTTTTCAGCCAAAATTGACTAACAAAAAAAGTGTTGCATTACGTATTGAACGCTCCTCGTATACATGCAAACTGAAGTAACGAATGAAAATTTGTACGATGATTGGAAGTTGGAAGTCGAACTCTGGTCTCCTGCTCACTAGGCAGATGTGTTGACCCCCACGACACCCCGTCACAGTGGCTTTACACAGCTGTATGGACTACCCAAGCACTTCTCTCCCACAACCCAAATTTCCATTCATGCCTCAGTCCACTTGGTGTACCATTCTTGAGTACTGCTCGAGTGTCTGGGATAGAAGGAAGATATCGAAGTAACAGAGACGCGTCCTTCTAGATTTGTTGCCGAGAAATTCCATCAAGAAGCGTGTATTTAGGAAATGTCACGGGAACTGACAGGAGTCTCTGTAAGGAAGAAGGTCTTGACGCTGCAGGGAAGTTTAGAGAAGCGCCTTCAGAACCGGCATTTACGACAGAGTGAAGAACAATCCTGCTGCCACTAACTTACATCCAGCGTAAAGTCCGCGAAAACAGCATAAATAAATCAAAGCTCTTACGGAAGGATGCAGACAGCTGTTTTTCCCTGACTTCATTTGCGAGTGAAACGGGAATGGGAACGAAAGGCAGTGGTACAAAGCACCCTGCGTCATGTACCATATATTTGGTTGTGGGGTATGTATATAAATATAGATGTAGATATAAATGTAAATGATACACAGATCTCACATTGTAACACTACCCAGTGTGTCCCAGCTTCGTTGGTCCGGCAAAGGACCTAAAGCAAGGCCAATCTGCAGTCATTTTATTAGCCGATCGCACTGTGATTTTGTCACAGACGGCTAAACACTCGGAAGATCAGTTAAATAGAATGTAAAGCTTTTCGAAAAGAATATCAACGAAAGTACAACAAGGCCTCTCAGCTGTTGCTTACACGTATTTGCTTTTAGCTTCACCCGATTGGCCAATTTCGGCCAACCACACGAAACTAAATAAATACGTGAAAGCAATAGCCGAGGTGGAACCACTAAAATGTCTTTCAACAAATGGCTATGCTATCCCCCATCAAGGAAATTGGGTTGTTAAATCCGAAATGCATTTATATTTCTACATAATCATTTTAGGAAGGAATGCATCGTGCACAAAGTTTTTCTAGTGAATACGTTCAGTGGAGTTTGATTCTAGGAGGTGTCCAAATTACCAACCAACAGAAAACATAATGCGTTCACTGAGCACAGAACGCTGTCCAGCTACAAAGTTCTTTAAATGTGAGAGTAGATGCGAGGCATAGGCTGGGAAACCTGGTGAACTGGATTGAATTTACCATACGTTCTACTTCATCATCCTCAGTTTTCCGAATGACAAATCAACTCATGAGCAGTCCCTCTGATCTGAAGACAATTGTTTTGTTTCATAATACTCTTATAGCGTGTTTTTGCGAATATTTAGTCTAGAAGACTTGAGTAGTGCGTGTCACGTACACTTTGCAGTCAGGACAATGAGAATCCGTCTTGCACCCACAAAACTCACAACCTTTCCAGAAGATGTAATGGCCGTCGCATTCGCTGGTGCAAGCCTACTGGGTCCTCCCCATTGTTTTCATTGCTGTTGGTATTTAGTATAAAGGGCTGTCCCATATGTAACGCCGGAAATGCATATCCTCCTATTTCCATCTATTGTACTACAATTTTTTTCCTTGTTTTGTTACCCCAAGATATGACATTTCTGTGTCTTTATATATTGTAATTCTTTTACTATATATATATATATATATATATATATATATATATATATATATATATATATATATATACACTCCTGGAAATGGAAAAAAGAACACATTGACACCGGTGTGTCAGACCCACCATACTTACTCCGGACACTGCGAGAGGGCTGTACAAGCAATGATCACACGCACGGCACAGCGGACACACCAGGAACCGCGGTGTTGGCCGTCGAATGGCGCTAGCTGCGCAGCATTTGTGCACCGCCGCCGTCAGTGTCAGCCAGTTTGCCGTGGCATATGGAGCTCCATCGCAGTCTTTAACACTAGTAGCATGCCGCGACAGCGTGGACGTGAACCGTATGTGCAGTTGACGGACTTTGAGCGAGGGCGTATAGTGGGCATGCGGGAGGCCGGGTGGACGTACCGCCGAATGCTCAACACGTGGGGCGTGAGGTCTCCACAGTACATCGATGTTGTCGCCAGTGGTCGGCGGAAGGTGCACGTGCCCGTCGACCTGGGAACGGACCGCAGCGACGCACGGATGCACGCCAAGACCGTAGGATCCTACGCAGTGCCGTAGGGGACCACACCGCCACTTCCCAGCAAATTAGGGACACTGTTGCTCCTGGGGTATCGGCGAGGACCATTCGCAACCGTCTCCATGAAGCTGGGCTACGGTCCCGCACACCGTTAGGCCGTCTTCCGCTCACGCCCCAACATCGTGCAGCCCGCCTTCAGTGGTGTCGCGACAGGAGTGAGTGGAGGGACGAATGGAGACGTGTCGTCTTCAGCGATGAGAGTCGCTTCTGCCTTGGTGCCAATGATGGTCGTATGCGTGTTTGGCGCCGTGCAGGTGAGCGCCACAATCAGGACTGCATACGACCGAGGCACACAGGGCCAACACCCGGCATCATGGTGTGGGGAGGGATCTCCTACACTGGCCGTACACCACTGGTGATCGTCGAGGGGACACTGAACAGTGCACGGTACATCCAAACCGTCATCGAACCCATCGTTCTACCATTCCTAGACCGGCAAGGGAACTTGCTGTTCCAACAGGACAATGCACGTCCGCATGTATCCTGTGCCACCCAACGTGCTCTAGAAGGTGTAAGTCAACTACCCTGGCCAGCAAGATCTCCGGATCTGTCCCCCATTGAGCATGTTTGGGACTGGATGAAGCGTCGTCTCACGCGGTCTGCATGTCCAGCACGAACGCTGGTCCAACTGAGGCGCCAGGTGGAAATGGCATGGCAAGCCGTTCCACAGGACTACATCCAGCATCTCTACGATCGTCTCCATGGGAGAATAGCAGCCTGCATTGCTGCGAAAGGTGGATATACACTGTACTAGTGCCGACATTGTGCATGCTCTGTTGCCTGTGTCTATGTGCCTGTGGTTCTGTCCGTGTGATCATGTGATGTATCTGACCGCAGGAATGTGTCAATAAAGTTTCCCCTTCCTGGGACAATGAATTCACGGTGTTCTTATTTCAATTTCCAGGAGTGTATATATATATATATATGCATTTATGTCGATGTATAATTGGTTGTTTTGTAAATATTATTTGTATTTTTACGCTGGATCTTGCCTAGGGAAAACTATGCTATCGAACGAATATATCGATAGGTCGTGTGGAGAGGCAAAGTGTTTAGGATCTTTGGTAGTGTTAACTCTGCCGCTTGGAGCGCGGGCAGAGCGGAGTCTGGCTGGGGTGGTGCAGTGGAGCAGGTGTGTTGTGTGACGCTCCCGTGAGTTGCCGCGCTTTCGGGGTTAAGCATGTAATTGCGCTCGACTTGCTATGATAGTTTCTGGCACGGTGTCGCGGACGGGAAGCATTAGCTGGCGCACATCAAGAGCCCGTTTCGCCTGGTGACCGTGTCGAGAAGTAGGCGCGCCAACACCTAGCTTCTACAACAGCGACGGCCGACAATGAATGACTGTCGCCATCTCCTCGATCGACGGCTTCAAACCTTCAATCAACCAACAAGGAAGACTGGAAGCACGTAAAGTTTTAGAACTGTATGGCAGACCTCAGCTTCTCAAACTGTTCCATTTTCGTAACTATAATTACAGCTACTTAGCATGAACCTTTGTTGCTCATTGTCCCAGCTGCTTTACCAAGTAGGGTCCCTCCCTTTTCCGGAATGAACCCGAGTGTCGTTGAAATTCAAACGCCAGCATTAAAGTAATATTATTCCATTTCACTGCTTTAATTTCAAAGTTCAGTTAAAGTATTCATAACTGGCTACAATATTTAGATTACACGAGCAGAAATTAAAGGTGCGAGTTTTGTTACCGTATTTTAGCTTACATGTGACTGCAGCTCAGCTTGGTACATACTAAATTTTACTATTGTTAATTGTTCAGAATCATTAGATTCTAGTTCAAAGTTAAATCTCTTATTTCTAAATTGCGTAGATTCAAGTAGCTTTTGAAATGATTGTTGAGGTAGCCCAAGACTAACCTTATTTTACTGAATTTCGATGTTCTTCACAAACATAGCTTACTATTTATTAACTTCAGTGACTAAATTAACTTTCAATTTTCCGATTTTATTAATTCATTTGCTACATTAAGTCAGAGTGTAGCGAAATTTATTACTTCTGACAAACTTTCAGTTTTCACACTACAGGTGTCCACCTTCAGTTACCACGCTTCTAGTGCTAATTATATGTGTAATAACCTTTCTTTTTCAGTTACTATAGTAATTGTCCATAGGACTGGCGACCGTAATTTCCCCCAAATCTCAAATATCTAATTACCGCTAGTTAATTGTTAATGTAACGGCCGCACATTTACTTTCTTTATTAACTTTACCCCTTTTCAAAATTAATTTCCACCAGTTTCATTTCTATTTTTCCTTTCATTTAGATGTAACCCTTTCCTCCCTCTTAACCGACAGATTAACTTCGGTGACGATTGCTTTTCTCAAATTTCCATTAGGTACACGCGGTTTGGTTTTTCACTGTCATTAACGTCGATAAGTGAGGGGGAGGTTACACATATCTAAATCGTTTCACGGTCTCTCCTTTCAATCACCGTACGAACTTCGAAACGGCAAATTCTGAGATAACCGATCGTGGACTAAGAAACCATCTACAGTCGGTTAATAGTGGAAAGGCATCCGGACCAGGTGCGATCCTATAACAGTTTACAAAGACTACGCGAAAGAACTTGCTCTCCTTCCAGCAGCAGTTTATAGCAGATCCCGGGAGTAACGAAAGGTAGCTAGCGACTGGGAAAGAGCGCACGCAGGTCATTCCCGTTTTTAAGAATGGTCGTAGACAGGTGAACATAATTATAGGCCTGTGGCGTTGACGTCAGTCTGTGGTACGATTATGAAACACGTTATATGGTCAAGAATTATGACGTTCTTGCAGAACGAAGATCTCCTCATTAAAAACCAACATGTATTCCGCAAATAGAGGTCATGCGATACTCAGATCGCTCTTTTCCTTCACAGATCTATTGGGCTGAGGTTATTGCCGTGTTCCTTGACTTTAGTAAGGCATTTGACACCGTCCTGCAGTTCCGTTTAGTGAAAAAAATATGAACGTACCGAATATTGGACCAGATTTGCGTTTGGACCTAGACTTCCGTGCAGATAGAACTCAACGCGTCGCTCTGAACGGAACAAAATCGCCAGACCCAGAGGTAGTTGTCAGAGTATCCTAAGGAAGTGTCAGAGGACCATTACTGTTTACAGTCTATATAAATGATCCAGTAGAAAGAAACGGAAGCTGTTTAAGACTGAAACTTCCTGGCAGATTAAAACTGGGTGCCGGACCAAGACTCGAACTCGGGACCTTTGCCTTTCGCGGGCAAGTGCTCTACCAACTGAGCTACCGAAGCACGACTCACGCCCGGTACTCACAGCTTTACTTCTGCCAGTACCTCACCTCCTACCTTCCAAACTTTACAGAAGCTCTTCTGCGAACCTTGCAGAACTAGCACTCCTGAAAGAAAGGATATTGCGGAGACATGGCTTAGCCACAGCCTGGGGGATGTTTCCAGAATGAGATTTTCACTCTGCAGCGGAGTACGCGCTGATATGAAACTTCCTGGCAGATTAAAACAGTGTGCCGGACCGAGACTCGAACTCGGGACCTTTGCCTTTCTCGGGCAAGTGCTCTACCAAGACTGTTTGCGGACGAAGCGGTTGTCTTTAAGAAAATAACAATGCCAGATGACAGTATTGGTATGCAGAAAAACTGGTGGCCATTGATGAATGGTACGGACTCTAGCAGCAGACGCTTATTGCAAATAAATGTAAAACATTGCGCATACATGGGAAAAAAAAAGTCCACTACTGCATAACCGCACCATTGACGACAAATTGGTGGAAACATTATCTATCGTAAAGTAGTAGGAGTAACTATCCAGAGCGACCTTAAGTGGAATGACCACTTAAAACAAGTAGTAGGAAAAGCAGATGCGAGACTGATATTCATAGGAAGAATCTTAAGGAGGTGTTACTAATCCATGAAGGAAGTGGCACACAAGAGACTTGTTCAATCGGTTCTTGATTATGGTTCATCTATCTGGAACCCTTTCCATGTCGGACTGATAGAAGAGATAGAAGAGATCCAGCTATGAGCGACACGTTTCCTCACGGGATCGTTTGGCGGCGTGAGAGCGTTACGGGGATGCTCAACAAACTCTACTGGCAGACACAACAAGAGAGGCGTTCTGCACCACGGAGAGGTTTACTACTGACACTTCGAGGGATTACTTACCGGGAAGAGTCGAAAAACGCATTACTTCCTCCCACATGCATATCGCGAAAATACCACGCCGAGAAAATTCGAGAATTATAGCCAATACAGAAGCTTACCGACAATCATTCTTCCCAGGCGCCATTCGCGAGTGGAATAGGGAAAGGATGGTCGGTTGTGGTACCAGAAGTATCCCACGCCACACCGTTAGGTGCCTTGCAGAGTATGATGTGGTTGTAGATGTAGTCTACAGTGAGAAATCGTCTATAAAAATAAATGGACTATTGTCAGAATGCCTAAAAAATTTAATATTGCACTAGATATTGCTCAGCTTCCAACAAAATCAGCAGTAGTCGTACACAAAGCTATCACGCCACGAATACTTCAGGTAAACTGTTTTGCACACTGTCTTCTGATATGTTGTTGTTGTTGTTATTGTCTTCAGTCCTGAGACTGGTTTGATGCCGCTCTCCATGCTACTCTATCCTGTGCAAGCTTCTTCATCTCCCAGTAACTACTGCAACCTACATCCTTCTGAATTCACTTAGTGTATTCATCTGCTGGTTTCCCTCTACGACTTTTATCCTCCACGCTGCCCTCCGATACTAAATTGGTGATCCCTTGATGCCTCAGAACATGTCCTACCAACCGATCCCCTCTTCTAGTGGTGCCACATGCTCCTCTTCTCGCCAATTCTATTCAATACCTCCTCATTAGTTATGTGATCTACCCATCTAATCTTCAGCGTTCTTCTGTAGCACCACATTTCGAAAGCTTCTATTTCTTCCCATCCAAACTATATATCGTCCATGTTTCACTACAATACATGGCTACACTCCATACAAATACTTTCAGAAACGACTTCCTTACACTTAAATCTATACCCGATGTTAAATTTCTCTTCTTCATAAACGCTTTCCTTGCCAATGCCGGTCTACATTTTATATCCTCTTTACTTCGACCATCATCAGTTATTTTGCTCCCCAAATAGCAAAACTCCTTTACTACTTTAAGTGTCTCATTTCCTAATCTAATTCCCTCACCATCACCCGACTTAATTCGACTACATTCCATTATCCGCATTTTGCTTTTGTTGATGTTCATCTTATACTCTCCTTTCAAGACACTGTCCATTCCGTTGAACTGCTCTCCCACGTCCTTTGCTGTCTCTGACAGAATTACAATGTCATCGGCGAACCTCAAAGTTTTTATTTCTTCTCCATGGATTTTAATACCTAATCCGAATTTTTCTTTTGTTTCCTTTACTGCTTGCTCAATATACAGATTGATGATTCCCTTCTGATATAACAGGCGTAATGTCCAGAACGATATCCTACACTCTCCTAGTGCTTCCGCCACGATTTTAGCCTCGGAACAGGTGCTTCACGTGGATCATTTCCAAGTGAACCACGGCTACGTCAGAATCACCTTCCTTTTCTTAAACAATAAAACTGAAGGAGAAGACTTCTCGTAAACCAATAAGTTTGGGTGATGATGATAAAATATTTAAAACATACATTTTATACCGCCGTGGTATTACAGAGAAACTATTTCAACGAAAAAACACAACACCACTTAAAAATATGGCCGTTTCGCAGATCCTGTTTATACGTGATCTGAATTACTGCGTGACCTCAGGTAATATTTTCTTTTTTAATCATTGAAATCTCTCTCCTCTACACCAGAGTGAGAACTTAGCACACTGTCCATGTAACTGCCAGGAACAAGGTAGCTGCTGTTAACACATCAAGTGTGTGAGGCGTAGTACAGTCACGGCTGGCTCTTGGGGCGCCTCGGACGGTTATCTGCTTACTGTGTCACAGCCAAGAGTGCTGGCAGCTGCTCCAGGTCGGGCAATAACTTATTTACGACGGGGCTCCTAATTAGAATCACGAATCGTCCGGTATCCGTCGTGACCAGCCTGACGACTGGTTAAAGCACCCTCAGGCCACAACTTTCTCGTCCCTCGTGAGCGGTAAATTATCAACACGCTTTGAGAATAAACAATCGGCACCTAATTATAAATTACTGTAGGAATGCTTATAAAATTATTTATCTTACGGACGTAGGTATCTTATTCGTGACGCGTATAACCGTTTCGTAGAGGTCAATAACAATGCTGGACCGTAAGCTCGCTCATACAGATTAATTTCCCATACAAGAACACTACCGGTCATGCACTGCATCGATGACTCATGCGAAGTAGTTTTTCTGCCGTTTCACCAACACTTGCACACAAACACAGCCAAACCAGCGACGTTGTGCCAACTGCGGTGGGTCCCATGCGGCAAACTTCAGACAGTGCAACTCATACAAACAGGCGCTGAAGCGAAAACAAGACAGAAGTAGGGTACTGTACGACATACCACGCCCAAGGCCAGCGCCGAACCCAGTAAGGAACGGCGTAACGTTTGCCACGGTTACACGCCCTGGCGGAACGGCACAGGCTGCGGAACCTCAGCGCCCTACACACACACGTGAAACAACCGCTGCAACAGCCACACAACAGCCACAGACAACACCTGAAACCCAACAAGCATCGGTACCAACACCTATGCCCCCAAACAACACGACCCCACTCCCGGAAATCACGAGCTGCGAAGAAACGCACCATATACAAGAAAACACATCCACACAAGAACCCCCCGAACCCCAAGCCCAGAGGAGGAATAGACGTACACGCAAACACAGGGCGGGGAACACGAAATCACCACAACAGGCCACGCAACAACAACAGAACAGCAACACACAGGAAAACAGTCAACAAGACACCGAGACTGTAACTCACACTACCATCCCCCTCACCACAGAAGTAACTCAGGCGCCACAACCTCTACCACGAAACACAAATGCCGCCCCAAACAACACACCAATACCTGCACAAGCGGCCGCTAACACCACAACAGCACCGCAGGCTGCCACACTCAACACCAACACATCATCTGGGGGAATACTGGAAACACTATTCCCCCGACACACGACCATTGAAATCCTTACCAAGGTGCTGATGGCCGTCTCTACACTCATCACCCAGCTCATGAGCGCCGAACCCGGGCAATACTGGGCTGTCATACACACTGCCATCACAACACTCTTTCACACTCTTACATGAATAATACGCCACACCCGGCCCATAACGCAGACCCGCACACACTATCACGGATCCTGTTCTGGAATGCAGACTCGATCCACAACAAAAGGGCAGAATTTGCCGCGTTCATGGAGCGCAAGGGAATCCTTGTCGCGCTACTGAGCGAGACTAAACTTAAACCGCACAAACAATTAAACTTTCCTGGCTACTGTGTCTATCGTACCGACCGACCGGGCGGCGCCGTGGCAGGTGGAACTGCAATCGTCATACACAAAGACATTGAGCACACAAACATAGAGCTCCCTGAACTGGAAAAAATCGAGGCTACGGCCGTCAGAGTCAAGTTCAACGGAGCCTACACCACACTGATATCGGTATACAACAGCCCTGTAGGCATTTCAACACGCGATATCAGCACACTACTCAACATTTCACCGCGAGTAATAGTCGCTGGAGATCTGAACGCAAAACACCCAGAATGGAATTCACGCATACGAAATCCCAACGGCAAAAAACTGTACGAACATTCACTTGGCAGAAACTACATCATACTAGCGCCGACTGAACCGACGCACATTCCCTATCAGAGGGGCCACAGGCCAGACGTGATAGACATGGCCCTCATCAAGGGCATTACATCGACACTCAACGTTTCCGTTGAAAACGATCTGCCCTCAAACCACCAACCTGTAATACTATACATTGAGGAAACACTGCAGCACATGGAACAACGTAAGATGTTGGACTACGGGCGTGCGGATTGGACAAGGTTCAAGCAAACGCTCGATAGCCACATCCCACCTATACACGAAATTAATGAAACAGCACAAATTGACGAGGCAGTAGAAACCCTCACTAACGCCGTCCAGGACGCAATGGCAGGCACCATACCTGATCGCACCTCACAACAACGCAGTGCGGCCCTGCCCCAGGAAATCCTGGGCCTAATCTCGATGAGGAATCGCCTCAGGAGACAATGGCAGGCGTCCGTACTTCAAACGGCACATTAACAGACTACAGGGCATCATACACGATAAAATACAAACACACAGAACACAACAGTGGAACCACAAACTCGAAGGGCTGGACACCACACGACCTGGCGTGTGGCAACTAGCCCGACACTTCACCAGGGAGAAAATATACACGCCAAGACTTCAAGGGCCCGACGGACCTGCATACTCAGCGGAAGAGAAAGCAGAACTAATGGCCCGAACACTCGCAGCGTCATTCACACCGAACCTGGTACCATCAGATCCAGCGTTCACACTTGCTACTGACCAAGAGGTTACACGCATTCTAGCCCAACCATCGCGCGACGACATTCGACATGCTAGCACAGCCGAAGTCTCCTGGGCCATAATGCATTCCGCTGCTAGGAAAGCCCCTGGTCACGATGGCATTCAAAACCGTGTCCTCCAGGAGTTCACGGATAAAGCAACTGAGTACCTAACACACATAACGAATTCCATACTAAAACACCAACACTTCCCCGCCTTTTGGAAGACGGCCAAGGTCCTGATGTTCAGGAAGCCGGGGAAAGACCACAGCCTCCCACAAAATTACCGACCCATCAGCCTTCTGAGCTCGCTCAGTAAGATTGTTGAGAAGGTGATTCTCAAACGCATCACTAGGCACTGCATAACAAATGACATCCTGAGACCGGAGCATTCCGGCTTCAGAAATCACCACTCCACAACACAACAACTCCTACGGGTTGTTGAACACATAACACATGGCTTCAACATAAACAAAGCTACAGGGGCAGTGTTCCTGGACATCGAAAAGGCTTTCGACCGCGTATGGCACAACGGCCTCATCCGCAAACTCAGCGACGCGGGGTTCCCCGACGGGCTGCTGCGTCTAATACACTCATACCTCACAGACAGGAGTTTCAACACTGACGTGCAGGGAAAACAGTCAACACGACACGGTATACACGCGAGAGTACCCCAGGGAAGCATCCTAGGGCCCCTACTGTTTAACCTCTACATAAACGATCTCCCAACCACACACAACACAATGATGGCAATCTACGCGGATGACACAGCCATCCTTGCGCAAGATTGGAAACCATCAAACATTACGTCACGCCTACAGACTGCACTCAGAGTGGCCGAGCCTTGGTTGGAGAAATGGCGTGTTAGAGTAAACGTCGACAAGTGCGAAGCCGTTCTGTTCACGAGAAGACCGAAGCAACTGCGCAAACACCGCTACTGCAGACCAATAACTCTACATGCACGTCCAATACGTTTCCGCGAGAAAGTCAAATACCTCGGTGTCTGGCTGGACCGGAAATTACTCTGGGGGGATCACATACAACACATGACCACCCGAGCTAGCGCGAGGCTCAAACAGCTCTATCCTATGCTCAACAGGCGTAGCACACTGAACAGAAGGGTGTCGAGGTCCATGTACATGACACTTATCCGACCCCTGATGACGTACGCAGCTCCTGTCTGGGGATACGCTGCGCCTACACGCCTGCGCCGTCTGCAGCTCATACAAAACAAAGTACTCAAAATCATAAGCAATGCTCCACGATACACACGCATCGCTGACCTTCACCGGGAATACCGACTTCAGACTCTCACGGAGGTAATCCACAAACTCACCACAAGACTATACAGAAACTCCAGACATTCGCAGAACCCGTTTATTCTGAATCTGGGGAACTACGACCACAACCATAGATGGAAACATAAAAGACCAAAAGACATACTTGCAAGGACATAACATCTATGGCCAAGCTTACGCAAACTTAACGGCACAGGCGAGCCCCTGTTAATCAGACGCATTTACTGGATATCCAGCTGAAATACACTGCCGAATAACTGGCACCATACAGGGAACCCGTACCGTACACTGCATGCAAACAAGCTCCACACATCCCCCACACAGTGAGATGATCTATGGCCGATCTCCCACTACTGTGTAACGATATTGATTGTTCCAGGAAAGTAGCAGCCGCAGCAACTGGGACACATCGCCATCGCCTGTCACGGTAATGATGCATGGTACCTATACTAACAAATCCAACCTTGCATGAACTATCGCAGCTAGTAAGCCACTACTGCTCTTACTACCCATCCCACTGTCGCAGAGGTTTTTTTCCCACGGCACGAGCCATGGCACTTTTTTCCCTCTGCTCTTCAAATCGCTACCCTCACTCGCGTTTCGTCCACTATCTATCACCTGATGGACCGTGTTAATGCGTAGCCTTACCCAGACGCACGGACAACATCACAGCCCAGCATCCTGTGATCCACTCACTAGAAAACTAACATGTTTACGGAGGTGACAGTAGAACTTTTGGTTTGGTCACCACGTTGGTGCGAGCGTGGAGGGGCCCCATCTCTATTATTTTTTATACCAACTGTACCATTTTCGTGAATCAAATCTCTCCACGTAAAACAGTGACACTTCCTGGAGACAAACATCGAGTTTACAGTACGAATTCAGTGCTTATTAAATCCATTTCAGGGGGCTGAACGATTAGAATTAACTCGCGTTCACGTTCGGCCTTTTACTAGTTTTGGCATTAGATTGGTGCATAAGTTTATGGCGTCTTTCCATAAGTTCAGTAAACACAATAGATACAGGTGACAGAGATCTCAGTCGTCAGTAAAATATCCGCCTTCATTATTTACAACAATCTGCCAACTTTTCGATTCCGCAAATGTGGAAATCACGTGCGTGGTTTTGAGGCAAAGAACTCGTTGAGCCACATTCGGACCGGATTTTCATCTGGAAAGGAACTCCCTTGAAAGTTGTTCGACAGAGGGGGGATGGGCGAAAATGTGAGGGCACAAGATCAGGTGAATAATGTGGTTGCAGAATGACTTCCCAACCCAACTCCTGAACAGCGTTTTATGTCAGTCTAGCTGAATGCGGGAGGACATCTCGTGGAACAGCATCAGTTCAAGCTGTCTTCCTGGTCAATGCTCTTGGACTGCGCCTGCGAGACGTCTCACTTGTTGATAATAATTGTCAGGAGCGCTGGCCTTTCTTCAGGAGAAGCAATTCGTAGTACATCACACCGTCGCTTTTCCACCAGAGACTATCTTTTGTGGCTGCGCGCAGCTCTTTGTACCGGGAACTGCTGCTTTGTTTGGGGTCAACCATTACTTTATTTATTTATTTATTTTTGTCATCAGTTTTCTGTCTGGTTTGATGCGATCCGCCACGAATTCCTCTCCTGTGCTAACCTCTTCATCTCAGAGTAGCACATGCAACCTACGTCCTCAATTATTTGCTTGACGTATTCCAATCTCTGTCTTCCTCTACAGTTTTTGCCCTCTACAGCTCCCTCTAGTACCATGGAACTCATTCCCTCATGTCTTAGCAGATGTCCTATCATCCTGTCCCTTATCCTTATCAGTGTTTTCCACATATTCCTTTCCTCTCCGATTCTGCGTAGAACCTCCTCATTCCTTACCTTATCAGTCCACCTAATTTTCAACATTCGTCTGTAGCACCACATCTCAAATCCTTCGATTCTCTTCTGTTCCGGTTTTCCCACAGTCCATGTTTCACTACCATACAATGCTATACTCCAGACGTACATCCTCAGAAATTTCTTCCTCACATTAAGGCCGGTATTTCATATTAGTAGACGTCTCTCGGCCAGAAATGCCTTTTTTACCATAGCGAGTCTGCTTTTGATGTCCTCCTTGCTCCGTCCGTCATTGGTTATTTTACTGCCTAGGTAGCAGAATTCCTTAACTTCATTGACTTCGTGACCATCAATCCTGATGTTAAGTTTCTCGCTGTTCTCATTTCTACTACTTCTCATTACCTACGTCTTTCTTCGATTTACTCCCAAACCATACTGCGTACTCATTAGACTGTTCATTCCATTCAGCAGATCATATATTCTTCTTCACTTTCAATCAGGATAGCAATGTCATCAGCGAATCGTATCATTGATATCCTTTGACCTTGAATTTTAATTCCACTCCTGAATCTTCCTTTTATTTCCATCATTGCTTTCTCGACTTACAGATTGAACAGTAAGGGCGAAAGACTACATCCTTGTCTTACATCCTTTTTAATACGAGCACTTCGTTCTTTGTCGTCCACTCTTATTACTCCTTCTTGACTGTTGTACTTATTGTATATGACCCTTCTTTCCCTATAGCTCACCCCTACTTTTTTTCAGAATTTCGAACATCTTGCACCATTTTACACTGCCGAACGGTTTTTTCCAAGTCGACGAATCCTGTGAACGTGACTTGATTTTTCTTTAGGCTTACTTCTATTATTAACCGCAACGTCAGAATTGCCTCTATCGTGTCTTTACCTTTCCTAAAGCCAAACCGATCGTCATCTAGCGCAACCTCAATTTTCTTTTTCATTCTTCTGTATATTATTCTTGTCAGCAACTTGGATGCATGAGACGTTAAGCTGATTGTGCTTTAAATCTCGCACTTGTCAGCTAATCCCGTCTTCGGAATTGTGTGGGTGATGTTTGTCCGAAAGTCAGATGGTAAGTCGCCAGACTCATACATTCTACACACCAACGTGAATAGTCGTTTAGTTGCCATTTTTAGAAATTCTGATTGAATGTTACCTACCCCGCCTGCCTTATTTGATCCTAAGTCCTCCAAAGCTCTTTTACATTCTGATTTCAATACCGGGTCTCCCATCTCTTCCAAATCGACTCCTGTTTCTTCTTCTATCACATCAGACAAATCTTCCCTCTCACCCCCGTTGCACGCTTGCTTTTAATGTCACCAAAGGTTGTTTTGACTTTCCTGTATGCTGAGTCAGTCCTACCGACAACCATTTGTTTTTCAATTTTTTCGCATTTTTCATGCAGCCATTTCGTCTTAGCTTCCCTGCACTTCCTATTTATTTCATTCCACAGCGCTTTGTATTTCTGTATTCCTGAGTTTCCCGGAACACTTTTGTGCTTCGTCCTTTGATCGATCAATTGAAGTATTTCTTCTGTTACCCATGGTTTCTTCGCAGTTACCTACTTTGCATCTATGTTTCGCTTCTCAACTTCTGTTATCGCCATTTTTAGGGATGTCCATTCCTCTGCAAGTGTAATGCCTACTGAGCTATTCATTATTTCTGTATCTATAGCCTTAGAGAACTTCAGGCGTTTCCAGAATGAGAAGGTCCGAGACGAGGTACTGGCAGAATTGAAGCTGTGAGGACGGATCGTTAGTAGTGCTTGGAAAGCTCAGATGGTAGAGCTCTTGCCCGCGTAAGGCAAAGGTCCCGAGTTCGAGTCTCGGTACGGCACACAGTTTCAATCTGCAAGGAAGTTTCAACTTCAAGGTTATCTCGTCATTCCTTAGTACTTCCGTATCCCACTTCTTTGCGTGTTGATTCTTCCTGACTAATATCTTAAACTTCAACCTACTCTTCATCACTACTATGTTGTAGTATGAGTCCATATCTGCTCCTGGTTACGCCTTATAATCCTGTATCTGAAAGCGGAATCTCCGTCTGACCATGATGTAATGTAAGCGAAATCTTCCCGTATCACCAGGCCTTTTCCAGGTATACCTACTCATCTTGCGATTCGTGAACAGAGTATTCGCTATTACTAGCTGAAGTTTATTACAGAACTCAATTAAATTTTCTCCTCTCTCATTCCTTGTCCCAAGCCCATATTCTCCTGTAACTTTTTCTTCTACTCCTTCCCCTACAACTGCATTCCAATCCCCCATGACTATTAGATTTTCATGTAACTTTACATACTGTATTACCCTGTCAATATCCTCATACACCTTCTCTATCTCTTCATTTTCAGCTTGTGACGTCGGCACGTATACCTGAACTATCGTTGTCGGTGTTGGTTTGATGTCGATTCTGATAAGAATAACCCTATCACTGAACTGTTCACAGTAACACACTCTCTGCCCTACCTTCCTATTCATAGCGAATCCTACTCCCGTTACACCATTTTCTGCTGCAGTTGATATTACCCTATACTCATCTGACCAGAAATCCTTGTCTTCTTTCCACTTCACTTGACTGGCCCCTACTATATGTAGATTAAGCGTTTGCGTTTCCCTTTTCAGATTTTCTTCTTTTTCTACCACATTCATGCGTCCGACAGTCCACGCCCCGACTCGTAGAATGTTATTTCGTTGATTATACAATCTTTTTCTCATGGTAACCTCTCCCTTGGCAGTCCCCTCCCGGAGACCCGGACAGGGGACTATTCCGGAATCTTTTGCTAAAGGAGAGATCATCGTGACACTTCTTCAATTACAGGCCACATGTCCTGCGGATACATGTTACATGTATTTAATGCAGTGATTTCCATTACCTTCTGCATCCTCATGTCGTTGATGTTTGTTGATTCTTCCGCGTTCTGGGGCGGTTTCCCACCCCTAGGATAAGAGAGGAAAGTGCCATGAACCTCTGTCCTCTTCCCGCGCTCTTTGACAAGACCATTGGCAGAATGTGGGTGACTTTTTATGCCGGAAATCTTCGGCTGTCAATGCTGATTATTAATCTAAATTTAAGCAGCGTCGGGATTCGAACGCGGAATCGAAGACGTTTTGATGATGAATGAAAGACGCTACCCGAAGACCACAGATGTACGTCGCCTTAAATACGCTATTTCTCCCCACCGATAATGATACAGGACAGGAATGGTCGGTTTTGTTCACGAGACAATTGATGACGAGCGAGCAGACATGAACTTATGAACACCCTATGATTTTTGTGATTTTGGTTTTGAGAATGCGGTACCAATACATCCGATTTTTGAACCTTTCGCATTGCGTGCAAATGTCGCACGCTGGTGGAATGATCACAGTTCATCACATGTGCCAAGTCTCGACTACTTTGACATGGTTAGTTGTGGATTTAATGCGTTTAAACAATCTTCATCGAATCAAGAAGGTCTTCCTGAACTCGGAGGATCATTAATGTCAATACGACCCGCGAGAAAATGAGAAACCATTTGCTTGCTGTGCTCTGGCCAATGGGATTATGTCCACACATGGCGCTAATACTTCTGGCTGCTGTCACCCCTCTATTGAACTGAGACAGTAGAAAATGTCGGAAATGTTCCTTTTTCCCCGCCTCGCACTCCGTTTTCTGGTCTCCACAGCTCCACTATCTCCAAATAACATAATCACAATGTGTAAACTTAAAATGGGCCACAGTGAACTACTAATAAAATACGATAATCGGTAAATAGATCCATAGCTACCAGGACACCAATATGCAACACAAAAATCACTACAAACTTAAAGCGCCAACCTAATTCTCCATCTAAGAGGAAGCCCCCAAGATACTAACATTACTAAGTGGCCGAACGCGAGGATTAAATCTCACGACCATCATCCATACACAAAGGAACCACCCTCGCCTGTGACCAAGTTGCACTCACTGGTCTCATCGTTCGCTCCAAATTCTGGAATGGCCTGGACTCTGCCCCGCCTTCTGTACCTCCTCCCGCTAGTATCCTGAACTCTGTCACAAAGTTTTCACTGCTCCTCACACACCATGAACACATTTTCTGTCACGCATATGCCAGCACGATATTTATCTCCGATCCATGAAACTGGTGGCTTATTGCCGGGCTGCTAACGATTCGTCCTCCCTGGCCTTCACAGCCTTTCCCAGCATAACATTAATGATCCCTCAGCGGCACACTAGTCCTTCAGCCCCAACTGGAGACGTCTATCGACACTTTCGCTCACTTGCCGTAATCCCATCCTCCGCCCAACGCCTACATCACCTATATTAGTTCTCCCAACTACATACATCCAACATCTTTTCTCTCCGAAACTCCTCATCCAATTCTCCCACCCAGCATTAAAGAAGTTCCAAGCACTTCCATCTCCATATAACAGCAAGAATTCAAGTCATCATAATTGATTATCATTATTTTATCTTATTCGGTATGGATGCGACAACATGCATACCTAATATGACGAGATTTTCCGGTGCTCATAACTCGGGTTCTGCTGGTCATGAAAAGGTAGGTGCAAATGTTTTGGATAGCCCTTGGCTGGAGACCACTTGTGTACTCAGCGGAAGGTCAGTATTAGTGTTAATATCCTATCGCACAGGGTCAATATATGAATATTACACACTTCCTCCTGCTTAGGCAAACGGAGCAACTCAGGTGATCCTTTTTACATTTCATGTAATCTACGGTGAACTTTGTGACGTGCGTGGAGGCACCGTTTTTGTTCATGGGCGGTTCCTCGGAAAAACCCACAAAAAGGATTTTTTTACTATATTTCCACCGTCACTAGTGAACCAAAACCCAGCCACGGATTCCGAGATGTCTACGCACAACAAACGGCTGAAATTTTAGTTATTTATTCTTAAGATAACCTTGAAAATTTTCTTCGTATCTTTATTCGGTTCTGAAAATACACATATTAAAATTTACCCTACTTGTGCAAGTGAAATCACGCACGTAAAATCCGGTATAAGGCGAAAACGTGGTTTATAAAGTGATGTAGGGCGGAGACATATGCTGGAAAGTGTGACCGTTATCGTCTTCGAACTCCATGTTGTAGTACTGGAGCACATGCAAAATTTTTTTGCACGTAAAATCTAGTATGAGGTGTAACATTAGTTTTGTGTTATTTCAATTTCATAGAAGTATACTATCTAAAGTTCACTGACCAATATATTTATTGTCATATAAGTGACACACCCTGCTGCAGCAGAGAAAAGATTGGAACCAGCGGAAAAATACTCCTATTGCAGCACAAAAAAGAATAATATGCTTCCGTTTTAAAAGGCTCTTACTGAAATGTGCGGTACTAGATGCCTCATTCTACCTTCCTGGACAGCTTTTAAATTTTTCCTCAAAAATTTTACATGCGAACATGTTCGCACTTTTTTATGCTGAGAGAGAAGAGGGCAGTGGCAGTGGAAAAGAGACGGAAAAGTAGTAAATGCTGGAAGAGAGTAGACAGTGGTTTTGTTATAGAAAGATCGAAGGAGACAATGCCATTGTGACAGAAATAGAGGGACACAGTAGCGGTCGAACACAATTGACAGTGAAACAAAAGTGCTACGAAAAGACTGAATGAGACAGGTGGGGGGGGGGGGGGGGGAGAGAAATAAAGAGAAAGAAGGAAGAGGAAACGGAAGTGGGTGAGAGCTAGTGATAATAAGGTAAGAGTATGTGACAACAACAATGCGGAAGAGAATGACTGTGAGAATGAGAAGAGACAGCAGCAATAGGAAAGCAAGAATGGGATGATACTAGTAGTAAGAGAGAGCAAGACGGAGACAGCGACAGCAGTGAGAGGAGACTGCATTAGCAGGGCAGAAGGAAGGAGACGGCTGTGACAAAGGAGACAATGACCGAGGCACACAGAACGATAATCACAGAGAGTTGAGCGGAATGTGTGAGTGGGAGTGGATGAGTATAAGCAGCCTGCGACGACATGCTAGCCGGTGTGTACACTTAGGGAAGCTTGTGGGAGTTTGAGGTGAGCTCCATGTTAAAAAATGCACGAATATGTTCGCATGCCAAAATTTTTGACAAATTTTTTACAGGGGCTGAAGAAGGTAGAATAACACAGCTGGTACCTCGCTTTTCAGCCAGAATCTACTAAACACACAGGAACACATTCTCATTTTTTGTGCTCCGATAGGAGCATTTTTCCGCTGGTACAAAATTATGTTTGGCTTTCAGTTATTTTTAACAAAGTGGAAGATGGAGAAGAATGTCTCCTTCTGTTCACCCTTAACAGTAGCAATGTATAGTAAGTGACGAGTAAAACACAACAATTTAAAATTGAATATAACGTGAATGACGTTTCAGTTTTACAGGAATGGATCATTTTAGCAGAAAGAAACAGCGGTCACGACAAATTTTTATCGCACAATTCTCGTAGTCACTTATTCTCCAAAGCATCATATTATTCGTAATTTAAACAGACAAGAGATCCACCCCTCCCCCCATGAACCATGGACCTTGCCGTCGGTGGGGAGGCTTGCGCGCCTCAACGATACAGATAGCCGCACCGTAGGTGCAACCACAACGGAGGGGTATCTGTTGAGAGGCGAAACAAACGTGTGGTTCCTGAAGAGGGGCAGCAGCCTTTTCAGTAGTTGCAGGGGCAACAGTCTGGATGATTGACTGATCTGGCCCTGTAACACTAACCAAAACGGCCTTGCTGTGCTGGTACTGCGAACGGCTGAAAGCAAGGGGAAACTACAGCCGTAATTTTTCCCGAGGGCATGCAGCTTTACTGTATGGTTAAATGATGATGGCATCCTCTTGGGTAAAATATTCCGGAGGTAAAATAGTCCCCCATTCGGATCTCCGGGCGGGGACTACTCAGGAGGACGTCGTTATCAGGAGAAAGAAAACTGGCGTTCTACGGATGGGAGCGTGGAATGTCAGATCCCTTAATCGGACAGGTAGGTTAGAAAGTTTAAAAAGGGAAATGGATAGATTAAAGTTATATATAGTGGGAATTAGTGAAGTTCGGTGGCAGGAGGAACAAGACTTTCGGTCAGGCGAGTGCAGGGTTATAAATACAAAATCAAATAGGGGTAATGCAGGAGTAGGTTTGATATCATCATCATCGTCATCATCATTTAAGCCTGATTATGCCTTTCAGCGTTCAGTCTGGAGCATTATTGCCAGCATCATATTTAAAGTACCAGGGAAGCAGGGTGCTAGCCTTACTTGCCCCGAGTCCCATTGGGTTTTACCCCTAACGGCTGAGGGACTGATAATGAATAAAAAATAGGAGTGCGGGTAAGCTACTACAAACAGCATAGTGAAGGCATTATTGTGGCCAAGATAGACACGCCTACCACAGTAGTACAAGTTTATATGCCAACTAAATCTGCAGATGACGAAGAAATTGAAGAAATGTATGATGAAATAAAAGAAATTATTCAGATAGTGAAGGGAGACGAAAATTTAATAGTCATGGGTGACTGGAATTCGGTAGTAGGAAAAGGGAGATAAGGAAACGTAGTAGGTGAATATGGATTGGGGGAAGACATGAAAGAGGAAGCCGTCTGGTAGAATTTTGCACAGAGCACAACCTAATCATAGCTAACACTTGGTTCAAGAATCATAAAAAAAGGTTGTATACATGGAAGAAGCCTGGAGATACTGACAGGTTTCAGATAGATTATATAATGGTAAGACAGAGATTTAGGAACCAGGTTTTAAATTGTAGGACGTTTCCAGGGGCAAATGTGGAGTCTGACCACAATCTATTGGTTATGAACTGTAGATTAAAACAGAAGAAACTGCAAAAAGGTGGGCATTTAGAGATGGGACCTGGATAAACTAAAACAACCAGAGGTTGTACAGAGTTTCAGGGAGAGCATAATGGAACAATTGAAAGGAATGGGGGAAAGAAATACAGTAGAAGAAGAATGGGTAGCTCTGAGGGATGAAGTAGTGAAGGCAGCAGAGGATCAAGTAGGTAAAAAGACGAGGGCTAATAGAAATCCTTGGGTAACAGAAGAAATATTGAATTTAATTGATGAAAGGAGAAAATTCAAAAATGTCGTAAATGAAACACGCAAAAAAGAATACAAACGTCGCAAAAATGAGATCGACAGGAAGTGCAAAATGGCTCAGCAGGGATGGCTAGAGGACAAATGTAAGGATGTAGAGGCTTATCTCACTAGGGGCAAGATAGATACTGACTACAGGAAAATTACAGAGACCTTTGGAGAAAAGAGAACAACTTGTATGAATATGAAGAGCTCAGATGGAAACCCAGTTCTAAGCAAAGAAGGGAAAGCAGAAAGGTGGAAGGAGTATATAGAGGGTCTATACAAAGGCGATGTATTTGAGGACAATATTATGGAAATGAAAGAGGATGTAGATGATGATGAAATGGGAGATATGATACTGCGTGAAGAGTTTGATAGTGCACTGAAAGACCTAAGTCGATACAATGCCCCCGTAGTAAACATTCCATTAGAACTACTGACGGCCTTGGGAGAGCCAGTCCTGACAAAACTCTACGATCTGGTGAGCAAGATATATGAGACAGGCGAAACACCCTCAGACTTCAAGAAGAACATAATAATTCCAATCCCAAGGAAAGCAGGTGTTGACAGATGTGAAAATTACCTAACTATCAGTTTAATAAGCCACAGCTGCAAAATACTAACACGAATTCTTTACAGACGAATGGAAAAACTAGTAGAAGCCGACCTCGGGGAAGATCAGTTTGTATTCCGTAGAGATATTGGAACACGTGAGGCAATACTGACCCTACGACTTATCTTAGAAGCTAGATTAAGGAAAGGCAAACCTACGTTTCTAGCATTTGTAGACTTAGAGAAAGCTTTTGACAATGTTCACTGGAATACTCTCTTTCAAATTCTGAAGGTGGCAGGGGTAAAATACACGGAGCGAAAGGCTATTTACAATTTTTACAGAAACCAGATGGCAGTTATAAGAGTCAAGGGACATGAAAGAGAAGCAGTGGTTGGGAATGGAGTGAGACAGGGTTGTAGCCTGTCCCCGATGTTATTCAATCTGTATATTGAGCAAGCAGTGAAGGAAACAAAAGAAAAATTCGAAGTAGGTATTAAAACCCATGGAGAAGAAATAAAAACTTTGAGGTTCGCCGATGACATTGTAATTCTGTCAGAGACAGCAAAGGACTTGGAAGAGCAGTTGAATGGAATGGACAGTGTCTTGAAAGGAGGATATGAGATGAACATCAACAAAAGCAAAACGAGGATAATGGAATGTAGTCGAATTAAGTCGGGTGATGCTGAGGGAATTAGATTAGGAAATGAGACACTTAAAGTAGTAAAGGAGTTTTACTATTTGGGGAGCAAAATAACTGATGATGGTCGAAGTAGAGAGGATATAAAATGTAGACTGGCAATGGCAAGGAAAGCGTTTCTTAAGAAGAGAAATTTATTAGCATCGAGTATAGATTTAAGTGTCAGAAAGTCGTTTCTGAAAGTATTTGTATGGAGTGTAGCCATGTATGGACAATAAATAGTTTGGACAAGAAGAGAATAGAAGCTTTCGAAATGTGGTGCTACAGAAGAAAGCTGAAGATTAGACAGGTAGATCACATAACTAATGAGGTATTGAATAGGATTGGGGAGAAGAGAAATTTGCGGCACAACTTGACTACAAGAAGGGATCGGTTGGTAGGACATGTTCTCAGGCATCAAGGGATCACCAATTTAGTATTGGAGGGCAGCGTGGAGGGAAAAAATGGGAGAGGGCGACCAAGAGATGAGTACACTAAGCAAATTCAGAAGGATGTAGGTTGCAGTAGTTACTGGGAGATGAAGGAGCTTGCACAGGATAGAGTAGCATGGAGAGCTGCATCAAACCAGTCTCAGGACTGAAGACCACAACAACAACAACAAGAGATCCATCAATGTAGAGCACATAGAGGAGAACGTGAGTCACATGATACCACTCTCTTTTGAAATAAGTATAGGGGAATCACAAGCATAAACCATCACGGATCAACCGAATTTGCAAACCGATGATCACATCACAGCGGACGAGGATAGCTGACATACTTCGCGATTTACGAGAATAAATCTAAATTTGACGACAACCACGAAAAAATTATTACTAGGGAACTTGATTCACTATTATACAGAAATACCACATCAGTCGATCATCCACTCTCGAAAGAAATAACAGAATATGAGACAGCCTCTGCAATACTAAACGGCGAAAATAGAGTTCCTCCAAATGACGGAATTCGACGATTGCATCTAAAACTATTTCTGCCACAGGGACTAGCTCAAATACTAAAACTTCTATTTAATGCAGCCTTAACTAAAAAAACTGTACCATCCCCATGGAACAAGCACATAACAGAATCATTCGGAAACTTGGAAAACACAAAGACAACCCTCAGTCATTTAGTCCTATCACGTTACTTCCAGGAATTGGGATAATCATTCGAGCAATAGATAACAACAGAGTACAACAATTTGCTGAAAACAAGAAAATTACACCACACGAGAAAGCTGCTTTCAGAAATAACTTCAGCACCGCTGATCCATTAAAGGTTAACTAGCAAAGTTGCAGAGGCCTGCAACTTAAACAGATGTGACTGCTGCCCTGTTTTTGGACAAGAATTCGCCTTTCATAAAGTATGGCATGCGGGATTTCTTCAAAAAATGCTGAAATACAATTACGACCAGAGATAGAATAATTAATAGCAAACATAGTTGGAAACAGAAAAGTACAAGTATGAGTTAGATACCAAAATTCATCTTGTATTGTGGTAAACCGGGGACCTAGAAACGACGGAGAGGCTTCGTCCCTCCGTAGCCCTCAGTGGTTCACAACAGTCCACGGCAGTCCACCCACCCACCCACCCCACCGCCGCCCCACACCGAACCCCTGGCTATTGCGACTCATACCAGACGAGTGTAAGCCCAAATGTTTGCACGGTAGTTGAGTAATTATGGTGTACGCGTACGTGGAAACGGTGTTTGCGCAGCAATCGCCGACACAGTGTAACTGAGGCGGAATAAGGGGAACCACCAGCCCGCATTCGCCGTGGCGCACTGGACCTCGACACTAATCTGTTGGGCGGATTCGTGGTGGGGACCGGCATGCCTTCCAACTCGGGAAGCAGCGCGTTAGATCGCGCGGCCAGCCGGGCGGCCAAAATTCATTTTACTTTACACGCAAACTGGGTGCCGTTGTCCTCCCACTGTTACATACACTGCTAGCATCCCCAGACCCAGGTTGCGGAATGAAGACAGCTCTGTACGCTGATGCACCACTTGCTGGCGTCATATACGCACCTGTACGGCAATCAGTGAAGAGGCTAGCAGCTACGTTGGCAACCTAGAAGCCTGACTCTGTAAATGGAGGATACGATCGAACCCAATCAAAAGTCTGCTTATTCTACTCAGACATAGAAATATTACTAATCGCGGACATTAGGATCCTCACAAACTCAACATTAGACTTAGTGATCAAGAAATTACTCCGCAACTCAACTTTAATATCTCGGAATCTATCTAGAACTCCTAAATTGGCTGAAAGCCACATCTGAGAAGATTAAACAAGCTGAAAACCGACTTAACTTCATACGTCTCATGAAATACCGAACTTGTGGAGTGGATCATCCAGTTGCTCTTGTTATGTATAAGATAATTGTCCACGCCATTACCGAATATGGATATCAAGCATGGCTTAGGTCATCTAACTAAATGAAAACATTCTATCTGCTGACCGGAAGATGCTTTACATAGCTCGTCTTCCCAACAAATTCCATTTACGAAACACTTAAAATCAAAAACATAGTGACGCGTGGGATTAGCTGAGCGGTCTAAGACGCTGCAGTCATGGACTGTGCGCCTGGTCCCGGCGGAGGTTCGAGTCCTCCCTCGGGCATGGGTGTATGTGTTTGTCCTTAGTATAATTTAGGTTAATTAGTGTGTAAGCTTAGGGACTGATGACCTTAGCAGTTAAGTCCCATAAGATTTCACATACAAACACACACACACACACACACACACACACACACACACACACACACAAACACACAAACATACTAGCAGGATAAAAGAACAAATCACCAGATTCGGACTCAATAGACTACGTTACAGTTGACTTATAAAATCACTCTTACAGCACGATCGTACAACGTTAAATTTTTCGAAATTCAGTTGTGTATTTCCTCCCTACATTATTCTTGAAGCAGCACCGCATTCACTCCATCGATCGCATGGATGTGTGTGATGTCCTTAGGTTAGTTAGGTTTAAGTAGTTCTAAGTTCTAGGGGACTTATGACCACAGCAGTTGAGTCCCCTAGTGCTCAGAGCCATTTGAACCATTTATAAATCTGATACAGAAACAACAACTTACTGAGCAGTAGTACTTCAATGAATTCCTACAGCAGGAGAAAAAATTCTATGCATAAACAAAAGTTGACTCTGTTACATTATCAAGATCACTGACATAATTAAAGATATATGCACCAGAACAACAGGAAACCAATCCCAGTTGGGTTTTCTCGACCGAGAGGTTTTCCCCTCAGTCGTAAGGCGAATATCAGCATTTGGAAAGAAGAAAAGTTAAAGAACAACAGCTTCCTGTCAGTTACCCACTTATATGTGATTAAAAATCCTACAAAATTAAATAAGTATCCAGTTACCACAAATAAATGGTATCACACCAGCAAAAAATACAACTGTTGGCTAAAGGGGGCTTTGCTTTCCTACAGCCTACCATCTCCCTCAGAGGTGGAATGAAAGACAAAAAGGAATTGAAAAAAACGTTTAAGAAATAACTTTAAGTACCAGAAGAAACCTATAGTAGTACTTCATTCGGGAATTAATATCACAGAACCTGATAACTGCAGTTAGTCTGTATAGGATATTATGTGGGCGTGTATAGTTTTCAATAAGTGTGTATATGACTTATTAAGACTCGATGCCACATTCGAATAACCAGCAGGACTCTCTGAAGAAGTCAACCTAGACACGACGCGCAATCGAGCTACAGGGTAAGTGACTACAGGCTAAATTCTGCCTGAAAGCCGGACGTTCAGTGCTGTCGTGCCCATTAATTCGTGACGTCCGTCGCCCCTGAAGCGAATGCATCACGTGAGCAAGTCGGCAATAGGAAACACGCTTACCAATGCGTTACACGGCCGATCGGCCTACATAAATACCGGTGTAATTGGAGACTGGTAATGAGTGATTCTATCTGGCGTAATTTATGTGCGCTCAGATTGAGGGAAGCGAGGCTGACAGAGCTGGACAGTACTGCAGCGGTAGTTAGCGCTGGCTGGGATTCCTTTTGCAGCGATCTGCTTTCTCAAGAGTTTCGTTCTGCCGATACAAATTACCACACTGGTGCGTTTCCGCGTTTTAATTATAGTGCGAATAAAAGTTGATAACGTAGCATGCATAGGCATGAAAAAAAAAATCTCATGCTTATATGGCGTATCTAAAATTTGTTAGAGATTGGTTTCTATTAACGTAATAAAAGTAAAATTTCCTTATACATTCTTGGCAGTTGTTCGTGCCTCATTACGGGTAATATTTTTACATTCTTTCTCCGTATCTTTGAGTAACCGACCAATTAACGATTTTCGATACGGGGCGTATTAATAGTTAGCAGTGGTGATACATTGCACTTCGGTGGATGTAAAAAGTGCTTCGTACCGGTGCAAGGTCCACACACTTCACCACTTTATCTGATCGACAGAACTAGCTTACTTTATTATTTGAATAGCATTTAGATCTTTTCGATATCTGTAACGAAATTGCAGGTTACATTTATCTTGCACTAAGTGTACGCTAATATGACAGCCGAGAAGAAAAGCTTCCAGCCTTTCACAAACTACAAACTGCTTCAGGATACCTGACAAGAGACAATTTCATTCTCACACAGGCTGAAACGTAAACGGCTGTTTTCCTTGGCCCGTGTCTTTACAATTGATCATCCGTGAATATCTCGTGGCCTGACTCAAAGTTTTGAGCTCAAGGGTCTGGGAATAATAATGGCAGTTATTCAGAGTCCTAACCAGTGCAGCGAACATCGTTACATTTTAAAGTTAATCTTTGTTTACACTGCAATATTTTGACCGTCAGTTAGAAAAAATCGTCTACTTCTACCGTGACATCGTGTGCAACTGATCGACTCTTCTCTCTGTCTGAGATCCCTCCGTTAATTAAGGTGCCGTATGTTACGTTCGAACCATTCTCTGAAGACTTTGGGACCGGGCCCAGCTTTTGGGAACAGTCTGAAAGCTAATTGTAAATGTCGTGTGACTAGGGCCTCCGGTCGGTTAGACCGTCCGCCGAGAGCAAGTCTTTCTATTTGACGCCATTTCGGCGACTTGCGCGTCGATGGGGATGAAATGATGATGATTACGACAACAGAACACCCAGTCCATGAGACGAGAAAAATCTCCGACCCAGCCGGGAATCGAACTCGGGCCCTTCGGATTGACATTCTGTCGCGCTGACCACTCAGCAACCGCGGGCGGACGGTTTGAAAGCTGTATCGACAGGAATGTTTCCGTGTCTACTGTTCATAAACATGTGTTTGTTATACTTCGCAGGTGAGCCCAAACAACTGGTCGATGGAACAGCATCGATTGCTACTACTTACGAAAATACTAGGCGAATTCTTCAGGCAAGATATGGAGACCGCAACCGCTTAGTTCAGGCCCATTTAGACTATTTAGAAGAACTGTGACCCAGTCGAGTTGAATGTGCTGAAACTCTAAATAAGACAGTCACAGACTGCAATAAACGCATCCAAGCTGTGAAATCCTTGGTTGAGGATGTAATGCCTTGTAGCAAGGTTCTCACGCCAAAACTTTCGCATGCTTTCCCCGCACACATTTGCTTCGATACTCCATATCAAGTGCGAGAAACTTTGCGAAGGAGACGCATGACATTTAATGGAAATTTTAGAGGAAGAAGTCAGTGGGGCACTTATTGTCCAACAGATACGTAAGGACGCGCCATTCAGGACCACATCTGGATCTTGGGGCACATTAACTCCAGCCGCGCCGACTCTCAACGTTAACTCCAAGAAAAGTCGTTCGAAACACAGGACCACCTGTACCGTGAAGCGTTTCTGTGTTTTTTTGCGAATGTAGCGATCCCTGGCCACGAGACTGCAATACGGTAAAGAATATCTCAGAGTGCCTTTATTGTTTACAATATACATAAATGACTTAGTTGATAACATCGGTAGCTCCGTGAGGCTATTTGCAGATGACACGGTTGTCTACAAGAAAGTAGCAACATCAGAAGACTCGTACGTACTCCAGGAAGACCTGCAGAGGATTAATGCATGGTGCGACAGCTGGCAGCTTTCCCTAAACGTAGATAAATGTAATATAATGCGCATACATAGGGGCAGAAATCCATTCCAGTACGATTATGCCATAGGTGGTAAATCATTGGAAGCGGTAACGACCGTAAAATACTTAGGAGTTACTATCCGGAGCGATCTGAAGTGGAATGATCACATAAAACAAATAGTGGGAAAAGCAGGCGCCAGGTTGAGATTCATAGGAAGAATTCTAAGAAAATATGACTCATCGACGAAAGAAGTAGCTTACAAAACGCTTGTTCGTCCGATTCTTGAGTATTGCTCATCAGTATGGGACCCTTACCAGGTTGGATTAATAGAAGAGATAGACATGATCCAGCGAAAAGCAGCGCGATTCGTCATGGGGACATTTAGTCAGCGCGAGAGCGTTACGGAGATGCTGAACAAGCTCCAGTGGCGGACACTTCAAGAAAGGCGTTACGCAATACGGAGAGGTTTATTATCGAAATTACGAGAGAGCACATTCCGGGAAGAGATGGGCAACATATTACTACCGCCCACATATATCTCGCGTAATGATCACAACGAAAAGATCCGAGAAATTAGAGCAAATACGGAGACTTACAAGCAGTCGTTCTTCCCACGCACAATTCGTGAATGGAACAGGGAAGGGGGGATCAGATAGTGGTACAATAAGTACCCTCCGCCACACACCGTAAGGTGGCTCGCGGAGTATAGATGTAGATGTAGAATTACTGGAGATCGAGAAATCGATGTTATCTTTGTTTCAATGAAAGCCACACTGTCAAACACTGTAAGAAGAACGAAAGAGCCGCTGGCTCTTACTGCAAAGAGTCATCATCTATCAGTTTCTGATGAATCGAATTAACCTACGACCGCATGCAATCTGATTCTCTCGGTGTTCCAGTTAATAGTTCAGTGGCAATGTCGTCACGGGATGGTCACCTTTCAAGCTCCTTCAGACGGCGCGCGTGTTTGCAATAGAGTCCACATACGGAAGCCGAACCACAAATCGCATTTTAGATGAAGCTAGCCAATCCAAGTTAATACGCAAAAAAATAGTCCGTAATCTAAACCTACAGGTTGTCGATATTCATCGTCTGTCAATAGGTGCAGTTCGAAGTGTGTTTAAAGTACGTGCCTCGCAGATTTGCGCGCTTCAACCTAAGCAGCGCATACAAGAACGCACATGTTACGTTCAATGCTTCCGAGAGTTTACACAGCATCACGAAACATCCAACTGTGTCCAAAGGTGTCAAGATTAATCAGAATATTGAACATTTACAGTTGGCGGGTGCCACTGAAGGAGAAGACGATATTCCTATCGGACTACTCACTGGAGCGGATCACTTTGGGAAATAGTGGACGATACAGTGCGAAAATGCATTTCTCCTTCTTGTCTAGCACTGTTGCCGTCTAAACTCCGATGACCCTCAGTGGACGTCGCCCTGGTGTTTTAACTAAACACACAACTGTTTATCTGATTGATGCAGCTGTTCACGAACCGAATAATGACATTATACTTACAATGAAATGAACATCCTTAGCTGCTTGCAGGCGTTGACATACGTCAACGGGGACAGATGAAAATGTGTGCCCCGACCGGAACTCGAACCCGGGCTCTCCTGCTTACATGGTAGACGCTCTATCCATCTGAGCCACCGAGGACACAGAGGATAGCGTGACTGCAGCGATTTATCTCTGGCACGCCTCCCGCGAAACCCACATTCTCAACGTATTGTCCCGCACTACATTCGTAGTGCCCCCGCCCATTATACTCATTACTCGCGGCGCGTTGCCGATTCCCGTAAGAGTTCGGGCACTGTTTGTGCATTCGCACATAAGAAGAAGATGGACAAGTGGCCGGTGAGCCTTAACTATATATATACTAACATGGTATCTGTCCTTTCGGACATGTCCGGAAGAACAGATAACATCTTAGTATATACACTATACTTAGATTTTGGAACTCAAAATCAATCTGAATCAGAACCTATCGAGGACGATTAACGAGGAAAATGCGTCAGCGGTACTGAAAAAATGTAGCGCAACGACAACTTAATGTCAGAACACATTAAAAACGATCACGAAGAATTGGCACCGACAGAAGAGTTTGCAGGTTCATTTTAATGCCTCATCAATTCATCAAGAGAGAAAGACAAGGGACCAAAAATGGCTAATAGTCTTTTATGGTTCCTCACGCGGAAAGGGCGCGCCATACCATAATGATACTTTAAGTCGGGCCTACCTTTTTGCCTGCAATGACTGACATTTTGTCTGCGGCGCCTTGTAGTCACTGCTGACATTGTTCAAGCTTTTCTGCAGCTCACTCTCAAGGCCGACAGCCTGACTATAGAGATATTACTAGATCCTTCTGGTACAAGACCAACAATAACAAGGTTGACAATCACTTTAACACAAGGCGATGGACAATTTATCGAGTTTCACGTCTTCCTTTCGGCCTCGTATGCAGCCCACATCTGTTTTTCAAAAACTAATCGTGAAGCTAGCAGACTCTTATCAGACCCTGTTCGCTGCAACAGCTGCCTTAATGCATCAGAACATGTACATAGACGACTTTGGTGCTGGTAGTAATCGGAAAACAGCCTAGTCTCGCTATTTTACGAGATATTTTCACTAACGAAGAAAATAAAACAGACATTGTCGAAGTGGCCGACTACTTCGTAACAGTTACCCGCAATTTGGAAGGTGGGAGTAAGAGATATCCAAACGAAATTAATGATTCTAGAGATGATATGGATCTCGGAAGAAGACTTATTCACAGTGAGCCAGCAACAAGTCGTTGAAAAATTTTCAAAGACAATTTTAATAAAAAGGAACTTACTAGAGGATAAATGACTCCGGTGTCTAGAGTAGGAAAAATTCTAATTCGAGACTCCTGCCTCACAACCTTTCGGTTAGATGGTGCACCTGGATGTCAGACTTTCCTGAGCTACCTAATTTTACTATTCCCAGATGGATTCAAGAGTCAGAGGGCGATAGCTCCTATATTCAAGTTTCCTGCGACTCATCTGAGACAGCATATGGTGACGTCTTATACGTCACTTCGAACGATAACATCTGCAAACTAATGTGCAGTGAAAGTAGATTAGCTCCTGAAAGTAAAACTTTCTCCGTTTCAACTGCTAGTAGCACTGACAGAAGCGAGACTGCTTCTGCAAGCTCACAACCTCTGACCTCCGCAGAACGACACTTTGGACTGATTACGTTGTAGCCCTGAGATCGATAAAGGGGGATCCGGCCACTTGGAAAACGTTTCTACGCAACTGTGTGTGTGGCCGAGCGGTTCTAGGCGCTTCAGTCTGGAACCGCGCTGCTGCTATGGTCGAAGGTTCGAATCCTGCCTCGGGCGTGGATGTGTGTGATGTCCTTAGGTTAGTTAGGTTTAAGTAGTTCTAAGTTCTAGGGGACTGATGACCTCAGATGTTAAGTCCCATAGTGCTCAGAGCCATTTGAAGCATTTTTGAACAACTGTGTGTCAGAAATACACTCACCACACGGCGTCAGTGGAGACACTGTCAAGGCAAAGACAACAAAAATAAAAATGTTCAAATGTGTGTGACATCTTATGGGACTTAACTGCTAAGGTCATCAGTCCCTAAGCTTACACACTACTTAACCTAAATTATCCTAAGGACAAACACACACACCCATGTCCGAGAGAGGACTCGAACCTCTGCCGGGATCAGCAGCACAGCCAAAAGGCATCGCAGCGGACTTACTTTCAAGAGGATCCACGTCTCACTTGTTGGGAATAATGGACGTCTGGTGGAATGGACCACATTGGCTATCACGACATCCTAATTTATGGCCGACCAGTCCTCACGTATCTGTTGTACCTAAACTTCTATGGGAAGCTCCAATGTTACATGAATACTCTCAGACAATATTCATTCACCATCACTTACGGACGTAAACGGATTCAGCTCATCTGAAAACTTGTATGAACCACTACTTACGCCCTCCGATTCAAAAGAAAACTTTTTCAGAAAACGTGCACGTTGCGAAGAATTGACTCCGGAGAGATAGCAGAAGTTCGTCTTTATTCGACGAAAACCCTGCAGCAAGAACTTTTCTTCTCAGAAATCATCGTTCTAAAGATAGGTCTAACACATCCTAGCTCATACCCGATAAAATATTTCAACCCATATTTAGATGGTAATTTATTACCTGTAGAAGGTCACCTGCATCACGCCGGGCGTCTGTCGAAGAACAACACCTCACTATTCTAGAAGAAAACCACCAAACGTCTAATCATAAACACCCATATCAATCTACACTATCTTGTAGTACGAACGGTTCTTTTGCAGCCAGACGGATCCTTCTGCCTATTACACGTCCGTCGTGTGATCAAAGGGATCCTAAGTAGTTGACTCCCTTGTAAAACTGCACAATAACGTAGCTGGCCAATAGACAAAAGCGCCACTACCAGTTGAGAGATTCAAACCTCACAAGCGGTTTGAAGAAGTTTTATAATGACGTGACTTAACAACCAAAATTATTTTATTCAAGTCGTGACTAACTGAACTTTCGAGTCGGCCAGCCATTCGTATTTCTCATAGATGCTGAATGTCCACCGCTAAGGAATACAAACTTCTCATTTGAATGGATGGAGATACCGAGCGAGCGTGGTCATACCCTCATTGTACCACTGAAGCTTTTTTAGTGTTCGGGGTGATAATATTGTACATCGGATGGTCTGACGATTAGGGTTTAATGTCTCGTCGACAACAAGGTTTTTTAAAATGGAGAACGAGTTCGGACTGAGGAAAGTTCAGAATGGAAACAGGTCGTACTCTTTCAGAAGAATCACTTAGCTATTCGCCTTAAACGATTTAGGGAAATCACGAAGATCCTTAATCTCGATGCCCGAACGGGAATTTGAACCGTCGTACTCCCGATTAGAGTGTGCACCATCTCGCTCAGTTGCCGTATTAAAAAAAATGGTTCAAATGGCTCTGAGCACTATGGGACTTAACTTCTGAGGTCATTAGTTCCCTAGAACTTAGAACTAGTTAAACTTAACTAACCTAAGGACATCACACACATCCACGCCCGAGCCAGGATTCGAACCTTCGACCGTAGCGGTCTCGCGGTTCCAGACTGCAGCGCCTAGAACCACACGGCCACTTCGGCCGGCCCGTATTAAAAGTGGTCAGATAAATTGTTTTTCTGGTACCTTATCAGGTCATCATAAAACATATCCATCTGATACTGAGTTCAATACCCCGTCAACGGTCGACGTTATTAGGACGACTGTGAAATGTTGTTTCTCAAAAACGAGTTCTTTGTTTCCCTCAGTGCGTTATATATTCGACAAGTTCATGTTGCCACAGTTTGGGCATCAGAATTTTCTGCTTTTATAGTAGCTTCTAACGTTCTTCCTTATTTTAAGAGTGATAGTTTGTTTGTAATAAGTTGCCGATAATCTTACATAAGAAAGTTTATCGTTCCGTCACGACCTAAGTCCGTTGCGTCTCTTCGCTGTCCAATTTAGAGAACCGGACACAAATGGCCCATCAAGTGAATGAGAGAAGGAATGCACAAGTGGAATGCCCGGCAAGCAGTGCCAAATAAACGACTTCAATGGAAGCCGGCCTTGTCGTAAGAGGTGTCGAGAGGTCCGGCATACAGCGCTGAGTTCTCCCTGCGGCCTCTGGAATTCTTTGTGAATCGCTCATTGTTCGTGGAAACGGTTCTCTTCATTCTTTAATAAGGACTTAGCGGAGGTTTTCGATTTCTCCTGTCACATCTCCAACAAATACCACTGAAGGCGTGGCTTCTTCGAGGGCCCTGAAAGCAGGTAGTACTCGACATCGAGTGATCTTCGGCGTTGGAGTGTCTCCTTTGTCTGGCAGAGGATGACTAACGGGACTGCAGTGGGACTCAGTGAATTGTAGCTGAATGGTGCCCGAGTGTTCCGTAGTAGAAGGTTCTGGCGGGCAGCACAAACCTCTCTCTTCCACTTCCGGCCGAGCTTAATACTACATTTCACGTACGCCTTGAATAATACTGCTCGTTAAATATCGTAGATGATTCTCCGTGTAGAGATTCAGTCATTCGTAAGATGGAGCCCATTTCATTTAGTCATAACAGTCGATTTCTACCGGCGTTCATCTGCAATTTGTCACGTGTTATGACGGCTGTGTATCAGAAGTCTCCACTACGATAATCTTTCTAAGAAAACATCGTCATGTCTTCTACAGACCAAAAATATATCAACAACAAAAGAAAATATTATACTTTAAGGAACTCTTTCCTGTTCCTAACATCTCTGAATTTTCTTTAAAGCTTACGCTAGTGAGCAACCAAATTAATACGTGAGTTTTAGGCTTTCGTGGATGTAATACATTTCAGTAAGATATTTAAAAGTTGACATTGCAGACCGGAAGTTTGGGACCTTTGTAAATATTTGTACGATAATTTATTACGTCACGACCGCTTAGATATATACAAAATAGTCACATTACGGCTTTCGGCAACTAGTTGCCATCTTCAGCTGTGCTTAACCGACTACAAAGCTTCGTACAGATATACAAATACAGTTAGACACTTTGAACATCGTTTAACATTTAAGTGGCTATATGTCATGCAACAAAGGGAGACGAAATAGAAAAACGACGTTAACATCTCAGGTTGTGTAACTTGGCGATGATGTTTGGCCTTCCCCTCCGTACTGTGAGTTTTTAAAAATAGAGAAAAACTGGTAGACTGGTCCCTGATGTAACTAATCGGACAGACATTTAGCTATTCACGTTCAGTACTACAAAGTTTTAATTTCAACTAAGAAGAGTCACTGTCTTACATAGATTCACAGGCTGGTGAAAGCAACTACATCAAGCCCCCAGTATAGTTATTATGGAATTCACAAGATAAAAATAAACAAAATGAAAACAGGTGGAAAACACAGTGTTCACAGCTAAAAATTAACTGAAGTTAAATATCACGCTAACTCACATCTGATCAAGAATCTAACCAGCACTGAATAACAACCTGTGTCGAATAGTAGCAGGTAATATTGCAAGTCCATCACCAGGAAACAGAGTTAAAGTCCAGGCTCACTGCAAAAATTCTGAGTACCAAACAAGTTCACACGCAAAAATACATGTTCTGTCAATCTGGTGGCCGGAAGAAATCGGAATCCTGACTAGTTCAGGATAATTCCATGTCCTCAGGGAACCCGCGCGAAAAATTTCTACCCCGATTGATGATGCAAAAATTTTCCATCACCAGAAACGTGCACCGCTGAATCACCACTCCGGCCAGCATTGATGCCGCATCAACTGACTCGTACTGAAAAACGCCCATCTGCAAGATGGTCTCGTACCTTTCAGTGCCTCAGACCTCCCCTCCACGGAAAATCCCGTACCCTTGTCACTTATTGACTCTGTATTTTAACCAATATGATATACAGCTTTTTATTCGTAAATTATGTCCAAACCCTGATTGACCAGTTAGCTGTGCACCGAAATTCTAATCCAAACTTATACTTTGGAGTTAATTTTATGAGCAGTAGTTTACCCAAAATTTAAACAAATACCAAGTTTGTCGCAGTAGGAAAAATCGAGTCATACTACTTGCACAGTCAAATATTACAGGAAATATGGATATGCCACCAGATACTTTCTTATCGGATGTTTCCTCTTCTTACTAAGGGATTATTCATAATCCTTGTATGTGTAATAGTTTTCAAGTTACGAGTGAAACCGTGAGAATTTATAAACAGTTAATTAAGAGACTAAATCAAACATGAATCTTGCGAATTAAATGTTGGATGAAATAACATCCGACAACGCGTGTTGCCTTGCTGATTGTGTGTCTTGTATTGGATCTTTTACTGAATTTCAATTAAACTTCAATAAAAAGCGTCTCACAGCTTCGTCAGTCATGATGCAAAGCATGTGAGTAGTTCGGTCGATGTGCATCACTGAACGCTACAGTTTAAGTGTTCATCTCTTTTGTTCCTTAAACAATAAAAAATTATTAAAATCTGCTGAATTTGGGTTACAAAAAGCATCTTGATGGTGCATCTTCTCCAACACAGTGATCAACCAGAACATTATCACCACCTACCTAACAGTCAGTATATCCACCCTTGGCACGGATAACAGCGGCGCGTGTCGTGGCATGGAAGCAATGAGGCCTTGGTAAGTCGCTGGAGGCTGCTGGAACCACATCTGCACACACAAGTCATCTAATTCCAGTAAATTCCGGGAAGGGAAGATGAGCTATGACGCTAAGTTCAATCACACCATAGATGTGTTGGATCGGGTTCAAATCCGGGGGGGGGGGGGGATCAGCATACCGACTGGAACTCGCACTGTGTTCCTCGAAGCACTCCGTTAAAGTCCTGGCCTTGTGACGTGGCGCATTGTCTTGTTGAAAAAAGCCACTGCCGCCGGAAACATGATCATCATGGAGGGGTGCACGTGGTCTGCAACCTGTTTAAGATATTCCTTGGCCGTCATGGTGCCGTGCACGAGATCCACTGGACCCAGGCCCCAGAACGAAATGGAAACGCCACCAGATTGTCTCGGTCTCGCAGTAGAGGTGTCAAGGTGCTGTTCCCTTAGAATACGACGCCTTACGCTCTCTCACTGGCATGATAAAGAAGGTATCGTGATTCATCAGACCAAGCAACGCTCCGTCACTGCGCCAACGTCCAGTGCCGATAGTCACATGCCCATCCCAGTCGTAGTGGTCGATGTCGTGATGTTGACATAGGCACATGCATGGGTCGTCGGCTGTGGAGGCCCATTGTTAGAAGTGTTCGGTGCGTTGTGTGTTCAGACACACTTGTAGTCTGCCTAGCATTAAAGTCTGATGTTATTTCCGCCACAATTCGTCACCTATCCAGTGTTTCCGGTATTCCCAGTCATGTCTAGCAAGGTGTGGTTGCAAAGTCCCCTAACGTCTGGACGTGGTTTCACCTCGGTTTCACCACGTGTTGAAGACACTCATCACAGCATTCCTCGAACACCTGACAAGTCGTGCAGTTTCCAAAATGGTCGTGCCGAGCTTCATGCCCATCAACAATCTGCCCGCGACAGACTCAGATAAATAGCGCGCCGCCCCCATTCTGTACACGAACTCGCCCTCTCATACTACATGCACGGTGCTTGGGTCTGACCAGCAGTCATTCCCCGCCAGGTGACGCTGCTGTCACCTGGACAGGTCGTTCGTCATTGTGTTCTGGCTGTTAGTTCAGTGTATATTTAAGATGATTTATATCTGCATTCTGTGAGAATCGTGTTTTTCCCACTCTTTAATTTGTTGTATCGTCGTTCGGTACATCTATTACGGTTTGCGCTGTATGTGTGCAAAACGCGAACAGTGTATGAGAACTCCTTGCGCACGCTACCGGTGGAGCTGACGTTACGTTCGCTGGTTTGAATGTGACGGCAACACGTGGCTCGGACAACGCTGGCCAGAGTCGTGGTACAAAGAGCCGCCGCTCGCCGCTCGCCGTAGCCGACACGCCCCTCTCGCTGCGCAAATCAAACGCCGCCCTCGACCAAATTCCGTCACCCATATTTACATACTTCGACGAAAAATGGTTCTGAGCACTATGCGACTCAACTGCTGAGGTCATTAGTCCCCTAGAACTTAGAACTAGTTAAACCTAACTAACCTAAGGACATCACAAACATCCATGCCCGAGGCAGGATTCGAACCTGCGACCGTAGCGGTCTTGCGGTTCCAGACTGCAGCGCCTTGAACTGCACGGCCACTTCGGCCGGCACTTCGACGAGCCACTCTTACATTGGCGCAAGATTTTTTATCACGTGAAGGTAAGTCATGCTGTTCAAAGTAACTAACTATTGTTTGTTTTCACACTGACGAGCCAAACAAACTGGTACACCCGTCTAATATCGCGAGGGCCCCCGCGAGCATGCAGAAGTGCCGCAGCAAGACGTGCCATAGGGAATGAGCATATTTGGAATACTACTCTGTTTATCATTTACAGATATCAGGTGGTTTACGCGTACTTATTTTCTTGATTTTCATAGCGTGGTTAGAAAAAATGTACTATTGCAATGAATCTCCCATGACTTTAAAGTGTTTCTCTTGCGTGAAGATTCCGCCTTGTACTTTTGTGCAGAGTGTAGACTTAAATGCATTGTACAGAATCGGTTTGCCAGTAATTTATTCGAATGGTGAAGCATTTACATTTTTCACATACCCTCCTCACGAACGTTATTAAATGTTTCTCAACGTGTATAGATTTACCATTGTTACAAGTTCTGAAGTGTTGAAACCACTTATACCTCGTTTCTTGAGCGCTAATGTATGGCATAATTACATTTTGGAGATCATTATATAATATTGTACACAAACTCTTTTTTAACCAGTTGCTTGTCGTCCCTTTTCTGTGTAAATAATTTCACGCCGAGTTGTACTTTGCAGTTCCGAATCAGCAAAGGTAATACTTTCAAAAACTGTTCAATCATTTACCTCAAACCTTGCACAAAACACGATGAGCATTACGCCTCGTTATTCTTTGCGTGTTTCTTCAGAACTGTACGCTGGTGTCGCGGTCTGACGAAGCTGGCAGCCTTAGAGTTTCTCGTACTATCATTTGTATCTATTTTATTTCATGCATTTGTGAGCTGTGCTAAAAGTGTAGGTGTATCATGCTCACTGCACACAATAGTGCTAAAAGCCCTGTTGTTTAAGCGTTTTTCAGATAAATTCGAATATATGCTACGGCGAATCAGTTTCAAGCAAATCTATTAACTATTAGTCTTTGCACATCACCTCACGTTGCACGAAGTAAGTTTCTCCTCTTCTAGGTTGTTGTTGTTGTTCTCGTTGTTGTTGTCTTCAGTCCTCAGACTGGTTTGATGCAGCTCTCCATGCTACACTATCTTGTGCAAGCTTCTTCATCTTCCAGTACTTACTGCAACCTACATCCTTCTGAATCTGCTTAGTGTATTCATCTCTTGTTCTCCCTCTGCGATTTTTACCCTCCACGCTGCCCTCCAATGCTAAATTTGGGATCCCTTGATGCCTCACAACATATCCTACCAACCGGCCCCTCCTTCTTGTCAAGTTGTGCCACAAACTCCTCCCCAATTCTATTCAATACCTCCTTATTAGTTATGTGATCTACCCATCTAATCTTCAGCATTCTTCTCTAGCACCACATTTCGAAAGCTTCTATTCTCTTCTTGTCCAAACTGGTTATCGTCCATGTTTCACTTCCATACATGGCTACACTCCATACAAATACTTTCAGAAACGACTTCCTGACACTTAAATCTATACTCGATGTTAACAAATTTCTCTTCTTCAGAAACGCTTTCCTTGCCATTGCCAGTCTACATTTTATATCCTCTCTACTTCGACCATCATCAGTTATTTTGCTTCCCAAATAGCAAAACTCCTTTACTACTTTAAGTGTCTCATTTCCTAATCTAATTCCCTCAGCATCACCCGACTTAATTTGACTACATTCCATTATCCTCGTTTTGCTTTTGTTAATGTTCATCTTGTATCCTCCTTTCAAGACACTGTCCATTCCGTTCAACTGCTCTTCCAAGTCCTTTGCTGTCTCTGACAGAATTACAATGTCATCGGCTAACCTCAAAGTTTTTATATCTTGTCCATGGACTTTAATACCCACTCCGAATTTTTCTTTTGTTTCCTTCACTGCTTGCTCAATATACAGATGGAATAGCATCGGGGACAGGCTACAATCCTGTCTCACTCCCTTCCCAACCATTATCCAAATGTCATGCCAATAGTGAGTTATTTTATGCACGGGCCGTCTCATTAACGTGACTACCGCCCACGTTCGAGTCAACGTGCAACACCCACTCACAGACCGTAGATGGCAGCACTAGCAGTGGAGGGTACATGAAGCACGTCATGGGGACGCGGGAAATAGTGCAGTTGTTGTCATAAAGCGGAAACGGAGCTATTTGTCTGATGTCCAAAAGGACATAATCATTGGCTTTCGGGCCAAGGCTGGAAGTATTTATGCAACGACCAAGTTGGTAAATCGTTCACGTGCCGCTGTGGTTAAAGTATCCTGCGAACGGAAACATGATGCTGTTCAAAACCGACGTCGAGGCAACCGTGATGCACCATGGGCCATAGATGAGAGGGGTGAACGACAGCTGCGGGGATGTGCACGTGCAAGTAGATGTGCAGCTTCTGGGCAACTAACTGCCTAGACGAAGCAACGGACTCCCAACACTGTCTCGTCAGCCATCGTTCAGCGAACGTCGCTACGTATGGACAAATGCCTGGTTCAGTAAATGCCTAGTTCATGCACTCATGCCGACTGCTGTTCACCGGCGGAGAAGGCTGGAATCAACAGCCACGTACCGCAACTGGACGTCCACTAAAACCTTTTCAGATAAATCACATGTCGTGCTCCATTGGACACATGGCCGTTAGTGTGCATGGCATGGCACGTTTCAAAGCAAACAACCTGCAACAGTCGTCGGAAGGGTTCAGTCTGTAGGAGGGAGCACTATTGTCTGGCGAATGTTTTCGTGGGATTCCCTGGCTGTCTCGTCATTCTGGAAGGCACTACGGATCAACCCAAGTACTTATCTTGTCTCGAACTTTGGTAGAAAATCCGAAGAAATTCTGGTCGTATGTAAAGTGCACAAGCGGCAAGACGCAGTCAATACCTTCGCTGCGCAGTGCCGATGGTACTGTTACCGACGACTGTGCCGCTAAAGTGGAGTTATTGAACGCAGTTTTCCGAACTTCCTTCACCAGGGAAGACGAATGGAATATTCCAGAATTTGAAACACGAACAGCTGCTAGCATTAGTTTCTTAGATGTAGATACCTTAGGGGTTGCGAAGCAACTCAATTCGCTTGATAGCGGCAAGTCTTCAGGTCCAGATTGTATACCGATTAGGTTCCTTCCAGATTACGCTGATACAGTAGCTTCCTACTTAGCAATCATATACAACCGCTTGCTCACCGATAGATCTGTACCTACAGATTGGAAAATTGCGCAGGTCACACCAGTGCTTAAGAAGGGTAGTAGGAGTAATCCATCGAACTACAGACCTATATCATTGACGTCGGTTTGCAGTAGAGTTTTGGAGCATATACTGTATTCAAACATTATGAATCACCTCGAAGGGAACGATCTATTGATACGCAATCAGCATGGCTTCAGAAAACATCGTTCTTGTGCAACGCAGCTAGCTCTTCATTCGCACGAAGTAATGGCCGCTATCGCCAGGGGATCTCAAGTTGTTTCCGTATTTCTAGATTTCCGGAAAGCTTGGGCACTGTTCCTCACAAGCGACTTCTAATCAAGCTGCGGGCCTATGGGGTATCGTCTCAGTTGTGCGACTGGATTCGTAATTTCCTGTCAGGAAGGTCGCAGTTCGTAGTAATAGACAGCAAATCATCGACTAAAACTGAAGTGGTATCAGGTGTTCCCCAGGGAAGCGTCGTGGGACCTCTGCTGTTCCTGATCTATATAAATGACCTGGGTGACAATCTGAGCAGTTCTCTTAGATTGTTCGCAGATGATGCTGTAATTTACCGTCTAGTAAGGTCATCCGAAGACCAGTATCAGTTGCAAAGCGATTTAGAAAAGATTGCTGTATGGTGTGGCAGGTGGCAGTTGACGCTAAATAACGAAAAGTGTGAGGGGATCCACATGAGTTCCAAAAGAAATCCGTTGGAATTCGATTACTCGATAAATAGTACAATTCTCAAGGCTGTCAATTCAACTAAGTACCTGGGTGTTAAAATTACGAACAACTTCATTTGGAAAGACCACATAGATAATATTGTGGGGAAGGTGAGCCAAAGGTTGCGTTTCATTGGCAGGACACTTAGAAGATGCAAGTCTATTAAAGAGACAGCTTACACTACACTCGTTCGTCCTCTGTTAGAATACTGCTGCGCGGTGTGGGATCCTTACCAGGTGGGATTGACGGAGGACATCGAAAGGGTGCAAAAAAGGGGAGCTCGTTTTGTATTATCACGTAATAGGAGAGAGAGTGTGGCAGATATGATACGCGAGTTGGAATGGAAGTCATTAAAGCAAAGACGTTTTTCATCGTGGCGAGATCTATTTACGAAATTTCAGTCACCAACTTTCTCTTCCGAAGGCGAAAATATTTTGTTGAGCCCAACCTACATAGGTAGGAATGATCATCAAAATAAAATAAGAGAAATCAGAGCTCGAACAGAAAGGTTTAGGTGTTCGTTTTTGCCGCGCGCTGTTCGGGAGTGGAATGGTAGGGAGATAGTATGATTGTGGTTCGATGAACCCTCTGCCAAGCACTTAAATGTGAATTGCAGAGTAATCATGTAGATGTAGATGTATCTATTTGGGCTGACCATGTCCACCCCCACACGAAGTTTGTTTTTCCGCGGCGCAATGGCATGTACCAGCAGGACAGTGCATCGTGTCAAAGGAATGGCAGTGTACATGCGTGGTTCGAAGGCCACTGAGAGGAGATTACCGCACCCCCAGGTTTCGTCCATGTCTTCTCTTTGTATATGAGAGGACATTTCTTCTCTTTGTATATGAGAGGACATTTCAATTGAACGCACAATTCGGATTCTCTTTTGTACATAAACCGTTTGTAAGAGTAAACAGGGTGCTTACACATTTTTCCTAGAATTGACCTACTAACACTTTACATGTGATTTCATTAATTAAAGAATAGAAGAGTAGTAGTAGTAGTAGTAGTTTTAATATCACGTTCACAACGATATCATTAGAAGCGGAGCAGACCAGATTGGCAAATCGCCTTGTTGTTTTCAACGTAACCGTCCAAATAATTGCCAAACTGCAGTACCTCATACAGCGAATCGCGCCAGCACACAACCACGTTCTCCCCAGTTCGCCAGAAGGCACGCCAGAATATCTTTGCCTTGCGCAACCAGACCTCAGAGAGTCCTTTTGAGAAAGCTCACCGACGTCCAAAGAACATTAGATTTGCAGAAATCGAGAGTAGGTACACACTTGCATGTTCCCTGTGAATCTGCGAGTTAATAACATACGAAATAATTTCAGCAATGCAAATTGCAAGTATAATGGACAATTTTCAACGAAAAGGATGAGTATTGTATGATGTCCCGTCGGACACCCCGGCCGGCTACTGGAGGTAGCACAGTCGTTGAATAGCCGGAGAGGGATATCTCAAGAGACACTTTGGCGAGTTGTAGTGGTAGCCAGTTGAAAGTGCGTGCTGTAGTGAGGGTCTCACTGTATGCAGGCCATTTGGAAGACACAAAGCATTCTGCTCTTGCTGCGTTTGCTGTCCGCTATCCCGGATGCTGCGGCTCGGCGCTGGTCGAGTAATATAGTAAGTGATTTTGAAATTTCTTAATGTTGGTCATTCTCAGGCCACGAGATGCAACTCTAAGGTGAGATTCCTTAATAGTGTTTGCAATATTTTCAGATCGCTAGCGTGCATTTACACTAAAGCGCCAAAAAAAGTGGTATAGGCATGCGTATTCAAATACAGAGATATGTGCGCTGCGGTCGGCAACGCCTATATGAGACAACAAGTGTCTGGTGCGGTTGTTAAATCGGCTACTGCTGCTACAAAGGCTGGTCATCAAGATTTAAGTGAGTTTGAACTTGGTGTTATAATCGGCGCACGAGCGATGGGACACAGCATGTCCGAGACAGCGATGAAGTGAGGATTTTCCCGTACCATCATTTCGCGAGTACCGTGAATATCTCCGACATCGCTGCACCCACAAAAAGATCCTGCAAGAACGGGACCAACGACGATTGAAGAGAATCGTTCAACGTGACAGAACTACAACCCCTCCGCAAACTGCTGCAGATTTCAGTGCTGGGCCATCAAGAAGAGTCAGCGTGCGAACCATTGAACGAAATATCATCGATATGGGCTTTCGGAGCCGAACGCCCACTCGTGCACCCTTGATGACTGCATGACACAAAGCTTTACGCCTCGCCTGGACCCGTCAGCACCGAAATTTGGCTGTTGATAACTGGAGAAATGTTGCCTGGTAGGACGAGTCTCGTTTCAAATTGTATCGAGCAGATGAACGTGTCCGGGTATGGAGAAACCTCATGAACCCATGGACATATATATGTCAGCTGGTGGAGGCTTTGTAATGATGTGGGCCTGTGCAGTTGTAATGATATGTCTAGATACGACTCTGACAGGTGACACATACGTAAGCATCCTGTCTGATCACGTGCATACATTCATGTCCATTATGCATTTCGACGGTTCAAATGGTTCAAATGGCTCTGAGCACTATGGGACTTAACATCTATGGTCATCAGTCCCCTAGAACTTAGAACTACTTAAACCTAACTAACCTAAGGACATCACACAACACCCAGTCATCACGACGCAGAGAAAATCCCTAACCCCGCCAGAAATCGAACCCGAGAACCCGGGCGTGGCAAGCGAGAACGCTACCGCACGACCACGAGCTGCGGACATTTCGACGGACTTGGGAAATTCCAGCAAGCAAAGCGACGCCCCACATGTCCAGAATTGCTACAGGGTGGCTTTAGGACCACTCTTCTGAGGTTAAACACTTTCGATGACTACCAGTCTCTCCAGACATGACAATTATTGAGCATACTGTATCTGGGATGCCTTGCAAAATGCTGTTCAGAAGGGATCTCCACACCCTCGTACTCTTACGGATCTATGGGCAGCCCCGCAGGATTCATGATTTCAATTCCCTCCAGCACTGCTTCACACATTATTTGAGTCCATGCCATGTGGTGCTGCGGCAATACTGCGTGCTCGCGGTGCCCCTACACGATATTAGGCCTGTGTACCAGTTTCTTTGGCTCTTCAGTGTACTTATGTTGAAACTCAACGTTCGTTGGTCACTGATAGTTCGAGACACATGGTATGGAATCAGATTTTCATTAGTTCCGCCAAATAATAGGTTTGTTTAGCACTCATTTGGTTAAATGTTACCGTCTTTTTCCAAAGCATTTAGAATTTTTCGTTGTTCAGTTCATTCTTTTATGGTTGTCCAGTAAGCCAAATGTTTCATGGACGGTCAACTGTGAAGTAATGCCTGCATCAATGATAATTACCATCTGAATTGAAGATTATCAGCTTCATTCAGATTACCGCGCCACTGATAAATTCATGCTAACGGATTCTTTTATTTTCGTACTATTCTCTCCGATGTTCAACGGTAAGGACTATGTTCCTTTCCTTTTCTGATACACGTATTACATTATAAATCCTTTGCTGGGTCATAAAAGCCTCATGTCATTACAAGCTTCTAGCGATTGCTTCAATGAAGACACGGAGGAGGGTCGGAAAACGCAGTTATAGTTAGTCGTAAATACTGCTCACTATACTCACAGGTGAGAAATGCCTAGGAATGAAAAAGAATGAGATTATCTGTAGCGTTAGCCACTGCGGTCACACCGCCGATCTCAGTAAAACTGTAAATTTGCGTAATGAATGACAGTGGCTGCCCGCTACACCTGATAAGGAAAGGCAATAGCTTATATCGCGAAATAAAAATTGTAATAAAGCAGGAGGGAAAAGAACAAATGAGATAATAATCAATTAAGAATGTTCCCTTTCACCTACTCTTTCATACTCAAAAATTTCTTTAAAAATTTTTAAATCAGATAATTAGCCAGGGATTAAGTTAGACAAACAGACTATCTAAGTGAATTACTGTCTTCAGACGATATAGTAATAATACAAGGAAATGAATACGACCGACAATTAACAGTGCATTGACTACACCTAACACGCAGTACAAAAAAATTCAATCTGTACGACAAAAGTTACGAAATTTAATAATACAGTACCAACAGTCGTTATTTTGATGTTGTTTTATTAGGCAACCTGTTTCGATGTTCCTATCACGTCATCTACAGATCTGTCGTACAAAGGACCCGAAGTATCACTCGTGAGTGTAGAAGACAAGACATCAATAATAGTATCTTGTTCCGTAGATATCCGAACTTCGTGACCGAGTGTCCTCAAGGAACGAGATACGATTATTGGTGCCTTGTCTTCTACATGCACGAGTGGTACTTGGCGTCATTCATGCGACAGGCTTGTATATGACGCGATAGGAACGTCGAAACCGGTTCCTAATAAAAGAATACCAAAATAAAAGGCTGTTGGTATAGTATTATGTATTTCATCGACCAGCCACTGCCCACGCTCCTGAACCCAATATGGACTCACACATACTGACAGTTATGGAATCTCAAGGTAAATACTCAATACAATAAAAAATAGTTATTAAAAAAGTAATACATTAACAGACATGCCATTTAAACACTTGTCGTTCGACATGAGTTATGATTGTGATAATGATACTTAATGAAGAGCTGCAGAAATTTCAAGCATGTGTGGAACACTAAACAAAACATGTATCTAAAAAACAAAAAAATATAAAAAAATAATTTTATAAAACTGTCGCGATATCATCACTGTTGTGTGGAAGCGAGAAGTGGATAAACAAAAACTGTTGACAGAAAAATGTAATCAGCAGAGATGAAATTCTTAAGGGCTACACAGGAAAAAAATTAGTAGCAAGTTATAATTTTTAAATAAGTTCAATGTACTAGCTATTAATGAGGAAATAACTGAATACGGAGAGAGTTGAGAGCATGTGAAGAGAATGAGAGATTAAAGACTATCCAAGTACATCGGGAAGGTCCACTGGTAAGTATGAGGGACATAGACAGACCAAGGAAACGATGGCAGAGCCCTGATGCAGAATAATTTTGCAAACTGTCAGATTTAAAATATCCTCGAGAGTGGAGTTTCGTTACCTCTCCGCTTGCGAGATGTGACGTCACTTCCTCCAGCTCCATTTGGGTTAAGCGAAGAAACAAAGCGAAGCGTTTGCTGGGTTTACTGTGTATTTTAAATACATAATTGTTCTGCAGTTTGATTGTTTCAGTAGATCAAGAAACACAAAGGCCAGCTGAAGTGAGGATGGACCATGGCTAATAAGGAGGGGAAGGGAAGTCAGGGATTAGCCGGTCGTTGATGAGAAAGTCATACGAAAACTGTGCATGAATTGGTGAGTAACTCGACCGTATTAATTTCGTTTGAATCATTGTGGCATGTGTTTCATTTGATATAGAGAAATAAACCTAAATCTGGACAGTCGGTCATCGATTTGCAACTCGCTCCTCCCCAATGTGAGGGTGGTGCGTTAACTGCTGTGGCACTCCCCTCAGCGGGAACAAGATCGATGATGGAGTGAGCCAATTGCCGCAAATACAAGGCGTGTTTTATAAGTAAGCACTGTTTTGAAATTAAGAAAAGACGTGCTACGATATCTCAATAAATTTATTTTTACATGAAAGCCTGTATCTTAATCTACGCACTGACGCTATTACAGTCTGATTCTTCCTTGTTTACGTTGTGTACTGAGTGTTTAAGATGCCTCCGATAATCGTGAGTCCCGCCGACTGTGAAGTACGGGCTGTTATAAGATTTCTTAGTGCCAAAGGCCTAAAAGCGATCGATATTCATCGTGAGATCTGTCCAGTTCACGGAGAAAACATTATGAGTGGTGGAATGGTAAGAAAGTGGGTGAGAGCATTTAAAGGTGGCCGCACAAATGTGCATGATGAACAACAGAGTGGGAATCCTTCGGTCGTTAATGAAAGTTTGGTGCTGGAATTGGACAATAAGGTGAGAGAAAACAGACGCTTTACTATTTCCTCCTTGCGAGATGACTTTCCTAATGTTTCTCGTAGTGTTTTGTATGGAATTGTGACCGAGAACTTTAATTACCGAAAATTGTGCGCACGTTGGGTATCGAAAATGTTGACGGATGTGCACAAAACCGAACGTTTGGACAGTGCATTGACTTTCCTTCAGCGGTACCACAACGACGGTGATGATTTCTTAAGCCAAATTGTTACGGGCGATGAAACATGGGTGGCCTACGTCACACCAGAATCAAAATAACAGTCTCTGGAAGTTGAGCAAGGGCATCGTTCTGCTGCAAGACAATGCCCATCCGCATCGGCGAATGAGACCAAAGATCTCATCACATCTCTTCGATGGGAAACTATAGATCATCCTCCGTACAGCCCCGATCTTGCGCCCAGTGACTACCATCTGTTCCTGCACTTGAAGAACCACCTGGGCGGTCAGCGTCTTCAAGACGATGACGAAGTCAAAACAGTGGTGATGCAGTGGTTACCAAGTCAGGCAGCAGACTTGTATGAGGAGGGTATTCAAAAAGTGGTACAACGTTATGACAAGTGCCTCAGTATTGACGGAAATTATGTAGAAAAGTAGATTAAGGTACAGGCTTTCATGTAAAAATAAAATTATTGAGATACCTTAGCACGTCTTTTTTTTAATTTCAAAACGGTACTTACTTAAAAAACATGCCTCGTATATGTGGTCGATGTATTTGTATGGCATGAAATGATGTAGTGAGGTATGATAAAATACTGGGACATCAATTTCTCATTGTATTTGTACTTCTTTACGAACGCTTTTTATTTTCTACGGGCATTTATTTCATTAACGTGTGTCAGACTTTATATCTCTTTGTTAATACTTATACACACTACTTTTATAATCGATCAAATGCAAAAAAACAAGGAAATAGAGGAAAATTGTGGTTTAACCTTCCATCGACGACGGGGTTGTTGGATACAGAGCATAGCCTCAGATTGGACGGGGAAGACGAAGAAAATCAGCAGTTCCCTGTCATAGGAACCACCCTAGCATTCTCGCGAAGGCATTTAGAAAAGGCACGACAACCTAAATCTGTGGATCTGAACTCCGAATGCTAGTGTAACATCTTAATCATTGCGCCATGTTGGTCAATTGATAAATAGTAATGATAATAATTATTATAATTATAACTCCCAATAATGATAAAATCTTCTGACTGTGTATCTTAAATCTCAGAAGCTGAACATGTACAGGGGACTTTGAAGAACGTATCAGAAAAGGTCTGAGAAGAACAGAACAAATACTAAAAACTGCTAATAACATATTGCATGTTGAGAGGCAGGTGACTTGAAAAGAGCACATGACTCTATCCTCCGTGTTTTGTTATTTAATATACTGATATAAACTGGCGTTGAAGAAAATTGTTAATGACTATGCGGGCAACCTCGACTAACACAAGGCCCAGAATTTAAATCTGAAAGAAGTTTCTGTAAACCGTTCGAAATGGAAACAGTAATTCGACAGGGGAACGGACTTTCATTGCTCTTGATCAATTATGTATTGGAAAAAATAACACAAGGAACGACAGCTTGGAAACATGTTTAAACTGCCAAGGACAGGAACTATGATATGGAAATAGCCGGTTTTCATAGACGTTAAGCCATTGTAACAGAATCAATTTGAAACAGCCACACAAAAAGTAACTGTACCGGAACAAGCTGCAGAACTTCCTTGCCAGTCGATATCATTAAAAAGTTTCTGAAGTAACATCAAGCATAATGCAATTCAACTGAGCACTCGGTAAGGAACACTAAAAGGACTGATGATTTATGAATGGTTAGATTAGTACATGGAAGTCAGTGGACTGGATAAAGATGAAAGCGAGAGCCAGGAAAATGGAAACCGTTTTCCAAACCATATGAAATACACTACTTTTCTGTGAAAAGTTCATCATTACAATTCCCATCATCAGACGATCTGTCTGTATGCATCTCAGTGTTTTCTACTCTCAGAAAAATGTGTTCTAACTGAATTAGAGCGAAATAAGGAAAGATTTTTGCACACTGGATTTTGCTCCCTGCCGCCGTTGGATAAGCAGCTGCCAGCAGCAAGTCGTGTACTCCTAGCTCACTTATTTGTTACAGAGTTTAATTCTTAATTACTTTGCGTGTTTTCGGGTACTTGCATTGTTTAATTCATAAATTTCGGGTGTGTTATAGTATTTGAGAGTGGTAGCATCGCGTTTTAGTACCTGAATAGTGTAAATTCGCGTAGTCGTTTGCCTTCTGTTTTTGTTTTGAACGGCCAGTGTCGGTTGGTCACAGCCAGTGTGCTCCCTGCCGCCGTTGGATAAGCAGCTGCCAGCAGCAAGTCGTATACTCCTAGCTCACTTATTTGTTACATAGTTTCGTATTGGAGGTGTAATTTCGAGTTGTAGTTGCATTAATCGTAAATTCAGGCAGATTGTAGCGCAGTTGTTAGGTATTTGTACAGGTTAGGTCATACATTCTTTGCGTGTTTCCCTTGCGTTATCTAGGCAGGGACTCGTGTTTCAGTATCTGTTGTTCAACATCGATTAGAATGGACAGGGACTGTGATTGCTGTGTTCGGATGAGGGCTGAGTTGGCATCCCTTCGCTCACAGCTGCAAGCAGCGCTGACTTCGGTCGCGCAGTTTGAGGCTGTTGTCAATGGGCACCACTGTGGGGGGCCGGACTTGGGTATCACGGGGATGTCAACCTCGTCCCGTCTGTCCCCAGATCGGTCTGCCGCTGTGGTTGCCCCGGTTGCTGCCCGCAGTGGGGCTGAGCCCTCGCCTGTGGTTGATTGGGAGGTCGTTCCAAGGTGTGGCAGGCAGCGAAAGACGACCCCGGAGATTGATTAGAAAGCTTCCCCGGTGCGTCTGACAAACAGGTTTCAGGTACTGTCTCTGGCTAAGTCAGATGCAGCTGCCTGCCCAGTTTCAAAGGATGATTCTCAGCCTTCAAGGTCCAGGCAATCGCAGAGGGTGGACTTATTGGTAGTTGGGAGCTCCAGTGTTAGACGCGTAATGGGGCCCCTTAGGTATATGGCGGCTAAGGAGGGAAGAAATCCAGTGTGCACTCCGTGTGCATTCCGGGTGGAGTCATTCCTGATGTGGAAAGGGTCCTTCCGGATGCCATGAAGAGCACAGGGTGCAGCCAGCTGCAGGTGGTGGCACATGTCGGCACTAATGACGTGTGTCGCTTTGGATCTGAGGAAATTCTCTCTGGATTCCAGCGGCTATCTGATTTGGTGAAGGCTGCCGGTCTTGCTTACGAGATGAAGGCAGAGCTCACCATCTGCAGCATCGTTGACAGAACCGACTGCGGACCTTTGGTGCAGAGCCGGGTGGAGGGTCTGAATCAGAGGCTCAGACGGTTTTGCGACCGTGTTGGCTGCAAATTCCTTGACTTGCGCCATAGGGTGGTGGGGTTTCGGGTTCCGCTGAATAGGTCAGAAGTTCACTACACTCAGCTGGCAGCTACACAGGTAGCGGAGGCTGTGTGGCGTGGACTGGGCGGTTTTTTAGGTTAGAAAGCCTCGGGAAAGTAAGGGTGCATAGCAAATACAGGACGTGCTTGGATCAAGGAACAGTCGGAATTGTAGTAGTAAATTGTTGTAGTTGTGCTGGGAAAGCCCCTGAGCTTCAAGCGCTAATAGAAAGCACAGAAGCTGAAATCGTTATAGGTACAGAAATCTGGCTAAAGCCTGAAATCAGTTCTGCAGAAATTTTTACGAAGTCTCAAACGGTGTTCAGGAAAGATAGATGAGGCAGAATAGGTGGTGGAGTGATTGTGTCTGTCAGTAGTGGTTTATCTTGTAGTGAAGTCGAAATAGATACTCTGTGCGAATTGGTATGGGTGGAGGATATACTTAACAGCCGAACGAAGTTAATAATTGGCTCCTTCTACCGACCCCCAGACTCCGACGATATAGTTGCTGAACAGTTCAGAGAAAATTTGAGTCTCGTAATAAATAAATACCCCACTCATACGGTTATAGTTGGTGGGGACTTCAACCTTCCCTCGATATGTTGGCGAAAATACTTGTTCAAAACCGGTGGTAGGCAGAAAACATCTTCCGAGATTGTCCTAAATGCTTTCTTCGAAAACTATTTGGAGCACTCATACGGTTATAATTGGTGGGGACTTCAACCTTCCCTCGATATGTTGGCGAAAATACTTGTTCAAAACCGGTGGTAGGCAGAAAAAAACTTCCGAGATTGTCCTAAATGCTTTCTCCGAAAATTATTTCGAGCAGTTAGTCCACAAACCCACGCGAATCGTAAATGGTTGCGAAAACACACTTGGCCTCTTAGCCACAAACAATCCAGAGCTAATAGAGAGCATCATGACTGATTCAGGGACTAGTGATCACAAGGTCGTTGTAGCTAGGCTCAATACCGTGTCTTTCAAATCCACCAGAAACAAACGCAAAATAATTTTATTTAAAAAAGCGGATAAAGTGTCACTAGAAGCCCTCCTAAGAGACAATCTCCATTCCTTCCGAAATGACCATGCTAATGTAGATGAGATGTGGCTCAAATTCAAAGATACAGTAGTAACAGCAATTGAGAGATTCATACCTCATCAAATGGTAAAAGATGGAACTGATCCCCCATGGTACACAAAACAGATCCGAACGCTGTTTCAGAGGCAACGGAAAAAGCATGCGAAGTTCAGAAGAACGTGAAATCCCGAAGATTGGCTGAAATTTACAGACGCGCGAAATTTGGCACGGACTTCAATGCGAGATGCCTTTAATAGGTTCCACAACGAAACATTGTCTCGAAATTTGGTACAAAATCCGAAGAAATTCTGATCCTTTGTAAAGTACACAAGCGGCAAGACAAAGGCAATTCCTTCGCTGCGCAGTGCCGATGGTACTGTTACCGACGACTGTGCCGCTAAAGCGGAGTTATTGAACGCAATTTTCCGAAATTCCTTCACCAGGGAAGACGAATGGAATAATCCAGAATTTGAAACACGAACAGCTGCTAGCATGAGTTTCTTAGAAGTAGATACCTTAGGGGTTGCGAAGCAACTCAAATCGCTTGATACGGGCAAATCTTCAGGTCCAGATAGTATACCGATTAGGTTTCTTTCAGATTACGCTCATACAATAGCTCCCTACTTAGCAATCATATACAACCGCTTGCTCACCGATAGATCTGTACCTACAGACTGGAAAATTGCGCAGGTCACACCAGTGATTAAGAAGGGTAGTAGGAGTAATCCATCGGACTACAGACCTATATCATTGACGTCGGTTTGCATATACTGTATTCAAACATCATGAATCACCTCGAAGGGAACGATCTACTGATACGTAATCAGAATGGTTTCAAAAAACATCGTTCTTGTGCAACGCAGCTAGCTCTTTAATCGCACGAAGTAATGACCGCTATCGACAGGGGATCTCAAGTTGATTCCGTATTTCTAGATTTCCGGAAAGCTTTTGACACCGTTCCTCACAAGCGACTTCTAATCAAGCTGCGGGCCTATTGGGTATCGTCTCAGTTGTGTGACTGAATTCGTGATATCCTGTCAGGAAGGTCGCAGTTTGTAGTAATAGACGGAAAATCATCGAGTAAAACTGAAGTGATATCAGGCGTTCCTCAGGGAAGCGTCCTGGGACCTCTGCTGTTCCTGATCTATATAAATGACCTGGGTGACAATCTGAGCAGTTCTCTTAGGTTGTTCGCAGATGATGCTGTAATTTACCGTCTAGTAAGGTCATCCGAAGACCAGTATCAGTTGCAAAGCGATTTAGGAAAGATTGCTGTATGGTGTGGCAGGTGGCAGTTGACGCTAAATAACGAAAAGTGTGAGGTGATCCACATGAGTTCCAAAAGAAATCCGTTGGAATTCGATTACTCGATAAATAGTACAATTCTCAAGGCTGTCAATTCAACTAAGGACCTGGGTGTAAAAATTACGAACAACCACATAGATAATATTGTGGGGAAGGTGAGACAAAGGTTGCGTTTCATTGGCAGGACACTTAGAAGATGCAACAAGTTCACTAAAGAGACAGCTTACACTACACCCGTTCGTCCTCTGTTAGAATACTGCTGCGCGGTGTGGGTTCCTTACCAGGTGGGATTGACGGAGGACATCGAAAGGGTGCAAAAAAGGGCAGCTCGTTTTGTATTATCACGTAATAGGGGAGAGAGTGTGGCAGATATGATACGCGAGTTGGGATGGAAATCATTAAAGCAAAGACGTTTTTCGTCGCGGCGAGATCTATTAACGAAATTTCAGTCACCAACTTTCTCTTTCGAATGCGAAAATATTTTGTTGAGCCCAACCTACATAGGTAGGAATGATCAATAAAATAAAATAAGAGAAATCAGAGCTCGAACAGAAAGGTTTAGGTGTTCGATTTTTCCTGCGCGCTGTTCGGGAGTGGAATTGTAGGGAGATAGTATGATTGTGGTTCGATGAACCCTCTGCCAAGCACTTAAATGTGAATTGCAGAGTAATCATGTAGATGTAGATGTAGATGTATCGAAATTGAATAAACTGGACGTACCTTAAGAAACTGAAACAAGAAGTACAGTCTGAAACAAAGAAAACTGCAGGCAGACTTCGGTTCTAAGACCACATATGAAGAATTAACGTCTCCCTATGGATGAAAATAAACTTCAACATCTTTGACTCAAAACCAAAAACAATATCCTGGTACATGAATATTAAGAAGGAATAGGATGAAATGTCGACATGACTAGGAGATACACATAAGCGAAAGATGTCCAGAAAAACAATATTGACGCCTGGGACTTTCCGACATACGAAAGAGAATGCAGTTGTCAAGTAATTGGGTGACTGTCGTGTTCGATACGAGGTATTAATGAAAAACAATTGACCCAAAGGTAAAAAAAAGTGAAAACGTTCCTCCAAATTGTTGTAATTTTGCCCGCATCTCGTGGTCGTGCGGTAGCGTTCTCGCTTCCCACGCCCGGGTTTCCGGGTTCGATTCCGGGCGGGGTCAGGGATTTTCTCTGCCTCGTGATGGCTGGGTGTTGTGTGCTGTCCTTAGGTTAGTTAGGTTTAAGTAGTTCTAAGTTCTAGGGGACTGATGACCATAGATGTTAAGTCCCATAGTGCTCAGAGCCATTTTTGTTGTAATTTTGTTGTGCTTCTTAATGACTGACTAACGAAACAAGAGTGAAGTACTTTCGAACGCCGTGCTTGAGTTAGCAACAGGGCGCTATTGAAACGGACCACACACAGCTTCTCGACTGAGCGTTTAACATGCCTAGAACAATACGGAAGTGCTCAAGGACAGGTATTGGCAGTCAAAGGCGGAACTACATGACATTTATTGTATGGTAATTACAGTTTACATCTGCGACAGTAACAGCCAATCAGGGCAACGTGATGCTTACGCGACGATAAAAACTCTTAATTATAAGACACGGCTCGACTAACGAGCCACTGGGATCGACATCAAACACCATCTCCATAGACGGGTCGATCGTGCCGTCGAAAGCGTTTCTGCATCACACATGACAGAGGAACAGCTTCTGCTTTGTCCCTTGTAGCTATAACTACTAATTATTAATTAAAGGTGAAGGCTATTCCATTAGACGCAGGCAGTAAAGCCATGCTGTCCAACTAAGACAGCAGTAAATTCAGATAGAAGTAGAACTTCTTGGTATTCGAAGGAGGAGATATATTACCTGCTGGGAATGATAAAGAATACATCCAAGGTGTGCAAGAGAAGACTCGAAGAAAATGCAGCACTACTGTTAACCGTCTAGAATTTTTAAGCGAGGGGAGTGTGCTGTGTCACTGTCTGGAGAATGGAGGAGAGCTCATTTAACATTCCGTAGAGAATGAGGAAAACCTGGACCTGTGAATAGCAATTACAGTACGGCGCTGCTAAAGTCGTCGGACATTTGTAAACATCTTTCTTTTCCATGCTGAAAATTCGGCTTCTGTTAGTTTACAGTGATTTACAAATGTGATACTAAGGTGCAGGGCGGAAAGAAATGCGCAAAAATTCGAAATGGTAAGCATTTGTCGAGTTACTGGAGTTATATTTCCACGGTGTTACAGTTTCTTGTGACAGTTCCTTCGCATTAAGTACACTTAGGGTTATCAGTCACGATCTCGTCCATAATTTGTAAGGAAATTTGAAATGGGCGGATCTGCAGTTGCCAAAGTACATTTCCCCTGAAAACTTCCACAGATCATCTTTTTTATTTGTCCGATAGTAGTTGCTGAGTCGTTTGAGAAAGTGGCTGCAGTCCAGAAACTAGTAGTCAGGAAGGAAAAAAAAACTGAATAATAGTACCTGCGAAATTGTTAATTCCAAAGGAAAAAGAATTATCGTTATCCAATATATTCAATGTATGAGGGGCGTTTTTAAGTAAGTACCGTTTTGAAATAAAAAAAAAAGACGTGCTAAGACATCTCAAAAATTTTATTTTTGCATGATATCCTGTACTTTAATCTACTTTTCTACATAATTTCCGTCAATACTGAGGCACTTGTCATAACGTTGTACCAGTTTTTGAATACCCTCCTCATACATGTCTGCCGCCTGACTTGTTAACCACTGCATCACCATTGTTTCGACTTCGTCATCGTCTTGAAGACGCTGATCGCCCAGGTGTTTCTTCAAGTGCAGGAACAGATGGTAGTCACTGGGCGCAAGAGGATGATCTACAGTTTCCCATCGAAAAGATGTGATGAGATCTTAGGTCTGATTCGCCACATGCGAACGGGCATTGTCTTGCAGCAAAACGATGCCCTTGCTCAACTTCCATGGACTGTTGCTTTGATTCTGGTGTGACCTATTCCACCAATGTTTCATCACATACAACAATTTGGCTTATGAAATCATCACCGTCGTTGTGGTACCACTCAAGGAAAGTCAATGCACTGTCTGAACGTTTCGTTTTGTGCACACCCGTCAACATTTTCGGTACCCAACGTGCGCACAATTTTCCGTAATTAAAGTTCTCGGTCACAATTCCATATAAAACACTACGAGAAACATTAGGAACGTCATCCCGCAAGGAGGAAATCGTAAACCGCCTGTTTGCTCTCACCATATTGTCCACTTCCTGCACCAAACTTTCACTAACGATCGAAGGATGCCCACTCCGTTGTTCATCATGCACACTTGTGCGGCCATCTTTGAATGCTCTCACCCAATTTCTTACCATTCCATCACTAATAATGTTTTCTCCGTAAACGACACAGATCTCACGATGTATATCGGTCGCTTTTAGGCCTTTAGCACTAAGAAATCTTATAACAGCCCGTACTTCACAGTCGGCGGGACTCACGATTATCGGAGGCATCTTAAACACTCAGTACACAACGTAAACAAGGAGGAATCAGACTGTAATGGCGTCAGTGCGTAGATTAAGGTACAGGCTTTCATGTAAAAATAAAATTATTGAGATATCTTAGCGTGTCTTTTTTTTTTTAATTTCAAAACAGTTCTTACTTAAAAAAGACGCGTCGTACATATTCAAACATTGATTCAGTTTTCTTTTCAGTGCTTGTACTGTAGTTCGTAATTGGAATTGATGTTTTATTTGTTGTTAATTTAGACATACTCTTTTTCTCCATAAAAACGACTTTTACTATACAGATTGGATGTAAAACAAATGAAACCTGATTTCAGTTTCAGCGGTAAGGGAGAGTGTTGTACCTAGAGGGTAGTATGCCTAGGAATACGTGGCGCTTTTTGGTTGGTACTTCAATCTAGTGACTGACGTTACAACTACATGAAAGAATACGCTTTAGAGAACGTCATAACGAATTTCCGCCATTTCCTACTGTTTTTGTTGTTGCTAGACATTAGGTTACGTTGAATGCAGCATTTGTAAATACACTAAAACCAAAAAACGATAAAGAAAAAAAGAAGAAGGAAAAAGGGATGCACCACGAAGAATTTATCCAAATGGGACGGTAATCGGTAGATGTGACGTACAGGTACAGACAAACAAGTGATTACAGAGTCGGAAAAGTTGTATGATTTATTAAAAAGAAAGAGATTGACAAATTGAGCAAGTCAATAAGACGTTGGTCTACCTCTGGCCGTTATGCAACTAGTTATTGGGCGCACCATTGATTGACGGAGTTGCTGCATGTCCTGCTGAAGGATATCGCGTCAAATTCTCTACAGTCAGCCCAATACATCGTCAGAGTTCCGAGATGGGTCGAGGGTCCTGTCCATAACGTTCCAAACATTCTCAACGGGGGAGAGATCCGTCGACATTGCTGGCAAAGGTAGGGTCTGACAAGCAGGGCGACGAGCAGCAGAAATGACACCCGTGTGCGCTCGGGCATTATCTTGCGGAAATGGAAGCCCACGATGGCTTTCCACGAAGGGCAACGAAGCGATGCGTAGAATGTCGTCGAGGTTCCGTTCTGCTGCATGGATGACACGGGCGACATCCAAAGGGGCCCTGCTGTGAAAATAAATGGCACTCCAGACCGTCATTTCTGTTTGTCCGGCCGTACGGTGGGAGTCAGTCGGGTTGATATCCCAACATTGTCTGGGACGTCTCCGCCTTCGCTGGTTTTGGGGCTCAGCTCGAGGCGGGACTCACTACTGAAGTCAGTTTTCTCCAGTCAGTGAGATTCCAGGCCGAAAACGTGTCTGGAGACGCCCCTAACGGTCATGGGTCACCAACCCGACTGTGGCTCTCCATACAGCCCGGCAGCCACAGGTGATGTACCGGAGTGCCCTTTGATTGTGACCCGCTGCATTTTTACAGCACAACGGTATCTCGACGATATTCTACTCCCCGTTTCGTTGCCCTTCGTGACAAGCCATCCGGGATTCACATTTCAGCAAGATAATGCCCACCTGCACACGGCGAGAGTTTCTGCTGCTTGCCTTCGTGCCTACCAAACGCAGCCTTGGACGGCAAGGCCGCCGGATCTTTTCCCAGCTGTGAACGTTTCGATCATTATGGACAGGGCCTGCCTACTATCGCGGGATTTTGACAACACAACGCACCAGTCACACAGAATTTGGAACAACATCGCTCAGGAGGGCGTCCAGCAACTTCACCAATGAATGCTTGCATAAGAGCCAGATGTGGACCAACGTGTTACTGACTTACTCAATTTGAGAAGATCTTTCTGCAGTTTTTCTGAAATTGTTATCATTTGTTTGTCTGTACATGCACATCACATCTACCGATTTCTGTCCGATTCTGATAATTTCTTACAAGGGAACCTCCCCATCGCACCCCCCTCAGATTTAGTTATAAGTTGGCTCAGTGGATAGGCCTTGAAAAACTGAACACAGATCAATCGAGAAAACAGGAAGAAGTTGTGTGGAACTATGAAAAAATAAGCAAAATATACAAACTGAGTAGTCCATGCAAAAGATATGTAACATCAAGGACAGTGTGAGCTCATGATCGCAGTGGTCCCGTGGTTAGTGTGAGCAGCTGCGGAATGAGAGGTACTTGGTTCAAGTCTTCCTTCAAGTGAAAAGTTTAATTTTTTTATTTTCAGTTTATGTGACAAACTCTTACGTTTTCATCACTTTTTTGGGAGTGATTATCATAGCCACAAGAAAACCTACATCGGGCAAGGTAGAAGAATCTTTTTACCCATTCGCCAAGTGTACAAGTTAGGTGGGTCGACAAAATATTCCTGTCATGTGACGCACATGCTGTCACCAGTGTCGTATAGAATATATCAGACGTGTTTTCCTGTGGAGGAATCGGTTGACCTATGACCTTGCGATCAAATGTTTTCGGTTCCCATTGGAGAGGCGCGTCCTTTCGTCTACTAATAGAACGGTTTTGCGGTGCGGCCGCAAAACAGAGACACTAAACTTATTACAGTGAACAGTAAACTAATTACAATAAACAGAGACGTCAATGAACGAACGGAAAGATCATAACTATGCGAAAATAAAAAAAATTAAATTTTCGCTTGAGAAAGGACCTGAACCAAGGACCTCCTCTTCCGCAGCTACTGACGCTAACCACGAGACCACGGCGCTCCTGTAGTAACATTCTCCTTAATGTTGGATATCTTGAGCATGGACTACTCAGTTTGTATATTTTGCTTATTTTTTCATAGTTTCACACAATTTCTTCCTGTTTCCTCGATTGATATGTGTTCAGTTTTTCAAGGCCTATCCACTGTGCCAACTTATAACTAAATCTGAGGGGGGTGCGATGGGGAGGTTCCCTTGTTAGTGGCAAGTCTTCTTTTTTTTAAATTGTATTTCTAGATTTAAATGTACACATTTAAGTGCTCTAGAGAACAGCAGGTGCAGGAAATTAAATTATACAGGGTGATTTTTTAATCCGTGTACAAACTCTAGGGATTGATCGATGAGAGGATACGGAACAAAAACGGTCTAATGAACATACGTCCGGAAATGCATGGTTACCATGCTAGAGACCAATTTTTCAATCATACTTCGTTACACAGCCCCCGGCCTAATAGGGGCTGTACAACGGCTCCCTCCTGGAGGGTGGTACTGTTCCTCATACGACATGCCCTAGCGCTCTCTCTTGCCATAATAATTAGTAATGTGTCCGATTCACTTCTCATGCTGACTACGCAGCTTGTAGTGGATGTGATACAGCGTTGTACACAATGGTTCCGTATTCGAATCGAGAGCTTGCTGACATGGTGTTTACTCGCGGCAAGGCAAATGGCGATGGTTCAAAATGGTTCTAATAACTGTTTCTAGGCTGGCACCGTTCCACCTGTCTCAGTATAATTCATACAGCAAGTTTCAACAGGAAAATCTGCAATAAGAAGAGGAGTTCCCCACCGCAACGGTGACGGCGACAAAAGATTTTCCATGGGCTAATAAATTACTTATCTGCGAGGATGTAAGGAAGCGATTATTAGGGAAAGACTACAGTTAGGATTTACTGGTGGAAGGAAGTTTAACGGCTTTGTGACATATCATTGCTTGGTCGCAAGTGTCTGCTCGTCCTGTCTCTAATGTGTAAGTTTGCTGTAGCCTGGAGAGGAGGCTTTCTTTTCGTCTCAGAGTATGTTCTCGGTGATTTGTTGGATGTATTCCAATCTCTATTGTCCCCTACAGTTTCTACATTCTACAGTTCGCTGTAGTACCGTGGCGGCGATTCCCTGATATTGTAAGACATGTGTTAGCATCCTCTTCCTTCTCTTAGTCAGTGTTCTTTTCTTCGCCAAAGCCACAGAGAATCTCCTCATTCTTCATGTTATTAGCCTACCTAATTTTCAGGATTCTTCTGTAGCAGCACGTCTCAAACGCTTCGATTCTTTTTCGTTCAGGTTTTCCCACAGTTAATAAATCACTATCATACAAAACTGTGCTCCAGATGTACATTCCCAGAAATTCCTCAAATTAATCCATCCCAGTAGACTTCTCTTGGACAGGAATGTCCTCTTTTCCTGTGCTAGTCTGCTTTATATGCCTCCTCCCGTGCTTCATCCGTTATGGGTAATTTTGCTTCCAAGTTACTAGAAATCCTTTATTTCGTCTACTTCGCTATGACCAATTTTGATGTCAGCTTCCTCGCTATTCTCATTTCTGCTACTTCTTATTACATCCATCTTTCTTAGATTTACTCTGAATCCATATTCTGTACTCGTTAGACTGTTCATTCCATTTGTCTTTTTCTGGCTCCGTCTCTTCCACATTCTGTACTCATTACACTTTTCTTCTACACTGTCACTGAGGACAACAATGTCATCAGTAAAACATATCAATGATATCATTTCACCCTGAATTTTAATCCCACTCTAGAACCTTCCCTTTATTTCCGTCATTGCCTCTTGGATGTATAGATTGAACAGTAGGAGTGAAAAACTGCATCCCTGTCTTAACTCTTTTTAATCTGTCGCCGTTTTCCATCTTTTTTCCCCCATTGATAATTGGACATATTTTATATTGTATATTACTCACACTACCGTATTTCGAACATTTTGCACCATTTTACACTGTGGAACACTTTTTCTAGGTCGACAAACCCTATGAGCGTGTCGTTCATCTTCCTTCAGGCTTGGTTCCATTATCAAGCGCAACGTGAGAACTGCCTTTGTTGTGCGATCCCTTTTTTTCGGAAACAGTCCCGTAACGAAAGTAAAATCATAATACACGAATCCACTAGATAGGAAATATTAAAAAACAACGAGAAGTTTGAGACATAATATTACCAGTGATTGTGTTAGCTGACCAATTTAATGTACTGTCCCTTTACAGCTTTATTCGAATCTACTTGTCTCATATAAATAAGAGGACACTGGAAGCAGATTGGGGCAATGCGACTGGGTTGTGGGTTCGAGTAGGCCACCGAACTGCAGCGGTTCTTGGAAGGGGGCGCCGGGAGGCGCACAGGTCTCTGGCTCGCAGGCTGTCGGACAGTGGTGCTAACGTTGGGTTCCCGAAGCACCACAAGCAAACACAGATAACATCTCCTGCGGCGTAAGGCCCGTAGCTGTTACCCCTTTTACTACTCAGAAGTGGAGTAAGAAGAAACGCAGTCTTTAGCGAAGTCCAAAGCACTATTGTGCACAAAACGTAGAAAGCTGTATTTCCTCCAGAAAGTGCCACGTGATTTAAACGGATGGGATCAGCAGTTGTGGGAAGATTTGAAGGCGTGAGACGCCACTGCATGTGATGATATAGGAAGAGCCAGGATTGGCTAACACGAATAAACTAGAGGTTAAAGAGAGAAACTCGATTGTGCCGACGAAGTCCCACTTCATTGGCCACAGAGAGTGATGAAAATGAGTCAGATGCCTTTGTTCAGTGGTAATTGGTACGCACGTTAGAATAGCCCAGGGAAGAGGAGCAGCGTTTTCTAAGGAACACTTTTACCTGTTGGTGTTCAGAAGACCTGTAGCCAAGCTAATCCGACTAGAGAGCGAAAACGGGGAAATGCGAGTTTTCCCTTTAGCGAACACTCGGTACAGAGTTACTTCCTCCTGCTGCTTCTTCATAGAGAGCCGTCACTGATCCACCTCCGAGTGTTGTGACTGACAAGATCCTCTGCAAGAGCCGGTGTATCGTGAGACTAGGAGATATTCTGAGCGAGGGTCGTTGGTGTGCCTCCAGTGGCTGATTCTGCAGCCACGTCAGCGTCCACCTACAATTTTCTGTGGTGAGATCAAGCCGCGGCTGCGAGACGATGAGCAGAGTCATTAAAGCCATTTTTCACAACTTCCAGCATCACTCTAAAGACTTGCATTCAGATTCAGCGACCATACTGCTTCGAACTTCGACCACAGGTTCAACGCATTTCCCACTTCACTGCTACCTGTGTTTATTACTAATAACATGACAATCACGGCCGGACGGTGTGGCCGTGCGGTTCTAGGCACTGCAGTCTGGAACCGCGAGACCACTACGGTCGCAGGTTCGAATCCTGCCACGGGCATGAATGTGTGTGATGTCCTTAGGTTAGTTAGGTTTAACTAGTTCTCCAAGTTCTAGGGGACTAATGACCTCAGCAGTTGAGTCCCATAGTGCTCAGAGCCATTTGAACCATTTGAATTTGACAATCACGGTACAATTTTGTGATTGCAGTTATCTCATTTACGCGATTATTGGAATCTTACCCAAGAATCTTTACTCAGATGTGCCAACGTTCTACTAGAGTAAAGTATCATTGCTGGTCAAATGTTTCTTTGATGGAATACACAAAACTGTGATTTTTGTACCATTTAGTAATCATTTAATTAATGACTTCATTATTTTGGATGATGATTAAATAATATACGTCAGATACAGGACCCAGTTTACACAACTCCCTCTTCAAATCGTGAGACTACAAACTAGCACCTTTGCCATTCACAAAGTTAAACTGTCCCTCATCTAACTGATACTCAGTTTTCTTTTCCATTCTTCTGCTCGTCATTCTTGGCAGCAACTTGTTTTCATGAACTGGTAAACTGATTCCAGCAGTTGTTCTTGAAGTTACCTTCGTTGCTATCTTCGCAATGAGAAAGTTCGATGATACATCGCTAGTGTCATATGTTCTGCACATAACGCGAACAGTTGTTGGTTGCCTCTTCCCCTAATGATTTTGCCGGCCGCAGTGGCCGAGCGGTTCTAGGCGCTTCAGTCTGGAGCCGCGCGACCGCTACGGTCGCAGGTTCGAATCCTGCCTCGGGCATGGGTGTGTGTGATGTCCTTAGGTTGGTTAGGTTTAACTAGTTCTAAGTTCTAGGGGACTGATGACCTCAGATGTTAAGTCCCATAGTGCTCAGAGCCATTTGAACCATTTGAGGCAGCTGCTGTATAGAAGGCTTCGGCAGAGCGCCCTTTATCGTCGGAGACTTGCCGTATGTGTACCTCTGACGCGTCTCTGCAGAAGGGAAGGTCTGGACTGGTCGACATGCTTCTTAGACGGTCGAATACTAGACCGACTGTCTTCTCGCAGAGGAGTCGCGATTTGGTCTGGAGACTGATTCTCGACGGATTAGCATCCGGACGGAACGCAGAGCACGATACCGGGACTCAAATATTGCGGAAAGAGAGCGATATCGAAAGGATGCGTTATGGTGTGGATAGGGATTACGTTGATCACTCGAACACCTCTTCATCAAATTGCAGCGGTGAATCGACAAGGCTTAACTGCTGTTAGGTCCTGTGACCAGATCTTGAGACCCCATCTGCTGTGGTCCTAGACTCCGTACAGATGGACGATAATGCTCGAGCGCATTGCACGCATGGTTTGGCCTGCTCGCTCTCTCGATTTGAATCCCATAGAGCATGTCTGGGATGCACCAGGGAGACGGGTTGCATCACGTCAGCATCCACCAACAACTCTCCAACACTTGCCAACAGCTCTGCAGGTGGAATGGGTGTCATTGCCTCAACATGAGACTGATGACATCATTCACAACAAGCCTCGTCGTTGTCAGGCCTGTACTGCTGCCAGAGGTTGTCATACCCTGTGTAAGTGTACTGTAATATCGCTGGCTTAGTTGTGGAGTATCTTTGCGGGCAGCGCATTTTAGAGAGTCGAGCGCGGGACACGGAACTGATATGTTGTGTAGTGTGTAGCTCTGCACGTGAGAGGCATTATTAGTACGGAAGTTGAAGTGTTGCTACAAGTGCTATTACAGTAAAGTGATGAAATATAGAAATGGTTCAGAGGAAAAGAAGTAATTAAAAATGAGCAGTGCCGCTGATAAAGTATTTGTTTTTCATGTGACTTCTGAAACTTTCCCGGCGTATTTCTTCTTCTAATAATTTCCGGGTATGCAGCCGGATCCCGTCGACATTCTGCCACGATATTTCGGCCCAGAGACGTCCGGCCATCATCACGTGAGTACACAAGTTGTGTACTCACGTGATGATGGCCGGACGTCTCTGCGCCGAAATATCGTGGCAGAATGTCGACGGGATCCGGCTGCATACCCGGAAATTATTAGAAGTATTTGTTTTTCCTCTCGTTGCGTGTCGCACAGCATCGATCATCTCCGCCGTGTTCGGTCTCCCAGAATGAACTGATGTGAATCAGTAGAGATCAGTTACCGTAAAAGAGTGCAGTCGAGTGTCAGTGTCTTGTAGCGAGCGTGAGAACGTGCGTTCGCTCATCACGTTTCCGCATTATCAACAATCAGCCGCGCCGCGACGGTTACGCGCACGCTCGTCCAAGTGAGAACTGATAACTGAAAAATTAACTCTATGAATAGTGTAAAAATATCATTACTAGTGTGAAGGAGGACTGGTACCAAATATAAGTGTATGCGTGACGAGTGTAAGAACTTTCGTTCGATCTGTTGAGTGGTACTTAGTTAAATAAATTAGTGAAATCAAAGTGAACTAGAAATTAGAATATAAATGAAAAACTTGGTTTAGTTTAGAGAGTTACATACTCGCATTCAGCGGGCAGAACAGCAGAACAGAAGAGACAATGACCGTGAAGTCAGCAAGTTCCACATAAGCGGGCGCTGTCGATTCAGCCGTCAGGGCATCGCCCGATCGGCTCACGTGTTTCTCAGTTGTCGCATGTGAGCAAAGGCCCTCGCCTACATTCCAAGAGCCAATGACCAACGTTAAGAAGATTCTTCGAGAAGCTTTTCAACATGACGGAAGAGACAATGTCCGTGAAGTCGTTCACCTCCAGTGAACTGAAGTGAATAAATACGCGAGACGCGGTGGGCCCGACAGATGAAGACGGGGACGGGAACGGAGACGGAGACGAAGACGAGAGACGAAGGAAGAAAAGAAGAGTAGCAGTAGTTTTCAGTCAGTTTCGGTGCTGAAGACCGTCATGCAAAAAGAGACTGCATCATGAACAGACGCACCAAGTCCGCCGCTGTAATGGAATAGCAAGCAGCAGCCGCGGCGCCAGAAGACAGAAGTTAAAGGGTATGTAAGTCTGATTTTTACGTACCCGGGTGACTCGTGAGGATGGGAAGGAGACGGCCTCACCTCAGCAGTCACCTGTGGGCTGGGATGAAGACCTGACAGCCGAAGACTGGCAAGCGGGAGTCCGTGGTTCGAGTTTGGCACACTGGCCTTGCCCCGCCGCGCCGCTCCACTGGTCGACACACAACACACACGGCCGCTTAGAGAAGAGAAACACTGGGACGCCACATCCAAGGTATCACCATCCGATGCACGACTTCGCTCGCAATAAGTAAACGGGCCACCTCGCGCTGCGCGTCTCCAGTCAACTGGGCGAGACGGCGACACGAGATACACACCGCTACGCGTAATCAGACGCCGCCGCCGCCGCCGCCGCCGCTGCCGCAGCAGAAGACTTCACAAACGACACAGCTGCCGCTCTCTGAACCAGAACATCCCGTAAGATACATTTGTATAAATCTTCAATAAAAGTTATCTTATGTAAAAATGATGTTTCATTCGACATCATACCCGAGCCAAGGAAGAACCCACCCTGCCCACATGTTGTTAAGAGAGAAAAGTTAATTTACTTAATATTTTCACCCTGACAGAATGCTTTAGAATGCTCATCCTGACAATTGACAGCATCAAAAGAGAAAACCCAGTTACATTGAGTGACAGAAGTGTCACATTTAGTAACACAACTGTTACAGATCATTCGGCTTCTGCATCATCAACAATCACCCGCGTCATGTCGGTTACGCGTACGCGTGTCTGAGTGATATTGTGGACTTGTAAGCATCAAGATTGTTAATTGGGATAAACATTTATGAATTAGAATATAAACAGTGCTACCTGCGATTTTTCTTTAATCGTCACAGAGTATAGACGTTCTTACCAGACATAGGACAGTGTTGTGTTTCAACGTTGAGTGGCTCCCCTAAACCCGCTTGCATATTTCGATAAATAATTTCAGGCAAGCCAGCTGCAGTGTGGAGCAGAACAGTACGACCGCTGCGGGATTACCAGGTACGTGGTGTGGACAGGGCGCATGGTCAAGAAAAGCAGGAGCGACAACCAGTTTAAGGTACCACCCCCATCCATTAGTACTCCCGGGCGTGTTACACCTGTATTGTGCACATTAACCAGTTGTCGGACTGTGTGTGCAAATCCTTTAATTTGGAAAAAGCGAAGAACATTTTTGTTTACCGTTATGCATGTAGCAGCTGTTCGAGTTATGTATTCTTTACATTGTTGCTACTTTAGTACTGTTTACATTGTTTTGTTGCAAAATAAACGCTTTAATGGTGAATACCAGTGTACACTGGAAGAATCCTAAAGTAATGCACTTCTCTACGAAAGAAGTGGCTCCCGAAAACACTCGCTCGACCGACTCTTGACTATTCCTCGTCAACCTGGACAGCTTACCAAGTGACATTCGTCAGAGACAGACAAGACCCAAATACGACGCATTTCGTCAAGAGCTAACGACCGAGGTGGCGCAGCGGTCAGCAAACGGCACTCACGGGACGACGACGGTTCGAATCCTTGTCCGACCTTCCAGATTTACCTCATCCGTGATTTTCCTAAATCGTTTAAGGTATATTTTGGGAGGTATCTTTGAAAGCCCATTGCTGATCCCTCATAATCAGAGCTTGTGATCCGTTTCTAATGAAGTCAGTATCGACGAGACGTTAAATTCTAATCTGGCCCTTCTTTCACGAAAGGCTTGTACGAGGTGCATTCAAGTTCTAAGGCCTCCGATTTTTTTTCTCCGGACTGGAAAGAGATAGATACATGCGCATTGTTTTAAAATGAGGCCGCATTCATTGACAATACGTCCCAGAGATGGCAGCACCGTATGGCAGATGGAATTGTACCGCCAGCGGCGAGAATGAGAACTGTTTTAAATACTTAAAATGGCGACGTTTTCCTTACTTGAATAGCGTGCAGTCATTCGTTTTCTGAATTTGCGTGGTGTGAAACCAATTGAAATTCATCGACAGTTGAAGGATACATGTGGTGATGGAGTTATGGATGTGTCGAAAGTGCATAATCCTTACCCATTGCGTTCCAAAGAGCACTATGGTAACACGTGCATCCTACGAAAATGTTTTGAAGAACAAATTCCTTCCTGCACTGTAACAAAAACGTCCAGGAAGGGCTGCGCGTGTGCTGTTTCAGCAAGACAAAGCACCTGTGCATCGAGCTAACGTTACGCAACAGTTTCTTTGTGATAACAACTTTGAAGTGATTCCTCATGCTCCCTACTCACCTCAAGATGGCCGCTGTGTAAGTGACGCCAGAAACCATTTCCAGAAAGTTATGTGATTTAGACAGGAATATAATTTAGTTTAACGCCGACAACAAATTAAATACGTGCATTAGTGTATCGTTTAGTCTTGCTATTAAAGGTTTGACTTTGCTTTGCGTATTTTTTCAGAAAACACGAAAAGATCGTAACTTCGCGAAGTCGCGCTTAGGTTTAAATTTTGTAAGCGTGTTTATTTCTTGTTTCACGGTAATTTAACTAGTTTATCGGTAACAAATAAGTAAACTACCGTAAATAGCGAATAACTTCATTGTTTTAATACAGATTTCAGAAAAACAGCGTAACTTTATATCAGAAACTTGCTTATATACATTTGTTTATAGGCCTAATTCTCGTAACGTTTTTGGAGAATCAAAGTTAAAGTATCTCGTTTAATTGTCCTTTTTTTCATTCCATCGAGTGAAATATATAATAAATAGCGTATACCTTCATTGTTTTAATACAGATCTCAGAAAAACAACGGAATTTTAAATCAGAAACTTGCTTATATACATTTGTGAATAGGTTTAATTCTTGTAACGTCTTTTTTGATTTTCGGTAATTTAATTGATTTATTCTAGCTAAAGTATTATTTTTGCCATGAGTGAGAAGTGCCTGACTTGCCGTAGAATTGTTAGTTCCGGGGTTTGGTGTGATGGATGCAGTAGTTTTTTTCACTGGGGGGACTGCAGTGGCGTGGGTGTTGGGAAAGTGGATCAGGCTCATCAGTGGTTATGTAGGATTTGCAGCAGAGATAGGAAGATAGTGGAACAGGAGGGGAAAATTGCTGCCCTTCAGGCTGAGCTAGATCAGGCTAGGGAAGATCTGGACAGGTTAAGGAGGGAGAAGGGCAAAGAGAGGTGGGAAGTGGCAACAGGTAGCAGAAGGAACAGGCCTAGAACGAAGTCTGACAGTTTTGTGGTGAATGTCAAAAATAAGTTTGACCTGTTGCTTCAGTTAGAAACTGATGAGCCTCAAGCAGAGGTAGGTGTAGACAGGACACAACAAACTCTCAATAGGAAATTGAAAAAGAGTGTAGGAAAGTCATCGAAAAGGAAGAAAGTTTTGTTGTTAGGCAGTTCTCATGCCAGAGGTGTAGGCCAACTTCTGCAGGAGGAATTAGGACCAGAATACAAGATCACAATTTTTTTCAAGCCAAGTGCTAGTCTGGATCAGGTGACAGAGGATTTAGGTTCACTCTGTAAAGGATTTACCTTGGAAGACACCTTGGTTATTGTGGGAGGGCCAGGGAACAGCATCGACAGAGATCCTGGGTACAGTATAGAGTGTGACCTGGTAAAGATTGCGTCGGCATCGAGACACACCAATGTTGAATTTGTATCTGTCCTGAGACGCCATGACCGGCCTCATTTGAACTCTTCTGTTGGGAGAGTTAATTTGGAGTTGGAACGGCTGCTTGGGTCGGGAGCGGGGGCTCATATTGGTGTGGTTCCTTTTGACTATCTCAGTAGGTGGGACTATACCAGGCACGGCCTACATGTCAACAGGAAAGGGAAGGGGAAACTGGCTGGGGTAATAGCAGGAAATTTTAGGGGGGGAGGTACTGCCATGGGTAAAATACCAGTGGTTATAGGTGTTGGAGCAGCACCTTTTTTAGGATAGGTAAGACAGAAAGATGTCAAGTTCTACGAGAGGTTAGGATTGAAACAAATCTTCAGTTTAGGAAAGAAATTAAACAGCACAATTCTAGCACATTGGATCACCAATTACAGCTGTCAATTATAAATTTTCACCAATCACCAGAAATTTTATCTCCACCAAGTTGTATCTCAGTCCTAGGTAATTGCATTGATGAATTAAAGTCACCCAACCCAGTTGACATAATCTGCCTCTCTGAACACCATGTGACCACTGGTATAGGAACTAGGCCCAAGCACAATGAGAAACTCAGACAGGAGAGTACTGCAAATGTTAGAATAAGGAAAGGTTCCCATAAAAGTATAATTAAAAATAATGTAAGTATATTTCATCAAAATATTGGGAGTTTAAAGAATAAAGTAGATGAGCTTCTGGTTTGTTTAGAAGATTTAGAAGCTGAGAATGAAATAGATATACTATGCCTGTCCGAGCATCACATTGTTACTGATATGGATAAGGTAAATGTAAGTGGATATAAGCTCTCTGCACATGTAATGAGAGAAAATATGGAGAAAGGAGGAGTTGCCATATATGTCAAAAGTTATCATTGTGCAAAAGGTATAGAAACAAAAAAGTTTTGTGTAGAGAAACATATAGAAGCATGTGCCAGTGAGCTTAAATTAAATAAAGGCACATTTATAATTGTAACTGTATATAGGTCCCCATCAGGAAATTTTCATCTATTTCTGAAAAATTTGGACTCCTTGTTGTGCTATCTGTCAGACAGGGGGAAGCAAATTATTATTTGTGGGGACTTCAATGTAGATTCTCTGAAAGAGGGTAATAGGAAAAATGACCCTGAAGTATTACTCGGTTCTTTCAATTTGACACCCGTTATTGATTTTCCTACTCGGGTGGTAAAGGATAGCAGCTCACTGATAGATAACTTCTTTATAGACCAAGATAAGTTTAACCAGATAAATGCTCAGCCTGTTGAGAATGGTCTTTCTGATCATGGTGCACAGCTAATTACAATATATGACATAGCTCCATTCAGCAATACTAAACAGTCCTCCAAAGTAGTACGTTCAGTCAACGATTTAACAATTGCAAATTTCAGGGAAAGCCTACAGCATTAGACTGGGATCAGGTGTACCATGAACCTGATGCCAATTTAAAATATAATTTATTTCATGACATTTTTGTAAATGCATTTGAAAACTGCTTCCCCAAGAAAATAGTTAAGTATACTTGTAAGAAACCTTGTAACAAACCATGGCTTACTAAGGGTATAAAAATATCTTGTAACCAGAAAAGGGAAATGTATCTGACAGCAAGAAAGAGTAGTGACCCAGAAACTATCAAACATTATAAAAACTACTGTGTTATATCAAGAAAAGTTATTAAAAAATCCAGGAGTATGTGTATCATGTCTGAAATCAGCAACTCTGATAATAAAATTAAAACAATTTGGAATATTATTAAACAAGAAACAGGTCAACCAAGAGCAGAGGAAGACAGTATTACCATCAAATTGAATGAAAACTTTACGAACAAAAAGTCAGAAGTTGAAAATATTTTTAATAATCATTTTCTAAATGTTGTGGATATAGTAGGATCCAGGTGTTCATTAGAAGATGCTAGGCTGTTAATGGAAGAGGCCATACCTATGCAATTTGATACAACTGAAATCTCACCCACTTCTCCCTCTGAAATTAGGAAAATAATAAACTTGCTTAAAAGCAAAAACTCACATGGTATTGATGGCATTTCCAGCAAAATACTAAAAGCTTGTTCTCAACAGATAAGTAAGATTCTCAGCCACCTGTGTAATAGCTCTCTGGAACAGGGCATTTTCCCTGATAGACTGAAACATGCTATTGTTATACCTTTGCATAAAAAGGGGGATAGATCTGATGTCAACAATTACTGTCCAATCTCCCTTCTAACAGCTTTATCCAAAATTTTTGAGAAAGTAATGTATTCAAGAGTAGCTTCACATATCTGTAAAAATGAAGTACTAACAAAATGTCAGTTTGGTTTCCAGAAAGGTTTTTCAACATAAAATGCCATATATGCTTTCACCAGTCAAACGTTGAATGATATGAATAACTGAACACCACCCATTGGGATTTTTTGTGATCTCTCAAAGGCTTTTGATTGTGTAAATCATGAAATTCTGCTAGAAAAGCTCAAGTATTGTGGCATGAGTGGGACAGTGCACAAATGGTTTAATTCGTACCTAACTGGAAGAGTGCAGATAGTTGAAATAAGTAGTTCTCATAACATGCAAGGATCAGCACATTCCTCAAACTGGGGAACTATCACGAATGGGGTTCCACAAGGGTCAGTCTTGGGTCCTTTGTTGTTCTTATTATATATTAATGACTTGCCATTCTATATTCATGAAGAGGCAAAGTTAGTTCTCTTTGCTGATGATACAAGTATAGTAATCACACCTGACAAACAAGAATTAACTGATGAAATTGTCAATACTGTCTTTCAGAAAATTACTATGTGGTTCCTCGTAAACTGACTCTCACTGAATTTTGATAAGACACAGTACATACAGTTCCGTACAGAATGGTATGACGCCATTAATAAATATAGACCTTAATCAGAAGCATATAGCTAAGGTAGAATATTCCAAATTTTTAGGTGTGTCCATTGATGAGAGATTAAATTGGAAGAAACATATTGATGATCTGCTGAAACGTTTGAGTTCAACTACTTATGCAATAAGGGTCATTGCAAATTTTGGTGATAAACATCTTAGTAAATTAGCTTACTACGCCTATTTTCACTTATTGCTTTCATATGGCATCATATTTTGGGGTAATTCATCACTGAGGAATAAAGTATTTATTGCACAAAAGTGTGTAATCAGAATAATAGCTGGAGTCCACCCAAGATCATCCTGCAGACATTTATTTAAGGATCTAGGGATATTCACAGTAGCTTCTCAGTATATATACTCTCTTATGAAATTTGTTATTAACAACCAAACCCAATTCAAAAGTAATAGCAGTGTGCATAACTATAATACTAGGAGAAAGGATGATCTTCACTATTCAAGATTAAATCTAACTTTGGCACAGAAAGGGGTGAATTATACTGGCACTAAGGTCTTTGGTGACTTACCAAATAGTATCAAAAGTCTGACAGATAACCAACAAGTATTTAAGAAGAAATTAAAAGAATTTCTGAATGACAACTCCTTCTACTCCATACAGGAATTTTTGGATATAAATTAAGAAAAAACAAAACAAAACAAAAATATTTAAAAAAATATAAATAAAAATAAAAAATAAAGAAAAACAAAAAACACAAAAAAATAAAGTTGTTATATTAACTTAAGTATGTTGTTAAATTAACCTAATTATGTCATGTATTGGAAAATTCGACTCGTTCCACATCATTACGAAATATCGTATTCATGATCCATGGAACTTGTATTAATCTAATCTAATATAATCTAATCTGACCTGACTCCTAGTGACTTTTGGCTTTTTCCAACAATGAAAGACACTCTCCGTGGCCGCACATTCACCAGCCGTGCTGCTATTGCCTCAGCGATTTTCCAGTGGTCAAAACAGACTCCTAAAGAAGCCTTCGCCGCTGCCATGGAATCATGGCGTCAGCGTTGTGAAAAATGTGTACGTCTGCAGGGCGATTACGTCGAGGAGTAACGCCAGTTTCATCAATTTCGGGTGAGTAGTTAATTAGAAAAAAAATCGGAGGCCTTAGAACTTGAACGCACCTCGTATGGTAAGCGACAAACGCTGCAAGACAAGTATCGTGCGTCGTGGACAGGTTTACTGTCAAAATAGCGTTCCAGGAAGAGTCAGCAAAGATATCGCAGGCTGCCCCCCCCCCCCCCCCCACACACACACACACACACACATACGTACTTCAGAACACAGCTGATACGGAGGCTTAATGGCAGGCAGCTTTCCATACATTGTCAGCGAATCGAACAAGAAAGTGCGTAAATGGTAGTGTTAAAAGAAGTAATTTCCACCACATTTTGTAAGGTCTTTCAGCATATTGAAGCTGATGTAGATGCAGAAGACGTTGGTGAATGATGAGACGCCTAGCAGAATGAGGGAGAAAAGATGAGCGTTGGACGGGAACTAGGTAACTGTTAAAAAGCAGTTACTCACGGACGTCGTCCCAACAAGTTCTACAGGGTAATAAATTAATGCCGAACATAGTTTGAACAGGTTTATCTCCGTTCTGCGAAAAAGTATACTCACGATCTAGAAATGCAGACATCACGTGAGTTCTATCGCAACGGTGCGATTCTTCGTACGCCGCATCAGAGCCGTGAGATCGGAAATTGCCATTAACGACCATATACAGAGTCAAGCGACTACAATTACGATCAGCATCTCACTAATTCGCTGTTACTAAATTACAGCCCGCCGATGCGGCTTTATCGGATTGTGTTTTGCACGACGTTTCTATGAACAGGTTGTCATACTCTCCAATGGCGCCTGGATCTGAAAATGGAAAAATCATCTAACTTTACAGAAAAATGAGTAAAATTCGTATTAACACCGCTAAACGAATGAATTTAATAAACGTATAAAAGCAACTGCGATTGGGAACAATTACTGATAATTCAAAAAAGTTGTATGTCATTTGGAGGTTTTGGTGTAAACTGTATAAATCCTAGTGTTTAGTTATACTTGACAATGTCAAACTGCAAAAAGCGAATTATATGCTCAGACATATGACTTGACAGCATTTGATGGATTCGTAATAGTAAGCAGCTTTACACTCTTATTTCTCGTCATCAGATCTAATAACCCCGAGAAGAAGAAAAAGGCAAAAATTATATTACATACAAAAAACTATGCAAAATATTACAAATGTAAGATAAAGAGAAAAGATAAATATATATCCAGTATCCTGCTACGAAAGTAACCGATCATTTCGTTAATCAGCGGTCGCTATCGCTGCTTAAAATCAACCATCGTGTCAACTCATGAGTTGTAAAATAAAAATGGAACATTTATGCTTTTAGAGGACGCATGATCATATGTGTGAAATACAATTTTAAAAAGATATTATTTATTTTTATAAAACTATAACGCTATCACTATTTTTCGTTCTTTATGCTATATGGTCAACTAAAATTGATAGTACTGATGGAAACTTAAAAGGGGCCACACATCAGACATAACGGAACCGGCATGTTATTTCATTACCTACTATAATTAGGTAGTATACGAACTTATAAATAGTAAAGGAGCCATGGAGAAAATATAGATGTTAAAGACATAATTTTTCAGCTGAAGACTATCACATGAAAAATAAAATGAAAAATTTCCAATGCAGCCACCAGGGTCCACGATTTGCAGGCGTCATCTTGTTGTCTTGCTGTTACTGTCAGCTCGAGTTGTACCACGTTAAAAAAGTTTATTGAACTATTTAATTTCGTGAAGTGAAAATTAAAAGACTTGTAGCCGTCGCTTTTGCATTTAGTTTATTTACTTGTTAAAATTGATGGTGAAACCTTCAGCTGTCGTTTATTTTGTACAATTCGCAAATTGCAATAAAGGGCAGTTGAAGGTTACACCACGAATTTTAACGATTATTTGGCGGCTGAATATCCCCACCTGCAAACATACATCAATTTATTTCCGCAACCAGGCCAGGAGCCAATATTTTATAACCTGTGTCCGTAGACCTCTGGTTTACACGACACTATCGTCAGCCGACAACACAATGTGTGCTAATGAAACACCGAAACTGGTTGCGTAGATAAATTACATGCAAGCGTGGCGGCTGCACGTGTTACAATTTTCATTTAATATTGAGTATCCAGAGTCCTTGTAACCATCCACTACAAGGATGGATATACAGGGCTTTCTTTTTATGGTTATTCACTGGCAAAATTCTATTTATTTCACATTTTTGTTTTATAAGGAGCAATCAAAAATTTTCCGTCCGAAGGCTGTACAGTCAAAAATAGGTACGCTAGTCAGGCAAAATCGCAATGAACACTGAGACAGTCAACCTACTGACGTACGAGGCCAAAGATACCCGTTTGGTTCCCTGTCGCGTGAAGAAGTCTGAAATGCTTGCCGCACGTCCTCGTTCCACGGAAATCGTTGGCCCTTCAAGGCCTTTTCTAAGGGACCGAAGGCGTGATAATCGCTTGGGGAAAGGTCACTACTCTACGGCGGGTATTCGAGTTTCTCCCATTTGAGTGGGCGTGATTTCTGCATTACGGAGTTCACGATGTGGGGACGAAGCAGCAGCAACCCTTGTAGCAGTTTTCCACCCCTCCACAACGGTGGCTTCCAACACAAGTGCTACCCCATACACATTCTTTTTTCTCCGGTGGATGTCTACCGCAGTTTGTTCTTCGGAAGCCAAGAAAAGAATAACAGTAGGTTGGTCCTGCTTGGACACATGTAGTAATAACGTTACGATAGCTGACGTTTACACATTTACCCCACACTCGTCGAAAAGACACGAATGCCACACTAATCACTTGGCTACATGTCGGTGCTTATATACTCGCATCGGAGTCGTGCTACGTTGTATATACGGTGCGGAAACGCCCTCAAACGGAAATTTTTTTCGCCTCTGCTACTTACAACGGGTTCCTCTGCTTTTTCTAATTTTCTTTGCACCCTTAACATGTTCGTTCTATTGCAGGCTGCGCAGTACCATCGCATTCGCTCACTGCCAGATCGAGGAAGTCGGACGAACGAGACACACAGATTCTTACGTCACTTGGCACCGCCTCATAGGAGACGCAAATACGATTCGGTGACAACCAGGATTCAGCATTAATTTGTCTTGGGCATCAACGTATCAATGGCAGAGTTCGCCGTCGACTGTTATTTGTGATAGCAGATATACGCTGATCAGCGAAAACATTGTAACAGCGTACCTAATAGCGACTATGTCCACCTTTGGCTCGGATAACAGCGGCGATGCGTCGTGAAATGGAAGCAGTGGGAGCTTGGTAGGTAGCTGGTGAGAGCTGGTAGCAAATGTCCGCACACAGTTCACCCAATTCAAGTAAATTCCGGGGAGGGGGGCGATGAGCTGCGACGCTACGTCCAGTCACATCCCAGATCGATCAGGTTCAGATCTAGCGAGCTGGAGGGTCAGCCCATCAACTGGAACTCGGACCACTCCGTCGCACTCCTGGCTTTGTGACATGGCGCATTATCTCGATAAAAAATGCTGCTGCAGTCGGGAAACATGATTGTCATGAAGTGGTGTACGTCGTCTGCAATCTGTGCACGATACTCCTGACTGTCGTGGTATCTCACACGAGCTCCACTGGACTCATGGATGCCAACATGATTGTTCTGCAGAGCATAATGGAGCCGTCGCAAGGTGTCTCTGTCCCGCAGTAGAGGTGTCATGGAGCTGTTACCCTGGACGACGGCTGATTCGCGCCATCCCATCAGCTTGACGAAGAAGGTACAGAGATTCAGCAGACCATGTTACCCGAGTATTGAGCCAACGTCCAGTGCCGATAGCCACGTGCCCATCCCGGTCGTAGTTACAGATATCGCGGCGTGAACATTGGCACATGCACGGTTCGGCAGTTGCGGAGCGTTACCTTTAGGCGTGCTTGGTGCACTGTTTGTTCAGACAAACTTATGCTCTGACCAGCACTTAAGTCTGATGTTAGTGCCGCCGCAGTTCGCCACCTGTCCTGTTTTACAAGTCTGCCCAGTCTAAGACGGCCGACATCTGGAATGAGAGGTGGCCGTCCAACCCTACAATGTGTCGATGTTGTTCCACCTTGGTTTCACCGCGTGTTGGAGACTTTCACCACCGCACTTCTCTAACACCCGACAAGTCGTGCACTTTCCGAAATGCTCGTGCCGACCCTCTGCACCATTACAATCTGGCCTCGGTCCAACTCAGGTAGATCGTGGCCCTTCCCCATTCTAAAGGCGGACAGCACACCCACTGCTACTACATGCACCGTGTGTGTCTCTGACTAACAGTCGTTCCTCGCCAGGTGACGCTGCTATCGCCTGCGCAAGATAGTAGCTCGCTGGTCATAATGTTCTGGCTCATCAGTGCAGAGGTCAATGTGCTGCAAACCACTCGGTGATTCACTGGTGGACATCACCAACAGGTGAGCAACCATACGCTGCAAAACCACCTCCTCGCTATGCGGAGCAGAAGTTTCTGCACCAGGTGCGCACTTCAGCTCACTGCGCGTCACGCAGCGCAGGGAAAGTAGGAGGACTTCAGGAATTTTGCCACTGAATGCTCGAACCACGGGAAAGGGCCACCTTCATTGAGTTTAGACAGAGGAGTAAGCCTGTACAGGTCCATCGATGTGGAAAGGCACATCAGCCAGTAGGTGACGTATCCCGCCTGCTATCATCGTTCAGGCAGGTGGTGGGTTATTTTTATGTGGGGTGCTGTAACCCGCACAGCGACAGACAGGGGATAAAGTCACGCCAATGGCTGCACACAGCTCGCTGGGTTACAACACAGTGTAATTTCTGTGCTTACTCCCAGAGCGTCACTCCAGACAGCGGCCACAACAAGGAACATAAAGAAAGGATACACATCTCCTGGCACGCAGGGGCACGTGGAAACCATCAGAGGTCTCCCGGGACCATAAGTAGGCCTGCAAAGCGAGGCAGAAGCAGAATCTGTAAATTAGATTCTGATAACCCCATTCTTTTCTCTGTGTTCACCAACCCGGGCGTGCTACCACGCTTATACCAACACGTCCCACTGTCCCAAACCTCACACATTTCACGTACAGTATCTTAGTGAAAGTGACCAGACACCCCTACATGTGGAATCGACCGCTTGTTGTCACGAGAGGAAGACCCGCCAGTATTCAAGAAGACAAGGTGTATTGTGTTGTCAGAAGAGGTGCAGTAACACCAGAATGGTTCACTTAGGAGAGCTCAGTGACTTTGAACGTGGACCAGTCACTGGATGTCACCTGAGTAACAAACCCACCAGAGGCATTTCAGGTGTTCTAAAACTGCCAGAGTCGACCGTTGGCGACGTGACTGCGAAGTGGAAACGCAACGGCTAAACCGAGACCTGACAGACCTCACGTAATGACGCACAGATACAGCCGAATATTGCAGAGGGTGCTTGTTAAAAGTTCCAACGTCCTACCAGCAGCCCATCTGCAAAATGACTGTGCGCAGGGAGTTAAAAACAACGGGGTTCAGTGTTCGAACAGTTCTTCGCAAGACACACATATCTGGAGTCAGTGGAGGTGGTCTGTGGTGCGACGCCATTGGACAGTGGACAGCTGGAAACAAGTGACTTGGGATGATGAATCACGCAATTCCTTGTTGCAATCCGGTTGAAAGGTTTGTGTTTGGCTAATGGCTGGAAAACGCTACCTGTTATGTTGCGTAGCGCCAGCAGTGGAGTATGGAAGAGTTGGCGTCACTTATAGGTGACGTGTTGTGGTCCCCTTATTACGCTTCAAAATACACTAAATGCGGAAGGATATGAAGACATTTTACAGTATTGTGTACTGTGTACAATAAATGAGCAATTCTGCGGCAATGATTCATCAGCACGACAGTGATCATACAACAGAATCTGTGAGGCAATGGATTGTACACAGTAACATTCCGAAATGAACTTGCCTGCCCAGAAGCACTGACCCGAACCTAACGATATTTTTCGTTCCACATCCCAGCATCGAACACCGCTACCTTCCCTGCTTCGACTCTTAAGGAAGAACGGGCTGCCATTCTTCCAGAGATAATCCGAGACTTGTATTTTATTTAATTGCTGGACCATCGACGCCAATAAGTATTTTGCAGAAACATACCGCATTCTCAGAAGTACTTGTACTATCTTACTCATCATTTAAAGTCGTTAAGATAGTACCTGTACATTTCATTTAATTGCAATCTTTTATTTATACATTACTATGTTACATTAAAAATTCGCAATTGCCGAGTGATAGAAGTCTTCGACCATTCGATTCATGTGTATATTCATATTGTATACTGTAGACTCAGCAGTATTTGGCTTGTAATGCGGCAGCTACGTATCCCAGCCCCTAGATAACGAAATCAACCAAAACTTTTAATATTTCAACTCTGAGTCGGAGGGTACGTAGTTGAGGGCCACCAACACCACCACATCATTTAGTGTGAAAGCCCGAAAAAATTAATTTACATGTAAACAAAACAGTCGCATACGTAAGCGCATAGTCCGCAGCTCGTGGTCGTGCGGTAGCGTGCTCGCTTCCCGCGCCCGGTTTCCCGGGTTCGATTCCCGGCGGGGTCAGAGATTTTTCTCTGCCTCGTGATGACTGGGTGTTGTGTGCTGTCCTTAGGTTAGTTAGGTTTAAGTAGTTCTAAGTTCTAGGCGACTAATGACCATAGATGTTAAGTCCCATAGTGCTCTGAACCATTTGAACCTAAGTGCATAGTTTTTTAATCATATGGAGTCGGCATATGAAAAAATGGTACAGTCACAAAAATGAGGCAAACTACCTTCGTCAGAACTTGTAAATTACTAGGTACCATATGCACATTTGAAGAGAAGTTGGCATAAAACGACCAAGTGGAGAGCAATCATGATCTACATAATTTTTGTTCAACTGTCTTGGTCGCACAGCTTTTTGAGTACGATTACAGGTTTCGGTTATGCAGCAGCTGTCTTTAGACTCCCTCATTCCACCGCTCTGCAACAAATCATGACATGCAAAAAATTTTGACTCGTTTATTTTTATGTGTTATGACTTGTTGCTGTGCAGCAGAATGACTGAGTCTGAATTTGGCTATTGCACTACCAAGGACTCTTAGAACTTACATCGTGTAGAATCATTGCTGTATTGTGTTCAGAAAGTGTATCAACACGCTGTTAAGCGTAATGTTTTGGTCCATCAGTGTACATCGAGGACAATACATGCCAGAAGAAAATATTTAAGTCCAAAATCGTATGAATAGACAGAAACTGCCAAGACTGGAACCCATATTTTGAACTGTATATTCGTGTTCAACAATAAAAAAATCCTGGTTTTGTACTGCAACGATTTTCAAAGTGGAACATGAACTAGCAATGGGAAGCATGAATGCCATACCATTAAATGGAAGATCACATTTGCTGCCTAGTCTGAATGAGGGGTTTGTACTTAAGTATGTTATTGTATTTAGTACAGAATTAATGAATGTTAGCCCTACTGGTCTTATAAACAGTGCAGCTTGATAGACAGGCTTTAATTATCGACAATCCTGATTTAAATAATTACAAGTATAGTTCTCTGTGAATCGCCAACATGGGCTCTAGAATATTGACACTAAGTAGTCCTTTCTGGTGCTTTTTTCGTGCACTAGTAAGTTTTTAGAGATCTCGGTAGTTTCAGTGGAGAGTATCTTAATGTTTTATGTCGAAGAGCAAATGGATGTGACTTTAATTAAAATTTTAACCATTCACCAGTGAAAACAATCGAAGTAATTGATGTGTGGGAAAACTGTAACGGGAAAACTAGTGAGAGTGTAGTGTCAGAAGCCACTGTCGCTGTAAACTCTCACATCACTTCCTGTAATGCTTCTCGTTATTTTAAGACAACGCAGATTAATGTTCTAAGAATAAAGAAGCTCTGTATGTGCAATGTGCATTCGTGCTTGTAACTGCTTCGTGCCTCATTAAATTAAGAAAATGAAGAAGAGTTCTGTACAGAGTTATTCATTTATTTCTCGTACAACACAAATATGTTGTTTAAAATAAGGGTCACAATTATTGAAAAATGTAATTATTATCTGTCCCACCAACAACACTATCACGAAGCAGAAAGTGCGTACTGCCCTCTACCATTATTGGCAGTTTAGTCATTGCAGTTTCCTGGTGATACGAATAGTTCTAGAGATACTTCTGTGTCATAAATCACTTACTCTGTATATAAGTGACCTGGTGTAAGACAGAAGGAGGTAGACGCATTAAGTGGTTGATCATGGATAATGATTTTGTACATGGGAAAACGTCAATCCCAAAAACTCAGCGAAAAGCAGTAAGTCTTACAGAGGTTCGACGCTTCTACCTTTTTCGCTCAAATACCCGAATATACTAATTACTCTTTGATTATAAATCGTTAAACATGTGCTATAAGGCCACAAAAAAGTGAAAGATGAGAATCTGCCGCACAATCATCGGTTGGATTAAAGCAGCCTTTTATACTTAAATTACCACGCAAACAATCTAGAAGTTCGTGACCGGTGCAGTTTAAATAGGAACGACAACAAAAAGCATTTGCGGGGATGAGAAATTATTCGAAGGACATTCTAAGGATTTTTAACGCACTCATGAAAGATGGCTTCCCCATTATGGGAAAATAACAGTTCGCGATAATCACTTCAGTCCATTCCTGATCTTTTTTATGTTAGTCCAGTCGCGACTCACTTCTGGATATAAAATTCGCACTGTAAAACAGGTCATGCCATGCCGTTTCATAAATGTGTCCCCCCCCCCCCTTGCTCCCCTGGCTCAAAATTTTTTTGTAACCTAAATAAATATCTTCCATTACGCATCAAAACAGTCTTTTGAAAATTACTACGTTATGAAAGCTACACCACTTCTTACACAGCATCCAACTGAACCTGCATTTAACAATGACTAAGGATAGAATTCCTTACATGCTGCTCCAGTAATTTGAGAACATAAATGTACAAAATACTCGTCACACCATGGTGTAGCAGAATTAAAAGTTGAAACCTACAGAAGGTGTGACAGGAGTTGTGAAGACTTACGTATTTCATAATGTAAACTTAAGATCCAAAACGTTTCATATCCCGTAGATGCCGCTGTTGATACATGTCACGACTATGAAGAGAAATTTCCGTGACCGTAAAGAATAATAGTTTCCGAAAGTGTTTATGATGCATTTCAGGCTCTGAATCCTACGAACGATGTAAGGCAAGAAGAAGTCTTAAGCTCTAATCCGCATGCCGGCTGAATTAGCATAGCTCCGACTGCAGCGAGTGTATTTGATAGTATCCTAAAAGTCGTAGCCATTTATAGACTTTTTTGCTTACTGCGTAGAGCGTGTTTGAATTTTATGACACACCGAACGCAATCTTCAGCTTCTCGTTTTCTTGTGGTTTGTTTGTCAGTACTCGAACAATAATGTAATGACAGAAAATAACTACAAGTAATCGAGATAATAATGGCTGACAATGGTTGTAAAGTGATTGAACCTTCTCCCCTTAGAGTACAAACTGCTAATGGGAAATTTGTTTTTCCTTTCATAGATTTTATCTGAATTCCTCTGTAAGAAGCAAGAAATAGTTTTATTTCCTCAGTGCCGTCCTGCTGTTGATTTCTGTTCGTACGAACAGAAAGAGTACAAACATACCGACCGCTAGAGGTTTATACAGCCCTGCCTAATCTAGCAATATTTTTTCCGGCTTATAAATGCACCTAGTCCGCAGAATCAAGTACGTGTAAAACCTGGCAGACTGCAACTTTACGATGCTGTTAGCAACAGCAAATTTACAGTTCGCGGACTACTTGCCTATCAGGTGTTTTCTCCGCACATAGAGGCTCTTGCAAAACGACGAGCTGTTTCTCTTTTTCTCGAATGAAAGCGGACATGCAGTTTCCGAAACGAGGGCGCCACACCTTAACGGCCGAACGTATCCGTTAGGCAGTCTCCAGAGCTTCTTCAGAGCCGACGCTGTGTAGGTCTACAGGAATTCTGCTTATGGAGCACGGTGAACGAGATTTCAACTTCGATTCTTCTAGAAGGTGCGGAAACAAATGGACACTCGCCATCATCGTTTTGAACATTTCGTCCGTTTCTGCTAGATCCCATTGTTCTCCGAGTCTTCCTTTTAAGGCTGTACTACATACACTACTGGCCATTAAAATTGCTGCACCACGAAGATGGCGTGCTACAGACGCGACAATGAACCGAGAGGAAAAAGATGCTGTGATATGCAAATGATTAGCTTTTCAGAGTATTCACACAAGGTTGGCGCCGGTGGCGACACAACGTGCTGACATGAGGAAAGTTTCCAACCGATTTCTCATACACACACAGCAGCTGACCGGCGTTGCCTGGTGAAACGTTGTTGTGATGCCTCGTGTAAGGAGAAGAAATGCCTACAATCACGTTTCAAACTTTGATAAAGGTCGGATTGTAGCCTACCGCGATTGCAGTTATCTCGTTGGTCGAGATACAATGACTGTTAGCAGAATATGGAATCGGTGGGTTCAGGAGGGTAATACGGAACGCCGTGCTGGATCCCAACGGCCTCGTATCACTAGCAGTCGAGATGACAGGTATCTTATCCGCATGGCTGTAAGGGATCGTGCAGTCACGTCTCGATCCATGAGTCAACAGATGGGAACGTTTGCAAGACAACAACCATCTGTACGAACAGTTCCACGACGTTTGCAGCAGCATGGACTGTCAGCTCGGAGACCATGGTCGCGTTTACCCTTGACGCTGCATCACAGACAGGAGCGCCAGCGATGGTGTACTCAACGACGAACCAGGGTCAATGAATAGCAAAACGTCATTTTTTCGGATAAATCCAATTTCTGTTTACAGCATTATATTGGTCGCATCCGTGTTTGGCGACATCGATGTGAACGCGCATTGGAAGCGTGTATTCTTCATCGCCATACTGGCGTATCACCCAGAGTGATGGTATGGGGTGCCATTAGTTACATGTCTCGGTAACCTCTTGTTCGCATTGACGGGACTTTGAACAGTGGACGTTACATTTCAGATGTGTTACAACCCGTGGCTCTAGCCTTCGTTCGATGCCTGCGAAACCCTACATTTCAACAGGATAATGCACCAACGCATGTTGCAGGTCCTGTACGGGCCTTTCTGAATACAGAAAATGTTCGACTGCTGCCGTGGCCAACACATTCTCCGAATCTCTCACCAATTGAAAACGTCTGCTCAATGGTGGCCGAGCAACTGACTCTTCTCAAGACGCCAGTCAATGCTCTTGATGAACTGTGGTTTCATGTTGAAGCTGCATGGGCAGCTGTACCTGTACACGCCATCCTAGCTCTGTTTGACTCAATGCCCAGGCGTATCATGGCCGTTATTACGGCCAGAGGTGGTGGTTCTGGGTACTGATTTCTCAGGATCTGTGCACCCAAATTGCGTGATATTGTAATCATATGTCACTTGTAGTATAATATATTTGTTCAATGAATACCCGTTTATCACTTCTTCTTGGTGTAGCAATTTTAATGGCCAGTAGTGTGAATATCTTCAATTACACTGAGGGAAAAAAAATCGCAACATGAAGAAGCAGTTTTGCAACGTCAATGAAAATTGGTAGGCGTGTTTCTGCATATGAATAGTGAGACTATAAGGATGCAAATCAAGTTTGCTTTAAATATATGTTGTAACGTTCGTGAGCATTAGTTACCTTTGAGATTGGACTTGGTGAGGTCTTGTTACTCACGGCGACAATGAAGCCATTATCAACACATTTCTGAGCTTGAAAGGGCTGAGAGGAGCTGGATGTTTCTATTACGATGTTGCAGAAAGACTTATCAGGAATGTGGCCACTGTGCATGACAGCCGACAGCGGTGTTCACGGGAATCTACGGTCGCAAGAAGACTGGGCTCCGGATGGTTACTTGACACGACCGAGAGGGAAGACCATTGTGTTCGGCGTATGGCTCTGGTGCATCGTACTGAATCTTCAGCAGCAGTTTGAGCAGTAGTTGCACCATAGGACACAACGAGCTGTTACTTCAAAGGCAGTTCCGAGCTAGATGCCCTGGAACTTGCATTCCACTAACCCCAAACCACCGGTGTTTACGATTCACTGATATCGAACAAAAACTCATTAGAGAGCAGGGAGGAGGTTTCTTGTGTTCCCTGATGAAAGCTGGTTCTACCTCAGCGCCAATCACGGCCGCGTGTTGGTTAGAAGGAGGATAGTTGAGGACCTGCACCCAGTCTGTCTGCCTGCTATACACACTGGACGTGCACCTAGGGTTATGGTGTGGGATGCGATTTCGTACGACAGCAGCAGCTCTCTCGTGGTCATGCCGTGCACCCTGATTACAAATCTGTGCGTCAGTCTGGTGATTAACCCTGTTGTGCTGCCATTCATGAATAGCATTCAAGCGGAAATTTTACAACAGGATAACGCTCGCCCACATACCGCTTTTGTAACACAACGTGCTCTCCAAAGGTGCTGACATGTTGCTCTGGTCTATTCGATCACCATACATGTCCCCAATCGAGCACATGTGGGACATCATATGACGACAACTTCAGCGTCATCCACAAATAGCATTAACCGTCTGTGTATTGGCCGACCAAGTACAAAAGGCATGGAATTCCATCCCGCAAAATGATATCCTGCAACTCTAAAAAATAGTGAATGTAAGTTTGCATGCTTATATGCAACATTCTAGCTGTGACACGGGTTGTTAATGTACCACCTTTTCACATTTGCAATTGCTTATCTCACTACTACTTTAACCTGTGATCTTGCAATGTTTATCAGCTAAGTATGTTACCTAGACAAATGTATTCCAGAAATTTATTACTCCACCCATCTATTTTTTGCTGCTGTGATTTTTTTCGTCAGTGTATTTGAAATTGATGTGCATATGTGGAAATTTTCCACCAAGGTAGATAATGCGAACGTCAAAAACCGTCAATGTGATGTTTAAAATTTAACTGTACCTTGATACTCGGCTGGCAAATCTTAGCTAACTCGTTTCATAAATTTCCAGAAGTTAAAATCTTCATTTTGTCTAATACAGAGAGAGTAAAACTACGGAAAATAATAGAAATAAGTGATATCTGCTGGCAGATAATCCCTTCATTCCTCCTCTTTCCTAAAATTGAAGTAGCCACAGTAATGGCAATGAATGAGCAGCTGTGGAAAAATACCGCAACTTTGCAATGGGTGTATGCGAGATCCTTTGTTACGGTGTAGAGACAGAGATCGCTTACCAGAGGGACCACGAGGTTTTTTCTCTGAAAAGCCGAGGTTCCCAGAGGTCAGGAGTTCTGCAGAGACCATTAAGGCGGGGCGGGTGTGCAGGCCGTAAGAAAAAAGAACAAGCACTTAAGGCTTGGCCAAGGTAGGGTGAACATTCATTAGAGTTGAGAATTTTAGGATGTGGTGTTGGATAGGTGCAGTCAATGACTCCGTGCTCTTTTCTGATTTAAATATGATAAGTCAGTGTTTTTGCGTCAGTTTCGATACTTGACGATTTTTAACTCTCAGTATCTTTCAATTTCCCTGACCAGGTGGGATTCTTTATGTCTGGTGATCTCAGGCAGGCTTATGGAGTGCTCCACAATCGATACATTCATTTAACTATCGCTTGTGCAACATTTCTGAAAATTTGTGATTTTTTTTTCATGTAAACCAAGTTTTCTTTACTACATGTGCGTACATGGTGCTAGACAGTGTCTCGTGTAATTTACGTCAGCCAAATCATCGCATTGGTTTCCACCCTTAGTTTAAATTAACGTATTTCAGTAGTGCTTCCCAACTTACCCAGTGATTTCCGTATGTAAATTCTCGGAATGTGACGCAATTTCTTTTTGATGAGTTGCACGTGCCATTTGATAGTAACTGAAATCGCTTATGATATCATGTCGATTATCTTGCGTTTCCCTACCTACTTAAACCGATTGAAGCTCCAGTCTATGATTATTTCTATAGATCTTTTCTTGCCCTGTTTTCAATCTTACTGAAATTCTCTCGCCGCCTGGTACACGCGACACGGGACAGCTTTATATGTCGTAACATTTGTAGATACAAAGCCGCGTTCGCTCTTTACTTTATTTGTTTATTTATTAAAGTGTGAGAGATCACCCCCGATCATTGGCGATTAAAATAGAAGCGACTTTCTTGGTGTTTCTTTTGCGTGGCAACCCACGTGGGACAGATGAACTGTGCTAGCCAACCGATTGCCTGAAATGTACTGTAACCTCTGCTGCGTGTTACCATCCATCACTTAGGACAGTTATTTCTACGTCAATGTGTAATTGAGGCATACAATGAATATTTTGCCATCTGCGATCCTCTGTCCGACATGTGAACGATTAGTTTTTCTATGTCCATTCTTGCGACTGATTGTCTGCGGAACTTCTCCCGTTCCCTTTCATAACAAAACTAACCTCTGTAGCCGTAGTTTTGATACTATTTTACTATACTGCAAACAGTTTCGGTGACTCAGTACGTCATCTTCAGGCCTTAATCGAGGCTGAGAGTTCGAACTCCAGTCGTATACAGGATCCCATCAGTATGCAACGTCTATGAAGTAGCTTCCGCAGAAAACTGTAAAAGCGATGTTGCGCACGTAGGCACCATCTACTACCGGGTAGTTGATGGTTGCAGACAAACATCGCTTTTACAGTTTTCTACGGAAGCTACTTCACAGATGTTGCATACTGATGGGATCCTGTATACGACTGGAGTTCGAACTCTCAGCCTCGATTAAGGCCTGAAGATGACGTACTGAGTAACCAAAATTGGTTGCATTACAGCGTGTATAAAAAAGAATCATCCGATTTAAAAGAAAATCATAACTGTTATGCTGTTTGAGATACGTGCGTGGACAGCGTACTATTGGAAAGAGCAAAATCTCGAGCTTTACGTGTTTCCCACTAGGTGGTAGCAGTGTGCGCCCACTTCAGTACTAGTGAAAATGGTGTCGGGACAACAGAAAGCGCGGTGCTGGTCAGTAAGAGCTGTTCATCGTGAATTCCGCACTAGGTATGGTGTCGATCCTCTAAAAGCACAGAGCATTAGACGGTGGCACGAACAATTCCGGGAAACAGCTTGTTTGTGCAAAGGCAAATCGCCGGACCGTCACCGACACAGACGTCGAACGCATCAACCATAGTTTCACAAGAAGTCCTCAGAGATCCGTTCACCGTGGAGCTCGACAGCTCAGCATGCCCCCGATGTCCGTCTGGATTTTGTTGCGTCGACGTTTACACATAAAACCATACACAGTCTAGTTACTTCAAGCTCTTCGTGAAGGTGACAAACAACAACCTGTGGAGTTCTGTAATTTCGTTCTTGGCAAGACGGAGACTGACAGCTTTGTTCCACCCTTAGTGTTTAGTGACGAGGCAACATCCCATTTAAATGGAAACGCGAACCGTCATAATACGAGAATATGCGTTACGGAACAACCACACGAAGTTGTATAACATGAGAGGAACTCTCCAGAACTTCACGGGAAAAGGTGTACGGTCCATTTATCTTTGCCGAGAACACTGTTACAGGAACCACTTATCTCGATATGCTTCAGGACTTTCTTTTCCCACAGTTGGAGACTGATTCGAACGACTCGAGTTACCAACAGGATGGGGCACCGCCACGTTGCCATCTGGAAGTGCGGGAACTTTTAAATCAAAGGATTACTGAACGATGGATCTATCGTACTGGACCAAATGATTCAGCCTTACATTACTGGCCTCCAAGCCCACCGGACCTGACTACTCGTGATTATTTCTTGTGATGTTATAAAACATGCTGTATACGAGCCTCCGTTACCAACAACAATGAATCAAATAAGACATTGCATAACAGAAGCTGTAGAAGCTGTAACTCGCTGCAGTCTGAGAGCAGTTTGAATGCCGCATTGACATATGCCGTGCATCTCAAGGGGGGCATACAGAACAGCTATGAAAAGGTATGAAAAAAATACTTTTTGAGTTTCCAATTCATCAAAAAACAAAATTCATTGTGTATGTTGATTAGTTTCAGAAATATAGACGTGAAAAATAGGATGATTCCTTTTTCATAGACCCTGTATCCTGATGTAACAACATCAAAACGACGGCTGCAAGTGTTTCACGTCATTACGTGTATCCTGTATTAAGCCTGATCTCCCGTCGTGCAGTGACTAGGATGGTGTTAGGTTATACTATTACGGATGCGATTTAACTAATCAACCTGCGCTTTAATAAATGTTGAATTATCTGGACTTCCACAGTTCCATTAGATTTCACATAGCGTACCCACTTCCCCTACTATCATGAGTAAATTTTACATGTATACAGGCGGACCCGTTATTGTGGTACGACAGGGCCTATAAAGATGGACAGAATCTTAATTGTTAGCGTACTGGAGTAGCGGGGAGCGTACTGGTTATTGCACAATCCAACACACACATGCACGCATGAAATGGCGATATGGCCAAGACTCACAATACGGCCAAGGCTCAAGAGTTCTTACAAGCTCTCAAACGCGGTGGACTTGAACAGGAATATATAATACTTATCTAAAGGCGCTGTATCAATAGGAAAACACCATGACCTAATATCAATTATTAAATTATAAAATATTAATAACTGTTCTGAAATTGTAAAGCAATGGTATTTCATAGATATTAGTTCCAAACAAATGAAGACCGTATTTCTGTATCTGTATTTATTTTTATACTCCGTAAGACGCCTATCGGTGTGTGGCGAGGGCACTTCTAATGGAATTAATATCCCCTAGTTTCCTACTCCACCCGATAGGCCTATAGGAATGCCCGGGAAAAATGGCTGACGGTGAGACTCTGTATGAATAACTTCTCCGAATTTCCGTCATGATGACGTCATAATATGTAGGCAGGAGAAAATAATTTATTGCTTAATTCCTCAAAGAATGTGTCAAGAAGATCAATTACCACAAACTTTTCCCGATCATTAGACTTCAAAGTTATTACGGCGTGAACTATTCAGTCGTCTGCCCTCTTATCTTTACTAAAAATAATCTTCTGAACAGAAGATTTGTTTTTCCATCGATGGAAACACTCATCAGAAGCACTCAATGCACAGTGATGAACTGACATAAACTTTCGTAAACCAACTGATCCGCTTGGATGCCGTCATTAAGTAGAACACGTGTTGTCCCCTCCCCACCCCCCTTCAAACCAAGGATGGAAGTTACGTGCTGTGAAGCACGTCTTTCGTTTCCGAGAAACACAAGTATGTAGAAAACGGAAACCTTCGTTGCGCTGTTGAAAATACTACTGGCATGGCGAAATTGTAACAGAGGGGGTAATCGTGACGACGCTCTGATTAGTGACACTGTCGTAGTAAGTGAATTGGTGAATGATTTAAAATTACAGTGTCCGGCCGTTTTTCTGTTTGTCTGCTGGGACGTACCCACAAGTAAAATTTCAAGTTTGTAGTACCGGCAGGAGTTCCCTGCTGTTGTAATCATACGTTGTAGCGCCAGAGTTTGCTGTAAAGGTCAATGAATAGAATTCAACAGCATACTAAACTACTTACATCATGCACAAGGACAGTCAGTAAACATTATAATATCGCTGTTACGAGAAGAAGATGCCATAGTAACCGTCCACTCTCCACTGTGCTTCCACATGAGTGTAAGTTATGGCAGAGTTGCTTATGAAGCATATTTAGCAAACCGCATGCCTAAGCAAGCTGGGAAGAGCCGAAATATGAAATAATGTAATCAAAATGTCGTTAAACAGCCTAGACGTCATAATATGTAAAACACTAGTGCGTGCTGAAAAGTAATGACTCCGAAATTTTTGTGTGAAAACTCGGAAAGCTTCTTAAATAAAATAAACATTGTTAACACTCTGTATCTTTATTCTTCACGTCTCTTCATTTCTCAACATATTCTTTCTGGCGAAAAACACATTTCGGCTAATGAGAGACCATTTCGTTGAAACCGTTGCTACTGAATGTTGACTTTGATAATGGAGCAACAACCTCACGTCTGCTTGAAGCCCCTCATCGCTGTCAAAGCGAAGTTCTCAGAGGTATTGTTAAGCTTTGGAAACTGATGAAAATCGGATGGGACCAAGTCTGAAATGTACGGATGATGATCGATGACGGTGAACGCAAGGCGTCACGGCGGTCGTTTGTGGTGTGTCATTGTCATGCTGAATGAAGTGTCCTCCTAGTGTTGAAGAACTGTTCGAACTTGAAACTTGTAGCACGCTGTTTCTTAAGTGCCGATATAGTTGCGTTATACACTACTGGCCATTAAAATTGCTACACCAAGAAGAAATGCAGATGATAAAAGGGTATTGATTGGACAAATATATTATACTAGAACTGACATGTGATTACATTTTCACGCAATTTAGGTGCATATATCCTGAGGTTGAAGTTAGATATAGTGGGAATTAGTGAAGTTCGGTGGCAGGAGGCAAAAGACTTCTGGTCAGGTGACTACAGGGTTATAAACACAAAATCAAATAGGGGTAATGCAGGAGTAGGTTTAATAATGAATAGGAAAATAGGAATGCGGGTAAGCTACTACAAACAGCATAGTGAACGCATTATTGTGGCCAAGATAGATACGAAGCCCACGCCTACTACAGTAGTACAAGTTTATATGCCAACTATCTCAGCAGATGACGAAGAAATTGAAGAAATGTATGATGAAATAAAAGAAATTATTCAGATTGTGAAGAGAGACGAAAATTTAATAGTCATGGGTGACTGGAATTCGAGTGTAGGAAAAGGGAGAGAAGGAAACATAGTAGGTGAATATGGATTGGGGGACAGAAATGAAAGAGGAAGCCGCCTGGTCGAATTTTGCACAGAGCACAACATAATCATAACTAACACTTGGTTTAAGAATCATGAAAGAAGGTTGTATACATGGAAGAACCCTGGAGATACTAAAAGGTATCAGATAGATTATATAATGGTAAGACAGAGATTTAGGAACCAGGTTTTAAATTGTAAGACATTTCCAGGGGCAGATGTGGACTCTGACCACAATCTATTGGTTATGACCTGTAGATTAAAACTGAAGAAACTGCAAAAAGGTGGGAATTTAAGGAGATGGGACCTGGATAAACTAAAAGAACCAGAGGTTGTACAGAGATTCAGGGAGAGCATAAGGGAGCAATTGACAGGAATGGGGGAAATAAATACAGTAGAAGAAGAATGGGTAGCTTTGAGGGATGAAGTAGTGAAGGCAGCAGAGGATCAAGTAGGTAAAAAGACGAGGGCTAGTAGAAATCCTTGGGTAACAGAAGAAATATTGAATTTAATTGATGAAAGGAGAAAATATAAAAATGCAGTAAGTGAAACAGGCAAAAAGGAATACAAACGTCTCAAAAATGAGATCGACAGGAAGTGCAAAATGGCTAAGCAGGGATGGCTAGAGGACAAATGTAAGGATGTAGAGGCCTATCTCACTAGGGGTAAGATAGATACCGCCTACAGGAAAATTAAAGAGACCTTTGGAGATAAGAGAACGACTTGTATGAATATCAAGAGCTCAGATGGAAACCCAGTTCTAAGCAAAGAAGGGAAAGCAGAAAGGTGGAAGGAGTATATAGAGGGTCTATACAAGGGCGATGTACTTGAGGACAATATTATGGAAATGGAAGAGGATGTAGATGAAGATGAAATGGGAGATATGATACTGCGTGAAGAGTTTGACAGAGCACTGAGAGACCAGAGTCGAAACAAGGCCCCCGGAGTAGACAATATTCCATTGGAACTACTGACGGCCGTGGGAGAGCCAGTCCTGACAAAACTCTACCATCTGGTGAGCAAGATGTATGAAACAGGCGAAATACCCTCAGACTTCAAGAAGAATATAATAATTCCAATCCCAAAGAAAGCAGGTGTTGACAGATGTGAAAATTACCGAACTATCAGCTTAATAAGTCACAGCTGCAAAATACTAACACGAATTCTTTACAGACGAATGGAAACACTAGTAGAAGCCAACCTCGGGGAAGATCAGTTTGGATTCCGTAGAAACACTGGAACACGTGAGGCAATACTGACCTTACGACTTATCTTAGAAGAAAGATTAAGGAAAGGCAAACCTACGTTTCTAGCATTTGTAGACTTAGAGAAAGCTTTTGACAATGTTGACTGGAATACTCTCTTTCAAATTCTAAAGGTGGCAGGGGTAAAATACAGGGAGCGAAAGGCTATTTACAATTTGTACAGAAACCAGATGGCAGTTGTAAGAGTCGAGGGACATGAAAGGGAAGCAGTGGTTGGGAAGGGAGTAAGACAGGGTTGTAGCCTCTCCCCGATGTTGTTCAATCTGTATATTGAGCAAGCAGTAAAGGAAACAAAAGAAAAATTCGGAGTAGGTATTAAAATTCATGGAGAAGAAATAAAAACTTTGAGGTTTGCCGATGACATTGTAATTCTGTCAGAGACAGCAAAGGACTTGGAAGAGCAGTTGAATGGAATGGACAGTGTCTTGAAAGGAGGATATAAGATGAACATCAACAAAAGCAAAACAAGGATAATGGAATGTAGTCTAATTAAGTCGGGTGATGCTGAGGGAATTAGATTAGGAAATGAGGCACTTACAGTAGTAAAGGAGTTTTGCTATTTGGGGAGCAAAATAACTGATGATGGTCGAAGTAGAGAGGATATAAAATGTAGGCTGGCAATGGCAAGGAAAGCGTTTCTGAAGAAGAGAAATTTGTTAACATCCAGTATTGATTTAAGTGTCAGGAAGTCATTTCTGAAAGTATTCGTATGGAGTGTAGCCATGTATGGAAGTGAAACATGGACGATAAATAGTTTGGACAAGAAGAGAATAGAAGCTTTCGAAATGTGGTGCCACAGAAGAATGCTGAAGATTAGATGGGTAGATCACATAACTAATGAGGAAGTATTGAATAGGATTGGGGAGAAGAGAAGTTTGTGGCACAACTTCACCAGAAGAAGGGATCGGTTGGTAGGACATGTTCTGAGGCATCAAGGGATCACCAATTTAGTATTGGAGGGCAGCGTGGAGGGTAAAAATCGTAGAGGGAGACCAAGAGATGAATACACTAAGCAGATTCAGAAGGATGTAGGTTGCAGTAGGTACTGGGAGATGAAAAAGCTTGCACAGGATAGAGTAGCATGGAGAGCTGCATCAAACCAGTCTCAGGACTGAAGACCACAACAACAACAACAACATATCCTGAGAAATCCATACCCAGAACAACCACCTCTGGCCGTATTAACGGCCTTGATAGGCCTGGGCATGGAGTCAAACAGAGCTTAGATGACGTGTACAAGTACAGCTGCCCATGCAGCTTCAACACGATTCAACAGTTCATCAAGAGTAGTGACTGGCGTATTGTGCCGAGCCAGTTGCTCGGCCACCATTGAGCAGACGTTTTCAATTGGTGAGAGATCTGGAGAATGTGCTGGCCAGGGCAGCAGCCGAACATTTTCTGCATCCCGAAAGGCACGTACAGGACCTGCATCATGCGGTCGTGCATTATCCTGCTGAAATGTAGGGTTTCGCAGGCATCGAATGAACCGTAGAGCCACGGGTCGTAACACACCTGAAATGTAACGTCCAATGTTAGTGCAGTCAATGCGAACAAGAGGAGACCGAGACGTGTAACCAGTGGCACCCCATACCATCACGCCGGGTGATGTGCCACTAGGGCGATGACTAATACACGCTTCCAATGTGCGTTCACCGCGATGTCGGCAAACACCGATGCGACCATCATGATGCTGTAAACAGAACCTGGATTCATCCGAAAAAAAAGTTCAAATCTGTGTGAAATCTTATGGGACTTAACTTATAAGGTCATCGTCCCTAAGCTTACACACTACTTAACCTAAATTATCCTGAGGACAAACACACACACCCATGTCCGAGGGCGGACTCGAACCTCCGCCGGGTCCAGCCGCACAGTCGATGACTGCAGCGCCTCAGACCGCTCGGCTAATCTCGCGCGGCCGATTCATCCGAAAAAAATGACGTTTTGCCATTCGTGCACCCAGGTTCGCCGCTGAGTACACAATCGCAGGCGCTCCTGTCTGTGATGCAGCGTCAAGGGTAACTGCAGCCATGGTTTCCGAGCTGATAGTCCATGCTGCTGCAAACGTCGTCGAACTGTTCGTGCAGATGGTTGTTGTCTTGCAAACGTCCCCATCTGTTGACTCAGGGATCGAGACGTGGCTGCACGATCCGTTACAGCCATGGGGATAAGATGCCTGTCATCTTGACTGCTAGTGATACGAGGCCGCAGGGATCCAGCACGGCGTTCCGAATTACCCTCCTGAACCCACCGATTCCATATTGTGCTAACAGTCATTGGGTCTCGACCAACGCGAGCAGCAATGTCGTGATACGATAAACCGCAATCGGGATAGGCTACAATCCGACCTTTGTCAAAGTCGGAAACGTGATGGTACCCATTTCTCCTCCTTACACGAGGCATCACAAGAATGTTTCACCAGGCAACTGCTGTCTGTGTATGAGAAATCGGTTGGAAACTTTCCTCATGTGAGCAGGTCGTAGGTGTCGCCACCGGCGCCAACCTTGTGTGAAAGCTCTGAAAAGCTAATCATTTGCATATCAGATCATTTTCTTCCTGTCGGTTAAATTTCGCGTCTGTAGTACGTCATCTTCGTGATGTAGCAATTTTAATGGCCAGTAGTGTATATCACCATGTTCGGAGCGCTATAGCGGCAGAGGGTTATAAATACGTAGACGTGAAGAATAAAGATGTAGGATGTTGGTAATGTTCGTATTATTTAATAAGCTTTAAGAGTTTTTACACAAAAATGTCTGACAGATTACTTTTCAGTACGCCCTCATATACATGCAGTGTGAACTATGGAACGCACAGGCCCGTTGAGGTTTATCTTGAGAGGATGTGACAGATATGTTACCTGCAGAAAAGATTGCATGATATCGTAGGAAGAAAGAAAATAAAGCTCAGTGGTCTATCACAGTATAGCAGCTGCCGATGTTCAAGCACACCTGTGTTTCTCGATGTGTATCAGTCGATAATTGCACTTACAAAAACGAACAGAAGAATGAAAGAGGAGAGGTGTTCGCACTTCATTAAATGAGCCGAGACTTATTTTTCGACGTTGTTCGCCGTTATAATTACCTAACGGGACCACAGGCACTGCTGCGAAATGTCACGTCCGCTGATGGGCATCTTCCGAGGCCCTGAACACTTATAGCTTCCGGACAAAGATTCATCTCCGCAGGTTTCGAGCGCCAGTGCACACACCGAATCGTTCATCAAACATTTTTAATTACAGGTACCGACTGTCACTGGAACTTACTTTTGACCTTATTAAAATTCCGTGGAAAGAAAGAAGTTGAATAGATGTAAATTGGTGACTTTTTTAAGTCAAGCTTCAATTCTTATTCACGTACAAAGTAAAAAACTCTCGTTACGTGCACGGGGTGATTATAGACGGAAGAACAGATTTCATTTGTTTATTGCAGACAGATTGTGAAAGATAGAAACACATTGGTGCGTGCCACTGGATAGAGGAAGAATCAGAGTTTTACGTTCGCACAGACGCTATACCATACTTTCAGTATGAGCACCATGCGTTGCTCGAGAATCATGGAAACGGTAGTCAGTCTCATTCCACACACGACTAACAGATTCCTATTTATTGAATCGACGGCTTCAACATTCCAGTGAGATCGGGTGACCTGGGAGGCGAAAAGCAATGAACAATATCTTTTTGCCCACCTCTTCCAATCCACAGTAGTGGGATGACGTTCTTAAGATAAAGCTGCACCTCGAGATGAAAGTCAGAGGGCGCCATCATAAAAATAAAGTCATTGAAATACTCGTGTAGTTGAGGAAACAACCAATTTTGCAGCATGTCCAGAAATAACATTCCTGTCACAGATTCCTCTGCAAAAAAGGAACGTCCATAAACTTTCTGAACACTAATGTCGCAAAACACATTCGGTTTCGGTGATTCTCTTTTATATTCGACAAAAACGCCGGGATTATGTGACCTCCGAATGCTTACATTATGGCGGTTTACTTTACCCGATGAATGATCGTCCTATAAGATGAGTCGTTGGGAGAAAGTGTGCTTTGCGACATCCTGCAGAACTGAAACTGAGACATTCGTACCTTCTGTTGTGGTCGCCGGGAAGAGTTGCAGCAGTAACTGCAACGTGTAAGGCTTCAAACGCAGGCGTCTTTTCAGACCACGCCACACCGTTGTTTGAGGACGCTGAAATTCCTCGCCCGCACGTCTTGTGGACTCCCGAAGGCTCCGTGTGAAGGTCCATCTCGGATACGCTCGACAATTTCATCAGACGTGAGTGACCGGTTAGTGCTCTTCGCTTTGCATACGCAACCAACTTACAAGAATTTTGTCTGCCAGTCGTAAATCAGCTTGTGCTGAGGCGGCTTCGTGGTGAATCGACGGCGCAATGCACGGTGCACTTGAACAATTGATTGACTTGAGTGAAAATTCGAACACACAAGTCCGCAGTTCGCGGTTTAATGGCGCTAGCGTTGCTGCCTCTGGATCGCGGGGTCCCGGGTTCGATTCCTGGCCGGGTTGGGGCTTTTCTCAGCCCGGGGATTGGGTGTTCGTGTTGTCCTCATCGTTTCATCATTACCGTCATCATTCGTGACAGTGGCACGACTGGACTGTGTACAAATTGGAACTTTGTACAGGTGCTGATGACCGCGCTTCTTACCCTCCACGCTGCCCTCCAGTACCAAATTGGTGATCCCCTGATGCCTCAGAACATGTCCTACCAACCGGTCCCTTCTTCTTGTCAAGTTGTGCCACAAACTCCTCTTGTCCCCAATTCTGTTCAATACTTTCTCATTAGTTATGTGATCTACCCATCTAATCTTCAGCATTCTTCTGTAGCACCACATTTCGAAAGCTTCTATTCTCTTCTTGTCCAAACTATTTATCGTCATATGGCTACACTCCATACAAATACTTTCAGAAACGACCTCCTGACACTTAAATCAATACTCGATGTTAACAAATTTGTTTTCTTCAGAAACGCTTTCCTTGCCATTGCCAGTCTACATTTTATATCCTCTCTACCTCGACCATCATCAGTTATTTTGTTCCCCAAATAGCAAAACTCCTTTAATACTTTAAGTGTCTCATTTCCTAATCTAATTCCATCAGCATCAGCTGACTTAATTCGACTACATACCATTATCCTCGTTTTGCTTTTGTTGATGTTCATCTTACACTCTCCTTTCAAGACATAATGGTTGTAAATAGAGCGGAATCCGCAACTTAAATCACGAAGAGATATTTTAAATATCATGGTCAGATGGATTTGCCTGTAGCAAAAGATCGTAAACAGTCGCATCACCTACAATGTTTTCATCAACGTATTTATTTCGCAGAGTGCTATTAAGAACATGGTACAGACATTCCAATTAGGCGTTCTTTCTGTTACGCTCATGTATAGAGCGCATAAAGAAAGGCTGCTAAAACGCATGCTGTGAGCGTTGTCAATAGCCTTGTCTTGTCTTCGGTATCCTCACGTGAACGATGCGCGCGCACGCGCGTTTGTGTGTGTGTGTGTGTGTGTGTGTGTGTGTGTGTGAGTGATGGGGAGAGGGAGTTGTAATACATCCCCAGATTCTTAATACTGGTTGTTACAACCTTCCAAGAAGGCATTCAGTAGCGTTTTTCTTCTGGGGTCTCATAATTTAGGTTTTTCAGCGTTCCGTAATGCTCTTTCCCGAGTCAGATAGAGCTGTAGTCTACCAATCTGCCAGTCCATTTACTTACGGCTGAGACTATATGACCATTCCATTTATAATCCTGATAAACTGTTGTAGACGGAAATTCGTCCTCAGTTATGACTTATTGATATTGTAGTTATAGGATACTAATTTTGTCCGTTTTTTTAAGACTCTGAACATTTGAACTAAGCTCCTAGTCTTTGCACCATTTTCAGATCTTATCAAGAAATGCCTATCTATTTGTATGACTCTTTCCATGTAGTATTTTTTAGTAGACAACTGCATAACCTGCAAGAAGGCTGAGGTTACCATTACTGTAGCCCGTGTGAAGGTTGTGAGTCAGAAGTGTAATGGAATTAAACCATAACCTGCTGTGTTACCTAGTTCTGTACGAACTGAGCGGTATGTCAGTTCTCAGAGACCTAATACGAGTAGTTCTCACCGTGAATTTCGATTATTTAAGCTCAAAATCTCTTTTAATTGAGTATGTGAAAGTTTCAGTGTATGTTTGATCTTCTTTGTAATGCTTTTCTGAAAGGTGGTGTGAGACAAAAATTTAATATACAGCGCTGATGTGTGAACTGTGATGCGAGGGCGATATCAACAGCTGACAGTCGAAGAGTGACGCTAAGTGGGCGGCATCGTCGTGACTTACGAGCGTGTGTTGTGCAACCGTGTCAGACAGAAACACGCGAGAATATGTGATCGCATTGTTATTTTTCGGTCGCGGTGTAAACTAAATTTCGACATGGACGTTATCAAACAAAATTTTAGACTGTGAATACTGTGAGCTTCATTGAGTATTACACCAGTGACAACGCTTTACGTGAATGAACTGCGATTATCGTGGTGGGAGACGAACTGTTTTGCATGTAACTGAGTTGCGCGAACTAATGTACTTTGAGCTGCCGGGCGCTAAAATATGAGCTCTCACCGTGGAGAGTTTTAAACTGTTTGTTACGTGTGCTACTGTTTTTCGCCAGAACTGTAATTCGGCGATCGCGATTGCCAAAACAGCGGATATGGTGTAACCTCGCGATAGGTGAGTAAAAATCCATTGCATTCTGTTTTAAAATTGTGTGTGACCTTAGAAACAGAAACGTGTGTGCATGGAACATTGTATTCGCGCACAGACGAAAGTGGATTACACGACAACGATTTCTTCCGAACAGCCTTTGACTCAAGGAATGTAGCAGAAGACAATGTTACCGTCAGGAGGATCCTTTAAAGAACAAGAGAGTGTACGAGGTGCAATTTCATGAGTGATGGAGGTACTTCAGTTACTCCGCCAGCGCCGACACACCACCAACGACGTCACAGCGCAAAGGCGAGCTGCAATGCCAAACACTCTGCATGTAGAAACTTAGGCATCTCATGTAGAACTCAGCATTCAGTAGTGCTTTTGTTTAAGGTTTTATTAGGCAAATCTAGATTTCGGATAGTACCTAGCCATTATCAATGCACTGTTTCATGGTATCAATGCATGTCCTGTTACATTAGTCTCCTGTTGGTCGGGCTTCTGTTGTAGTTCGTTCAAGAATCTTGAAAGAATTGAGACAGAAACCAGAACAACAGGGGAGTGACGTAATAGGACATGCATTGATATCATGTAATAGTGCACTGATAGTGGGTAGGCACCAGCCGAAATCTACACACATCAAAAAAAGTCTTGCATCACCTCGGTTCTGCAACCAGTACAGAAAATTTTCGACGTTTTTATTGCTCATGAAAACCACACATTGCATGTTGTACCACACAGCGACACCTTCAGATCTGGTGGTCGAGACTGCTGCACACACCGGTACCTTTTGCACTGATGCATGCCTGCTTTCGTCGTGGCATACTATCCACAAGTTCATCAAGGCACTGTAGGTCCAGATTGAGTCACTCCTCAACGGCGATTCGGCGTAGATCACTCAGAGTGGTTGGTGGGTCACGTCGTCCATAAACAGCCCTTCTCAATGTGTCCCAGGCATGTTCGACTGGGTTCATCTTTGGAGAACATGCTGGCCACTCTATTCGAGCGATGTCGTTATCCTGAAGGAAGTCATTCACAAGATGTGCACGATGGGGGCACGAATTATCTTCCATGAAGACAAATACCTCGCCAATATGCTGTCAATATCGTTGCACTATCGGTCAGAGAATAGCATGGCAGCATACTGGCGAGGCATTCGTCTTCATGGACGACAATTTGCGGCCTCATCGTGCACATCTTGTGAATGCCTTCCTTCAGGATAACGACATCGCTCGACTAGACTCGCCAGCATGTTCTCCAGACATGAATCCTTTCGAACATGCCTGGGATAGATTGAAAAGGGCTGTTTACGGACGACGTGACCCACCAACCACTCTGAGGGATCTATGCCAAATCGCCGTTGAGGGGTGATTCAATCTGGACCAACAGTGCCTTGATGAAGTCGTTCTGAGCAGTTCTCCGCCCCGTGACCCAGCACTGCAGGGTGTTTACTTTCCGTAGTTGTGTACGAATCTTGAAGTACATGCGTCCAGCAAGTATTTTTGCGCTCTTGTCCAGCTAGATGACAGCTCGCGGCATGTTGCTAATCCTCCCGAAGAGTCTTCGTGAGTTCAGGGTGGTCGCCCACTTGCAGGAAATTTAGCGGAAGAACTTCTTTTTCTAACGCAGAAAGCCGGGTGGGGACGAATCGCCTCTGTCAATCATAAAATTATCACAATAAGATGTCTCCAGTAGCAAACAGTGCTCTTTTCGGCCGTTCACATCTTCCGTCGCTGGTGTTTCAAGGGAGGATTTCCCCAGGCCACCAACAAGCACCTGAGCAGTCTCTTTAGTGTCTAAGGCTGGTGTATCCAAGATACATGCTGCCTTTTGGCTTTTCACTAAAATTTCTAACTGCTTCCTTAAATCCCTCCATATAATGTGAGTAGTATCAGTAGAGCCAGATATACTCACAGCAACAACAACTGAATTGCTGCATTTTACTGCGCCCTCTTTCACTGACTCCCAAATGTAGGAACACTCCTACGTTCAGCTTAACATGTTTTACATCACTACACTGGCGTTATAATTTGACTTGTACACTCTATTTATGTACACTACTTTCCGTTAAAATTGCTGCACGAAGAATAAATGCAGATGATAAATGGGTATTCATTGGACAAATATATTATACTAGAACTGACATGTGATTACATTTTCACGCAATTTGGGTGCATAGATCCTGAGAAATCAGTACCCACAACAACCACCTCTGGCCATAATAACGGCCGTGATACGCCTGGGCATTGAGTCAAAGAGAGCTTGGGTGGCGTGTACAGGTACAGCTGCCCGTGCAGCTTCAAAACGATACCACAGTTCATCAAGAGTACTGACTGGAGTATTGTGACGAACCAGTTGTTCGGTCACCATTGACCAGACGTTTCCAGTTGGTGAGAGATCTGGAGAATGTGCTGACCAGGGCAGCAGTTCAACATTTTCTGTATCCAGAAAGGTCCGTACAGGACCTGCAACATGCGGTCGTGCATTATCCTGCTGAAATGTACGGTTTCGCAGGGATCGAATGAAGGGTAGAGCCACGGGTCTTAACACTTCTGAAATGTAACGTCCACCGTTCAAGGTGCCGTCAATGCGAACAACAGGTGACCGATACGTGTAACCAATGGCACCCCGTACCATCACGCCGGGTGATACACCAGTATGGCGATGACGAATACAATACACGCTTCCAATGTGCGCTCACCGCGATGTCGCCAAACACGGATGCGACCATCATGATGCTGTAAACAGAACCTGGATTCATCCGAAAAAATGACGTTTTGCCATTCGTGCACCCAGGTTCGTCGTTGAGTTCACCATCACACGCGCTCCAGGACTGTAATGCAGCGTCAAGGGTAACCGCAGTCATGGTCTCCGAGCTGATAGTCCATGCTGCTGCAAACGTGGTGGAACTGTTCGTGCAGATGGTTGTTGTCTTGCAAACGTCCCCATCTGTTGACTCAGGGATCGAGACGTGGCTGCACGATCCGTTACAGCCATGAGGATAAGGTGCCTGTCATCTCGACTGCTAGTGATACGAGGCCGTTGGGATCCAGCACGGCGTTCCGTATTACCCTCCTGAACCCACCGATTCCATATTCTGCTAACAGTCATTGGATCTCCACCAACGCGAGCAGCAATGTCGCGATACGATAAACCGCAATCGCGGTAGGCTAAAATCCGACCTTTATCAAAGTCGGAAACGTGATGGTACGCATTTCTCCTCCTTACACGAGGCATCACAACAACGTTTCACCAGGCAACGCCAGTCAACTGCTGTTTGTGTATGAGAAATCGATTGGAAACTTTCCTCACGTCACCACGTTGTAGGTGTCGCCAGCCGCGTCAATCTTGTGTGACTGCTCTGAAAAGCTAATTATTTGCATATCGCAGCATCTTCTTCCTGTCGGTTAAATTTCCCGTCTGTAACACGTCATCTTCGTGGTGTAGCAATTTTAATGACCAGTAGTGTATTTAATGAATCAACAGAATGTTCATTCAAAATTTTCAAATTAAATGTTACATTTCGGTACACCGTGTCATCATACAAACACTACAATTGTGTTTTCACGTAGCAATATAACTAGGACGCTTTAGTCTCCATAACCCATCTCGCTGCTGCATGCAGTGAGGAATACTTTAGTATTACGAAGATCTGTACGCAGTAGTTACTGTAGCTTAAAATAAACATCTTACTCAACGAACGACAGTGCAAACAATATCTAACTTAGTAAAACAGGAGTTCATTGTTGTCACTTTTTCTTACGCTACTCATTCTCTACTCAAACGTGAGAGATCCATTCCTTTACAGTCGCTGTTCTTTTCTGCCAAATACCCTAATAGGCCTGGAGTGTGACAGAGAGATTCCCGTTGGCAATAAGTGGAAGGCGATTCCCAGTTTCGGCGTTCATCTGACAACCGCTGCTTGTTCTGATCGGACATGACGAGACACCAAGATGCCGCCCTATTAGGGTGGAAACGTCCGTTCGTTTCGCTCCATAATTTAGCGCTCCCGATCCAACTGTGTCGTCTAGGCACAAAGTTTGGTGCGATGAAGCTAACAAGTTGGTGGGACACTGCTCCATCACAGTGCCCGCTTTCTTTCGTTAAGGTGAGTTTTGTATGGCAAGAGTGGGAAATTTTTGCAGAGTTCCCCGGATTTTTTCATGACGCAAGCAATACTCTCACCTGTCACATTGGCAACATCATTGAGTCGTCCCCACCGTATATAGTTGTTTTGTAAACAGAGAGCTGTGGAGGAAGCTCTACATTTTGTTGCCATTCGATTGTCACCTGCTATGATGGTCACTCGCCTCCCACCGCCGTTTGGTGCTGATGGCGACACGGTTTGATGATGGGGAAATGTAAGTTTTACAATAGCAACTGCGCATTAGATATTCTGATGGTTCAAATGGCTCTGAGCACTATGGGACTTAACATCTATGGTCATCAGTCCCCTAGAACTTACAACTACTTAAACCTAACCAACCTAAGGACATCACACAACACCCAGTCATCACGAGGCAGAGAAAATCCCTGACCCCGCCGGGAATCGAACCCGGGAACCCGGGCGTGGGAAGCGAGAACGCTACCGCACGACCACGAGCTGCAGACTTATTCTGATGACTTCGCCACTTGCATTGCTTGGTTTCATTATAATTTGTGACATCTTGTTTTATCGTTAACTTTGATATCACCAGTTGCCCAGATGAGCAGGTCTGTGACCTTAAACTGGTGCGGTGAATTTGTAGCACGTCGCCTGTCGCCTTGCATGCAAGGTTTTATTTTTTCTGGACTTTGTTCCTGGTGTCTCGGGCCGAACTTCAAAAGAACGAATTTTTAATTTGAGAAACTGGGGTACCACACGACTGTGCATTCTTAGTCCATGATTTGGACAGCCTTGTCCTGACCATTCACTTCTTGGTTGTATGAGGGAAAGGTAGCCTCTCAATTACGAATGAAGCCTGGCAGCCTCACTGTAATAATTATATGTATGGTGTGCTATTATTCTTAAGACCGTATGTGAGCGGCTTCAATTTACTCCTTAGAGCGCTTTGGGTCAAATGGCTCTGAGCACCATGGGACTTAACAAATGTTCAAATGTGTGTGAAAAACTAAATATCTAGTGCTAACACTTGCTTACAATTATTGTATACAGGCTGCAGTTCAGTACCTTTTTTTTCTACTCTGTACGGGTAATGTGAAGTTTTGGTGTTTGTTGTTCTTGTTGATGTGGTCTTCAGTCCTGAGACTGGTTTGATGCAGCTCTCCATGCTACTCTATGCTGTGCAAGCTGCTTCATCTCCCAGTACGTACTGCAGCCTACATCTTTCTGAATCTGCTAAGTGTATTCATCTCTTGGTCTCCCTCTACGATTTTTACCCTCCACGCTGCTCTCCAATACTAAATTGGTGATCCCTTGATGCCTCAGAATATGCCCTACCAACCGATCCCTTCTTCTAGTCAAGTTGTGCCACAAACTCCTCTTCTCCCCAATTATATTCAATACCTTTTCGTTAGTTATGTGATCTACCCATCTAATCAGCATTCTTCTGTAGCACCACATTTCGAAAGCTTCTATTCTCTTCTTGTCCAAACTATTTATCGTCCACGTTTTACTTCAATACATGGCTACACTCCATACAAATTCTTTCAGAAACAACTTCTTGACACTTAAATCTAGACTGGATGTTAACAAATTTCTCTTCTTCAGAAACGCTTTCCTTGCCATTGCCAGTCTACATTTTATATCCTCTCTACTTCGACCATCATCAGTTATTTTGCTCCCCAATTAGCAAAACTCCTTTACTACTTTAAGTGTCTCATTTCCTATGTTAACTAATAAAATTTTATGTAACGCAGGTGTGCTTGTCCTGTGTCATTGAAGTTCGGCTGGGCCCTTCCAGCCGCAGGAGCAAGCTCGGGTTCCTTCGAAGCGCTTGGTCGCTTCCAACGGCTACCTGGTTCCCGCAAAGGTAACATCCAGGAAGTTTCATATCAGCGCACACTCCGCTGCAGAGTGAAAATCTCATTCTGGAAACACTGCGTGGCTTCAAATTTTTTCCTTGTTATGAGATCTGGACCAGTGAACGATTTCAGTGGTAGCTTTAAATTTTCTCATTAATCAGTGGCTCTTGTTAATTGCTGGCATTTGTTATCTATGTAATAAAGACAGGTTTGCATTGTTACCAAACGGTGAAGAGAAAATCCCTAGGACCCAGTCTTTCGATTTGGGTCCTCTCCCGGATATCCTAAGGGCGCGAAGGCCGGTAACATTCTCTGTTCACTTTGACTGTGCTGCCAGTCATTAGAGCAGATAAATATCTGTTCGTCTCAGTCACGACTTAGATTCCAAGATTCGTTACATTGTCAAAAATGGTTCAAATGACTCTGAGCACTATGGGACTCAACTTCTGAGGTCATCAGTCCCCTAGAACTTAGAACTACTTGAATTTAACTAACCCAAGGACATCACACATATCCATGCCCGAGGCAGGATTCGAACCTGCTACCGTAGCGGTCGCTCGGTTCCAGACTGTAGCGCCTAGAACAGCACGGCCACCCCGGCCGGCCGTTACATTGTCCCACGATTTTTCCTCGGTTATGCGACCCGCTAATAATAATATGGTCGGGCACATTAGCTAATCTTCCGATTTGTTATTTTTAGAATGCAGAAAAAAGAAAGAGCGTCGCCGTATCTCGTCTTGTACGGTCAAAGAATTGTTTTGTGGCTAGCAGTGCGCTTAGGCTCCTAGTCTGTGATCCAGATCTGCGGCGCTACTTTCAGTGCATGTATCTGTGGATCGGTGCGATATGTGTCACGGAAAGTGTGTCATCTTATGTCTCTGAAGAACCAATTCCCACACATTCTCACAAAGCGTTCGACTGAGTTACCAGATGAAAAGAGTTCGGGAATAACATGCAGTAGAGATGGGGACCGTCCACGCCCGCACCAACGTGGTGACCAAACCAAAGGTTCTACTGTTACCTCCGTCAACATGTTAGTTATCAAATAGGTGGATTACAGGATGCTGGGCTGTGATGTTATCCGTGCGTGTGGGTAAGACTACGCATTAACGCGGTCCATCAGGTAATAGATAGTGGACGAAAGGTGAATGAGGGTAGCAATTTGGAGAGCAGAGAGAAAAAAGTGCCAAGGCTCGTACTGTGGGAAAGAAACCTCTGCGACAGTGGGATGGGTAGTAAGAGCAGTAGTGGCTTACTAGCTGCGATTATTCATGCAAGGTTGGGTTCGTTAGTATGGGTACTATGCATCATTACAGTGGCAGGCGATGGCGATGTATGCCGGTTTGCTGCAAACGCTACATTCCTGGAACAATCAAGATCGTTATACATTAGTGGGAGATCGGCCATAGATCATCTCACTGTGTGGGGGGTGTGCAGCGTGTCTGCATGCAGTGTACGGTACGGCTTCCCTGAGTGGTGACAGTTATTCGGTAAGTGTGTCGCAACTGGATATCCAGTAATGGTGGCTGATTAACAGGGGTTACCTGTAACGTTGTGTTTGCGTGTACTTGGCCATAGATGTTAGGTTCTTACTAGTATGTCTTTTGGTCTTTTATGTTTCCATCTATGGTTGTGATCGTAGTTCCCCAGACTCAGAATAAACGGGTTCTGCGAATGTCTGGAGTTTCTGCATAGTCTTGTGGTGAGTTTGTGGATTACCTCCGTGAGAGTCTCAAGTCGGTATTCCCGGTGAAGGTCCGCGATGCGTGTGTATCGTGGAGCATCGCTTATGATGTTGAGTAATTTGTTTTGTATGAACTGCAGACGGCGCAGGCGTGTGGGCGCAGCGTATCCCCAGACAGGAGCTGCGTACGTCATCAGGGGTCGGATAAGTGTCATGTACATGGACCTCGACACCCTTCTGTTCAGTGTGCTACGCCTGTTGAGCATAGGGTAGAGCTGTTTGAGCCTCGCGCTTGCTCGGTTGGTCATGTGTTGTATGTGGTCCCCCCAGACTAATTTCCGCTCCAGCCAGACACCGAGGTATTTGACTTTCTCGCGGAAACGTATTGGGTGTGCATGTAGAGTTATTGGTGTGCAGTATCGATGTTTACGCGGTTGCTTCGGTCGTCTAGTGAACAGAACGTTTACTGTAACGCGCCGTTTCTCTAACCAAGGCTCAGCCACTCTGAGTGCGGTCTGTAAGCGTGACGTAATGTTTGACGGTTTCCAATCTTGCGCGAGGATGGCGATGTCATCCGCGTAGATTGCCATCGTTGTGTTGTGTGTGGTTGGGAGATCGTTTATGTAGAGGTTAAACAGTAGGGCCCCTAGGATGCTTCCCTGGGGTACTCCCGCGTGTATACCGTGTCGTGTTGATTGTTTTCCCTGCACGTCAGTGTTGAAACTCCTGTCTGTGGGGTGTGAGTGTATGAGACGCACCAGCCCGTGGGGGAACCACGCGTCGCTGAGTTCGCGAATGCCTGGGAGTGGCGACACGGCGGCCACTGCCTCGGCGGCCGGGATCTGTGTAGCCAGAAGGACTGGACAACCCCGAAGACCAGCAGCGGCGGGCGGCCCGCGTCCGGAACAGCGCCCGCTTTGTGCGGCTAACTGGACCAGCCTGCTGTCCCGTGCGGTCCCGGTCCGAGCCGCACGCGGAAATCCCGGGCGCCCGCTGCTCTCTGCCCTCGCAAAAAAAGCCGTCCCCGATACGAAATGAGCCCGGTCCCCCGGTGCCGCAGTCGCGCCGTCGCCGGAGAAATCGCCCGGCATCTTCCACGGGAAGTGCAGTTCGGACCGACTCAGTTAAGCCGTCGGCACACGGACCGTGCATCCGAACGTTGAGTGTTGAGCGTGCCGGATTCTGACGTCATAGTGTGGAATAGCACGTTCGGCAGTCTCTCCGAACGTGCAGAGCAATATCTGGCATGTCAGATATTCTGAGCGTGCGTCTGAGCGTTGACCAATGAGATGGTGCACGCTGACTTCCTTCAGTTCAGAGTTGTGAGGCGCCGTATTGGCATTCATTTCAAGCCTGTATGTACAGGGCTATTACAAATGATTGAAGCGATTTCATAAATTAACTGCAGCTCCATTCATTGACATATGGTCACGACACACTACAGATACGTAGAAAAACTCATAAAGTTTTGTTCGGCTGAAGCCGCACTTCAGGTTTCTGCCGCCAGAGCGCTCGAGAGCGCAGTGAGGCAAAATGGCGACAGGAACCGAGAAAGCGTATGTCGTGCTTGAAATGCACTCACATCAGTCAGTCATTACAGTGCAACAACACTTCAGGACGAAGTTCAACAAAGATCCACCAACTGCTAACTCCATTCGGCGATGGTATGCGCAGTTTAAAGCTTCTGGATGCCTCTGTAAGGGGAAATCAACGCGTCGGCCTGCAGTGAGCGAAGAAACGGTTGAACGCGTGCGGGCAAGTTTCACGCGTAGCCTGCGGAAGTCGACGAATAAAGCAAGCAGGGAGCTAAACGTACCACAGCCGACGGTTTGGAAAATCTTACGGAAAAGGCTAAAGCAGAAGCCTTACCGTTTACAATTGCTACAAGCCCTGACACCCGATGACAAAGTCAAACGCTTTGAATTTTCGGCGCGGTTGCAACAGCTCATGGAAGAGGATGCGTTCAGTGCGAAACTTGTTTTCAGTGATGAAGCAACATTTTTTCTTAATGGTGAAGTGAACAGATACAATGTGCGAATCTGGGCGATAGAGAATCCTCACGCATTCGTGCAGCAAATTCGCAATTCACCAAAAGTTAACGTGTTTTGTGCAATCTCACGGTTTAAAGTTTACGGCCCCTTTTTCTTCTGCGAAAAAAACGTTACAGGACACGTGTATCTGGACATGCTGGAAAATTGGCTCGTGCCACAACTGGAGACCGACAGCGCCGACTTCATCTTTCAACAGGATGGTGCTCCACCGCACTTCCATCATGATGTTCGGCATTTCTTAAACAGCAGATTGGAAAACCGATGGATCGGTCGTGGTGGAGATCATGATCAGAAATTCATGTCATGGCCTCCACGCTCTCCCGACTTAACCCCATGCGATTTGTTTCTGTGGGGTTATGTGAAAGATTCAGTGTTTAAACCTCCTCTACCAAGAAACGTGCCAGAACTGCGAGCTCGCATTAACGATGCTTTCGAACTCATTGATGGGGACATGCTGCGCCGAGTGTGGGAGGAACTTGACTATCGGCTTGATGTCTGCCGAATCAGTAAAGGAGCACATATCGAACATTTGTGAATGCCTAAAAAAACTTTTTGAGTTTTTGTATGTGTGTGCAAAGCATTGTGAAAATATCTCAAATAATAAAGTTATTGTAGAGCTGTGAAATCGCTTCAATCATTTGTAATAACCCTGTATATACGCCGTTTCTGAGCACCGGCAAATTGAGAATCACTGCAAAACCCGTTGTTAATTGTGTGATTTGTTCCAATAAAATAATGAGTAACATCACATTCGTGGCAAAAGAATTATTGTAACTTGCGTATTATGAGAACGCCTATTTGAAGACAGCGACGCACTGAAGATCCACCCAAAACGCATTGACACTGGTACAATTTGTTATAATTAAATTTCAATTAGTAACATAATTATGTACGATTAAAGTTTATAGCAAGGGCTAACACAATATGATTAGCTACGAATAAGGTGTTGTTATTTCAGATGCCGGCACGGTAGCTCAGCGTGGTCAGTCAGAGGAATAACTGCTCTCTGTAATAAGAGAACTGAGTTAATGGATCAACAACGAGCTGAAACGACTATCTTTCAACGTCCGCGCAGAGCAGATACAACGAACGAAAACGAACAAAATGAGATTAAAAAAACAAAAAAAAAGTGAAATGAGTACCGTCTCTAAATGATAATGAGTTTTGTTGGGGCAGTGGTTCGCGTCTTAACACTTCCAATTTTTTTTCGTAACATTCGAGTTTTTATTAGGTTCTGATACTCTATTATTAGTTTAATATAAGTATATGCTATAATATTTGATGTTATGTAAAGATAAATTCAGCTTTTTTTGAGGAACGAGATTGTTCGATTGGCTTAATCTACAGGACAGTTTTACTCCTTTCTCTTTTACGCTTCGTAATTCATATGTTGCAAAGATTCTGTTACTGGGTAGAAACAGTGACCAAGTAACGCTGACCTTGGGGTTTTACTAAAATGTGGGAATGATGAAATAATGCTTATCTTATGCGGACAAGTATTCCAAATTTGTACCGCACTGTTTGTAATGGAACTTTTATAAGTCTTATTGATTGGACATGGTACTTTCCTTTTTGTGGACGATGGAGGAAATGTGCGTTTTAATAGAGCTAACGTGGGAATTTTACCCACGCCCGTTGAGTAAACAGTGTGATTTACCAGCTAGAAACATCCCTCAAACTGCCGCTGGAGTGCGTTGCGATCGCGTATACCACGTTGGGGCCCACGTACCGTGTGCACAAGTCGCATCGTTCCTGAGCGTTCGGTAACACGTTGAACTTGGCACGCTCAACGTTAACGTTCGACAGCACGGCCCGTGTGCCGATGGCTTTACTCTTATCTGTACAACAGTGCCCTGTTTTCGGAAGGTACAGACGTTAGAGACCGTTACAGATGGCGAGATAACTCTGGTGTGCGAGCATTTGGACGGACGATGGTTGAAACCCGTCTCCGGCCATCCTGATTTAGGTTCTCCATGATTTCCCTGAATCGTTTGAGGCAAATGCCGGGATGGTTCCTTTGAAAGAGCACGGCCGAGTCCCTCCCCCACCCTTCCCGATTCCGAGCTTGAGCTCCGTCTTTCATGTCCTCGCTATCAGCGGGACGTTAAACACTTGTCTCCTCCTCTTCCTCCTCCTCCTCTGTTGCAGAAGGACAGAGAAATATATCGACCGTAACTTCCTGCACGAACCATCCTTGCATCCTATTTAATAAATCCTTAGGTCGTATGACTGGAGAGGGGTTTGAACCCCACTCCTGCAGAATACTAGGCATTTCGTCGTATCTGCTGAGCTACCTGACACTCAGCCCTACGTACGAGTAGTTTCTCATGTGGGGGGAGGGGAGGGTATAACACTACCGTCCGCTACTGTTATACTGTAACCTCAAAGCTGGAGGCAGTTCGTATTATGAAGTAATTTTTATTAAAGCAATTACAGTATAAAGCAACAGTGCTGTGTTAACCTCTGAAAGGAATTTAGTTGTGTTGACCGTAATGTACCTAACGGAGGTGGCTTATCGGAAGTGAAAGTTAGAATTATGTAAATATTTAAACAGTAACAAGCTATAATTTACCTATCCACAGTGTCCAAATGTTAATATAAACGGTCGCCAGCCCAAATAGGCATAAGAATGAGGAACATTCTTGTGCAAGAAACTGAAAAAAAGTAACTTCAATGGGCAAACACAGCCTATACTTTGTCACACGAGAGTGCAATGAACTCTGGCACGTGCATATGTCCGCGTTAAGGTCGGAGCTGACCGAGCAGAACAAACTATTTGCACAAATATAACAGATAACAATGCACACTGTTACCTTCAGGACTTAGTCAAACTGAATTGCCTCAATAACGTTACTATTAATATTCACTGTAGAATCGTAAATTGGACATAGTTTCAGTATTACTTTTCAAACATTTTCCTGTCTGACAGAACATTGTAAATGTAGTTCACTGCAAAACTATGAACTGGGCATAGGTTAAGTCTCACTCAGCTAAATATTTTCCTATTTAGAATGACAATTAAATGTACTTCACTAACAAACAGTTTCTCACTGGCCTTTGAATAAAACAAAATACTGCTATCATAGATAGTGGTCTTTCTGTTAATTGTTATTTATCATGAGCCTAAAGGATAAACTGTGGCTCCTGTTACAGTACTAATATGCGCTTTCAACACACGAGAGAAACAAATGCTTAGTGTGTATGTGTATATAACTTTCCACAATTGCAGTTTTCAACTTTTACTGCAGTGAGGCACAAAATTAGTGTATTTGCAAGATACTGACTCACGTTTTGCGATTTACAAAAGGCAGCAATGTGATCATTTACTAAGCAAAACTTCATAAGCCTCAGTTTTAAGAACTTTTAATTTTGAAGTTCACAGCAAACTGTTATAATACCTTTTTGTAATACTTTATTACTTTAAATTCTGTTTATCACTTTAGTTTTTTTAGCAAGCCCACAAACTTTTAACAAGCAGTTTTAATTGCAAAATTACTTCAGCAAACATTATTTACTTTAGCTCTCTGTCTTGCCACATTAACTTTAACTTTCTTTTTACTATGTTCAAGAGGCATTAATTAGTAAAACACTGGGCTTTAATGTTCTTTCAATAAGGACACTCGGTAATCACTTTAGCATGGGAAGCATCCTAAGTGGAAATGTAACAGAGGATAGATCAAGGTAAATTTTCTTAATTAGTCTTTTGATTTACCTTATAACTGAGAACAAATAAATCATCCACATGAGCTGATTCTTCACTGTACATTTCTACAATTCTTTGGTTCCTTTTCAGTGACTGCGCAACGTGATGGCGAGTTCATGTCGGAAATGTCAGGCGGAAATTCTGGACTCTGTCATTTCTTGGTGGCGATGATAGATACCAATTCCAGAATAGTTCCAGATCTTTATCCATCCATCCGAGGCATTGGAAAGCGGCACGAAAAGCCTCTCTCGGCACCAGCACAATTCACAATCTTTTCGTGAGCCATTGGTGGTTCAGTAGCTCATCCCCGACTGACTCTTCGTTCCACCCCTCTATCCATGCCAACCACATTTTGCGCGCCCTGCATGCTTTCGTTCCCGAGGGGAACCACAACACCTTTTACATACAAAATAACTAAGAACCCTAACTGAAGGTCAGCAGTTTACATAACAGCCGACAATCACTTCAAGCAAAACATATCGTTTGCACGTATTGGTAGTTCTACACAAAATTATTTAAATAAAATTGTTCAATTTCAAAGACAACTAAAGAGATTATATGAGAAAGACAAACCATATCATTTGCTCATATTGTACATATTACAGATATTACACTTCCTTCAATCTAAAAGACATCAAAGTTTTCAACTGAGAAAAGTTTATACATGTTTTATACAGTATTGAATTAATAATAATTACAAATGCTCAACGATGTAATCTTGTATAAATAAAAAGTAAAATGAATCCGTAAACAGTTAGGTAGGGTCTGAGTTGTTGTAGTGTTACAAGGTGCGTTCTTTCTTTTATATTTCTTTGTCTTATTTACTTTTATTTTCTTGAAATATTTGTATTTTGTTATATCTGTCAAGTGTCTCATGAGTTAGACAGTATTTCCACCCTGTACACTGAACGTCAGATCTCTTTCAATGCGGTGGGTGCAAGATAACGTCGATAAGGAAAGCAAAAAATTCCATACGAGATTACTGGCAAATTACTTGCTTCCTAAAATATGCACCAATGTCAAAAAAAGTAGATAGCAATGCAGACCCCTGCATTACCCCGTACAAGCACGGGGTTGGCATGGTTATTATTGGATTTCGGATTGTTAATGTCCTACCGCCATCTCTTTTCGTCTCCTGGAAGGAACTGGTGCATCCCAACTGTCTGTGTGTAGCGTTATCACGTGACAGTGTGCGAACGTTTTCTAAATTTTTGCGAATCGGTAACCTAGATGGTAAGCGGCTACCTCCCCGGTATTGACCCAGTCGGATATGGGAGACCACATCCAGGCTAGTCAGCACAACGACCGTTTTCGTTATTCCGCCGGCCGACTCTGACCCGGAGTCGCGCGGCTTTTTGAACGGTTATGCAGACCGCTGCGTTGATAGCTCTTAGTAAGTGTACACATTACATGTGACCCGTAATTGTATCATAATGACCTCACCATTGGCAAAATGGTCAGATTTAGTTCCCTATTCGGATCGCCGCGAGGAGACTGAGGAAGAGAAGTCCAGAGCATGGAATGTCAGAAATCTGAATGACGTAGGGAACTAGAAGCTCTGAATCAGGAACTGAAAAAGCGCGATCTATATATATTGGGGATCAGTCAATAGCAACAAGATACAGACTTCTGGTCAGATAAATATAGGGTAATATCAACAGCAGTAGAAAATGGTTTGATGGTAGTAGGATTTATTATGGATAGGGGGTTAGGTCAGAGAGTAACATACCCTTAACAGATCAGTAATAAGAATATCCTCATCGGAATCGAGAGCAAAGCAATGCCAGAAACAGTAGTTCAGGTATCACGCCGACGTCACAAGCAGAAGATGAAGAGCAGGGAAAGAGATACTGAACATCTATTTCGGTATATAAGGGAGGTTGGAAATTTAATAATCGTGGATGATTGGGAGGTTGCAGTGGTGAAAGAATTAGTAGATACAGTTACCGGAGAATATGGGCTCAGTAGTAGTAATGAGAGAGGGGTGAGACTGCTCGAGTTCTACTGAAAATTTCAGCTAGTAACAGCGAAGACACTGGAGGAGATATGCTAGCAAAATGCCCGGTCACAGGAGAAGATCCCAGCTGGTTAGATCGTGGACTCCCATATCTGCGAGACCACGAAGCGTCGCGGCCCTCTCTCTGTCCACAACTTGTTGTCTTGCCGCAATGCGTGAAGGCTTGTCCTGTTAGACACTTACGGTTCAGTCTTCGTATCAAATAAGCAATGACGTAAGTAAAAGAAAGGGGGCAGTAGGGAGATTAAAATGTTTCGCTATTATCACTCAAAATGACGAAGAATTGCAGGACATCATGAATGGGGTAAACAGTGTAATGAGTATACAATAAGGAGCGAGAGAATACTGAAGAAAGACAAAACAAATGAGGAGTGTCAGAAATGAGATTAATGATAAACATATCAAAACTAAGGCAAAGAGGTAACGAAGAAAAGGAATTCTGCTACCTCGGACGTAAAATAACACAGGACGTAGCGAAAGGAATATAAAAAGCCAACTATGACAGACAGAGGGGGAATTCCCGGCTAATAGTAACAATCACTGGCGGTAATTTGAGATACAAATACCTGAGATTAAACTGGAGCGCGATGAAAAGTAATGCCTCCGAATTTTTTATTCTGTTCCCAATATCGGCTGAGGTTTAACATGTCAGACATTTTACTCGGTCGACTTTCCCGGTTCGTTGACGCAAGTTGCAAACCTCTGCCGCTAAAGGGTGTGTAGAGTGTAACATGGCGGTGTGTAACGTAGCTATGTCGGTGAATGAGAATCAACGTGCTCTAATCAAGTTTCGAATTGGAAGAGTTCGTTGACAAATGGAGCGCCCTTTCCTCCAGCATCACAATGTCAGATCACACTCGAGCGCTGAGACCTATCACCAATGGTTCGACCATCCGGGTTCACCCTCAACGATCATCCTCCATAAAGTCCCGAATTGACACCACGGGATTTTCGTCTGTTTCCAGAACTTAAAGAAAACCCTAGAGAATTTCACTTTTATACTGCGAAAGCGGTATAAGAAAGGGTGAGATTTCCCGCCGGAGTGGCCGTGCGGTTCTGGACGCTACAGTCTGGAGCCGAGCGACCGCTCCGGTCGCAGGTTCGAATCCTGCCTCGGGCATGGATGTGTGTGATGTCCTTAGGTTAGTTAGGTTTAATTAGTTCTAAGTTCTTGGCGACTGATGACCTCAGAAGATAAGTCGCATAGTGCTCAGAGCCATTTTGAGCCAAAGGGTGAGATTGTGCCTCCGCCCCAGTACAAGAAAGGGTGAGATTGTAGCTCAGTCAAAAATTTCAAAGTTGTACAGTCACGGTTTCGACGATCTGGTCTCTCTTTGGGATAACTTTATCGTCGCCAGAGTTACTATGTTGAGAAATGAATATGTAGACATGAAGAATAATGATGTAGAATATTAATAAAGTTAGTTTTATTATGAAGCTTTCAGAGTTTAGACATAAATAATCGGAGACATTACTTTTCGGCACGCCGTATAGTGTTTGGGAGGGAATCAAGGACGGTGAGTAAACCTGAATACAAGAGAAGCGAGACGTTTGAGATGTGATGCTACAGGAAGGTGCTGAAAATTAAGTGGACTGATAGGACAAGAAATGAGGAGATGTCCCAGAATCGGCGAAGGAAGAAAAATGTGGAGAGCACTGACAAAAAAAGGGACAGGATGATAGACCATATGTTATGACATAAAGGGACAACTTCCTCGGTAGTTTTGGGCATTGTAAATCGCAAAAGACAGAAACTGGAATACATCCAGCACATAACTGAGGACATGATGTGTTACTCAGAGATGAGAAGGTTGGCACAGGAGAGGTACTCGTGGTAGGCCATATCAGACCAGTCAAAGAAGAGGGATGAAACTACCCCCCCCCCCCAAACCACAATCACCAACACAAAAAAAGTTACATTTCCAAGCAGAGTATGACGAATTCTGGAAGATTTCCTGCTGGTGACTCCCGGAGAACAGTGACCAAGTGTGCACGTGCTGACAGGATTGAATTGGGGCAGGCGTCTAACAGCAGTCACACTTAAAGTATTCACATCCGTAAGCAAAATGATTAGTAACCCATCAGCACACAGTGATTTGCCTTACAAAAGGCCTAATAGAAAACTGTTGACTTATTGTCCTGCGAACGTTTCTTTCGACATTTAACCAACACATATTCCTCTTTCCGACAAATTACTCGTTAACAGCTGTCATTGCCTTAGTAACGCCATTTTATCTCAAGACAAAAGTCACATACAGACAGTGCATTCCAGAAAATGCTATGTTTGCTGATACTGCCCTGCGTCCTCTTGAACCGTAAATCTTGAAATGTCACATGGACTGGCATCTTTAGTGTAAGTCATCCTTTGAGCTGCCAGTCGCACAAGTGGATATCTCTGTCTTGCAACCGTAATGGTTTGCTTTCCACATGTATAGACACAGTACACATCATCTCTTTACTACATGTATTTGATTCCTTCTGATTCAGAATTTCATACCTTGCGGACAAGGACACGGTCATCAATATATACCCTGTGGAGCCAAGGAAAATGCTTCAGTTACCTACTGTCACGTCGGGTCCCGGCGAGCACGCAGAAGAACCTCACCACGACATGGCATGGACTCGAATAATGTCTGAAGTCGTCCTGCGGGGGAACGGACACCACGAATCCTTCAGGGCTGTCCATATATTCGTAGGAGTACGAAGGGGTGGAGATCTCTTCTGAACAGCACGTCGCAAGGCACCCCAGATATGCTTAATAATGTTCACGTTTGGGGAGTCCGGCGACCGGCGGAAGTGTTTAAGCTCAGAACAGTGTTCCTGGAGCCACTATGGACGACTAGGACTTCACATTTTCCTGCTGGAATTGCCCAAGTCCGTCGGAATGCACAATGGTCATGAATGGATGCAGGTGATCAGACAGTATGCTTACGTACTCGTCACCTGTCAGAGTCGTATCGAGATGTTTCAGGGGTCCCATATCACTCCAACTGCACACGCCCCACACCATTACAGAGCCGTCACCAGCGTGAACAGTCCTCTGCTGACATGTAGGGTATATGTGTTCATGAGGTTGCCTCCATACCCGGGCACGTCCATCCGCTCGACAACATTTGAAAGAAGGCTCGTCCGACCAGGCAGCATGTTTTCAGTCATCAACAGTCCAATGTCGGTGTTGACGGGCCCACACGACGAGTAATGTTTGAGTCGTGCAGTCATCCGAAAGCCCATATCGATGACATTTCCTTGAATGGTCCGCACGCTGACACTTGTTGATGGCCCAGCATTGAAATGTGCAGCAGTTTGCGGAAGTGTTGCACTTCTGTCACGTTGTGCGATTCTCTTCAGTCGTAGTTGGTCCCGGTCTTACACGATCTTTCTCCGGATGCAGCGATGTCGGAGATTTGATGTTTTACCGGATTCCTGATATTCGCGGTGAAACATCCCCTTTGAACAATTATACATGACTGTGCTTAACCTGGCACACAATATTTTGTTAGCGCAACGCAATCTGACTTTCAAAATTCTCTACAAAAGAATGGCCCTGACTAACATTAAACTATACCTTTCACAAATCACTTACCTCACAAAAATCTTCGCTGCTCAAGCTACTGCAATACAGCGAGCGCCACTACTGCCAGCTAAATAAAAGATTCAAACTATGGAAGGCACTAACTACTGATAGGGATAGTTAGCAAATGAAAGATATTAATAGAGAACAAACAATGTATTTACCTTAATATCATCACAAGTCATAATATATATATCAGTTCATGACAAATTACAAATCTCCGCCATCTCTCTCCCCACATCCACCACTGCTGGTGGCTCACCTCCAACTGCGCAACGCTACGCGCTGTTCACATCCAGCTGCCGCTGCCCAACACTACAATGGCAGACAACAATGCAAACTAGCCACAGACTGCACACAGCACAGCCAGTGATTTTCATATTGAGCGCTACGTAACGTTGCCAATAAGAAAACATAAACAGCCTACTTACATAGAGAAAACATAAACAGACTGAGAAAACATAAACAGCCTACTTACATAGCCCCCATGCTCCCCACAAAAAATTTTTACAAATGGTGTTGGGCACTGACCAATACAGATTTGACAAAAATTTTTCTTTTCATAATTACAATAACAAAGAAATCAAATGCACACACTTATTGATACAATCTTGGTCAAAAGCTAAAATTGTCTCACAGTCCATAAAGACAGTCCTAATCGTACATAACAGGAGAATAGCAGTGTTTTTCTCAAAGTCTGAGCAGTAAAAGAAAATGCACACAGAAGTAGTGGATTTCCATGCAGTCTTGAAGAAGTAGTGTTGTCCTTCCAATGGAAAGACAGTGCTGACTCTCGACATGCATGCAGGTAATGGGCCACAACAGAGCAAACCCACAGCAGAGTCAGTCGTAGTTTGGAAGAATATTGGTAGGTAGGTCATCACAGAGCAGACCCACTGTAGTCCTGGTAGAGATTGTGGTATTGGTGGGCCAGCAGAGGTGCAGACCCACTGCAGTCCTTGTAGAAATGGCCAGCAGCCATCTGTTGCGATTGTGCAGGTGCACATTCACCATCGAAGAGTCTTGCGGAGAATATAGCAAGTCCATAAACCACCACTTGTGCACTCACAAAGTTTTTGAAATTGTCCTTAGAACCAGCAATGCTGTTATTCAGTCCCTTGCTGAATCATTAACACACGTGCAAACACTATCAGTCCCTACTTCTCACATATTGTCCATATACTATGACCAACGGAAACGTGTGCAGTGAAATGTAACTAACAAGTTAATAATATCATGAACTGGTGACAATTACAATTTTATAACATAAGAATACAATAACAAAGGTACAAAATACATCATTAAAAACATAATAATACAGATAACATTTGTAGTAATAGGGGCTTTACAAAAGAATAGAAATAAACATATACATCAGTGGAATTATGACATGAGTACATACATAGAAGATCAGAATAACTTGCGAAACATCAACTTCACACATGAGCATTTAAACAGAATGAATAATGTCTAATATCTTTACAAAGTAAATAACATATTATTAATGCCAATTATATTTGAGGATAACAGTATTCCTCATCATAGTGAATGTAGCTTAATATTAAAAGAAGAAAAAATTCTATGAAACTACACAGAGACAGGAAGAAAACAAATACTCAAGGGTACACAAACTCATAGTGGGATAACACCAATAGGAAAGGACAGGGTTCGTTTTCAGTGTAACGTTTGGTACTGCAGTCCAACCCAAAACTTCATATATCTTTCCTCTTATTTCATCCTTTGTTTCCACCAAAAAAAATTCTAACTAAGCATGCTTTCTGTGTTTATATGTTCACACGTTTCTTACCTCATTTTTATTTTCCATTATCTTACCTCATCATTTATTTCCAAGAAAATCCTACCTAAACCTGTTTTCTCAATGCATTTCTTCCAATCCATCGCAACTCATTCTCTTAGAGGCTACCCCCTCTTAAGCTAACTTAAATCTACTGAGCTCAGATGCTAAACTAAGGGACGAGGCAATGCAGCAGCACAAAATAAGTAACACAAACAGCAATGACCAAAAAATTGGAAAATTGCAAAGCAAGCTACAGTAAATCTAAATTAACAGATAAAATGCAAAATTACAACTAATATGAGCCAATGAGCAGCAACAAAAAAAAATCAGTTGTAAAACTGGCTTAACAGAGTAATGTAATGTGAAATTTAGTAGCACTATGCCTGGCAAACAGCAACAGCAAATGCAATAACTTACATCTAAACATGACATAGCTCAAGCAGAAAAAATAATACAGTAAAAACAACAATGCAGATAAGGGAAATGTATATTCACATCTTAATATCTATGTAATTAAAGTGGTGCACCACAACAACTTATTGTAAAAGAAATATTACCATGTACTTGAAAAGAATATTATGTATGCAGTTACTAGTTCCTTCTTATTGTTCTTTCCTTTCCAAGTGCTCCTTTTTTAAAGAATGTGGATCATAAAATAATTATTTAATAGATCTGTTGACAGAAAGTGTTCACATTAGCAAATGCATTTTATTTTATAAAAGCAATGCTGCAACACAGCTGGAAACCAGATATCAAGTGAAATAAGCAATTACGCAAACCAAAGCATAAAAACATCATTCAATAGTCATGTGGCATTTCGTAAGTCAGTAGCTCTCAACTCTCATAGAAAGACACTTGTCATAATCAGGTGTGCAGATGTACGAATATTTCCCATCAATTCATAAGCATTTCAGCAATTAGCACAAAGTGCAAGTAATCATATGTTTTCAAGTAACGAGGGTGTCGCATTAGCGATGAAAGGCACACCCTAATGGCTTGTTCTCCAGGTGTTTTCCTGTGCTCTGAAAGGCACGCGCTAATGGCTTTTTCTCCAGGCGTCTGACACAGCTGGGTGCCCACGACGCATTATGTGTAGGTGGTCCGTTAACTTTCTTACGGAAATATTTACGACAGCAGTTTCCGCTACAGAGACAGTCGCATATAAAAATATTTCACAGGTCGAGAATTTGCGTTACAAATCTTTAGAAACAAAATGCTATTGATATAACAGTGTCCAAAAAAAATTTTCGTCTGCATTGTAATACATTCACGAATATACACACACATTTCATAACTCTTAAAGTACGTTTCTTGGTTTCCAACATCCTTTTCATAAATCAGAGTCCCTAAACACTACTCATTATTCCTTACCTCATTATACATATACATATTCGTCGACACTTCTTCAATATTTCATCATGAGAAATACGTAGCATAATAAACATTCCTCAACAACATAATACACATCGTCGTCGTAATAATAACATCATAACACCTCAGTCAAATCTCAAAATCGTCGTAACTTCCTCCAATAATTAAAAAAAATTCTCTGCTCATGTCAAAAGTGTCATCTGCCTCAAACGTACTTTAAAAATCATAATCCCTTTACCAAATACATCATTCAAAGCTCTCATAGTATCACAATGGTTCCGAAAAAATATGAACAGTTTACAATGCACAGACAAAATACAGTTTCATAAGTGTGAAGTTATCCAGCTGTGTAATTACGTAAACATCTGTCACTGACGTAGTAAAAAAAATGTTTATCTCTCAGTTAAATGATCAGATAGCTGTGTAATTTGTGTGTTAGAAAAATATGGTACAGATGTGTAAAGTTGTATAAGCAAATACCATATTAGCTAGGGTTCCTTGTGGTTGCCACACACATGGTACACAAAGTAAGCGTGTACCCCCCTGAGGATAAATGTAATTATGCCCTCAGGTGTTACAAATTACAGCAATGGAATGAAATGTATCACGGAAAACTTTCTTTGTAATTAAAAAATCTTTAAAAATAAATGTTTCAAGTACAAAATTAATCACTCAAATACGTGTACTATAGCGCTAAATGTGCGTCTTGTTGCAACATAATCTGTGTGGAAGTGTCGTAGTTATCGTCCTCCGAAAGCTAAGTTCTGCAGAAGCCAATGTACTTACCTCATGATAAACAAAAGTGAAATGCTTTGCGTATAGATATCATACTTATTACGCTTATTGCCGTGATGAAGAAAGTACTGTGCTGTAACGTATTGTTGTGCTACAGAAAAGGCTGTCTCCTTGTAGCTATACCATAAAAGTTACTACTAAAACATGTTTTACTTTCCAGAATAATACAGAAAAACTGTGCAGATATAAAACAGAAACACCGCAAAAGCAACATTGTAAATTGTCACGCATTAGCAGCGTCGTGATAAAATCGTGTAGCTGTCACATAAACTAACCACTGTGTCATCTGGTATCTCTCAAAAAGTACTTTAATTCAGAATGTATTTTCAAGTAAACCAAAATGTTGCATTAGAATCTCATTAGCAGTACCAGTATATGTCCTAAGTATGTAAGCCTCATATTCGTTACGTAATCGTGCAACTAACAAGGAGGAATGTACACACACAATACCACTGTGACGTCTGTTCACTATAACAATGCATTCGTCATTTCTGATTCAATAAGTTCCCTTGGTTCTTGACTGGATATTTAACTTCAAACATTGTTGCATGTTAACAGATTCTAAGTCTGACAAGCATACTAGTAATGTAAAGTGAAAAGTTTTATGGCAATGACAAAGTTAAAAAGCAAATTATCTTTCAATAAACGGTTTTACATGTGAAATGTGGTGTAAACCTTTACTCTTTCTAGTACGCAGAGTTTCAACTGAAAAGCAATTGTCATGTTTTATATGTCGGTAAGGAATGTTAAATCTTTTCTCAAGGTTAGCGTCTGTGTTATTTTTCTCTGAGCCAGCCGGCGCAGGTGGCTGCCTGCGGTGCGAGTCATTGTCTGTTCCTTTGTTGGCGCGCGTCGTTATTGGGATTAGGAGACCTAACTTCTACAAATTCATCGTGACGAGAGGGCCCTGCTCTGTTTGAATCCCGCCAGTTCTGATGCAATTCAGGTCTGTCGTTACGATCATATCGTCTGTCGTCATGTCGGTAGATTCCATAGTTTCTTTCTTGTCGGTCACATGGTGGAAAATTTCTCCCTGAATCGTAACTCTGCGCCGAACTGTTGCGTCTGAAGTTATTCTGCCTCCCTTGATAATACTTGTTTTGGTTCCCATATTGTCTGTTTCTCTGATTGTCTCTGTGATAGTCATTACTACGGAAATGCGATCTTTCTCTGTAACTATTATTACTCTGCCAACGGTTGTCGTACGGGTGGTGTCTATTTTGGTCACGATTTGCGTTGTAAGAATAGACCAGTGGTGTCCAGTTATTGTTTCTGTCGTCACGGAATTGTGACGGATGTGACCTGCAATTGTTGTGTCCTTGTTTTCGCGTTCCGCGATTGTCAGTGTCAATTTCTGGTTCTTGTAACAGTCCCTGAAAAGCTTCAATGTCGTCTTTGCAACGTCCTGCTAAAATAATATGTCGTAAATGTTCAGGCAGTTTAATTAAGCAAATGCGGATGAGTTCTGAGGGGCTGTATGGGTTTGAAAGATACTGATTCTTATGCAACATGTCTTCAAAATATTTCACAAGACTGGAAAATTCAGATTGTTCGAAACGTTTCATCATTATGATGCTATGTTTTACACGATCTTGTGTGGCTTGAGACCAATATGCTGAGAGGAAGGCATGGTAAAACTCTCCTTCACTGTGGCAATCGTGAATTACCGATCGCATTCTTACAGCTGGTTCATTCTCCAAGTAGCCACACATAAATTCTAATCTGTGCTCTAATGACCAGTTGGGAGGAAAACAATGAGAGAATTGATGGAGCCATGCTTGTGGATGAATGTCGTTGCCAGAATTCTTAAATGTTTTGAATTTACGTGTAGTAATGAACAGCTTATAGTCAAAATCATCGTGTCGGAGAGTAGCATCTCGGTCATAGTTACGTCGTGTCGGCGGTTCCATCTCAAAATTCGGTGTACCTTGCCAATTTCTTTCATAATTACCGAAATGCCCTGTGTTATTATTTTGTGGCTTTTGCGTATTTCTAAGTTCCTCTTCCCGTGTTGGAGCGCGAGTGTCTTCTGAAATACGTAATTCTTGTATTACCTGTGTCAGCTGATCTTGTACTTCCCGGATTTCTCTTTGGTGTTGCGTATCAATTTGATTCAGATTTTGTTTCAGTTTCCTAATTTGTTCGCTCTGTTCTGTGTCATTAAAGACTACCGGTTTTGCGTCATTCAGATTATCATCTACCTTCGTAGATAAATTATTTAGCTGATCCGAAAGTTCAATTACTTTCTCTGATAATGAACACATTTCCTCAGTGTGTTTTTCTGAACCAAGTTTCAGAGTGTCCATTTGTGTTGAAATCGAATCTACTGTGTCCTTTAAGTTTTCTTGAGTTTTTGCAAGTTGCGTAACCGAATCGGTAGATGCAACTGAGTCAAATTTAGCTTGCAAGGTCTCATGATTTTCATGAACAATAGTTTGCAGTTCTTTTATGGCTGCTTCGTGATTCCGTAATGCATTTTCATGCCGCGAAAAAATAGGTTGAAAATGCTCACAAATTTGAGTTTTTACGTCATTACAGACTTTTTGACATTTCGATTCAATGTTATGTAACTCAGTAGTTATATCTTCACGTGTTTGTTCAAGAGTTTGTTCCAATGAGTCTAACTTTTTAAGATTTTGTTCCACTGTGTCTAACTTTTGCTGTGTTTGTCTCTGATTTTGTTCCATTGTGTCTAACTTTTGAAGCTTTTGCTGTGTTTGTCCCATTTGTTGTATTAATTGTAATAACAATGCATTGGTGTCTGAAACATGTTCCTCAGTGCTTTTCGGCAGTGAATGTACACCGGAAACATTCACATTTTGACAAGCGGAAAATGTGTCTTGACTCATTTGAGAAAACGGTGAGGACGCAAAACCTGAATCTACAGTGTTTGCAAAATTGTGTCCTATCATTTCGGATTCCTGAGGCGAGCTGTTGCCGACCGATCGATCGATAATGCTTCCCTGTTCACTACCTGTTTCACTGCCTACGCCATTGTTTGACGCCCGCTCCATTTCCCTATGCACAGTTACCAAATTACTACTTTGAACATTAGTAAATTCATTACTCGGCGGCGCTGATAAGCTACGCTCGTCATCACTATTATTTCTCAGTTTAGTTTGGAGCCTAGTGTTACGTTTTTCACACGCCATTATTGTCACAGTATTTCACACGACAACACAGAAAAACACAATTTGAAGATCAAAAATAAGAGAACACATTAACATAGCACTGAAAATAATATCTAGTTAATTGCAAGCGCAGCTGCGAAATACTTGGTGCAAATCTACATGCATCCCACAACTGTTTTACAGTACAACAATGAAAGACTGCAACTACAAAGGAGATTTTCTCTACAATTACGCACTATCAATAAACAATAGCTACACTAATTACACAAACTACAACAAAAAATCAGAAGATTCCAGTGAGGTATCCTAGGCTAAGGGTCGACATATGAAACATCCCCTTTGAACAATTATACATGACTGTGCTTAACCTGACACACAATATTTTGTTAGCGCAACGCAATCTGACTTTCAAAATTCTCTACAAAAGAATGGCCCTGACTAACATTAAACTATACCTTTCACAAATCACTTACCTCACAAAAATCTTCGCTGCTCAAGCTACTGCAATACAGCGAGCGCCACTACTGCCAGCTAAATAAAAGGTTCAAACTATGGAAGGCACTAACTACTGATAGGGATAGTTAGCAAATGAAAGATATTAATAGAGAACAAACAATGTATTTACCTTAATATCATCACAAGTCATAATATATATATCAGTTCATGACAAATTACAAATCTCCGCCATCTCTCTCCCCACATCCACCACTGCTGGCGGCTCACCTCCAACTGCGCAACGCTACGCGCTGTTCACATCCAGCTGCCGCTGCCCAACACTACAATGGCAGACAACAATGCAAACTAGCCACAGACTGCACACAGCACAGCCAGTGATTTTCATATTGAGCGCTACGTAACGTTGCCAATAAGAAAACATAAACAGCCTACTTACATAGAGAAAACATAAACAGCCTGAGAAAACATAAACAGCCTACTTACAGCGGTTTTCTAGAGAAATGGTCGTAGGTGAAAATCCCCACTTCACCATCGCCTCGGAGATGCTGTGTCGCATCGCTCGTACGCCGACTATAACACCACATTCAAACTAATTTAAATCTTGATAACCTGCCATTGTAGCATCAGTAATCGGTCTAACAACTGCGCCGGACACTTGTTGTCTTATACAGGCCTTGCCGACAGCAGCAGCGTATTCTGCCTGTTTACATACAATATCCCCCCATGAACCATGGACCTTACCGTTGGTGGGGAGGCTTGCGTGCCTCAGCGATACAGATAGTCGTACCGTAGGTGCAACCTCAACGGAGGGGTATCTCTTGAGAGGCCAGACAAAAGTGTGGTTCCTGAAGAGGGGCAGCAGCCTTTTCAGTAGTTGCAGGGGCAACAGTCTGAATGACTGACTGATCTGGCCTTGTAACACTAACCAAAACGGCCTTGCTGTGCAGATACTGCGAACGGCTGAATGCAAGGGGAAACTACAGCCGTAATTTTTCCCGAGGGCATGCAGCTTTACTGTATGAATAAATGATGATGGCGTCCTCTTGGGTAAAATATTCTGGAGGTAAAGTAGTCCCCCATTCGGATCTCCTGGCAGGGATTACCCAAGAGGACGTCGTTATCAGGAGAAAGAAAACTGGTGTTCTACGGATCGGAGCGTCGAATGTCAGATCCCTTAACTGGGAAGGTAGGTTACACTAAGCAGATTCGGAAGGATGTAGGTTGCAGTAGGTACTGGGAGATGAAGAAGTTTGCACAGGATAGAGTAGCATGGAGAGCTGAATCAAACCAATCTCAGGACTGAAGATCACAACAACAACAACAACATACAATATGTCTGTAATTGAATACGCATGGCTATTACTTTTGGCACTTCAGTGTAGCTGAATAATGCACGTTATAGGCAGACATAGCTTAATAATGCACATTATTGGAAGAGATTTGATACGGATACCACTAGGCAGTGCACTGTAAGTACCTAAAACATAAGAACCTTTCAGTTTCGTAATCGTTTCGTGACCGATTATTAAATTTACGCCGGCCGTAGTGGCCGAGCGGTTCTGGGCACTACAGTCTGGATCCGCGCGACGCTACTGCCGCAGGTTCGAATCCTGCCTCGGGCATGGATGTGTGTGATATCCTTAGGCTAGTTAGGTTTAAGTGGTTCTACGGGACTGATGACCTCAGAAGTTAAGTCCCATAGTGCACAGAGCCATTTTTGAACTAAATTTACGTCATTTCCGCCAACAGGTGAGCATATAGCTCGACTTGGTCCACAGTGTAATGCTCTAGTAACACCTCCACCTGATGGTGAGCCTGCAGTGGCTCTAAAATATTTTCATGGTTGAATAAATCGTATCAAAAAGCTGAAAAAAAGCGACTAGTTGCATATTTATTACCAGATAAATCGGCAATTTAAATCACAGTCGCAATTCGTCATCTGCAATGGACGTAACGAAAAAAAAACTGAAAAAACAAAAAAACAGTTCTTACATGTCTTAGAGCAGAGGGAAGCACAGCTTGGCACATAAACCATGCGCCATGTCCTAACGCAAGGCTAGGGACATGAAATAGTGTGCCGAGAAATACTTAACACTGGAAATGTGTTTCATTATTAAATTTAAAAAAGGGCACTCAGTACGTGCTCTGTTTCCACTCCTCAGTTGTTAACAGGACAAATCGTTGCGTGTCTGTAAGTTAGTAAAATTTAAATATTCTATACTCCAGTACTACGGCCGTAAAACGTAGTGATGCAATGGGAGCCCCGCACCGCGCCTCATGGTAATGAGCGGGATACAGCACGGCAGTTAAGGACCCGACCCGAGCGCTCGCCTTTCTACTGTGCAGCCAGCCGGCCAAGGCGCGGCGCGCGCTAGCCGGAACACAGCCGCGGCGCGGCCCACATGCAGCAGCAGCGAGGCAGCGGCAGCACCTGCCGAGTCACGGCGCACTCCACGCTCCAACCCTGCCGTTCCTCGCTGCTCGCCGGGCGCGTCAACGGGCGCGGGGCCGTCGCGGCTGGGGCGGTGACGTCAGCCAGCGGCCATCCCAAGGTCACCGCCGTGGGCGAGGGCAGCAGGTACGCCAGTTTCCCAGCTCCGGAGCGGAAGCGCGAGGACTGGTGCACAGTGAGGCAGTGCCGGGTTGAGACAGCGCGGGGCCCTCGGTTTGCTTTAGGCCTCGAAGATTAGGATATAAAATAAAACAGCACTTTTCTTTGGTCCCCATACAACATGTACATTTCCTTGAATGGTGATAGTCATAAAACCATTTAAAACATAAACCAGAAAGTATGAAAAGCCACCTTACTGCAGTCACATTTTTAAAGACAAATTCACTCCAAATTAAATTTCTGTAAAAAATAATAAAAATATTTCATCCATCTTCAGCAGCTATGTGTCTGTTTGTTGGTATTCAGCAACCAGTTGCACGAAAGAAATTTTAATCCTTTACCGATTTCAGGTACCTAGTGCCTGTCTTCAAAACGTTATAATTATTGAACCAATTGCGAGCGTCAAACATAAGTAAATGTATGCAGCATACTGCTCTGGTCTTGGGCCCGCGAGAATTACGGGGCCCCGCAAGAAACTTTGTGACGTCACGCAGATCGTCTTGCCCCCCACACTTCGTGAAAGTCCGGCTCCTTGCAAAGCAAACGGGAAATCAATATCTGATCGAAAAGGTACCCTCGAAAGTTCTCAACTTTGTTCTGTGCCATCGAGAACTTGCTTGAAACGCGCGGTCAAGAATTATTAAATTCGTCTGAAATAGTTAACAGCGCCCCGGCGGAGCCGGCTGCTGGCGCTCGTAAGACGTACAGATCACGTGCCACGGCCTGTCTTTATCGTGGGCCGCCGGCCGCGGTGACCGAGCGGTTCAGTCCGGAACCACGGTGCTGCTACGGGCATGGATGTGTGTGATGTCTTTAGGTTAGGTTTACGTAGTTCTAAGTCTAGGGGAGTGATGACCTTCGATGTTAAATCCTATAGTGCTTAGAGCCATTTGAACCATTTTTCTCGTGGGCCTCCACTATAGTCGTGTGAATCGTAGTGACTGTGTAAAACTGGTATAAGAAAACCAAACAAGTTGAGATACCATCCCAAAAGTGGAGCTATATCATTTTTGTGCAGACGACAAAATGCTACATACACCTGCTTACGTCTGACGCTCGCGATCTGCGGTAATTATAATCTTCTGAAAAAGGACACTAGGGGGTTCGAAACAAGTAAAGGGCTAAAATTTCTTTTCTGCGAGCTGTTGCTGATTATTCGAACAAACAAAAGAATGAAGTGAATACGATCATTGAAATGAGGTACTCGATGGCTGGAAATTAAATTTAAGAAAAGAATTGTGTTTAAACTCGAGTAAACGAATAAAAAAAGACCACAATGATTTTCATAACTGATGAGCATTATAAAAAACTTACCGTTCTGTTAGTATTGAAGACGTGACCTCTAGCTTAGGGGCAGAGAGTCTTAGCCATTATGCTTCTTAAATACAGGGTAAAACTCAACTCGTTTTTTATGGTTTAACGTCTTATGAGAAATTATTTTCTTCATATTTCCACTAACGATAATCACCAGGGTGGATAGCTACGCGATGTGAAGCACGGCACCCAGTCCTACACCACTGTATGGGTGGTTTCAAAACGTCAGTTTCATCCCTGGTGGCTCAGTGACAAATAAATCATTACTGCACTCGGAAGTGAATGAATTATAACGATTACATTTTACGACTAGGTCGACACCGATAACTGAAACCCGCATTGTTATATACGTTGCACATAGAATCCATTTTTTATTTTTTATTTCGTAGCGTGTAGGATAGACCGTGGAGGAAGGGACTACAGGGGTAGAACGGCCTCGGTGGTCTAATTTTGTGTAGAGGCGCTACAGCGGGCTCAGACTCGCAGGAGTTTACCAAACCATTGTCATGATTTAGTAAGCTCGCAACTCGTGTCGCGCGCCAGTCACGCAATCTACCTAAAGAAGTGGGTGAATCTGCAGTTCTATTGTAACCTACCGGACCGTTTCCAGCTGATGCAAGTCTTAGTATTTTCCTCACAAGCAACGTTTAGTCCACCTACATCAGCATGCTATTATTTATCTTTGTATTCAATGCATCTGGATAAAATTTTTTACTGTGGTAATTGAATATTTTCTCAGTAGATGTGTGTTTGGGACGGAACGTTTTATTGGTATAGTCCGTTTCGCCCCGGTCGCCTTGTATTCTTCATTTGACGAATTCTGCGATATTTTTCTCATTTGCAGGCGGTACGCCATTATGACGGGTAACGGTCAGATAAAATTTGTTCACAAAAAACATGCATCCATCAACAACTCTACTGAGTCCAGCTTCCCTAATTTTAGGCAGGAAAATGTTACACTAGTACCCGCAGTTGCACCAGGGCAGAAACGTGTGACAGGAAAGAAAGGTAAAACCGTTGTTCTCACATCATCTCCTTACAAGAATGTGCTACAAGATGTCGTCAAAAATCACTGGAAGCGAAAGAGAAAGAAGCAAATATCAGGCTGCTAGCTCGAGAATAGAAGAAGAAAGTAAAAGGAAAAGTCTTCAATCAAAGAAGAGGCAGACAAAAGAGAAAGAAACTGATTACAGGAAATGAAACATCTGAAGACCACGAAGATGCGGCTTGTATATATTGCAAGGAATTATATTCCACGTCAACAGATGTCTGGACTGCATGTCAGAAGTGCAAGCAGTAGGCCCCTAATTCGTGTGCTGGAACAGACAGAGAGGACGATGAAATCTAGCTTGTTTGTAAGATGTGCAATCGATAAAAATGTGTCCGGGTGGAACGGACCTATGGAGACTTTCTCAGTTTGTTGTTATAACTGATGAAATATTTTATGTTATCTTCAATTACAAATTGTATTACAATAATGTTTGAATAAACAGTGTCTGATTTTCCGAAGAATTTTTTTCATCACTGAGACTTCAAAATTTTGCTCTAAACGGTAAATGGGTCATTCCGCCCAAGTCTCTCCTACAAGCAAAACAAGTAAGATCACCTTATTCTTCAGTGGTTCTCGTTTTCCTGTCGGAAAATTTCGTAATCAGTAGGTAAAGTTATATTTCCTTCAGTACCTCCTACTGTTGTTAAACCGTAGTACTGTATCCTCTTAGTCCACAGCGACCAGCGAAGAAACAGCGACACAAAAGAAACGCAGAGACCGCAAAGCCATAACGTATTATACAGCAAAAGTCCGCCAGCCAGAAGCCTCATATCAAAAGTACTCCAAGAAAAGTAAATACACGGTAGAACAAATGGACGACTATAATGATAGACTTCCAAAGTAAATTGATCGGGTAATTTCGACGAGCTCGGGCAATACTAATGAATTCCCTGTAAGTTTTGCTGTATTGTCAAGTTCCAACATATAGTGTACGGTGTGGCCAGCGCTCACTTAGAAGTCAAGTAAAATTGTAACCATTCTTTATCGATTTGGACACCACCCTCTTTCCATTGGAAGGTACAGGGACACAATTATTGAACTATATAAAAAAACGTCATAAATTCTGAACGGTTTCCGTTAGGACACCCAAACTGCACGGTTGATTGTGAGGCATCATGGGAATCAGTATGCGCATGCGCACGCGCCTTGTTGTCTCATTTAGGTGGGTTCGTCAACAAGCAAAACTGGCGCATCTGGGGAACTGAGAATACGCATTTCGCGGTCGAGAAGTCTCTTCAGCCTCAACGGCGCCCACAGTTCGTGGGCTAGTAGCTAGCGTTGCTGCCTCTGGATCACGGGGTCCCTGGTTCGATTCTCGACCGGGTTGGGGTTTTCTCTGCTCGGGGGTTGGATGTTTGTGTTGTCCTCATCATTTCATCATCATCATCATCATCATTCGTGACAGTGGCTAGATTGGTCTATGTAAAACACACTGGACTGTGTAAAAATTGGGACTTTGTACAGGCGCTGATGATCGCACATTTGGGCGCCCCACAAACCAAACATCATCATCATCATCATCCTCAACGGCTGATTGTGTGGTGTGCCATGTCCAGTCATGGAATAATTGCCGCGCGGAATGCCCGCGCGGTCTCGGGCGCCATGAATGGATTGCGCGGCCCCTCCCGTCGGAGGTTTGAATCTACATCTACATCTATACTCCGCGAGCCACCTTACGGTGTGTGGCGGAGGGTACTTATTGTACCACTATCTGATCCCCCCTTCCCTGTTCCATTCACGAATTGTGCGTGGGAAGAACGACTGCTTGTAAGTCTCCGTATTTGCTCTAATTTCTCGGATCTTTTCGTTGTGATCATTACGCGAGATATATGTGGGCGGTAGTAATATGTTGCCCATCTCTTCCCGGAATGTGCTCTCTCGTAATTTCGATAATAAACCTCTCCGTATTGCGTAACGCCTTTCTTGAAGTGTCCGCCACTGGAGCTTGTTCAGCATCTCCGTAACGCTCTCGCGCTGACTAAATGTCCCCATGACGAATCGCGCTGCTTTTCGCTGGATCATGTCTATCTCTTCTATTAATCCAACCTGGTAAGGGTCCCATACTGATGAGCAATATTCAAGAATCGGACGAACAAGCGTTTTGTAAGCTACTTCTTTCGTCGATGAGTCACATTTTCTTAGAATTCTTCCTATGAATCTCAACCTGGCGCCTGCTTTTCCCACTATTTGTTTTATGTGATCATTCCACTTCAGATCGCTCCGGATAGTAACTCCTAAGTATTTTACGGTCGTTACCGCTTCCAATGATTTACCACCTATGGCATAATCGTACTGGAATGGATTTCTGCCCCTATGTATGCGCATTATATTACATTTATCTACGTTTAGGGAAAGCTGCCAGCTGTCGCACCATGCATTAATCCTCTGCAGGTCCTCCTGGAGTACGTACGAGTCTTCTGATGTTGCTACTTTCTTGTAGACAACCGTGTCATCTGCAAATAGCCTCACGGAGCTACCGATGTTGTCAACTAAGTCATTTATGTATATTGTAAACAATAAAGGTCCTATCACGCTTCCCTGCGGTACTCCCGAAATTACCTCTACATCTGCAGATTTTGAACCGTTAAGAATGACATGTTGTGTTCTTTCTTCTAGGAAATCCTGAATCCAATCACAAACCTGGTCCGATATTCCGTAAGCTCGTATTTTTTTCACTAAACGTAAGTGCGGAACCGTATCAAATGCCTTCCTGAAGTCCAGGAATACGGCATCAATCTGCTCGCCAGTGTCTACGGCACTGTGAATTTCTTGGGCAAATAGGGCGAGCTGAGTTTCACATGATCTCTGTTTGCGGAATCCATGTTGGTTATGATGAAGGAGATTTGTATTATCTAAGAACGTCATAATACGAGAACACAAAACATGTTCCATTATTCTACAACAGATTGACGTCAGCGAAATAGGCCTATAATTATTCGCATCTGATTTATGACCCTTCTTGAAAATGGGAACGACCTGCGCTTTCTTCCAGTCGCTAGGTACTTTACGTTCTTCCAGCGATCTACGATAAATTGCTGATAGAAAGGGGGCAAGTTCTTTAGCATAATCACTGTAGAATCTTAAGGGTATCTCGTCTGGTCCGGATGTTTTTCCGCTACTAAGTGATAGCAGTTGTTTTTCAATTCCGATATCGTTTATTTCAATATTTTCCATTTTGGCGTCCGTGCGACGGCTGAAGTCAGGGACCGTGTTACGATTTTCCGCAGTGAAACAGTTTCGGAACACTGAATTCAGTATTTCTGCCTTTCTTCGGTCGTCCTCTGTTTCGGTGCCATCGTGGTCAACGAGTGACTGAATAGGGGATTTAGATCCGCTTACCGATTTTACATATGACCAAAACTTTTTAGGGTTCTTGTTTAGATTGTTTGCCAATGTTTTATGTTCGAATTCGTTGAATGCTTCTCTCATTGCTCTCTTTACGCTCTTTTTCGCTTCGTTCAGCTTTTCCTTATCAGCTATGATTCGACTACTCTTAAACCTATGATGAAGCTTTCTTTGTTTCCGTAGTACCTTTCGTACATGATTGTTATACCACGGTGGATCTTTCCCCTCGCTTTGGACCTTAGTCGGTACGAACTTATCTAAGGCGTACTGGACGATGTTTCTGAATTTTTTCCATTTTTGTTCCACATCCTCTTCCTCAGAAATGAACGTTTGATGGTGGTCACTCAGATATTCTGCGATTTGTGCCCTATCACTCTTGTTAAGCAAATATATTTTCCTTCCTTTCTTGGCATTTCTTATTACACTTGTAGTCATTGATGCAACCACTGACTTATGATCACTGATACCCTCTTCTACATTCACGGAGTCGAAAAGTTCCGGTCTATTTGTTGCTATGAGGTCTAAAACGTTAGCTTCACGAGTTGGTTCTCTAACTATCTGCTCGAAGTAATTCTCGGACAAGGCAGTCAGGATAATGTCACAAGAGTCTCTGTCCCTGGCTCCAGTTCTGATTGTGTGACTATCCCATTCTATACCTGGTAGATTGAAGTCTCCCCCTATTACAATAGTATGATCACGAAACTTCTTCACGACGTTCTGCAGGTTCTCTCTGAGGCGCTCAACTACTACGGTTGCTGATGCAGGTGGTCTATAGAAGCATCCGACTATCATATCTGACCCACCTTTGATACTTAACTTAACCCAGATTATTTCACATTCGCATTCGCTAATAACTTCACTGGATATTATTGAATTCTTTACTGCTATAAATACTCCTCCACCATTGGCGTTTATCCTATCCTTGCGGTATATATTCCATTCTGTGTCTAGGATTTCGTTACTGTTCACTTCCGGTTTTAACCAACTTTCCGTTCCTAATACTATATGCGCACTATTTCCTTCAATAAGAGATACTAATTCAGGAACCTTGCCCTGGATACTCCTGCAGTTTACCAATATTACGTTAACTTTTCCTGTTTTTGGTCTCTGAGGACGGACGTTCTTTATCAACGATGATAATGTCCTCTCTGGTAAGCCGTCAGGTATTTTATCGTTTCGCCCAAGGGGGGGTCCCTCTAACCTAAAAAACCCCCGTGTGCACGCCACACGTACTCTGCTACCCTAGTAGCTGCTTCCGGTGTGTAGTGCACGCCTGACCTGTCTAGGGGGGCCCTACAGTTCTCCACCCAATAACGGAGGTCGATGAATTTGCAACCATTATAGTCGCAGAGTCGTCTGAGCCTCTGGTTTAGACCCTCCACACGGCTCCAAACCAGAGGACCGCGATCGACTCTGGGCACTATGCTGCAGATATTAAGCTCAGCTTGCACTCCGCGTGCGATGCTAGTTGTCTTCACCAAATCAGCCAGCCGCCGGAAGGAACCAAGGATGGCCTCAGAACCCAAGCGGCAGGCGTCATTCGTTCCGACATGTGCTACTATCTGCAGCCGGTCACACCCAGTGCGTTCAATAGCTGCCGGAAGGGCCTCCTCCACATTACGGACGAGACCCCCCGGCAAGCACACCGAGTGCACACTGGCATTCTTCCCCGACCTACCCGCTATTTTCCTGAGGGGCTCCATAACCCGCCTAACGTTGGAGCTCCCTATAACTAATAGGCCCGCCCTCTGTGACTGTCGGGACCTTGCCGGAGAATCGGCCACTGGCCCAACAGGCGAGGCATCCTGTGGTGGCTCGGAAACGATGTCATCACTACTAGGAAGCACCCCGTACCTGTTGGAAAGGGGTAAGGCAGCTGCCACGCGGCCAGATCCCACCTTTGCCTTTCGGCCAGGCACGCGCGAGCCCACCACTGTCCGCCATTCACCCTGGAGTGATGGCTGACCGGTAAGATGCTCACTGCCGGAAGACGCAGTGACATCAGGGGTTCCATGTGATTCCAAGGCCACCGAAGTAGGCATAGGTCTCACCACAGTTGCCCCAACGCCACTACGAGCCGACGCCTGCGCCTCGAGCTCGATGAGCCTAACAGACAAAGCCTCCACCTGCCCCCGAAGAGTGGCCATTTCTCCTTGCGTCCGCTCACAACAACCACAGTCCCTACACATGACTATGTTTACCCTACTCTATACGGTTCCCAAGATAATCTTCTGATGAGCTACTCTGATAATCAAGAAACACTCACTGAAATACGAGACGCGAAAACTACGCTAGGTTTTCCCAGAAAAACTATTTAAAAGCTAAGCGCAGCAAATAAGTACAAAAACGCTTTATACAAACAGTACTCGCTGCTGCTGGTGCTCTCGCTCTGGCTGTCACAAGACAACTGCTGATTCAAGTGACTAGTGGCTAACGGCCGCGAAACAAACAAAAGACGGTTTTAGGGCGCTTTCTGTTCTAAACGATCAAGAAAACACTAAGAAATCTAACACGAAAACTACGTAAGGTTTATGAGTTGTCCTTAGCGTATGTTAGTTTAACTAATGTGTAAGTGTAAGGCCTGATGACCTCAGCAGTTTGGCCCCTTAGGGATTCACAGACATTTGAACATTTTTCGGAATAATCGGTGCGATATTCTTTGATGCGACGGTCACTACCGATCGGTACGTGAGAGTTTTGGAAGATGATTTCATCCCCGTTATCCAAAGTAACCCTGATTTCGACAATATGTGGTTCATCCAAGACGGATTTCGACCCCATCGAAGCAGGAGAGTGTTTGATGTCCTGGAGGAGCACTTTGAGATGAGAGGCACCCACATGCCTTGCTCATACTGTGGCATCAAGCAGTCAGGCCTGCAAGATGAGTGGTCTGCCAAGTGAGTGGATTCATTCTTATTTATCGAGTAACATGAACTCTAGTACTCACACTTAAGTTACAAGTTATCCTCCTATTTGATTAATACGCAACGGAAACACGCATCTGACTATCAGTAATTTACAGAACTCTGACTGTACACTACGCACTGGCAATACCACATTTTTCTTTCTTTTTTATTTAACTGCTTTTGTCAACACGTGGCCACCGCACTGAATATGAATGGCGCACACATTATAAATTCGGGACATTATGACAACATACAATTCGAAGGAAAAGTCCACCAATCTTTTTCATTTCACTATCTTATTTATTCCGATAAATTCTCTAACCTAAACACACAAATTCTATAACCTACAACAATAACACATGAGAAATTCCGCCCAGTGGGCATGGCTTTACATTGGTGAATCTCTATATTATGGTCTCGTAATTATTTATCGCTACAGTGCACTTTCTGGATAGGATGGTGGATCTTTTATTATTTCTCACACTTCGACTCTCACAATCATCATCACGAAACTATCCTCCAGACCGAGCAGTACAGAAGGAACAAGCATAACCCACTAATCTTTTGAAACTACCTTGCTACTCTCCCATGCAAACCACACATACCCAAATTACATGACATACACCACACTACGACATGGAATACAAAACACTAAATAGTCACAACATTATCACTTTCAGCTTTCCCACTTCAATTAGTATTTATCCCAGTTTCACACGACACTGCCCCACTTTGTAATTCTACTTTCCTACTATGAACTCTGAAGATATTTGCACGTCTTCCTGTGCAATGCAAACCAAGTGGCGTTGCTGGATAGACGGCCGACTCACCTTGCTTCTCTCTCAGAGTTTGAATCTAGCGTCACACGGAATCATATCACGCAAAGTAATATTAAGAACATATTCATCACACACGCGAGTCCTCAACTGATACCATGGACGAGTACATCTCTTTATCTTTTGTCTCATACACAGTTTGAGACTCACACAGTACTCACCACGTGGAAGTACTCGTCTCTAATTTCAAGTCCTGCACACGCCATTTCTTAAATATTTCAACTTATGGTACACACGCTATTTCTTAAATATTTCAACTTATTGCACACACGCTAGTAATTCAGCTTAACTTAAGCACACGGAAGTATTTCAACTTATTGCTACACGTGGTTTCATTGTGACCGTCGGTCACTTCCGAAGATTACTACAATCCCATTAATATTACCTGACCGACATTTAATTCTCCCCACAAAAGTTCCTGAAATAGAGAAATTATTATTTCAAACTACTCTTAAATATTCCACATGCATACCATGTCTCCACTCTTTCGTCATTACGGAGCACAACTAAAACAGGTCATAACAGCACAAAATCCAGCGGCAGAGTGCCGAAACGTGGCCGTTCTCGAGGTCCTCTCGCACCTCTGCTGAAGTGGGGGAGCACCTTGCTACCGTAAGGTCAGCCACATTTCAGGCGATCAAAGCTCAGGTAAATTTCATCTCTTTGGTCCCACCAAAAGATCGACTCAAAGATGATCATATATTCACATTCACTATCTGCGGTTAGCAGACGACCATACATTCATTCATTTCAAAAGATCTCACCAAACTGGATGTAGGGATTTATATTGTGGGAGTGCACATGTGATCAATTAAATAAATAGTCATTCTTTCCCACACTGGTATCCAGCTTCGCTGTATTAATTGAAATTGAGTTATTTTACAAAAAAATGTGTTGTTCTGACAAAAATAATGAAGTATGTTGTACCTATTTTCAATGTCGGGCGGTACTGTACCCTTTCAGAGGAACGCATTCTGGCTCCAAGGAACCAAGAGGCCGCTGGCATGGGCCTCGATTGGCCGCCATATTCTCCGGATCTAAACACATTCGACTCCACTTTGTGGGGTTGTATGAAAGACAATGTGAACAGCAGTAATCCCAAAACCGTTTATGAGAGCAAAACAGCCATTCAGGAGGTCTTCGCAGCATCGCACCGATGTTCCGACACCTCAGCGGGTCATGCAAAATTTCGTTATTCGTCTGCGCTACATCATTGCCGTTGATGGCAGGCATATCGAACATGTCAGGAGCTAAATCCGAATACTTATAGTCCAATTTACACGTTGAATGAAGTGTGTGCACGCCATAGTTTGTAATTAAGCTACGTTATTTTTTTCACGTAGTTCAGTAGTTGCCGCCACGTAAGTAGAACACTATACATATCTAACTTTACATATATTTATTTACGTCCAGGCACAGGGCCCGTAGCATCTGTTAACTCCCGGTACGTGGCTAATCCGCCACAGAGCGAGAGATGCTGAGATAGTGAGATAGACACTCCCCCACCCCCACCCCGCCGTCACAAGGGTGTGCAATAACTGACCAGAAACCATAAAAAGGAAAGACGGTTTATTAAGAATCAAGCAGCAGAGGTACACTAGCTCTCGTACCCGTCGTGTTAGGATGTTCTGCCTACGAGAATAAGCCTTGTCGACGGCACGCGACCGTAAACACACGCTGTCATCGGAGTCATTTCTACAGTACCATTCCCTCCATGTAGCGTCATTTAGAAATGAATGCTGCAGAACCGACGTTTGTCAGTAATTTTATGATAATTTAAGTGGCAACAGTGCACTTGATTCATACAGATACCGTGTACAGAATTCTCTCATCGCCTTGCTGCTACATACTCTGCTGCGTTGTTGTATGATCTCAGAGTCCTCTTTGTGGGTGCTGAAGCAAGTATCAATTTCACCGAAGGCTTCCGATCTTTGTGACTTCTGCCGAATGAGGACAAGATACAAGAGATGGTAGCACCTTCCTTGCTGCTCTCAAGTTATGCTCTGTAACTGAAACGAATTCCCGAATAAGTCTTCTGTGCCCTATTAATATTACGGAAGTCGTCAGTCAGCTATACTATACAGTGTTGATCTAAATTGAACCTTCGTGTAAGCAAACATATACTCTGCCACTGATCAAGGGGATATGCCTCATGCATCTTGTGCCGTAAGACCATTCAAAATGGTCATTACTTAATCATTCGGTGTTACGTTGTTATTCGAGTGTGAATTAAAGCAGTGGAGCAACAGGGCCATCACCCCATTCTGCACTATTTCCAGATTTATTAGGATGACTGATACACGATGGCGGCCATAGATGTAATGACGCACTGACGTCATCGTGAGAGACTCGTATCTAACTCCGTCGACCCTTTCCCTTCTCGCTCTCCCCTCCCCTCCCCTCTCTGGAAATTGGCAGCAAACGACTCAGTCTGTACTGGGCTGCCGGATAGGACGGACGTAAGTCTTTATTTTGTATGCAGTGTGGTATATTGTTTCTTTAAATAATTTGAGCTGCCATTGATAGAGCGCTAGACAGTAGCTCCATCGAATGTGTTCACCTTGAGCTCTCGAGGCCAACTGACCTAATTCACAATACCACCACTAGAGGGTGTTGCTGATCTTCCTCCATCCCCCTCCTGTGACGTAACCCAAGATGGCGGCCTTAGGGGAAAATGGTCAAGCTGATAGACTGGGAGGACCTCATGACGGTAGGCTAATATAGTGCACATAAGGAATTGCTTACACAATTTGTTTAAGAATGTTGGTTATTTACTTCTGGAATCGCGATACACCTCGAAATTTATGTTTGTGTTAAAACAATTTAGACGATGTTTAACAACTGCGGTACTTTTTTTATTCTGGTAGTGGAGGAACCACATAATTACATTGTGACGGACCGCACTGAGCCTATATGAAAAACTTTCTCATGTGCGCTCCGCGCACCAGAGTCGCAGCTGCTGGAAGAACCCATAGTCCAGACTGTTACACACCGGCCACCAGCAACAATAGGGCGACCGCGCTAAGCTCTTCCTTTCGCACTGAAAATACCTCAGCCTTCTTTGTGGCACACGGATACCCCCTGTTGTTGAACACAAACTGCTTCAGGATTTAGTAAATCTGGTGATTAAGTACTGTGCGGTACAGTGTCACATGCATACCTTGAGGATGTTACAGAAACTAAATGTACCATTGCACAAAGAAAGAGAGAGAGAGAGAGGGAAGTTTGCAGATGACGTAAGAATATTTAAACAATTTGCTACATAATTACACGTTTTATTCAGAGGAATACAATTACTACACTTGAAACCTGACTCTAAAATGATCTCGGAGGGTTCAGGTACACTTGTGAAACCTCTCAGTCTTCATCCTTGTTCCTGACGTATAATTCGCTCGTAATACTCTACTGGATTGGTTATACTGAGTGAGGACGCCATTGCGAGCTTTCAAGCCAACCGACGTAAGAAACTCGGAGACGTGTTATCACTTTGTGGTTCGGCAGTGATGTGACGTGCTGTGGATTGCGTGCACTGGTGTTATATTGAGCGCTAACCCTGACTTAGACGTAATCGTACAATGATCCCCTCACCTCGAAAGTCAACAACTTGATTATTCTGGTACACAATATGCAACTACAAATAGTGTGGTGTCACCGCCAGACACCACACTTGCTAGGTGGTAGCCTTTAAATCGGCCGCGGTCCGTTAGTATACGTCGGACCCGCGTGTCGCCACTATCAGTGATTGCAGACCGAGCGCCGCCACACGGCAGGTCTAGAGAGACTCCCTAGCACTCGCCCCAGTTGTACAGCCGACTTTGCTAGCGATGGTTCACTGACAAAATACGCTCTCATTTACCGAGACGATAGTTAGCATAGCCTTCAGCTACGTCATTTGCTACGACCTAGCAAGGCGCCATTACCAGTTACTATTGATGCTGTAAAACATGTACCGTCAAGAGCGATGTTCACCATTTACGGATTACAGTTAAGTATTCCAACAGCTACGTCCTTTTTTGCTAAAGTGTAACTTCCTTGTCCTGTTCCAGACCTCACGCCAGCCTGCGTGAGCTAAAACGCGTGCCTTTCGGCTTCCTCTCATAGTGGGTTGGCTCTCTTGCCAATCCACAACAAATAGTCCAGTGTTTGAATAGTCACTGGAAGGTATATTGCATTGCTGGGAGTCTCAGAAATATTGTAACCCGTTGCAACTGAGGGGAAGGATCCTTAATTGGTATGAATCAGTATGAGATAGAATTATTGGATAGGAGTTCGTTGCAATGTTACACTCCACTCTGATTGTGTTGACAGGCAATATGTCGACAGTCTAATCTGGCTTGTAAAAGTTACTAGGATCCATCTTCAAAACCTGTCCTTTTGTGAAAACCATTAGGCGCCCTATTGAACTTTTCTGGGTAAAGTCGATCGTTGCTTTCACAGTCCTTATTTCAGATGGAAGCGCACAGATGTTTGCACGTAGCTCAATACCTTTTCCAAACTGTTTGAAGACTTCATTTGAATCGTCGATATCGGATGCACCAGGTTCTATTTCCACAATGTGTTTTTCACCATTAATACTTAGATAGCGTCGTTGATATCTGGGATGCCGTGGTACATGTGCAGTCCAATCAATGCGATACTCCATTCACCCATGTTCAAATCAATTGGTGGGAAGTAATTTCCACGTAATACAAGTGATCTTTCCTTTAAAGTTAAAGTGTACGACATTGCATCTGCATCTCAATAGATCTAGGAATGTTTAAAGCTCTTCTTAATATATTCTTCTTCTTCGTAAATTTCGAGAGAAACATGATGCATAGATGTCTGCAGAAGTGTGCACTAAAGTCCTGATAGCGCAGAAAATTATTGAACACGCGTCTTCTGCGAATAATGTATCGTTGTAATTCTTCTGGCGGTAGCAGGTCACGAACTGAGTCGAAATAGTAGACGGAATCTGCATTTTTCATAACGTATGACACACAGTCGGTGTCGCGGCCTCCAGCAACATCTAAATTCACAATACCACATTCACCAGCTTTCCACATAGTATTCGGTGATGTATCCCGTATAAACACACGACGGAATCTTGGAATGTTTCAAGTACAGTCCTTTTCCGACGGCTCCGGCTTCCATAATGCGGTTATGTCTTCTTCCTCTGGGGGGAGTTTTGCGCGTTCTTGACTGTACGGACAATAGTTGCAGCAGGGACCCTACCGCCGAGAGAGTGGAGAGGGCTGGGGTGAGGAACTGAAGAAAACCACAAGACATCTTGGGAACTGGTGGAACTCGACGTGCTTTAACCGAGCCACCTCTTGTTCCCGCTCCCTGCTGCTTCAGAAAGATTTTAGCTGCATACATCGCTGTCAGGATTCACTTCTTCAAACACCTTTGCTTCCCACTCTTCTTCTTTAGTGCACAACGAGCAGCATTCGTAACTCTCTTGAAATTCATCACTCCTAAATCCTACTTCATTTTTCTAAGCATGCTTTTATCAACAGCCAGTGCTACGTTGCATTGACCTATACCAGTAACCTTTCTTCTGTGTATCACCTTAGCCATATCATCTAAAATTCTGTCGGCAATGTGACGACTTGGGATATCTTTATTTGCAGCGTATGCAATGTCATGTTCCATACACGCTTCATCAAGCAGATTAATCCCCTTATCTCCTCGTGCCAAGAGTTACTGAAGCTGTGTTCCTGGTTCGCGGTTGTTATTTTCCGTCATGTGTAATTCAACAGCTACTTTGTCTAGAATACCACCATCTCCTCGAATGTGTCTCCTAGCACCCATGTTATGCTACTGATGTGGTTGTGGACTGCGCACCCCATTATACAGCACATCGTTAGCAGCAACCGAACTGTTTTGTACTGCAGGAAAACCAAGCCCTTTAATTAGTGCTCTATTTTGCCGACATCTTATGACTCTCTCCACGAGAAACACATCCGGTTCTGAGCTTTTCTGCAACTCTTCGACGTAGAAGCAACCTGCAATTTCTTCACCTTTAATACCTCTCGAGATATAAGTTCTAGGAGTCGTTCTTCGCACTTTTCAAACAGTAAATATCCCTGTTGATCAGTTTCGCAGGTATGATTCCTCAAATGTCGTCTTGTGTTTTGAGATGCGTGGATCCAGCATTTTAATGCGAAAGTACACCATATCCATGAATCCATTATCACGAACATTATCACGAACATTTCTGGGAAGATATCTCTCCATTCGTATGACCCGCGAAGATCAAAACGCATCCCCGTTATTCGTTTTATTCTTCTGTTCACACGCTCCACGATACCTGCCTTCAGCTGAGTGAATGCTGAGTAGTGATGTATTCCACACCGCTGCATCACGGTTTTGAAATACCTGTTGTAAAACTCGCCACAGTGATTGGTTTGGAGGTTGTCTGGGAATCGATTCGTCCCTATTTGCAACGAACGCTGAAACACATCTGCAACACTTCTCTCCGTTTCTGTTCTAACAGATAGTGCCCAGGCATATTTGGAGTATTATCAGTTACCATTAAATATATTTGAATCCATTATTCTCATGCAAATATTCCCTCATATCTACAAGATCAACCTGCCGTAAGTCGTCAAAACCTTTAGTCATAACGTGGCCACGAGAGTAAGTTCTGCGCGCTGATTTGTGCAGTTCTCGAACTACTGTCTCCATACTTATTGGATGATACCTCTCTTTCTAAGCTCGGAGATAACTCAAACAACCCCATTCGAATGAGCTGTATTACCTGCAGCAGCTGATGCCATGAGCAGACGTAGTCGATCTGTTAGCTCGTTGGGGTCGTCAGAATACGAGGGTTATGCCAAAAGTAAGGTCTCGTATTTTTTACAAGCACAGAACTCTGTTTGTGTGGCAGTTGGTCACAATGTTATGCAGAGTGCTTCACGACGTGCTGTGTGTAAACATGCGCACGCCGCGCTGAGGCGCTCAGTTTTGGCTTGGCAGCCGTTGAGAATGGATCTCCCGTTGGATGTCACCGCAAAGTGCGAATTGCGCGCAGTTATTCGGTTTTTGAACGCAAAGGGCACTGCGGCAATTGAAATCCATCGCCAATTGACGCCAGTGTATGGTGCGTCGTGCATGGACGCCATAAATATTCATAAGTGGTGCAGAGAGTTTGCAGCTGGTAGGACATAAATTCACGACGAACAAAGGAGCGGGAAACCGTCAATTTCTGAGAAGACAGTGATGAATGTTGAGTAAAGCATGCGTGAAGATGGACGGATGACCCTGGATGATCTCTGCACGTTGGTTCCTGAGGTTTCCCGATGCACTGCTCACAGAATTTTAACGGAAACATTGAACTACCGGAAGGTGTGCGCAAGACGGGTGACACGCATGGTGACTGAGGACCACATGCGGCAACGAACTGATGTTTCCCGCGCATTTCTTCACCGCCTTGCAGCCAAACAGAACAACTTTCTGGACTCAACTGCCACGGGTGACGAAACCTGGGCATACCACTTTACACCTGAGACCAAGCAACAATCACGCCAGTGTCGACATCCTTCTTCGCCAAAGCCGCGAAAATTCAAACAAACACAGCCTGCCGATAAAGTCATGACAACCGCTTTTTGGGATCAGAAAGGGGTATTGTTGGTTGACTTCATGCCCACTAGGACCACAACTAACGCTGACAGGTACTGTGAGACTCTGAAGAAACACAAACGGGCAATTCAGAATCGGAGAAGAGGAATGATGAGCAAGGGCGTACACATTCTCCGTGACAACGCTCGCCCACACATCGCTCGGCAAACCGTTGCTCTCCTGCAACAGTTCCAGTGGAATATAATCACCCACCCACCCTATAGTCCTGACTTGGCGTCCAGTGACTATCACGTTCTCTCAGTTAGTCAGTTAGGAGAAAGTTTGGCCCGAAAGCGATTCAGCTCCGAAGACGAGGTGAAACAAGAGGTTCATACCTTCCTGGACAGCATGGCGGCACCGAGCGAGGTGGCGCAGTGGTTAGACACTGGACTCGCATTCCGGAGGACGACGGTTCAATTCCGCGTCCGGCCATCCTGATTTAGGTTTTCCGTGATTTCACTAAATCACTCCAGGCAAATGCTGGGATGGTTCCTCTGAAAGGGCACGGCCGACTTCCTTCCTCATCCTTCCCTAATCCGATGAGACCGATGACCACGCTATCTGGTCTCCTTCCCCAAACAACCAACCAACCAACCAACCAGCCAGCATGGCGGCGAGCTGGTATGATATGGGCATAGAAAACTGCCACAGCGTCTACAAAAATGCATCGACAGAAATGGTGATTATGTCGAAAAACAGCTAAATGCTCAAGCTGTAAACTGATGTGCCGGCCGTGGTGGCCGAGGCGTTCTAGGCGCTACAGTCTGGAGCCGTGCGACCGTTACGGTCGCAGGTTCGAATCCTGCCTCGGGCATGAATGTGTGTGATGTCCTTAGGTTAGTTAGGTTTAAGTAGTTCTATGTTCTAGGGGACTGATGACCTCAGAAGTTAAGTGTCATAGTGCTCAGAGCCATTTGAACTATTTCTGTAAGCTGATGTAAACCATTGTAGAAATAAACAGGTCTATGTACTTATGAAAAAGTAAGAGACCTTACTTTTGGGATTACCCTCGCGTATATACTGCGAGATTCGATTGTTCACTGCTTTACACTCAGTGTCAATACCATCAACACTACTTCTGTTGTAGTTTTCACCATCAAGTATTGGTTTTTTAATGGTTTTGTATATCTTGTTGCTCTTGCTTTTTGCGATCTTACGTACGTCTGTCAAATGCTATATACAGTACATTTCCCTATCATTAACTTAATAGTTAATGGTTTTTTTCGTGGGTCTTAGGAAAGTAAGATTCATTAAGCCAGGTTTTCTCTAAAACTGCTTATCATCAATCTGTATTGCGTCATCAGTTACATTTATAGGCTGCGTACGCAGCTGACGCCGAATGTTCTACCTGTCTGCCCAGGGGCGTGACGGATAATGAATTCGTCAAAGACAACACCATAGTTATCGTGTGGTTTTGTTTTTGCTGAGAGCTGCCTGAGAGAGTCAATAACCGGTTTAAAGGTCACTTCTAGTGCTTACTGGCGATCCACATACCCTGACCATAGCTACCGTAGTTTCTCTCGATCGACTTTCCGCGCCTGAATGACTTTCTGTTTCGTTGACATATTATAATAGCTGTAGTGCTTATGTAGCTTGTGCTATCTGTCACGCTCTGTACCCCAAAAGAACAAATAGTCCAGTCACGGAAAAGCCACGTATAACACCACCGTCCGCTGCTACTGCTGTACCATAACCTTAAAGTTGTAGGCAGATCGTAAAATGAAACTATCTTGTTAATGCAGTTATGGTATAAAGCAACAGTGCTGTGTTACCCTCTGAGAGGAATGTTTGTGTTGACCATGATGTACCTAACGGAGGTGGCTTATCGGAAGTGAAAGTCAGAATTACGTAAATATTTAAACAGTAACAAAAAATAATTTACCTGTCTACACTTCAAATAATAAAGAAAACGGTCGCCAGCCTAATTAGGCAGGAGAATGATTGGCATTCCTATTCAAGAAAATATGAAAGACACAGCCTACAGGGTGGTCCATTGATCGTGACTGAGCCAAATATCTCACGAAATAAGCGTCAAACGAAGAAAGTACAAAGTACGAAACTTGTCTAGCTTGAAGGGGGGAACCAGATGACGCTATGGTTGGCCCGCTAGATGGCGCTGCCATAGGTCAAACGGATATCAACTGCGTTTTTTTTTTTAAATAGGATCCATTTTTTATTACATATTCGTGTAGTACGTACAGAAATACGAATGTTTTAGTTGGACCACGTTTTTTGCTTTGTGACAGATAGCGCTGTAATAGTCACAAACATATGGCTCACAATTTTAGACAAACAGTTCGTAAGTGGCAGGTTTTTTAAAATTAAAATTCAGAACGTAGGTACGTTTGAACATTTTATTTCGGTTGTCCCAATGTGATACATGTACCTTTGTAAACTTATTATTCTTGACAACGCATGCTGTTACAGTGTGATTGCCTGTAAATACCACTTTAATGCAATAAATGCTCAAAATGGTGTCCGTCAACCTCAATGCATTCGGCAGTACGTGTAACGACATTCCTCTCAACAGCGAGTAGTTCGCCTTCCGTAGTGTTCGCACATGCACTGACATTTGACGCATGTTGTCAGGCGTTGTCGGTGGATCACGATGGCAAATATCCTTCAACTTTCCTCACAGAAAGAAATCCGGGGACGTCAGATCCGGTGAATGTGCGGGCCATTGTATGGTGCTTCGATGACCAATCCACCTGTCATGAAATATGCTATTCAACACCGCTTCAACCGCACGCCGGACATCCATGATGTAGGAAGTACATCGCCATTATGCTATGCATTGAAACATCTTGTAGTAATTTCGGTAGAACGTTACTTAGGAAATAAGCATACATTGCACTATTCAGACTGCCATCGATGAAATGGGGGCCAATTATCCTTCCTCCCATAGCGACGCACCATACATGAACCCGCCAAGATCGCTCATGTTACATTTGTAGCAGCCATCGTGGATTTACCGTTGCCCAATAGTACATATCATGCCGGTTTACGTAACCATTGTTGGTGAATGACGCTTCGTCGCTAAACAGAGCGCGTGCAAAAAATCTGTCATCGTCCCGTAATTTCTCTTGTTCCCAGTGGCAGAACTGTACACGACGTTCAAAGTCGTCGCCAAGCAATTCCTGTTGCATAGAAATATGGTACGGGTGCTGTCGATGTTGATGTAGCATTCTCAACACCGACGTTTTTGAGATACGCGATTCTCGCGCAATTTGTCTGCTACTGATGTGCGGATTAGCCGCGACAGCACCTAAAACACATACGTGGGCATCATAATTTGTTGCAGGTCGTGGTTGACGTTTCACATGTTGCTGAACACTTCCTGTTTCCTTAAATAACGTAACTATCCGGCGAACGGTCTGGACACCCGGATGATGTCTTCAGGGATACCGAGCAGCATACATAGCACACGCCCGTTGGGCATTTTCATCACAATAGCCATACATCAACACGATATAGATCCTTTTCCGCAATTGGTAAACGGTCCATTTTAACACGGGCAATGTAACACGAAGCAAATACCATCCGCACTGGCGGAATGTTACGTGATACCACGTACTTATACGTTAGTGACTATTACAGCGCCATCTATCACATAGCGAAAAAAGTGTTCTAACTAAAACATTCATACTTCTTTACGAACTACACGAATATGTAATAAAAAATGGGGGGTTCCTATTTGACCTATGGCAGTGCTATCTAGCGGGCCAACCATAGCGCCATCTGGTTTCCCCCTTGAAGCTAGACGAGTATCGTTGTTTGTAGTTTTTTTCGTTTGATGCTTATTTCGTGAGATATTTGGCCCGGTCGCTATCAATGGACCACCCTGTATACTTTATCACACGAGAGTGGCATGAACTCTGTCACTAGCATATGTTGATGTTATAGAAAGTGCTAACAGCTATAGACGAACATAACTATTTGCGTAAGTACAACAGATAATGACACACACTTTTGCCGTCAGGGCTTAGTCAAACCGAATAATTTCAATAACATTGCTATTAAATTGCACTTAAGAATCATGAAATTAGACATAAATTCAGCACCATTTTTCATATATTTTCCTATCTGACATGAGATGTGGATATGGTTCACTGCAAAATTAGGTATTCTGCATAGATTAAGTCTGTCACTACTAAATACCTTTGTACGTAGAATGAAAATTAAATGCAGTTCACTAACAAATTACTTCTCACCATCCTTTGAATAAAGAAGTTACTGTTTTCATAGATAGTGGTCTTTCTATTAATCGTTATCTAGCATGAGCACAACAGACAAACTGTGGATCCTGTTACACTATTAATATGCACTTTTTTTTACAGAAGAGGAACCCAACATTGTACAGAACTTGTCTTGAATAGCACGAATAATTGAAACTTTCTATAACTAAGTAACTTTGTGCATTTGAACTACTTTCATAGGAGGATGCTCTTAATCTTGGCCACTGTAGCAGAGCAAACTAAACACACTTTCAATACACTGTAGATGCAAGCCCTTAACAAGCATGAACATGTAACTTTCAACAGTAATAGTTCTCAACTTTTACTGAAGTAGAACACAACTTCACGTAGTTATAAGACAATAACTAACCTTTGGGTGATTTTCAAAAGGCTGCACTACGATCATTTAATTTGCAAAACTCTATAAGTCGCAGTTTCGACAACATTCACTTTTGAAGTTGGCAACAAAATATTAATAAGTAGTCTTAATAGAAACATTATTTTCAGAAAGCATCATTTACTATATTACTCAGTTCTGCTACACAAACTTTAACTTAGTTTCTTCTTACTATCTTCAAGTGGCATTATTGAATTAATATCCGGGCTTTCCTAATTTCACAATATGGACACTCGGTAAGCGTATTTGACATGGGGAGACCCTAAGTGGTTGTGTGAGTGGGGATAAAAAACCAAAGTAGGTGTAAGAGCTCGAGTATAAGTTACCTTATATTTGAGCACACTAAAATATCCAATGAGTTGATCCTTCACTGTACATTACTATAATTCTTTTGTTCCGTTACAGCGACTGCGCATTGTGGTGGCGAGTACATCTTGGCAGGTGGATTTACAGTTGGTAATGATAAAGCTCTGTCATTTCTTGGTGGCGATGATAGATACCATTTCCAAAACAGAGCTGGCTTACAAATCCATCCACCCGAGGCTTTGGCACACCGGAAAACGGCACAAAAAGCCTCTCTCGGCACCAGCACAATACACAGTTTTACATAAGCTGTTGGCTGTTTGGCAGCTCGTCCCCGACTGACTCTTCCATCTACCTTTCTATCCATGCCAACCACATTTTGCTCGCGTTACAAAATTCCGTTCCAGAGGGGAACCACACCCTGTTTTATATCATACAGTAATTTAAAGCCATTAGTGAAGGTCAGTAATTTACATAACAGCAAACAGTCACTTTAAATAAAATAGACCAGTTACACATATTGGTATTTCTACAAAAAATTATTCACACAGAAATCACAATTATATACAATAAGTTTTATCCCCTGCAAAGGAGGCAAAGAATATAAATAACAGAGACACTATATCGTATAGGAACAAACCATGACATCAAAGGTTTTACAAAGGAATAAGGGAACACTCTTGTGGTATCAATAAAATCAAACAATATTTACAATATCTTAATGACAAGGTAGAACAGACAAAAAAGAAAAATTTATGTCAGTAGAGATATGGGGCTCTGCTGTTACAATATCGATGTATGCTAATTAAACTTCTCTGCAGCCTGAGGCTTTATACAGCCGCTCTTCTTCCTCCTAATATGTGACTGCACCCCCTTCCCAGTAACAGGGCCTCTACATCAAATTTTCCCTCATAGCCTTAACCTTTTCAGTTAAGTCGGTTACTTTCTTGCCGATTTCATTAACTAACTCATTTATTTAATACGTTGATCATTCTTAGAAGAGTCTGGTAATACTTCTCTAGCTCCCTGCACATACCTTCCACTTTATGCACGATAGTCTAAATTTTCACATACATGTACAAGCGAATGTTCTGTCTACAGAGTTGAGAGCCAGACATGCGCGCGAATATGTCCATGATGCAGCCTATACCAATGTACTCACCTCTCCTACTGGGCTATACCTACAGAAACTCTTGGAATTTTCGACTGTGCCTACCATCATTCAGTTTTCTTGTTTTACCAATAACGAGAAACCCATACTGTGAATGATTCCAGCAATCAGCACGTATCTATACAAAACCTTTGAACAACATGTCAGTTCCTACATGTGCTTGGTAAATATGTTTTAAATTCAGATTGTCTTGTTTGAAAGCTATAATGAGGTTTGCATTATCCATAACCAACTGTTTTGGTTTCCTGGAATTGGCTTAGATAAAATACATCCCATCCCATACGACTAACACAACAGGAATATTATCGAATTTGGTTCTGATTTCCCACAGCAACATCGTCAAATATGAACACAGCGTTTTGCTTAGGTTTTTCAGGTGGGGGAATATCACCGCTTTCACTGAATGTCGTGTATATAATGGCTTTTACACCGGCAACATCTCGTGTAATAGCTGATATTTGGGCTGAAACAGTGTTTTTTTTAAGATACACAAACATGATCATCGGACTCCATCTACGTGTGTTAGCAGCGTCCTGAGGACATTAGTCTTGCCAAAACTGGATGGACCTACAATAGTTGCTCGTACATTATCAGGAGGGAGTATTCCATTCTTCTTCTTCAGGTCTTCTTTTACATCTTTGCAGGACCAGTTTTTTGTTTTTTTGTTTTTTGTCATCAGTCTACTTACTGGTTTGATGCGGCCCGCCACGAATTCCTTTCCTGTGCCAACCTCTTCATCTCAGAGTAGCACTTCCAACCTACGTCCTCAATTATTTGCTTGACGTATTCCAATCTCTGTCTTCCTCTACAGTTTTTGCCCTCTACAGCTCCCTCTAGTACCATGGAAGTCATTCCCTCATGTCTTAGCAGATGTCCTATCATCCTGTCCCTTCTCCTTATCAGTGTTTTCCACCTATTCCTTTCCTCTCCGATACTGCGTAGAACCTCCTCATTCCTTACCTTATCAGTCCACCTAATTTTCAACATTCGTCTGTAGCACCACATCTCAAATGCTTCGATTCTCTTCTGTTCCGGTTTTCCCACAGTCCATGTTTCACTGCCATACAATGCTGTACTCCAGACGTACATCCTCAGAAATTTCTTCCTCAAATTATGGCCGGTATTTGATATTAGTAGACTTCTCTTGGCCAGAAATGCCTTTTTTTGCCATATCGAGTCTGCTTTTGATGTCCTCCTTGCTCCGTCCGTCATTGGTTATTTTACTGCCTAGGTAGCAGAATTCCTTAACTTCATTGACTCCGTGACCATCAATCCTAATGTTAAGTTTCTCGCTGTTCTCATTTCTACTACTTCTCATTACCTTCGTCTTTCTCCGATTTAGTCTCAAACCATACTGTGTACTCATTAGACTGTTCATTCCGTTCAGCAGATCATTTAATTCTTCTTCACTTTCACTCAGGATAGCAATGTCATCAGCGAATCGTATCATTGATATCCTTTCACCTTGTATTTTAATTCCACTCCTGAACCTTTCTTTCATTTCCATCATTGCTTCCTCGATGTACAGATTGAAGAGTAGGGGCGAAAGGCTACAGCCTTGTCTTACACCCTTACACCCAATGTTATCTATCCATTGTGCCTTATTTGACCGTAAGTCCTCCAAAGCTCTTTTAAATTCCGATTCTAGTACTGGATCCCCTATCTCTTCTGAATCGACTCCTGTTTCTTCTTCTATCACATCAGGCAAATCTTCACCCTCATAGAGGCTTTCAATGTATTCTTTCCACCTATCTTCTCTCTCCTCTGCATTTAACAGTGGAATTCCCGTTGCACTCTTAATGTTACCACCGTTGCTTTTAATGTCACCAAAGGTTGTTTTGACTTTCCTGTATGCTGAATCTGTCGTTCCGACAATAATATCTTTTTCGATGTCTTCACATTTTTCCTGCAGCCATTTCGTCTTAGCTTCCCTGCACTTCCTATTTATTTCATTCCTCAGCGACTTGTATTTCTGTATTCCTGATTTTCCCGGAACATGTTTGTGCTTCCCCCTTTCATCAATCAACTGAAGTATTTCTTGTGTTACCCATGGTTTCTTCGCAGCTACCTTCTTTGTACCTATGTTTTCCTTCCCAACTTCTGTGATGGCCCTTTTTAGAGAGGACCAGTAACCTACAACAAAGCCACTGTGACGAGCGTATTTCATCCACCTTGCCATGATACAGACTATGTCTGGTACCAACAAGTAGTGTGCAACATAGAAGGACACACTTGTAAAGGCGGTAATACCATGTGTAGCCACTATAGCTCCGTCACTTAACCAACTGAGTTACAATGGCTACATAGAAAGTTCAGCTATATACACGTATTTACATATGAAAAAGAACTTCATCTTTCAGTTTGCCGATGACTGGTGAGAGTTGCATGAGGCAACTGTCTGCTGCTGCATGATTATAGGGGCAGCGTTGAAAGTAATGATATTAAGTGTAAATACTTGGACTATAATAAGAGAGGTGTGAAATAAAACACAAACACAGTTTGAGATTGTATATACACATTATCTGTTTAAATATCGTACATACGATGTAGTATTTCAGAAAAGTCATCAGACTCCTTCTTTTCCACTTTGCACCTGTACAATATTTCCTTAATAAAGCTTTCTGATAAGCAACAATTTCTACGCATACCTCCTTCAAACTCATGGGCACCCCACAATACTCTGGTTTTTTCACACACACATATTTAACCTGTTTCTATTTGGGCTCTGCGTCCATATGCAAACAAAGCTACTGCTCCAAATCATCAACATGTACACTACGCATACGTAGAAAGTTTGCAACATCGTTGTTTGCGTAGTCTATGCTTGGCAACCACCGACTCAGTCTCTCCACTGCAAGGCACAGTGCAGGATTCATGCTGTATAAGTTCATAACTGAGGACAACCGTAGATGAAAAAGCTTGTCACCCGATTTCATACATAGTGCAGAGGTATCATACACTTTGGGAATACTTAGTATCACACCAGTAAGGCGAATGTCCAGGGAGGGGGGTGTACTAATTGGATAATACTCTTTGGTCATCTGCTGATTGATCTTGTGCTCTGCACGACTTATTTCGTCCCAATCGAACTTAGAAATAGGTACTTTGACACCCTTCGATGGATTTTCGATTTCTATCCTGAGATGGAAGCTCCAGTCATGATATGCTTCAATACCCACATTTACACATTTAATTCCACTAGGAGTTAAATTATATGTAGAATTGAAAAGTACGGGCACACATGTTACCTTCTAGTCCACAGCATCTGCACTCTGCCCCTGCACTAGCACAGGGATGTTCTGCTGGTACAGGTTGAATATGACAGTGACCAGTGCTGACCTCCATCTTGTTCTCGCTTAGCGCCACCAGCAACATTGCTGGACGTTCTCATCACCCAAATAGATGAGTGGGAGAGACAACGATAGCTTCTTGTCCTGCTCCAGCATGTGGTCAACATGCACTACATGCGCCTATTGTGGTCCCTACAGGGTCGGACATGCTGGACATTGTCGCTGCTGCAGGTGCAAAGGTCGGTGCAGGTCTTGACAAGGTGGCAGCTAAGGTTGCTGCGTGCCTGGATGTGGCAGAGGTCGAAATGTTGGTCCTCGCCCCTGCAGGCCTCGACATGTCGAAAGTTGCTGCTGAACAAGGAGGAGGAAGCATTACATTCAGACCAAGACAAGAATCAACCAATAGTAATGGTAACTACAGAGACGTGATACGTGATGCTTACTTTTCTGCTTCTTCCTGTTCTGCAGGGCTGTGCTGGCACTCGACTGCTGCTGATGACGCTTCATGGTTCTTCTTCTGCTGCTGCTAGCTGACTAATTGAGACTGAGGCTGCTAAGTCCTCTGAGACTGCTAAGCCCTCCCTATATCTCCTCTGACGACGTCACCAATACTACCATCCTATTGATGAAAGCCTATCATGTGACCAGATTCAGCATTCCTTTTTTTCTGGATTGCAGTCTTGGATCACATCATGGAGGAGAGTGTGGGACAGCCAACACCACCCTCTGGTGGTGGTGTTATGAACTAGGTCAGTTGGTCTCAGAACTTCAAGGTAAACACCATAGTTCATTATTGGGTGTTAGGCAATTTCAAAAAAGGTAGGTAGTTCCAGCAAAAGCATCTAACTGTGTGAGTTCTGAAATGTGTCTTCACCCCACCCTACTTCACTGCCATTATTTATTAAAAAAGTATTCATCCAAGGCTCATCCATTGTCTTTTCTTTCCACTCATTGTGTAGGTGGCTATGGATACAGTCCTCAGCTGCGTGTTTGCATGTGGTACGCTTATTTAACTCATCCCTGCTCATCAACAGCATTTCCTCAACTGGAAACATGGATGCTTGGGCCGGAGTTGGTGAATGTCTTGCCTCTTATGCTTCACAAGACTGACTGGATTTTTATCAAATGACCTGCAGTTCCAGCACACACATTTGTCAGCATGAGCTGCAAACTGTAAATTAGCCCCTCCTGCTGCATCTTCATTATTTGATGAAATGTATTTGTGTTCTTCATATATTCACCAAATATCATCGTTTTCCAAGCATCGTGCAAGTGGTTATGGACATAATCCTCAGCTGAATGATTACAGCTAATTTACCCATTAAACTCCTCCTACTCCAGCACAGACATCCATCCATTGAACACATAGTACACAGTAGATAATTGTGGCCATTCTCTCAGAAAGCCAAGCACAGACTGAGAGAATTTCCTGCATTTTTTCCCTGTGCTGCCATCTCGGATTATCTCCTAGAAGGGGAAGGCAGGAGGATCAACATTGTTCTTTGGTGGTGATGGTGTGAACTAGGTCTGCTGGCCTCTGGACCTCAAGGTGAACACACTGGACTGAGCTTCTGTGTAATGTTCCATCAGTGACAGCTCAAATTGCTGAAATAAACAATATACCACACTGCTTATAAAATTAAGACTTACATCTGTCCTGTGCAGCAGCCCAGCACAGACTGAGTCCTCTTCCCATCAATATCCAAACGAAGGAGGGGAGGGGAGGGGAGGGGGAGGTAGGGAGGATGGGGTGGGTGCAGTCGGGTTAATGGAGGTAGCCCAATTGAGCTGTCTATCAGCAAAATTTGAATTTTCCGCCATTATGTCAGTGCGAAGTTGCCACATCTGTGGCCGCTATCCTGGATCCGCTGTCTTGAATACATTCAGCAGCAATGCAGAGTGGGGTTATGCCCCTGTTGCCCCACTACTAATGAAACTCTTGACAAAGGTTAGAGCATAGAAACTAGTTTTCTTCGTGAGTCACTGAGCACCTCAATGAGCGGCGTATACTGGCGCTACATAACGGCCTGCTCCTCGCCATACTCCCTCCAACCATCATTATGGAATGTTAATGGTCTGAAGATGATCGTACCAGGAGGGAAACCGGTCACCTGATAAACAAAATTTTAACTTTCAACAACTTACATGCGAATTTAGACTGCATTTATTTAAAAAATTTTATTTTAACTTTGAGCGCTCTTGTCCCGGGAACAATGTTCCAAACTATACTAAATAATAGGCTGTTTCTTTGGTTCCCAGGCGTGTTTCATTTCTTGTACTTTCGAAGCTGCTTCTGTAATCTTCAAAAGTTACTGTAAATATAGTAACGGTATTTCGTTCCACTTACGATTTGTATAATCCTTCTTGCATTGATGCCGCGAAGTAGCTTCTTTTGGATTTTCTGTACTGTTCAGCTTTTGAATATGTAGCATGTTGTTGTTGTTATTGTTGTTGTTGTGGTCTTCAGTCCTGAGACTGGTATGATGCAGCTCTCCATGCTGCTCTATTTTGTGCAAGCTTCTTCATCTCCCAGTACCTATTGCAGCCTACGTCCTTCTGAATCTGCTTAGTGTATTCATCTCTTGGTCTCTCTTTACGATTTGTACCCTCCACGCTACCCTCCAATACTAAATTGGTGATCCCTCGATGTCTCAGAAGATGTCCTACCAACCGATCCCTTCTTCTAGTCAAGTTGTGCCACAAGCTTCTCTTCTCCCCAATTCGATTCAATACCTCCTCATTAGTTATGTGATCTACCCACCTAATCTTCAGCATTCTTCTGTAGCACCATATTTCGAAAGCTTCTATTCTCTTCTTGTCTAAACTATTTATCGTCCACGTTTCACTTCCATACATGGCTACACTCCATACAAATACTTTCAGAAACTTGACATTTAAATCTGTACTCGATGTTAACAAATTTTTCTTCCTCAGAAACGATTTCCTTGCCATTGCCACTCTACATTTTATATCCTCTCTACTTCGACCATCATCAGTTGTTTTGCTCCCCGAATAGCAAAACTCCTTTACTACTTTAAATGTATCATTTCCTAATCTAATTCCTGCAGCATCACCCGACTTAATTCGACTACATTCTATTATCCTCGTTTTGCTGTTGTTGATGTTCATCTTATACCCTCCTTTCAAGACATTCTCCATTCCGTTCAACTGCTCTTCCACGTCCTTTGCTGTCTCTGACAGAATTACAATGTCATCAGCGAACCCCAAAGTTTTTATTTCTTCTCCGTGGATTTTAATAACTACTTCGAACTTTTCTTTTGTTTCCATTATTGCTTGCTCAATATACAGACTGAATAACATCAGGGATACGCTACAACCCTGTCTTACTCCCTTCCCAACCACTGCTTCTCTTTCATCCCCCTCGACTCTTATAACTGCCATCTGCTTTCTGTACAAATTGTAAATAACCTTTCGCTCCCTGCCACCTTCAGAATTTGAAAGAGAGTATTCCAATCAACATTGTCAAAAGCTTTCTCTAAGTCTACAAATACTAGAAACATAGGTTTCCTTTCCTTAATCTTTCTTCTAAGATAAGTCGTAGGGTCAGTATTGCCTCACGTGTCCGAACATTTCTACGGAATCCAAACTGATCTTCCCCGAGGACGGCTTCTATCAGTTTTTCCATTCGTCTATAAAGAATTCGCGTTAGTATTTTGCAGCTGTGACTTATTAAACTGATAGTACGGTAATTTTCACATCTGTCAACAAATGCTTTCTTTAGGATTGGAATTATTATTATCGAAGTCTGAGGGTATTTCGCCTGTCTCATACATCTTGCTCACCAGATGGTAGAGTTTTGTCAGGACTGGCTCTCCCAAGGCTGTCAGTAGTTCTAATGGAATGTTGTCTACTCCGGGGGCCGTGTCTCGACTCATGTCTTTCAGTGCTCTGTCAAACTCTTCACGCAGAATCATATCGTCCATTTCATCTTCATCTACATCCTCTTCCATTTCCATAATATTATCCTCAAGTACATAGCCCTTGTATAGACCCCCTATATACTCCTTCCACCTTTCTGCTTTCTCTTCTTTGCTTAGAACTGGGTTTCCATCTGAGCTCTTGATATTCATACAAGTGGTTCTCTTTTCTCCAAAGGTCTCTTTAATTTTCCTGTAGGCAGTATCTATCTTACCCCTAGTGATATAAGCCTCTACATCCTTACATTTGTCCTCTAGCCATCCCTGCTTAGCCATTTTGCACTTCCTGTCAATCTCATTTTTGAGACGTTTTGTATTCCTTTTTGCCGGCTTCATTTATTTGCATTTTTATATTTTCTCCTTTCATCAATTAAATTCAATATTTCTTCTGTTTCCCAAGGGTTTCTACTAGCCCTCGTCTATTTACCTATTTGATTCTCTGCTGCCTTCACTATTTCATCCCTCAAAGCTACCCATTCTTCTTCTACTGTATTTCTTTCCCCCATTCCTGTCAATTGTTCCCTTATGCTCGCCCTGAAACTCTGGACAACGTCTGGTTCTTTCAGTTTATCCAGGTCACATCTTTTTAAATTTCCACCTTTTTAAATTCCCACCTTTTTGCAGTTTCTTCAGTTTTAATCTACAGTTCATAAGCAATAGGTTGTGGTCAGAGTCCACATCTGCCCTGGAAATGTCTTACAATTTAAAACCTGGTTCCTAAATCTCTGTCTTACCATTATATAATCTATCTGATATCCTTTACTACCTCCAGGGTTCTTCCATGTATACAACCTTCTTTCATGATTCTTGAACCAAATGTTAGCTATGATTAAGTTATGCTCAGCGCAAAATTCTACCAGGCGGCTTCCTCTTTCATTTCTTAGCCCCATTCCATATTAACCTACTATGTTTCCTTCTCTCCCTTTTCCTACACTCTAATTCCAGTCACCCATGAGTATTAAATTTTCATCTCCCTTCACTACCTGAATAATTTCTTTTATCTCCTCATACATTTCATCAATTTCTTCATCATCTGCAGAGCTAGTTGGCATATAAACTTGTACTACTGTAGTAGACGTGGGGTTCGTATCTATCTTGGCCACAATAATGCGTTCACTATGCTGTTTGTAGTAGCTTACCCGTACTCCTATTTTTTTATTCATTATTAAACCTACTCCTGCATTACCCCTATTTGATTTTGTATTTATAACCCTGTATTCACCTGATCAAAGGTCTTGTTCCTCCTGCCACCGAACGTCACTAATTCCCACTATATCTAACTTTAACCTATCCATTTCCCTTTTTAAATTTCTAATCTACGTGCCCGATTAAGGGATCTGACATTCCACGCTCCGATCCGTAGAATGCCAGTATTCTTTCTCCGGATAACGACGTCCTCTTGAGTAGTCCCTGCCCGGAGATCCGAATGGGGGACTATTTTACCTTTTTATTTGTAGCATACTCTAAAAAAAAACTAATAGTCAGTTTCACAGCTAAGGGGCGACATAAGATTACAAAAATGAGTATAGATACACACAGCATATCTGATTGCTAAATTCAAGAACGTAGCATCTGTCAACAAGTTCCTCTACTGGTAGTCAGCTACACTTACAGGTAACAGTTAATTTATCACGTAATCTGTTTCGTAAGGTTTCAGTTACGTCCTGAGACGCCATCTACTTTGCTAGCGCACGTGTACCTCGACTGCAATAAAGAACTATTGCCTCTGCGAAATAAGAAAGAGGTGCCGTATACATTTCAACCGTCACATCTTTTTCTCCTGTCTCCTGCGTACTCGGCATCTGGTCTCGTTGATTCGAACGAGGCTTCTTTTCGGAGCACGATGAGCGTAACATGTGACTGCAGTATTGCGAAATCGATCACACCGTATAAAGTGCTCGGTGTGATTTAAATGACAAATTCTATTTAAAAATAATACTTCGTGCAAATCTGTTAGCATCATATTATGATAGTGGCAGCACATTTGTAATTTCCAGTCACACACTTTTTTGTTGCATTTCGTACACGCCATGTTGATAAATGTTTCTGTACTTCCAAATCATTTTTGTGTACAATGTAGGCCATAGAATAAAGAAAACAACTGGAACTTTACAGTGATTAGTAGTTAACATCAGAGATACATGGCGGTTGTAATGCTGTTTGTGGCGTGTTTCAGAACGTCAGATTCGTGGCAGAGCGCGCAGGTTGACCTCAATGTCTGCCGTCACTGCGCCGTCAGCAATGAATGGGCTCCAATTCTTCACAACACCTTTCGCCGCCTATTCGGGAGCCTACGAGACGGGAGGATGTAATCAAACGAGACTGGCCGGTCTCCGTGAGCAAGGTCGCCAACACACGCTACAGTCGCGATACTACAGTGTGAGCAGCTGGTCCAAACACCGATGGCGGAAGGATTGCTGATCACCAGGATATGCGTCAAGGTCCTGAGTTATAATACTAATCACTCCCAGGGACTCTAAATTGAGGTCATATAACGATATTAATTATTATATGCCCTATTAACTGCAAACATACACTGATAAGCCAAAACATTACGACCACTGCCCACCACATCTACATCTACATGATTACTCCGCAATTCACATTTAAGTGCTTGGCAGAGGGTTCATCGAACCACAATCATACTATCTCTCTACCATTCCACTCCCGAACAGCGCGCGGGAAAAACGAAAACCTAAACCTTTCTGTTCGAGCTCTGATTTCTCTTATTTTATTTTGATGATCATTCCTACCTATGTAGGTTGGGTTCAACAAAATATTTTCGCATTCGGAAGGGAAACTTGGTGACTAAAATTTCGTAAATAGATCCCGGCGCGACGAGAAACGTCTTTGCTTTAATGACTTCCATCCCAACTCGCGTATCATATCTGCCACACTCTCTCCCCTATTACGTGATAATACAAAACGAGCTGCCCTTTTTTGCACCCTTTCGATGTCCTCCGTCAATCCCACCTGGTAAGGATCCCACACCGCGCAGCAATATTCTAACAGAGGACAACGAGTGTAGTGTAAGCTGTCTCTTAGTGGACTTGTTGCATCTTCTAAGTGTCCTGCCAATGAAACGCAACCTTTGGCTCGCCTTCCCCACAATATTATCTATGTGGTCTTTCCAACTGAAGTTGTTCGTAATTTTAACACCCAGGTACTTAGTTGAATTGACAGCCTTGAGAATTGTACTATTTATCGAGTAATCGAATTCCAACGGATTTCTTTTGGAACTCACGTGGATCACCTCACACTTTTCGTTATTTAGCGTCAACTGCCACCTGCCACACCATACAGCAATCGTTTCTAAATCGCTTTGCAACTGATACTGGTCTTCGGATGACCTTACTAGACGGTAAATTACAGCATCATCTACGAACAACCTAAGAGAACTGCTGAGACTGTCACCCAGGTCATTTATATAGATCAGGAACAGCAGAGGTCCCAGGACGCTTCCCTGGGGAACACCTGACATCACTTCAGTTTTACTCGATGATTTGCCGTCTATTACTAAGTACTGCGACCTTCCTGACAGGAAATCACGAATCCAGTCGCACAACTGAGACGATACCCCATAGGTCCGCAGCTTGATTAGAAGTCGCTTGTGAGGAACGGTGTCAAAAGCTTTCCGGAAATCTAGAAATACGGAATCAACTTGAGATCCCCTGTCGATAGCGGCCATTACTTCGTGCGAATAAAGAGCTAGCTGCGTTGCACAAGAACGATGTTTACTGAAACCATGCTGATTACGTATCAATAGATCGTTCCCTTCGAGGTCATTCATAATGTCTGAATACAGTATATGTTCCAAAACCCTACTGCAAACCGACGTCAATGATATAGGTCTGTAGTTCGATGGATGGCGCCTGGCGGCGTTGTAGGGACGTGTGGCAGTAACAAAAGTATGTAACCGGAGCAGACATGGACGGGGGATAACTCTAGCGAAGATATGGTCATCTAATGGGCAAATAGACTGAGATAAGCGACTTTGACAAAGGGAGGATTGTTATTACACAAAGCCTGTCAACGAGTATCTCGAAAACGGCGAAGCTGGTCGAATGTTCTCGCTTTACTGTCGTGAGTATCTACGGAAAGAGGTAGGACTGTGAAACTACCGCAACTATCTAAATGGTTGGACGTCCACGAGTCTTCACAGAACGTGGGTCCGAATGTTTGTCTCCTCTGTAAAACAGAATACGTGATCCAGAATGAGATTTTCACTCTGCAGCGGAGCGTGCGCTGATACGAAACTTCCTGGCAGATTAAAACTGTGTACCGGACCGAGACTCGAACTCAGGAGCTTTGCCTTTCGCGGGCAAGTGCTCTACCGTCTGAGCTACCCAAGCACGAGTCACGCCCCGTCCTCACAGCTTCAATTCCGCGAGTACCTTGTCTCCTTCCTACCTTCCAAACTTCAAAGAAGCTCTCCTGCGGTAGAGCACTTACCCACGAAAGGCAAAGGTCCCGAGTTCGAGTCTCGGTTTGGCACACAGTTTTAATCTGTCAGGAAGTTTCAGAATACATGGTGAACTGTGGTATCTCTGCCTACAGACCACCCTGCTGGTGCACGCACAAGTGTTTCGCAGCACACCGTTCATCGTACACTGTTGAACATGGAGCTCTGCCACAGACCACCCATACGTGTTCAAACGTTGACCCAATGACATCGTCAGTACGATGGTAGTGTGCACGGGACCATGAGAACTCGATCGTCGATCAATAGAAAAATGTCGGTTTGACAGATGAATCTCATTTTTTCTACATCGATGGTCGTCTGCGCAAACGCCGCCATCGAGGTGAAGGGCGGTTCGAAACACCGCAGCGCACCACGGACGCAGGCTGGCGGGGGCAGAATTACGCTACGGGAGACGCTCTCCTGCGGTTGCATGGGACCTTTGCTAGTAATCGAAGACACGCTGACACCAGCGAACCGCCTGCATCCCATCATGCTTGATGCCTTCCCCAACGGCGATATTGTCTTTCAGCAGTTTAATTGTCGGTATCTCGCCGTTCTACAATGGTTTTGAGGAACATTGTAATGAAAATGCAAATCTTATGGAATCCATCTCGGTCGCTATCGGATGCCTCCATAGCGTACGCAAATCAACGGCCCGTAATTTGCGCGAATTATATGACCTGTGCGTAGACATAGAATGCCACAAACCTTCACAAACCTATCAATAAATTGCTGAATCCCTGAAACAGAGAATCAGTGATGTATTTCGTTCCAAAGATGACTACTTAGAGACTACTCTACAGGAGCGGATGCACGCCGGGAGCAGGTTTCACGTTTGACTTTCTTTTTAACGTCACAACATAACACCACAATTCACCTCAGTCCTACACTCAACAGAACCATACTACGTCAATGAAAGATGTGGGGACCAGTCTCATTATACTATTCAACACATTCATTGTTACGGAGAAAATCTTTCAATTTAATGCAAATGAACCTGATGTCCCAATTTTCATTTTAGCTCTAGTTTTCGAACTGCAGGCAATAACCTATAATTCAGCCTATCATCACTAAAAATCACACACTTGTAAGCAGTTGGTAGCACTGCCTCAGTTTGTCGTAATTCTCACAGCATTGTGTCATGTGTAAGTGTTCATCACGTGCCCATATATAGGTCTTCGGTTCTCAAGAATTTTTAAAATAATTTGGTCTTGTTTTGACGATTCTTTAAGTATTGTCTGAAACTGTGTTGTGATATACGTTCAGCAGGCAATCTATTACTTATATCATGTAAATAAAAAGTCTTGCAGACGAGTTAATAACTCTCGTTATACACTCCTGGAAATGGAAAAAAGAACACATTGACACCGGTGTGTCAGACCCACCATACTTGCTCCGGACACTGCGAGAGGGCTGTACAAGCAATGATCACACGCACGGCACAGCGGACACACCAGGAACCGCGGTGTTGGCCGTCGAATGGCGCTAGCTGCGCAGCATTTGTGCACCGCCGCCGTCAGTGTCAGCCAGTTTGCCGTGGCATACGGAGCTCCATCGCAGTCTTTAACACTGGTAGCATGCCGCGACAGCGTGGACGTGAACCGTATGTGCAGTTGACGGACTTTGAGCGAGGGCGTATAGTGGGCATGCGGGAGGCCGGGTGGACGTACCGCCGAATTGCTCAACACGTGGGGCGTGAGGTCTCCACAGTACATCGATGTTGTCGCCAGTGGTCGGCGGAAGGTGCACGTGCCCGTCGACCTGGGACCGGACCGCAGCGACGCACGGATGCACGCCAAGACCGTAGGATCCTACGCAGTGCCGTAGGGGACCGCACCGCCACTTCCCAGCAAATTAGGGACACTGTTGCTCCTGGGGTATCGGCGAGGACCATTCGCAACCGTCTCCATGAAGCTGGGCTACGGTCCCGCACACCGTTAGGCCGTCTTCCGCTCACGCCCCAACATCGTGCAGCCCGCCTCCAGTGGTGTCGCGACAGGCGTGAATGGAGGGACGAATGGAGGCGTGTCGTCTTCAGCGATGAGAGTCGCTTCTGCCTTGGTGCCAATGATTGTCGTATGCGTGTTTGGCGCCGTGCAGGTGAGCGCCACAATCAGGACTGCATACGACCGAGGCACACAGGGCCAACACCCGGCATCATGGTATGGGGAGCGATCTCCTACACTGGCCGTACACCACTGGTGATCGTCGAGGGGACACTGAATAGTGCACGGTACATCCAAACCGTCATCGAACCCATCGTTCTACCATTCCTAGACCGGCAAGGGAACTTGGTGTTCCAACAGGACAATGCACGTCCGCATGTATCCCGTGCCACCCAACGTGCTCTAGAAGGTGTAAGTCAACTACCCTGGCCAGCAAGATCTCCGGATCTGTCCCCCATTGAGCATGTTTGGTACTGGATGAAGCGTCGTCTCACGCCGTCTGCACGTCCAGCACGAACGCTGGTCCAACTGAGGCGCCACGTGGAAATGGCATGGCAAGCCGTTCCACGGGACTACATCCAGCATCTCTACGATCGTCTCCATGGGAGAATAGCAGCCTGCATTGCTGCGAAAGGTGGATATCCACTGTACTAGTGCCGACATTGTGCATGCTCTGTTGCCTGTGTCTATGTGCCTGTGGTTCTGTCAGTGTGATCATGTGATGTATCTGACCCCAGGAATGTGTCAATAAAGTTTCCCCTTCCTGGGACAATGAATTCACGGTGTTCTTATTTCAATTTCCAGGAGTGTATTTACGTTAAAGTGAAGTTGTCTTCGAGGCAATGTTCAGTTGGTTATTTTGGTTGCAAAGGAAGTGAACGGGATCAAAATGGGTACAGCATATATGCTGTACTGCGTGTTTGGCGAAATGCAGTGGATCAATGAGTAAAAGAGGACATGGTGTACAATTTTGGCTGCTTGCGGTTCACAAATAATTTTTAACGCCCATGAATGTAAACGAACTTGTTTTCATTTACATGGGCCAAAATTCCGTTTCTAATAAGCACAAGGAGTTTGAATTAGTGCTAAAGGCAAGGAGATAACGCGAAACTCCATTAAAAACTTTCGACTGGTTTTCTGGGAAATTTCAAAGTAGAAAACATTAAAGAACTGATAGCCGAACCGTTACGATTTTATGAAGATGTACAGTGTAACATGTCACTAAAAACGTGCATTTTCCAACAATATCTTCATTACTTCCCTCTAAATTGCGGTAATGTGAGCGATGTACGTAATGTACGCTGTCACCACAATAATTTTATGACAGACAAAAGATACAAAGGTAAATGGCGTATTGCTATGTTATTATTTCTGAACGGTGAAAACAGACGCTCCTGCAGCACAGTACCTGCAGCAGGCCAAAATGAGACACAGTCACGTTATTTCATTTCGAAACATTTTGTATCTATTCTTGCAAGATAATTATCAGCAAAGTCAGAATAAACCGATTAACGTCAGTTTCTTTTTTCGGGTACAGTGACCTAGAAAACATAAAGAAATCGCAACTGCTCACTGTAAAACTCAACTTTTCAAAATAATGTGGTCGTGTTTTGTACGGCCCGTCTACGTGCACGGAAACTAGTTACGCTTGAGACGACTCTACTCAGTTTTCACGCTTCAAAAAAATGGTTCAAATGGCTCTGAGCACTATGGGACTTAACATCTATGGTCATCAGTCCCCTAGAACTTAGAACTATTTAAACCTAAATAACCTAAGGACATCACACAACACCCAGTCACCACGAGGCAGAGAAAATCCCTGACCCCGCTGGGAATCGAACCCGGGAACCCGCGCGCGGGAAGCGAGAACGCAAACGCACGACCACGAGCTGCAGACTTTCACCCTTCGCTTCCAGATATGTGTAGGGCGTCTGTACCTGCCACACTGTTTTTACCTGTGGATACATTAACAGACTTCTATCGTGGAGTTTCCGACCCTTTTGTAGGTGTTGTACGTCCCGTGGGGTTTCCGACGAAGTAGTTTTGTTTGCACCGTGGGTTTTTCGACCACGGTTGACTCACGCTACCCGTTCACCAGCGGCCGATGTGTTGTCACCGTCAGTCAGGCAGTGTCATCGCTGACAGCCTTCCTTTCCGCACAGTTTCGTAAGCTTAGGTATTTGAGTTATGTACATTGTGGGGAATGGAAATAACTGCAGCAACGAAAGGGAAAACGTGTGTTCTCAAGGATGATCAGCGTTACTGGGTGTACAGAATATGCGATACGTATACGAACTGGTTGTGTGTGCATTCCGAAAGGATAAAGTGCCGAGGCCGTTTAAAAATTGCAAATAGCAGAATAATAGATGAAAAGCAATGTTCTTGCCCACCTGACGAAGCAGACGTGCAGATTAAGAAACGAATGAATAACTGCACTGAAAGAGTCCACGAAGAAAAGACAGTGCATGTTTTCCAAATTTTTAGAGAAGAATTTCAAGATCTGAGAGATAAAGCTTTAGATTTCGTGGTAATTGTACGAAATTATGAGTCCCGACGGTGGATATGTTCCTAAAAATAGTATACTAACATTCGGCAGTGAAGAAGTGGAGAAAATCCTGCGTGAAATTGATCTGTTATAAGGACGGGGCATTTGACAGCTGTTCGAAATAATTCAAACTCTACACCATACACGTTGATATAGGAAACACAGAAGAGGGACGAAGATACTTCCTATTTTATTTGTTTGACAAAAGTCAAAAAACATATGTAACGATTTTTTCGAATCTAAAAATGCCTGTGAGAGCATCGAAACCTGCAGTGCTAGACTTTGGAATGCCTAGAATTTAATCTATGAAAACAGTGTTCCTTGTAACATCCCTTCTGGTAGCAATTTTCACTTCAATCAATGGCAGTGTAAGAAAATACGAGAACTGAGGTTAATGGAGGAATGCCGTGCCAAAGAAGAAGTCCGACTGTTTTGCCACATTTGTGTGGCACATCCTCCAACAAACAGTGTTGAAACGTGGATGGTAATCATGGAGGAAATGCCCACTGGAGTAAAGGTCATGAAATTCGCAGACTATATGATCAGTTACTGGATGTAAAATCTTCATATACCAATTGAAATGTGGAATATTTGTAACTAGCGGCTAAGAACCACGAATGTCGTCGAAGGTCGGCTTAGGAAATTAAACTCCGAACGCATGCTTTCTGATAAATAATTTGAAGGTGGAAACAGCAAATGTAACTCCATAGCTTACAAACTACATACTCTTTGTTGATTCATTTAGCTTTCTGTTTTGTTCAACATCCCATCGTTGAATTTCTGTAATTAGTGTATGATTAATTCGATACTGTAATGAAGTGTAATCTGTGTAATATGCACAATATGAGCAAATGGTATGTTTTGTCTTTCTCTCATAATCTCTTTCGTTATCTTTGAGGTTCAATAATTGCGTTTGAATATTTTTTTATAGAAATGTCAATATGTGCAAAGGTTCCGTTTCATTTAATATGTTTGGTTGCTGTTATGTAAACTGCTGACCATCACTTAGGGTTCTTAGATATTTTGTATGTAAAAGGTGTTGTGGTTCCCCTCGGGAACGGAACTGTGTAGCTCGCGCAAATTGTGGTTGGCCTAGGTAGAAAAGGTGGAACCAAGAGTCAGTCGGGGACGAGCTACCAAACTGTCAACTGCTCATGTAAAAGTTGTGTATTGTGCTGGTTCCGAGAGAGGCCTTTCCTGACGCTTTCCAGTGCCTCGGATGGATGGATATAGAGCTGGAACTATTCTGGAATTGATGTTTATCATCGCCACCAAGAAATGACAGAGTCCAGCAACTCTACCTGCAAATCAACCTAGCAACATGCAATCGCCACCACATTGCGCAATCACTGTAATGGAGCACTATAGTGATGTACAGTGAAGGATCAACTCATAGGATGTTATAGTGTACCCAAATATAAGGTAAAATTTGACTGAAGTGTTGTACCTTCCGTGATTTATCCTCAGTCACATATCCACTTAGCGTCCCTCCCAGGCTAAAGTATTTACCGAGTGTCCTTTATTGAAGGCATATTAAAATTAATATGGCATTAGAGTGTGCTGAAATTAATATTGTTTTTTGAAAGGATCTTACAAATATCTCAAATTTGTGTTTCACTGCTGTAAAAGTTCAGAACTGCAACTGCTGGGAGTTATATGTTCATGCTTGCTAAGTACTTGTTTCTCTAGAGTATTGAAAATGTGTTTAGTTTGCTCTGCTACAGTGGTCAAGATTAAGGCCCCCCCCCATCCCTCAATTGAAAGTAGTTCAAATGCACAAAGTTACATATTATAGAAATTTTTAATTACTCTTGCTATTCAAGTCAAATTCTGTACAATTTTGGGTTCCTCTTGTGTATTGAAAGTGCATATTAATAGTGTAATAGGATCCACTGTTTATCCTTTATGCTCATGATAAACAACAATTGATAGAACGACCACTATCTATGAAAGCAGTAACTTTTTTTTAATTCAAAATCCAGTGAGAAGTTGTTTGTTGGTGAAATACATTTAACTTTCATTGCAAATAGAGAAGTATTTGGCTGAGAGACACTTAACCTGTGATCAGTTCATAATAATGCAGTGAACTACATTTACAATTTTTTGTCAGATAGGGAAATGTTTGAAAAGTAGTACTGAACCTATGTCCAATTTATTATTCTACAGTGAACATTAATAGTAATGTTATAAAGACCATTCAGTTTGAATAACCCCTGAAAGTAATCGTGTGTGGTTATCTGTTATATTTATGCAAATAGTTTGTTCTGCTCTGTCAGCTTCCACTCTTACCCTGAACATATGCAGTTCATTGCACTCTCGAGTGACAAAAGTATAGGCTGTGTTTGTCCGTTAAAGTTAATTATTTTCAGTTCTTGAATGTCAATCATTCTCTTGCCTAATTAGGCTAGCGACCGTTTTCCTTATTCTTTGAACAGTGTAGATAGGTAAAACATTGTTTGTTACCGTTTAAATATTTACGTGATTTTGACTTTCACTTCCGATAAGCCACCCCCGTTAGGTACAACACGGTCAACATAACAAAATTCCTCTCAGAGGGTAACACTGCTCTGCTTCTTCATACTATAATTACTTGAATAAGAATAATTTCACTATACGAACTGCCTCCAGCAGCGGACAGAAGTGTTATACAAATGCTACATTTTAAATTAAAAAAGGTTGCGCTGTAATCCTTGTCCAAAAACGAAGGAAAAGATACAGTTATCTTGACAAATGTTACAGGACGTTATGAGAACATATAGCGACTCGACAGTTTTAAGTAGATGTTCAAAGCCTTTTACTTTTTATATAAAAGAAATGAGTCAGAAAATGAAATTAATAGAGTAAGACAGGAATTCGCGACGGTACCCAACGGTTCTGTGCTGAGTAGTTGCTCTTCGAAAAAGCATCCCATATGAACAAATCAGTTGCACCTTTACCTGTGTTTACTCTGGTACTTGGGCTATGCAGTGTTCTTTTTAAAAAGAGTAGCTCCATGTAGTGATAGGGTCGAGGCACGCCCATCTCCTTTCATGCCCCACAGCTAATTCACCGCCAATAATAACCTGCAGCTGTGATCCTTCAGACAAATAGTCTATCCGTTAGCTAAACTGGCGAATTAATAAAATACACAGAAATAAAAAATAAATGTGTAGTGAATAATTTGATGACAACGATTCTGTTATAACATCTGTAATTGACGTAGACAACATAGAATTTTGTTGAATAATGTTTATTCAAGGAAGGACATCTCAAATAAATGGAAAGTGGTGCTATGATATTAAGTTAAAGCACAAACAGAAAATACCCTCATGAAATGCAGTAAAGTTTTGTTGAGAGCGTTACTATAATGGCAGCAAAAATTCCCAAACTAAATGGTCATCAAAGAAACGCAAAGGCTACATCAATTCAGTAATCACAATACAAGAAATATTGACCATCTCAAAACAGTATGGAGTTTAAGATAATGATTTACAAATAAAGACACTCGAGATGATGACTAGAACTCATAATGTGTCTATTCTCAGTTCTGTAATGCAAGCGCAAAATGTTGGAGCTCTACTCTCGAGCACTTTCAGACCCCTCGAAATATGAATTCCCTTCAAAAGTTAGAGTATTGTAGCAGCCGTTCATCGCCCAGAATCTGTCCCCACTCGATCAAACATCACCCTATACCACAGGCAGGTCTTCCTTCTTCTGGAACAAACATCCAAGTGTGTAGAACCACTCCCTTGAACTCTTCATTCGAAAAGTCCCCATTTCCCCCTTGCCCCCATTCGTGCTCCACTACTGTCTGCTTTTCCATTGGCTGAAGGCCATCCACAACAAAAATGCATCGTCCTTCGTTTCTGCAGACATGATTTGACTCGGCTTGACGACTTCCCAGACTAAACTAATATATTACAACAATATTTAAATAAAGAAATGTTATAAAATTTCGACCACACTCAGATCATTCGCAAAAACTACAAATAAAGATTTTTTCATAAGTAAGTGAGCTAGTATTCTTCTGCAATTGCGCTCACATTAAATGGCAACAAGTTGTCGTTAAAAATTGTTTAAACAATTATTTATGGCTTCTTAATAGGATTGTTGTGTCCACTAACACATTCGATTAATCACTTTTAAATTAACACTTTTTAATAACACTAGCAATCAACATTTAATGAAAATTACTCGCAAAATAGTAAACTATACATTAAAATACATTAAATAACAACACAATTGTGTCGAGATATGAGGTATTCATGCTGCTATTATAAGCTTTGTAACTGCAGGGAATACGATATTCTAAATAATATAAAAACACGAGGGTTGGAACTTAAATAGTGCTGTTCATTTTTGGAACACAACCTACGACCAGCTTAGAGACAGAAGTGATGACAGTTTCTGCAGGAACTCACCATCATTTTCTAGGACAATGCTCAAGCAAGTACAGTACAAGCTGTTACTGATTTGTTTGACTGATGCGGCTGCTAAGTGCTATATCACCTACTGCACTCGATTGACGTAAGCCCTCGTGAGTTCAACTCAGTTTCTAAACTGAAGGAAATGCTTCACGGCATTCGCTTCAGAACTGATACAGATCCGTCGGGCAATAGACCGCGCCGCTCGAACTGTCAACGCAACTGACACTGCTAAGCGTATCCTACGACTTCCACATCGCTGGCCAAAGGTTATACACAATACTGGTGACTACATTCAAGATCAGTAAAACTTTGAAACACGTATGTATTCTGTAAGAGCTGTAAATAAATAGTTACCACTATTATATTTCCAAAGCTCGTGTACAAGAGACGTCGTAAGTCAATAAATACAGATGAGTGGCTTTCTTGGATGATAGCTATTATGCAATGATATCACCTCAGAAAATTGTCTGCTGAAATTGTATAAAGCATTTGAAAGTTGTTAATTCAGAGATTCATTGTGAAATAGTTTAGTCACTGTAGAATTCTAAGTTTTAAATATATTGGAAGTATTATTGTGCCACTGGATGCGACTAATTTTTCTGGGATCGCAAATGTATTCAGACTTGCTTTAATACTTAACTGTAAATTATTTTAGATTATCAAAGAGCTGTAAAAACCCATTTCCAGTGACACTCCTCCTCTTTGTACCTGGAGTCACCAGTATTGGCCGCCTAGCCGGACGTGCCGCGGCATTCCCAGATCCCAGGGCCCGCTAGTGTTCAGCCACACCAAAATTTTGTCTCCCCTCAAACCACCTCCAGGCGGCCAAATCGCTCGCCAACATACGTGTAACGTTAAAAAGTTTCATCATTTACTATAGTGATGTTGTAGAAAGAAAGAAAAGAGAAAAATTAAAAAAAGGAAAAAAATGGTAAAAATAAAAAAAACAAAAAAACATTTAACGTACGTAAGTACTACGTGTTTAGCCAGTCCAAACGCTTATACCTGATGTTATTCAATCTGCGTATTGAGCAAGCAGTAAAGGAAACATAAGAAAGATTTGAAGTAGGAATTAAGGTCCAGGGAAAATAATTAAAAATTTTGAGGTCTGCCGATGACATTTTAATTCTGTCAGAGACAGCAAAGGACTTGAAGACCAGCTGAACGGAATGAACAGCGTCTTGAAAGGACGATATAAGGTGAACATCAACAAAAGCAAAGCGAGTGTCATGGAATGCAGTTGAATTATTTTGATTATACTGAAGCAATTAGATTAGGAAATGAGACACTGAAGGTAGTAAATGAGTTTTGCTATTTTGGAAGCAAAATAACTGATGATGGTCGATGTAGGGAGGATATAAAACGTAGAGTCGCGATGGCAAGGAAAGCGTTTCTGAAGAGGAGAAATTTGTCAACAACGAGTATGGATTTAACTGTCAGGAAGTCCTTCTTAAAGTATTTGGATGTATTGTAGCCACGCATGGAAGTGAGACATGGACGATAAACAGCTTGGACAAGAAGAGAATAGAAGCTTTTGAAATGTGGTGCTACAGAAGAATGCTGAAGATTTGATAGGTCGATCGCATAACTAATCAGGAGATATTGAATAGAACTGGGTAGAAGAGAAATTTGTGGTACAACCTGACTAAAAGAAGGTATCGGTAGAGCCACCCATACTGTTGGGGTCGCAAAAACTACGTCTATAATTTTTGTGGTCGAAAAAATCTCGTTGACGTCACTGGTCGTAAACCCCAAGGTCGGAAATCGCACGACACCGGATTCGATCTATGGCCGGCGCTCGTCCCCGAATCCTGTAAGCGGCGTGCTACCGCGTGTGGTTATATCCCTGCTGGTCGATAAACTTAAGGGGTTAGAGCGAATTTATTGATGCTGAAACGCTGTGTCAAACGAATTATATACAGAGACCAGTTTATGGAGAAGGAAAACGAAATGGTAAAAGCATGCCGAATCATCGCAAACGAAGACGAGCACAGCCTAATTAGTAAAGCACTCAAGTCGAAAATGACGAAGCGACCACAGTGAGCTCCAGTAATATAAAGAAAAGTAACACCAAAATAATAGCACAACCGAAAGTGTGGTAATTAATAGCACGGTCGGAAGTATGGTCTATTTAGAAATTCTCTGAGACCAGAAGGGACCACGAGCAATTTCTCTAACATACCAACGTAACTTGCAATTCAGTAATTATGGATACCGCAGAGAAACTTTCCTGCAAAGGTATTAATTCTGGTTTCGAAGAGATGAATTTGGGTATATAATATACTCCCTACCACAGTTTCACTTAATACCGATCTGACTGTTGATAGTATTACTCCAAAAAGATTGTATACTAAAAATATTACAAATTAAGAGAATGATTTCTCAGAGATGTAGGCAACACAAATATAAGAACAAATTATCTTCAACTCTCAGGGCCGGCCGGTGTGGCCGAGCGGTTCTAGGCGCTTCAGTCTGGAACCGCGCTACCGTTACGGTCGCAGGTTCGAATCATGCCTCGGGCATGGATGTGTGTGATGTCCTTAGGTTGGTTAGGTTTAAGTAGTTCTAAGTTCTAGGGGACTGATGACCTCAGAAGTTAAGTCCCATAGTGCTCAGAGCCATTTGAACCATCTGAACCATCTCTTAGGCCAGTTACAAATTCAAAAGTATTTCTCGCTTTGCGTTCGCTCTACCACACTGCTATCGAACAGGACAGAGAGCACATCCATATTTTTCTTTATTTTCATCCCTTGTCGGTGATAAGCAAATACACCTTCCTCAGCGTCTGGTCGCTTACAAAAGATACGGAAGGAAAACGGGTTGAGTTTTGTAGCAACCGCTGTTGGTGCGTGATAGGACAGTCACACCTGATGCAACACAAGTGGCGTTCCTGTGGAAGTACTTTCTTTCTTACAAGGGAACCTCCCCATCGCACCCCCCTCAGATTTAGTTACAAGTTGGCACAGTGGATAGGCCTTGAAAAACTGAACACAGATCAATCGAGAAAACAGGAAGAAGTTGTATGGAACTATGAAAAAAATAAGCAAAATATACAAACTGAGTAGTCCATGGGCAACATAGGCAACATCAAGGATACTGTGAACTTAGGAGCGCCGTGGTCCTGTGGTTGGCGTGAGCAGCTGCGAAATGCAAGGTCCTTGGTTCAAGCCTCCCTCGAGTGAAGAGTTTTAATTTTTTATTTTCAGACAATTATCAAAGTTCAGGCACTCAAACATAATCAACTTCGCTTTCCAAAATTCTAGGACATGTTCAGATTTGCTTGGACACATGCAGGATTTTACGGTCTACACACGGAAAAATTTGAAAACGTTAAAAACATATGTTTTGACGGAGCTCAGGGAAAACTGTGCGACTGTGAAACTGTTGCATTCATTTGTTGCAGTATTATGTGACAAACTCTTATGTTTTCATCACTTTTTTGGGAGTAATTATCACATCCACAAGAAAACCTAAATCGGGCAAGGTAGAAGAATCTTTTTACCCATTCGTCAAGTGTACAAGTTAGAAAGTCGACAACATATCCCTGTCAAGTGACGCACATGCCGTCACCAGTGTCGTATAGAATATATCAGACGTGTTGTTCTGTGGAGGAATCGGTTGACCTATAACCTTGCGAGCAAATGTTTTCGGTGTCCATTGGAGAGGCATGTCCTTTCGTCTACTAATCGCGCGATTTTGCGGTGCGGTCGCAAAACACAGACACTAAACTTTTTACAGTGAACAGAGACGTCAATCAACGAACGGACGGATCATAACTTTGCGAAAATAAAGAAAGTAAAATTTTCACTCGAGGGAAGACTTGAACCAAGGACCTCCCATTTTTTTTTAAATCTCATTTTGTTCTCTTTTGTTCGTTGCATCTGCTCGGGGCGGACGTCGTAAGACATCCGTTTGAGTTCGTTGTTGATCGATTAGCTCAGCTGCTAACCCTTTGACCGAACACGCTGAGCTACCGTGCCGGCATCATTCCAGCGCTGCTCACGCTAACCACGGGACCACGGCACTGCTGAGCTCACAATGTCCTTAATGTTACCTATCTTGCACATGGACTACTCAGTTCGAATATTTTGCTTATTTTTTTTTTGTAGTTCCACACAACTTCTTCCTGTTTTCTCGATTGATCTGTGTCCAGTTTTTCAAGGCCTACCCACTGTGCCAACTTATAACAAAATCTGAGGGGGGTGCGATGGGGAGGTTCCCTTGTTAGTATACCCTTCATACCACTATATTCAACAATGAGATTTTTAAGAGCGGTCTTGTCTTGGGTTCTACTGATCAGAGAGGTAGTAAGTCAATTGTTTTGGATAGCCCTTGGTCTAGCGAACGTTTGTATACCTATCGTAAGAACGTTCGTACTGTAGTTCCCCTTCAGTACAGGGTCAAAGTCAAACATGACACACTTCCTCCAGCCCAGGCAAATTGAGATAATCAGTTGGTCCTTTCGCATTAGTGTGGTACAGGGTGGACCCTAGACGACTTGTAAAAGCACCATTTTTTCATGTGTGATTCTCTAGAAAACACCGAAAAACCATGATTTTCGGGAACCAAAATTACCAGCTGTGGGGATGACCACTTCTATAATTTCTCTTCATGGCAGGTCGTCGAAGTTTTTACTGTATGTTTCTAAGATGATATTATCGGGAAACTGCGAAATTTTTTTCCACATTATTATCTGCTACCGTACCTTGCAGAAAACCGCAAAAGTCACTTATTATCCGTTTTCGCAAAGTGGACCCCAATTATTAAATTTTAACTATACATTCCTTACATATTAATATAGAAACGTTGTTTGCCCGATTTCAAAAATCTGTATCCATTATCAAGATACACCCGAAAAACGATGATTTTTGGTACCAAAAGTACCAATTGTGGTAACGGCCTCTTCTACACTTTACATTCATGTAAAATAGTCGAAAATATTACCACGTGTTCTGAAGAGGATGCTGTCGGGGAAACTGGAAGGTTTTTTTCGATATCATCATCCGTTACCGAGATTCAGAGATGCAAATGTACAGCACTTTTTCACGTAAAATAAGCACATAATTTCCTGTCTGAAGTGTAAAAGTGGTCTTAACTGAGGATACTTAACACATGGCAAATGTTATGAAGACACCAAACTATATTTTAGTCAGAATTCTTTGACCAAAAAGAATTACGATTAGCTGTATCTGTGCAGCGGTCACTTTGGGCCTATACGAATACGCGGAAAGTGGTAATGCAGTGACAAAAAATGGGCTAAAAAGGCCTTAACAGGCCTGGAAATAATCTAAAATGAATGCCAAAAATTATGTAAAACTGGAAAGACTGCAAACTCAGTAAAATGTTTCTAATAACATTTTTACTCTTTAAAGGTACACATCATAAGTTTCCCAATCTTCTGTTAGAGTCTTCGCCTTTTCCCGCTGGCATCAGGTAGCCCTTTTTGCAATGTCACAATGCAGGTGATTTCATCGGGAGAACAGATTATGAGTCTGACTAGTAATTGTACTAATGAACTACACAAGTCATTTCTGATATTTGTCGAAAATTGACATGGTGAGGACGTGGTTGTGTAAAAATGTAAAAACTGTAACCAACTACTGATCATAATAGTATTTTCTAACACAAGTAGCACTATTTGCAGTGTAATTTTGCGCAGCATCCGTCTACTGAAAAATAAAAAGTAAAATGAATGCAACTAACCATTATTTTAAATACAATAAGGAATGTGGGACTTAAAGTTATGATTAATACAAGTAGCAACAACTCTGAAATAGTTACAACAAAATATAAAATCATGTGGATGAAGACAACCATGTATGGAAGTGATACATGGACGATTTAGAGTTTAGACAATAAGAGAATAGAAACTTTGAAAACGTGGTTGTTGTTGTTGCCTTCAGTCCTGAGACTGGTTTGATGCAGCTCTCCATGCAACTCTATCCTGTGCAAGCTTCTTCATCTCCCAGTACTTACTGCAACCTACATCCTTCTGAATCTGCTTAGTGTATTCATCTCTTGGTCTCCCTCCACGATTTTTTGCCTCCACGCTGCCCTCCAATGCTAAATTTGTGATCCCTTGATGCCTCAGAACATGTCCTACCAACCGGTCCCTACTTCTTGTCAAGTTGTGCCACAAACTCCTCTTCTCCCCAATTCTATTCAGTACCTCCTCATTAGTTATGTGATCTACCAATCTAATCTTCAGCATTCTTCTGTAGCACCACATTTCGAAAGCTTCTATTCTCTTCTTGTCTAAACTATTTATCGTCCATGTTTCACTTCCATACATGGCTACGCTCCATACAAATACTTTCAGAAACGACTTCCTGACACTTAAATCTATACTCGATGTTAACAAATTTCTCTTCTTCAGAAACGCTTTCCTTGCCATTGCCAGTCTACATTTTATATCCTCTCTACTTCGACCATCATCAGTTATTTTGCTCCCCAAATAGCAAAACTCCTTTAAGTGTCTCATTTCCTAATCTAATTCCCTCAGCATCACCCGACTGAATTCGACCACATTCCATTATCCTTGTTTTGCTTTTGTTGACGTTCATCTTATACCCTCCTTTCAAGACACTGTCCATTCCCTTCAACTGCTCTTCCAAGTCCTTTGCTGTCTCTGACAGAATTACAATGTCATCGACGAACCTCAACGTTTTTATTTCTTCTCCATGGACTTTAATACCTACTCCGAATTTTTCTGTTGTTTCCTTTACTGCTTGCTCAATATAGAAATTGAATAACATCGGGGATAGGTTACAACCCTGTCTCACTCCCTTTCCAACCGCTGCTTCGCTTTCATTCCCCTCGACTCTTATAACTGCCATCTGGTTTCTGTACAAATTGTAAATAGACTTTCGCTCCCTGTATTTTACCCCTGCCACCTTTAGAATTTGAAAGAGAGTGTTCCAGTCAACAGTGTCAAAAGCTTTCTCTAAGTCTACAAATTCTAGAAACGTAAGTTTGCCTTTCCTTAATCTTTCTTCTAAGATAAGTCATAGGGTTAGTATTGCCTCACGTGTTCCAACATTTCTGCGGAATCCAGACTGATCTTCACCGAGGTCGGCTTCTACCAGTTTTCCCATTCGTCTGTAAATAATTCGCGTTAGTATTTTGCAGCTGTGACTCATTAAACCGATAGTTCGGTAATTTTCACATCTGTCAACACCTGCTTTCTTTGGGATTGGAATTATTATATTCTTCTGGAAGTCTGAGGGTATTTCGCCTGTCTCATACATCTTGCTCACCAGATGGTAGAGTTTTGTCAGATTGCTGAAGATTCAATGGCTAGATCACGTAACTAATGAGGAGGTACTGAACAGAATTGGGAAGGGAAGAAATTTGTGGCACAAGTTGAATAAACGAAGGGACTAGTTGATTGGACACACTCTGAGACCAGTTTAGTATTGGTGGGAGGGGTGGAGGGGGGGGGGGGGTAAAATGGTGGATGGAGACCAAGAGATGAGTACAGTAAGCAGATTCAGAAGGGTGTAGATTGTAGTAGTTATTTGGAGATGAAGAGTCTTGCACGGGATGGAGTAGCACAGAGAGCTGCATCAAATCAGTCTTTGGACTGAAGACCACAACAACAACAAACAACATAATACTCGTATATTAAAGGCATTTGGACTATATTGTTAATTCTTCAGCTACAGAATTTTATGGCTAGTAAAAGTCTACATATTTTTATAACTAGTTACATAACGTGTCGGACGGGGGAGCGCTGCGTTGTGCTGACCACATGCCCCTCCATATCCGCATCCAGTGACGCCTGAGGGCTGAGGATGACGCGGCAGCCGGTCGGTACCGTTGGGCCTTCATGGCCTGTTCGGGAGGAGTTTTTGTTCTATATAACGTGTGTACGGTAACGTCACTGGTCGTGCAGCGCCCTGCACCTTTAAGTAGAAGAAGGTCTTTTACCACGGAACACGGGATAATTGAAAATTAACAGAGTTTCATTGTCTTATCAATTTTACCCGTCCGAAAATGGGAATTCATGTTAGTTTCCAATATCTTCAATTTTGAAAAGTATTTAACTTGTAACCGTTTTCTGATATTACTTCATCTTAATTTCATTTCACTTACTAACTACTGGCGAGTCTTAATTTAACAGACAGATAAGATTTTCTTGATTTCAATACCTTTAAATGCCAGTAGAATATTTGTGCCCGGGTAAATGAACATGTTTTTATATTTGGAGAAACCTTAATTTTTCGGAGAAATTTCTTGTAATATAAGACAAAGAGTATAAAAAATAAATGCCATCATTTAAAAATGGAGTACAAAGAACTAGCGAAGAAATGTTCCTTTCGGAACACAACAAGGTTAATATGCCCCACTGTAAAGTGGGGTACCAGCTACCTCATTCTACCTTCCACAGCACCTTTAAAAATTTTGGTATGCGAACACATTCGCGTTCCTTTTATCAGGCAACTGATCTCTCACTTCCACTAGCTCCCCTAATTGTAATCCACTCACACCTCTAGTCTATCACTGTAAGTCGTTCGTACCCATCCACTCCCGCTTGCCCGTTCTCACTCAATCATTCAGCCCAACTTATCGTCATTATGTCTTTGTGTCTCTCTGCCACTGCCCCTTGTCTCACAGCCCCAGTCTCCTTCGTTCTGCCCTGATACTACTGTCTCCTCTCGCTGTCACTGTCTTCCTCTTGCTCTCTCCTACCCTACCAACTCATTCATTCCTTATCAATGCTGCTGTCCCTTCTTACTGTCACTTGCTCTTCCTCGTCGCCATTATCAATGTCTCTCGCTCACTTACACTTTCTCCATCTCTCTATTCCTCTCCCACTGCCATTATATCCTTCGCTCTGTCTATACCACAATTACTGTCTATTATCTTCCAGGAATTATTACTTTTCCCTCTCTCTGCCAGTTTCTTTACCTCTCAGCATTACAACTCACGAATATGTTTACAGCACAAAATTTTTGGGAAAGTTTTAAAAGGTGCTGAGGACAGTAGAATGATGCAGCTGGTACCCCGCTTTTCAATCAGTCTTTTAAAACAGGAGCATGTCATCCTTTTTTGTGCTCCGATAGGAGCATTTTTCCGCTGGTTCCTTTCTTTCCTCTGCTATTACAGGGTGTCTCATTCATATGAAAAGAAATGAACTGGTCACTAAAATTATGACAGTTTATTTACGCGAAATTGACATAACACAAAACTAATTTTACACTTCAGATCGGATTTTACATGCACAAAACACTGCTTGTGCTTCAGTACTACAACATGTGGTTCCCAGAATCCTACTGATGATAACGAAGACACTTTAAAGCATATTTATCCCTGTTACAGGACCTTACAAGCTATGTTTTTACCTCATATCGGATTTTACGTGTGTAGCTTATTTGTACAAAAAAATGGCTGTAAGCACTATGAGACTTAACATCTGGGGTCACCAGTCCCCTAGAACTTAGAACTACTTAAACCTAACTAACCTAAGGACATCACACACATCCATGCCCGAGGCAGGATTCGAGCCTGCTACCGTAGCGGTCCGCGGTTCCAGACTGAAGCGCCTCGAAACGCTCGGCCACATCGTCCAGCTACTTGTACAAGTCGGGTAATTCTGAAACTCGGTAACGAATAAAGACAAAGTGAAAAATTTCGACGTTGTTAGACATCGGGATCTTAGGAATATATTATAAAAATTTCAGCCTTTTGTGGTGCCTAGCCGTCTTCGAATCCACAGCTCTGTTTTGAAACACAAAACCCATGTTTTTCGAGTTTTCTGAGGAACCGTCTGTTAACTATATGGTGCCTCCGTAAGCCCCTTAGAGCTTACCATATATCACATATAATGCAAAAAAACCAACCCATTTGCTCCATTTGCCTAAGGTGGAGGAAGTGTGAAATATTCAAACTTTGACCTTGGGAGTTTCGCAGCAAGACGATCGTTCTGTAGGATATACAAATGGTCCTTAGTCCAAGGGCTGTCAACACCACTTGACTTTACCTTCCTATCTCCAACATAATTCTCGGTACTAGACTCAGAAAAATCCTGATTTTATGCGCGGCGTTTTGGAGTGTAGTAGGTGGCGCATGCTGTTGATGCGTACCGACACAACACTGCTATGACCAAACTGCCCACAGCCAAAAGTCTGAAAAGTGTCCCAACGTGCAGTACAGTCCCTCTCAAAACTCCAGTCTGCATTTGCTATTGCAATTTGTCTTTCCTACTGTCTTTCCGTCTGTAGCATAAAGTAATGTAATTTTGAACATAAACAACTGTCGACGGAGTAAATTGTCAGCTCGAATCTGGTAACGTATTCGTTTCCTTAAATATCGGCGTTAACATTGGTTGGCTGGTTTTAACATGCATCGATGTTTGTATTTCCTTGCATCGTTCTAGAAAAGGAAAGGGCATAACGCACAGCACGCAGGCATACAAGAACGAGACACGTGAGCCACACGCCGAAGCAATTCGCATTCCAAATTAGTGCCCGTATGTCTCGTACACCGGCCAGAGCGAACGCGACTTTTGTGGTGTTTCTCGCCCTCATTAGACAATCACTGCATTGGTTCCATGTATCTGACTGACAAAATACGAACCTCAAACAGTTAAAACACGATTACACATGGTTCACACACAATTTTTTCCAGACTACTTTTATGTCTGAGATTAACGACTGTAGATGTAAGAAGAAACATCTGTTTCAAAAAGATGATAAAAATTCGCCTTACTAACACACAGTCTCAAACCCTTCCAATCTCTGTAAGTGTATATCAGATGTCGTTTGAAATCACAGAAATAGTATCGACGGTGACTGAGACTTTATATGTTATTGTTGTTGTGGTCTTCAGTCCTGAGACTGGTTTGATGCCGTTCTCCATGCTACTCTATCCCGTGCAAGCTTCTTCATCTCCCAGTACCTACTGCAGCCTACATCCTTCTGAATCTACTTAGTGTATTCATCTCCTGGTCTTCTTCTACGATCTCTACCCACCACGCTGGCTATAACCCCCAATGAAGCGTTACAGTCCATCTGCTGTTGCTGATCTACTTAAACCATTAATGAGACAGTCTTAGCAGTCCTCTTAGATTGCTTGCAGATGCTACTGTCATTTACCGTCTTGTAAAGCCATCATATGATCAGAACCAATTGCAAAATGATTTAGACAAGGTATTTAAAAGAGCTTTGGAGGACTTATGGTCAAATAAGGCAGAAGGGATAGATAACATTCCATCAGAATTTCTAAAATCATTGGGGGAAGTGGCAACAAAACGACTATTCACGTTGGTGTGTAGAATATATGAGTCTGGCGACATACCATCTGACATTCGGAAAAGCATCATCCACACAATTCCGAAGACGGCAAGAGCTGACAAGTGCGAGAATTATCGCACAATCAGCTTAACAGCTCATGCATCGAAGCTGCTTACAAGAATAATATACAGAAGAGTGGAAAAGAAAATTGAGAATGCGCTAGGTGACGATCAGTTTGGCTTTAGGAAAAGTAAACGGACGAGAGAGACAATAATAAGATGGAATAATAAGAGTGCACGATCAAGAACGAGGTGCTCGTATTAAGAAGGGTGTAAGACAAGGCTGTAGCCTTTCGCCCCTACTCTTCAATCTGTACATCGAGGAAGCAATGGTGGAAATAAAAGAAAGGTTCAGGAGTGGAATTAAAATACAAGGTGAAAGGATATCAATGATACGATTCGCTGATGACATTGCTATCCTGAGTGAAAGCGAAGAAGAATTAAATGATCTGATGAACGGAATGAACAGTCTAATGAGTACACAGCATGGTTTGAGAGTAAATCGGAGAAAGACGAAGGTAATGAGAAGTAGTAGAAATGAGAACAGCGAGAAACTTAACATCAGGATTGATGGTCACGAAGTCAATGAAGTTAAGGAATTCTGCTACCTAGGCAGTAAAATAACCAATGACGGACGGAGCAAGGAGGACATCAAAAACAGACTCGCTATGGCAAAAAAGGCATTTCTGGCCAAGAGAAGTCTACTAATATCAAATACCGGCCTTCATTTGAGGAAGAAATTTCTGAGGATGTACGTCTGGAGTACAGCATTGTATGGTAGTGAAACATGGACTGTGGGAAAACCGGAACAGAAGAGAATCGAAGCATTTGAGATGTGGTGCTATAGACGAATGTTGAAAATTAGGTGGACTGATAAGGTAAGGAATGAGGAGGTTCTACGCAGAATCGGAGTGGAAAGGAATATGTGGAAAACACTGATAAGGAGAAGGGACAGGATGATAGAACATCTGCTAAGACATGAGGGAATGACTTCCATGGCACTAGAGGGAGCTGTAGAGGGCAAAAACTGTAGAGGAAGACAGAGATTGGAATACGTCAAGCAAATAATTGAGGACGTAGGTTGGAAGTGCTACTCTGAGATGAAGAGGTTGGCACAGGAAAGGAATTCGTGGCGGGCCGCATCAAACCAGTCAGTAGACTGATGACCAAAAAAAAAAAAGATCTGTATGGTGTGAAAAGCGGCAGTTGACTCTAAACAAGCCGGTCGGTGTGGCCGAGCGGTTCTAGGTGCTTCAGTCTGGAACCGCGCGACCGCTTCGGTCGCAGGTTCGAATCCTGCCTCGGGCATAGATGTGTGTGATGTCCTTAGTTAGTTAGGTTTAAGTAGTTTTTAAGTTCTAGGTGACTGATGACCTCAGATGTTAAGCCCCATAGTGCTCAGAGCCATTTGAACCATTTTTTTACTCTAAAAAATGAAAAGAGTGAACTTATCCACAAGAGTACTAAAAAGAATCCGCTAAATTACGGTTACACGAAAATGACACCAATATATATTCTGTGAATTCAAGTCAAATACTTACTGGTTACAACGATGAATAGCTTAAACTGGAATCATTTCATTGATAATGTTATGTGGGAGGCTAACCAAAGACAGCGTTTTATTGTCACAACATTTAGAAAACGCATCATGTTCACTGAAGAGACTGATTACATTAAGGTTGCCCTCTCTTCTTGAGTATTGCTGCTCAGTATAGAATCCGCATCAACCAGGATTGGCGGACGACATCGAAAAACTTCAAAGAAAGACAGTTCGTTTTGTATTAGCGCGAAATAGGGAAGGGAGTGTGACACAGATGTGATACATGAATTGTGATGTCAGTCATTGAAACACAAGCGTTTTTTGTTGTGGCAGGATCTTCTCATGAAATTTCAGCCATCCCCTAATGCGAAAATATTTTTTGGTGCCCACCTCCAAATCGAGAAATGATTGTCATAATAAAATAAGAGAAATGAAAGCTCACACGGAACTGTTCGAGAGTGGACTATATTAATTTAAACATCGAATATTTTGCAGATGATGCATTTATATATTACGATGAACTCTCTGAAAGATTGCACAAATATTCAGTTAGAGCTTGATGTGCTTTAGAGGGCACTAAGAATTTTGTAAATTGCTTTAAATTCGAAGTGTGAAATGGCGCAATCGAAAAACCGAAAAGAGTAACATCCTATTACAACACCATTAATTACAACTTCATTCAGCTAATTCATATAAATATCTCAGTGCAATGGTTTGAACGCTTATGAAATCCTGTAGTATCAATATTTACAGAAAGTAGGTACCAGAATTCTGTTCATTGGTACGATAGTGGGAAAATTCATTTTGCACAATAGATAGCATACAAAACACTAGTGCGACCCACTCTATAACATTGGATAAGTGTATGGGACCTGCATCATATATTTAGGGGGAATATTGAACATGTATTTCTCCAAAGAAGAATAGCACGGATGGTCACAGATTAGTTTGATTTACTGCAGGCGTTTGAAGGCAGACGACAACTACTTCGCGAAATTCAGCTTACACAGTTCCAAGAATTAGTCTGAAGTGTGGAATATACTGGTAGGACATGAAAAGTAGACTTCGACTAGCAAAGAGAGATTTCCTGGCCAAGAGAAGTCTTCTAGTATTAAACATACTCCTTAATTTTAACAAAAAATTTATGAGAATGTACGTTTGGTGCATAGAATTGTACGATAGTGAAACATGGACTGTGGGAAATCCGGAACAGAACAGAATCGAAGCGTTTGAGGTGTGGTGCTACAGAAGAATGTAGAAAATGAAGTAGACTAATAAGAAGAAGGGATAAAATGACGATATGTTTGAAAACAGGGAATAATTTTCATGGTATTATAGGGAGATGTAGAGGGTAAAACCTGTAAGAGGAGACACAGATAGGAATGCATGCAACAAGTAACTGAGGGCGTATGTTGCATGCAAGTGCTGCCGTGAGATGCAGAAATTAGCGAAAGGGAGGAATTCGTGGCGGGCCGCATCAAGAGAGTCAGAAGACTGATGGCTCAACGAAAAAAAAAAAAAATGAGAAAAGAAAAAAAAACCTGTAAGTCTCAATGTAACGCTGCCGTACCGACCACAAAGACAACATTGCAGCAATTACTCTGTGCACAGAGGCATTTCAGCAATAATTCTTTAAGCGCCTCTGTTAGATTCGTTTAATGTTATTTACCTCGTATTTCGTGTTGTCACGCACAGTCATGTGTAATTTCGTTTTGTACTTCGTATGTGTCCACATCCAGTGGTACAGAATTACATTAAAGTTTAAATTTTTCCAGTAAGCACCTAATCCTATTTATATTACCTACATTTTGTGCTTCCAAATTTCCTTCCTCTCTTTATCCTATGTGTGAGTGAGTGAGCGAATCAGTGTGTATGTGGAATTGGTCTTTTACATGGTAGCAGTACAGCATCTGGCTTTCTGCTGTTGTAGCTACAGTGTAACCAACCAAGCTTTCTCGATCAAGGCAGAGAGATCTGTAGCCTTCCCGTAGTCATTCGGCAGTAGTTAAGTTGGTGGCAGAGAGGCCCCCTCTGGTCTCTTACGGCTACCTGGGGGAAGTTCGTTACAGGCAGAGCGTGCTTTCGTCACTCGGTACTGAACCCATGGTGGGTGAAGACGGTACTCTTAACAGCGACTTGGCGATGGTGAGTGCGTTAATGTGTGATGGTGTGCAGCTGTTCTAACTGATGTACACGTTTGATTTGCTAGTTCATAGTCAGGTTCTACAGACGAATTCTTATATTTTTCAGAGTCTGGCCATGAGTATCTTTTCCCGAATTTAGTAAGTTTTTTCGGTCCTTGTTTTGTGTAAGTAGAACAGGTGGTGTACGAGTTCCTTACTCCAGCATTTGTTTAAAATTCAACTTTCTGAGTTTTCTTGTAAATGGAATGCATGTGTACACTTTTCCCATGTCTGTGTATTTTATTTGGTCTAATTTTCATTTTGTTTCGAATTTAATATCGTGTAACTTTGTTCATATCACGTGGTAGTAATTTCATCGTGTGTGGTTTCAATACCATCTTGAATAAGTTTTATTCTTAATTCTATGTGATCTTTTATTGCTATATGTGCCTATGCAACGTTTGTGTCTCTGAATTTTTCACGGGTCTTAGTAATTTTGCTTTGTTCATGATTACTCCCGGCATTTGCAGATGTTTCACACCAGCGTACCTTAGTTTCATGAGCAAAGTGACGCAGATAAATTACATAGTATTCGTATTCGCAACAATTCAGTCATAGTGATGGGGCTGAAGCTCTGGACCTTTGACTTATTGTGATGGGCCAATTTCTTTTTATGTCGATTCCTGTGTGTGTGAATTGTGTATGTTTGTGTAAACTTCTCCCATGCGAACCTAAGATTTCCTTTTAATTTATCACAGAAATGTACCACAGCATTCAACATAATTATAATATGGGTTAACCATTAAATAACAGGCAAAGAGAGGTCGAGGTTTAGAATTACTTTGTGCATTTTTAATATGCTTTATTTTAATAAAAATTTTTAAACTGTGATGACAGCTTCTCAGACAAACCCCTCCCCTTTCGTAAGATTTTTAATACACCCTACCTGGCGTTTCTAAAGCACAAAAGGCAGGCCTTATATTTTTAGTCTTTTGACTGATTATCTTGTTCTTTTTGTTGAGGCTTAAGCTCCTGCTTGCTCTGAATTATTTGAGTTAACGTTTTGCTTACATTCTACCCATATGCTCAGTCTATATATTCAGTTGGAACTTTTTATTAATATTAACACGTTGGTGATGCTTACCAATTCAGTGATTAATTCAATACTTCTGTTAAATTTTCCCAATTTTAATTAAATTTGGTGGCGGCCCAGCAAAAGTTCGTAGACACGAAACTTACAGTAGACTCCAGAGTTGCACACTGGCTGACTTCCACCAGTTTCTGTTTGCAAATCCCTTTCTAGATAACCATTCACCCATTGATAACCATTTATTCCTGTCACATTCCACAAGCGAATGGAAAGGAACGAATAATAAAACGGCAAAATGGAAAGTTCTCTCTGCCGTGTACTTTACACTGATTTGCTGCGTATACATGCGCATCGCGATGAGTGGTTCACAAACATTTCCCCTGACGGGACACTTTGAGAAGCCTGTTACCCTGATAGAATATCTTTTTTATTCTGAACGTTAGTTAAATTTTGAAAAATATGAACTCTTTTATTCAGTAAAAATAACTAATAACACAGGGTTCAGAGTAAAATTTTAAATTGCTGGTATCGTCAAAATGTTGAAAAAAGCACCATGTTATTCATAGTATTTCGCGGAGCACTTATTCGCTTACCACGGAACAGCAATGTTCTACGGAACACGTTTTGGAAAAATTTTTACCTTGATGAACTACTCGGATGGGACCCCAGCTGACATCGCCACGTACCATCAATCTGTGTGCTATTGTGGAAGGATTTGGAGCTAAAATAGTGTCACGACAGTGACGTATTGTCCATTGACACGACCTGTGCGCCAATGCTTGTCATCTCCATGTGATTTAATAACAACGCATCCGGAGCCAGATGCCAACGTTTAAATTATCTACGGACCCAAGTTCATGCCGACGTCGTATATACGATGGTTTGGAGTCCAAACACTCTTGTGCAGCTGCGGACAGCTGAGAAGCTGCAGTGTTCCCGCGTGTTCCTGCATACGTCATATACTGCAAACAACCCACTCGTGGTCTTTCAACTGTGTCGCTGCAAACAGAGCTAAGATAGCCCTTTGAAAAAGCCAGCGTTGTGACGAGCGTCTAGTAGAAGTTTCTGAGTCCAAATATGCATGCATCGTAATTATAGTTCCGTGTTTTGTAAATTAAAGTTGTTAGTGAACAAGCTTCAGCTCAGTATTCCTACTACGTCACCTTGAAATCTCACATACAATACCTGATTTTCATCTTGAACAACTCTCATATCGCAGAAGATGATGCAAAGAAAGCAAGTGTGCTAACTGCCGGGACTACTAACAAAGAATAGCGTCGGGCAAGTCTCCTTTTAAATAAAGCGAGATCGAGTTTGATCTTGCAGAAATTCTGACAACATTTACAAAACAAACTTTAGAGACGATATAGATTTAATATACTGTAGACTAAGTCAAGGTCAAAATCAATCTGAATACAATGGTTGGAAGATGTGCAATAAACCATCGATAATATTGAGATACTTTCCCCACAAATATTTTTAAGTGGTTATTAACAAGTCTGCCCAACAGGTAGAAGAATTCTCTGGCATTAATGCATTAAACGTACTTATTTAGCTGTGTTATACAATACAGGGTGTTTCGAAGAGAACGACCTGACTTCAAAACTCAATATTTATTGATAAAAATGCACTACAAACATGGGATGATTTGCAAAACACTCACAAAATCTTAAAGTTTTGGCTATGCTACTACAAATGTTCTATGTGTCCACCAGCAGCAGCATCATCTACCCGATAGCTAAATTCGTCATAAGTTTTACAGAATGTGTCTGCTATTACAGAAGTTATGGCGACCAAGAATGCAGGGCAGTTTCCAGGGGTTTCGTGCGCCCTATCCAGTGTTGAGGCAAAGTCTCAGTGAGAAACTGACGTACATTGTTCTGCCAATACGGTGGAGCTCCATTCTGTTTGAAAACGAAGTCAACCGAGTCCTCCTGAAGCATTGAAAAAGCCAATTTTGCAGCATTTGAAGATGTCTCATGCCAGTCACTGTGTTTTCTTCAAAAAGAAGAGACTGTACAATTTTTCACGAGAAATGTCCCAAAAAGCGTTTACTTTAGGTGAGTCTCTCTCGTCCTCAATTATATCTTGAGGATTCTGGAGTCCACATGTGCGCACATTATGTCGGCTTACTTTGCCGCTAATATGAAATGTTGCTTAATCGCTGGAAATTAACTGTGGTAAAAATGTAAATGTCAATTAGGAACATCTTCATCCGTCTAAATTTCCAGTTCCATTTTAGTTGTACAACCAGTTTCAGTTTTACGCGGTAAAAATGTTTCATCTAATATGTCTTCTAGCAGAGCTTTGCTGAAGTTTATCCATTTCCTTTTATCACTAACCCTAAGAGCTTTAACTAATTGTAGAACGCGCGGTTTATAGACTACACGACGCCTTAACATCGAGAGACAGTCGTATGAAGCATTGACAGTTCTCTGCTTGAGCTGCGAACAGACTTTCGTGGATTCTTTCCATGATGTCACCACAAGTGCGAGGACGACCTGGGCTCTTTCTTATCTTTGCAGCTTCACGTTGGCGCTATCAATAACGAATGTTGTTGGGTGTAGGCGGATCAGTGCCAAAGCGTCGACGGAAAGCACGCTGGAGCGAAATCACCGAGTCACTCTGCAAACTGCATCACACAATACGCCTTATGTTGACTGGACGCCGTCTTCCTTCTGACTGACTGCAAACTGAGAAGATGCACTGACTGATATCTGACGGCGATTTTCTGAATCTCTAGGCCACGCCAATTCAAACGACACACATATCCTTGCCGTCACGTCCCATGGTTCCTAATTATTACTGTTCAAAATCAGGTCATTCTTCTTGAAAAACCCTGTACAATATGCAAGGTCAGTTTCAGTTCACGACAAACAATTTATAAAAATTATTCTTTTCTTTTCCGTCCTATTATATATCTCTCACTATCACTTCGATTACGTCAGGCAGTTTTTGTTGATGTGAAAAATGCCAAGATGCTTCGTGGTTTGGAGCCCATGGAGTCCACGCTAAACTTATAAGCCCTCTCCTATTCCCCGTCGGAGAAAAGCAACGGCATACTACTACCAAGACGACAATGCCTGGTAAAAATTCTGTGTTGTTGAAACTGACTTTTAGGTTGATGACAGAGTTACTTCTTCTATCTATGGCAGCAATTTAATGAAGTAGTTTTTTTCGTAGTTTCTAAGCTAATACTCGGGACTTCAGCGCTCTACTCTAACACTTGGTATGAAAAATGACCTTGGAGAGGAGAAAATGAAAAGTGAGTAGTTCTTGACATCATGAATGAATGTTGACTCTGGTTCTTGTGTTGAGACCGGTGTCGAGCTCTGTCGCCTAAACACCGTTTAATTACACTGTAGAAATGTACTCTGTTCCATTGCAAATTATATGCAAGGTGGAGCAGCTGACCCTCAAACTTAACCATGTAAATTACACAACAGGTTGTTCCGGAGACATCAGTATTTAACAATGGGATTATATCTGTGCAGATCTTTAGTAACAGGGAAATATGGTGGATGACGCGCGAGTTAATTTGCTAGTTAGATGTAAATGGAATATTCTTTTTCATATTAATGTGACTCGTTATTCTCTGTAATAGCGATTGAGAGAATTTAAATAGCCTGCCATTTCATTATACGTCTATATGGTCCGGGGTTTTTATTCAGATCTGAATCAACAGCATACATATCTCTTTGACGATTAGGCCATGTCCCCAGTTTGGCTGAAAAACGTTTCTTTGGTTCAAGAGTTGTTAATGTTATGTAATCATCATATGTTCGATATCAACTAGCGACATGTAATGAATAATTCGGTAAGTGCACTGTCTATGAAAGGCAGGTTCCTAGGTTCGACTCCCTGTCAAAAAATATTTACAAGCTACTACAAGGCTCTTGCCAATATACTCCCTCGTGGACGATAAATTCGGAAATAAAAGTTCGCATAATAATAGCAATAAAACACTTCTATCATTTCACGAAAATATTACAAAAAAGTTCTGTAATGCGTGGTGCTAATGTCTTATCCTATTTCTGAGCTCAAAATCTTACCAATCACGGAGGGATGCTGAGCAAATGTCTAAGGCACGAAAATAGGGGGTTTTGTACACAGAATGGAAATCAAAAATCATATTAAAAGTTACTGATGTCAGCTGATGCTGTGTGTGCGGTGTGTATGGTGTGAGTACAGTGACTCATGTTGAGAAACGAATCAACAGTGTAGCACTAGTTATTACATTATGAAAAAACCTTATTTGTAAGAATGCTTAAACAAAATATTGCTGTACACTAGGGGTCGACTCAACGAATAGGACACAATTCCATGTAGTCACGTTGGCAGTCCGCACTGATACAGAAATAAATCAGGCAACTTCATCACGTGATGTTCATGGGCGTGTCGAACCGCAATAGCATTTTCTTACCGTAGTTTCATGTCTCCATGTCACCCATGTTACTTACACTTCTACAGCCATCTCCGGAAGCCACCGTACGGTGCATGGAGGAGGGTATCTGTACTACTACTAGTCGCTCCTTTGTTGTTCCACCCGTAGATAGAGCGAGGGAAAAATGATTGTCTATACGTCTCCGCGTGAGCTGGCAGTAGGGTCGTTGTGCAGGGAGCTTCAAATGCCAGTAATCTAAATTTTCTCAATAGTGTTCGTTGAGAGAATGTTGCCTTCCCTTCAGAGAGTCCCCTTTGAGTTTCCTAAGTATCTCTATAACACTTGAGTGTTGTTCGAACGTACCGGTAACAAATCTAGCAGTCCGCCCATGAACTGCTTCGATGTCTTCCTTTAATCCGACCTGTTGCGGTTGCCAAACACTCGACGACTATCAAGAATAAGTCGCTCTAGCGTCCTACATTTGGTTTCCTTTACAGATGAACCACACTCCCCCTAAAATTTTCCCTTTCGCCTTCCACACCTAAGTCCTCACACGCTCGATCCATTTCGTATCGCTTTACAGTTTTCCGCCCTGATATTTAAACTCGTCCGCATTAACTTACGTTTTTCTACATTTAGAGCCAGCTGCCGTTCGTCATACCGATTAGAAATTTTGACTAAATCATCTTGTGTCGTCCCCCAGTCACTCGTCTTCAGCACCTTACAGTACACTACAGCATTATCGGCAAACAACCGCACATTGCTGCCCACCCTTTTCGACAGATCATTTAAGTATACAGATAATTATAGCGGTCCCGTCACACTTCCCTGGGTACTACCGACGATGTCCTTGTCTCTGATGAACATTCGCCATCGAGGATAAGAAGTCCGCAGCTCGTGGTTGTGCGGTAGCGTTCTCGCTTCCCGCGTCCGGGTTCCCGGGTTCGATTCCCGGCGGGGTCAGGGATTTTCTCTGCCTCGTGATGACTGGGTGTTGTGTGCTGTCCTTAGGTTAGTTAGGTTTAAGTAGTTCTAAGTTCTAGGGGACTGATGACCATAGATGTTAAGTCCCATAGTGCTCAGAGCCATTTGAACTATTTGAGGACAGCATACTGGATTCTTTTACTCACGAAGCCGTCGAGCGACTCGCATATCTGGGAACTCATTCCACATGCTCGTTACCTTCGTTAACAGTCTGTAGTGGGGTAGCGAGTCAGATGCTTTTCTGAAAGCTAGGAATATGGAATCTGCATGTTGCCCTTCATCCATAGCTCGCAGTACATCATGTGAGAAAGCAGCAAGGTGAGTTTCACACGAGCGACGCTTCCTGAGTTCAAGCTGGTTCGTACATATAATCTTTACAGTCTCTAGGAAATTTATTATATTCGAACTCAGAATATGTTGTACAATTCTGCATCAAACCAATGTTAAGGATATTGGTCCGTAATTTTGCCGGTCCGTTCTCCTAGCCTTCTTATACACAGGAGTCATCTGCGCTTTTTGCCATCTGCTTCGGTCTTCGCGCTGTCAGAGGGATTCGCGATAGACGAAAGCTTCCCTGATGCCATGCAACAGTCTGCCACGTATACACCATTTCAGTGACTTGACTTATTTCACTGTCATGACTTATGTCAGTACTGAAGGGTCATATGACCCTCTGGTACCACTTCTGTGCTATGTGCAGCGGTCCAAAGCGACCAGTGTGCTATTCTGAAGTCACTAATGCGGTAGTTAGTGACAGTAAACTGGGTAAAAATGTCATTCCGTCGGACGCGGATGCAGAAAGTGGATCAAGTTGTATGAGAGGAAGAGGAGGTGGTGGTGCGCCTTTCGCCTTGACTGGTCGGCCGTAGACGGCAGACATAGCTCCACGTGCGGGCCCTGTGCCGCGGTGAGAAGACACCTGCTGGAAACGGGCCGGTCGGCTTTGAAAGGCGCCATCGTGGCGAATGTCCTGTCTGCCTTGTTAGGAGACATCCTCTGGTGTCGCTGCCACAATGGTCCTAATTTCTATAGACCACTACTGAACCGAAATTTCACTCACCTTCACAAAGCAGGACACTTCTTTAACCCAAGTGACAAAACATTCAATCCAGCATAACAGTGAAACAAGTGTCATTATTTACTCCTTCGAAACACCAATCAATAAAACTATTGAATTTATTATACAGGGTAAAATGTTCAAATGTTCAAATGAGTGTGAAAGCCTATGGGACTTAACTGCTAAGGTCATCAGTCCCTGAGCTTACTCACTACTTAAACTAAATTATCCTAAGGACAAACACACACACCCATGCCCGAGGGAGGACTCGAACCTCCGCCGGGACCAGCCGCACAGTCCCTGACTGAAGCGCCCTAGACCGCTCGGCTAATCCCGCGCGGCTATACAGGGTAATTCACGAAGATATGCAAATATTTTAATATATTATTCTACAAGTATAACTAAAGAAAAAAGTTCATACAAAACATAGGCCAGCAAATGTTTAGTTACGGAGTTACGGCTAATAAAAGATTTTACCTGAAATTTAGCAACTTCGCTAATATGAAGCCATCGCAAAACTGTACGAGGTTAAAGTAAAGCACGACTTCCATTTATTTTGTCGTTATTGATCTGCTGAATCTAATAAAACATGTCCCAGACGTGTATATGCTGTAGTTGTATTGTACTTCAGTGTACGCCACACTACAGATTGTGAAATGCCTAATCGTTGAGAGGTATGTCGTGTACTGGTACCCGGGCTACGATGAACAGCATCCATAATATCCTCACAATCGTCTTCAGGTATCGAGCGCTCCTACTGATTATGAACGCTAGGTAGAGAACCAGTCTCACGTAACATTCGAAACACTGCGCTAATGGTTCGTGCATTTGGAATCTTCCGAGTTGGATAACGTACGCGATAATCGCTAACTGCAGCCGTGGCATTACCACCACATTTGCCGTAAATAAACACCATACTGGCGTATTCCTCTGTTGTAAATTTGAAAGGCATCCCTATTTCATGAATAATCTACAAACTACGACAGTTACTATGTAGTTTCACTTAAATACACTGTTGTCATTACGCTCTTTCACTGAACACTATAGAAAACTAACTCATTTCAAAGTTAGGAAACGACTGAAAAACTCACTAGCAGTTGCCAATAATGACGTAAAAGTTTCTATATTCTTAATGGAAAGTAAATAAATTAACTTGTATAATAATCTTTATTTCTCTAGATCTCCTGGAAATCTACTGCAGGTACACGTCCTGGACATGTTTTATTAGATTAACCATATCAATAACAACAAAATAAATGAAAATCTTGCTTTACTTTAACCTCGTACAGTTTTGCGATGGCGTCATATTAGCGAAGTTGCTAAATTTTAAGTAAAATCTTTTATTACCACAACTAAATATTTTCGGACCTATATTTATATGGATTTTTTTCATTAGTTTTACTTGTAAAATAACATATGAAAATATTTTAATATCTTCGTGAATCATCCTGTATATTTCTAAGTCTGAAATGAGTAACGAGGTGGTTAACTTTCATGACAAGGAATCAGGAGCACAAAATCTGTGCTGAATGTATTTGGAAACATCAGCAGGAAATTAGTGATCTCAACTTCCCTTAGCAAACATACACCTTCAGCAGGAAGACATTCCCCGAAGGGCTGGTGTTCACTACCAACTTTAGACCAAGAATATAAATCCACATTTGAAGCCCCACCTCATTATCAGAGTTAGTTTCACGACTTCCATGGAAGGATTCTTCAGGCACAGGATAACAGTCTGGAATGGTTGCTGCATCTCTACTAGACCCCGCTGGTACACATGAGACTGTTACCAGGACTGTCATCAGTTACTCAGTAGTGTTCGAAATGGCAGAAATATTAGCTACATTATCTTCTTCAGAGTCTCCTCCAAATTGTGAATCTTGTACGTGCTCTTTGCAACCTCTTTCCATCAGTTCATTACAGTATTAGCCAGAACTGCTGCGCTACTTCCATGAAGTTACTCTTGTAGTTCTAAAAGAAATATTCACGAATCCTGGTATGATCCCTCTAACTATAAAAACCAGTCAAAAATGAGTGAATAATATGCCTGTAACATTCAAATGTGTGCATCAACAGTTTTCGTCACGCTGCATGCTTTCCCTTATCATCCGACATGTGCACTGTCAGTGGAAATAATTTGTATCATCTCAACAGCTAACGTTTCCGAAATAATTTGCGAAACAATAATATCTGAAATGTTCACTCGCCAATAAAATAACCATATCACAGCGAATCTTCAGTAAAACTGGATGTAACTAGGAACTGAATTCACGAAAATCCGTTCGCACACATGTTGGGCGAGGAAGAAAACCAGCTGTTAGTATGCGTACAAATGCAGCCCGAATTGATTTTATTCTTTATAATGTAGGAAACATTAATACGAATTGAAATTACTGTCCTTTGTATCAGAAGAGTAAGTACGAGGATGACAAATGCAAGCAGAACACAAAACCAGCCTGAAGACGAGGGTCTCAAAGGCCATCGAAACTATACCGTTACCTACCTCTTAGTCGATATCTTAAGCCTGTCGAATTAGAAACATGAAAACGGTGTTTACACTTATCAGAGAAAATACTGTAACTATATTAACACCAACACATCCGATTATTTGTAGTAAATAAAGTAATAAACACTATTTAAGGACAGTGATGTCTATTTTGACTAGTGTACTAATACGGTTTCCACACTCGCGGCTCTGATGAATCTGAGGCAAGAACTGACAAAACTCAAAAATCAGTTTTTTCTACTGACGTAGAATATTAAATAGACACTACTTTTCGCTAGTCTAAATACAGCGTGCCCCATTTATCTCCTTATCCAGAAGGAAATAAAAAATGTAACCAGCAAATTTTTGGCCAACAGGAGGACGTTAACTGGCGTGATTGCCTTTCTTGTAGTTTCGATTGTTACGCAGATATGAACAGAAGTACATATTCTTAAAAAGCACCCTATTCTTTTAATTCAATAATGCACGTCCTCTGTTCATGAGCTGCTCAAAAACGTATTCACGTAAACACTACATTCAATGTAATTAGAAATATAAATGGAAACGGTGATCTTTAATAGCATTTTGTTACTAGAATCCATTGTGGGCTCAAGAAGGTGTAGAACATTCAAATGTGTTTGAAGTGCTGACCATGGACAGTGATATACTGTGCCACACGTTGGATGAAAGACTTGTTCGCAGTATCCAGTGTTGTCTGCTGAAGTTAACTGCTAGTAAGCACGATACGTTTATGCATGTTCTATGGAGTTATTGGAATATCGCGACAGACGACGTCTTCTACGCACTCTCAAAGAATATGTCCACGGGACGTAAGTCAAGGAACTGTTCCTCTAGTACCAATCCATCCGGATGGATCCTTCAGTCCAGAACACGACGTGTAAGCAAATCAGTATGCGCTGGACATCCATCGAGTTGATGCCATATAAGCACTATGGTTGTTACCGGCGCTTGACCCAGAAGACAAGGATTAATTTGTGTGAGAAAACTGCATGTATTCTGACATTTAGAATACCACTACTGTAACAGTTGCAGCACCAAGCATCCAATATCAGACGTTTACTCTCCATCGACGATGATGGTCCACCTGTCTAGGCTATTGTTGGTTTTTTTCTGGACAAATAATTCATGTTCTTTGAGTTTACGTCTTTGGTTTCAGAGGGGGCACTCACTGGTAAAAATAACATCGGAAGAGAATTTCTGTGGGAGAGGATTTGTTGCTGCCCCTATTGACAGAACTCTACATTATTCTGGAAACCATTCACGTGCAATTCTTGCTGTAAATGTACACCATAACGGCAGAATTGCTCACTTGTTAGAAAGCGATATACACTGGTTTTGGTGAAAACAATCTCCTGTTGATACTGTTGTATGCTCACGTGTCGATCCACTGCGAGAAAAATAGCTTCGGCAGCTTCGTCTGTGCGAGTTCTACGATAATTTCGTTGCCTTGAATTAAAGCTTCCTGTTCCCTGAAGCCTCGCAACAAGATGAAATAGCACGCGTCAGGAAGGTGGGTTCTTATCAGGATACCACTCTTTGTACAGTTCCTCTGCGCCTACCTCCAAACAAAAGAAAAATAATGATGCTGTTTTAATCAAGGACTGCCTGTACTGCACACAATATATCGTTTAAAACTACTAAAATACTGTACTACATGTACCCGGACTGTAAATAAGAAAACATTACAGCAATCGCTTTTCTGATTACTGACATTCTCAATAGATGAGTCGCAAGTCTACCTTCTTTTCGATGGTGTACATCATACCCACAAAAAGCTTTCACAAAAGTCGGTTGACTGAATGGTCAGAGTGCATTTTCCTTGTTATTAAATTTGTTTACTGCCAGTTCCGACAAGTGAACGAATTAAATGACCCCAAGTACATGCACTGCACGTTCAAAGTGAAATTTGTGTTACGTTTTTAATAGAATGACGAATACATGCATGACGCAGTTCGATATGTCTTGGAACGTATCGAGGAGAGGAAGTGGACTATCAAATAAACACTACAGGATGCTGTTTAAGAAAGATGCACTGCTGTTCAAATCTCCACAACTAAGTTGTTACAGGAAAGGCAGTGATGCTGGTTAATGAGCTCTTGGTAGCTTATCAACGTTTACTTGATACTTCTTTGTTTTGATTCTGGACTGTAGTGTACGACTTCGTACACAATGGTAAGGAGAGGCGATCTGCAGAGTGCTGCAGCAAGTGTCGTTGTAGGAAAGCTGGACAGGTGTGAAAACTAATAGTCAACAGTTAACAAGCAGAAGATTTGCTAACTTGTATTTCTCCAAGCATACGAAGACTCATTACAAATAAGGCAGCAAGAAATAAGTCCAGCTATCACAGTACCAAGAGGAATGTAGCTCACTGTACAAAGCACTAACCATAGTGTGAGTGCGTTGAGAGGCTGTTTGCGCACGTGCGTTGAGAGGCTGCCACCGGCCGCAGAAGGGCTCGTAGCGTGGGGCCGTTGGGGGTGCGGCTCGTCGTGCACACCCCCACTGGGTCCGCCGGATCCCAGGTGACTGTTAATGTCGCCAGCCAGAACCTCACCATTCCGTTACCGAACATGATACACTGTGGCGGGTATCGATACGTGATACCACATTCCTCCCCCTCAAATCTTCTTACCATCGTGTAGCGTACACGAGCGAACGACGACAGGTGGGGAGCACTGGATGCAAATACATTGAGAATACGAGAGCCAAAACTGAAGCTGGTGCCGAGATTCCCCCGCACCCTGGAATACGCCCGGGAGCACAAGCCAAAAAACTGGGAAGAGGGAGTGTACCCACGTCCAGAGGCGGAGCAACACACGAGGACGGAGGCATCTCAGTGACTGCAGAGGGACCACAAGTGAGACAGCCGCCGGGAGGAGGGGCCCATCCCCCGACGGCTGTAGCTGTTAAGACGGCGATGACCGTGGAAGGGCGTCGACTTCCGTCGCCTCTGGGACCGGTGCCGAAGGTGTGAAGCCCACGGCAGCCGGATGCAATGAGGACTGCTGCATCCAGACGGACACGGAATCTGAAAACACAAAGCCTGCGGCTGGATCACGCAAATCGCATGGACGAATTTGATTCTGCTTGCGTGTCAGCAGTTCTCTTCGTGCCTCCTGGAGAAACACAGAAGTCCAATATGCCATGCATTGGTGCCTCACTCCCAGTACCTCTGTCCATCATAGAAAGGCCGAATCGTTAGTTTGATACTTTGCCTGTGTGGGCGGAGTGAGCACCACCTGCTGTGGCGGGAGCAGCAGCTGAAGCTAGGTGCGATGACGCCGTCCATTTGTCAGCTCCGTAAGCGATGTTCCGTCGTGTGGCTGCGAGCTGGAGGAAAACACGAAGAGCATCAGGGCATGATCACGTGTCTAGGAGGCATTCGTTGCTTAAATATTCATACAAAGCGTTCAGCTTCGCCATTGGTTTGCGGGTGGAACAGTGCGTTTATGACGTGGTTGATGCCAGAGGCGGTGAAAAACAGTTCAAACTCGGCTGCATGAAATTAAGATCTTATCAACTGAAGACATGAAGTCTGTAAACGAGTCCGCAATCGTATTAGTTTTGGCACTTTTATTTTCACAAGTCCGTCTTGATCACACAGATTTCTTTACACTTTATTGCCGGTTTCGGCTTATCGCCATCTTCAGATCGTTAAAATATTCTGACAAAACATTATGGTCAAGCTAAACATGTGAGTACATGGTACGTACCATGTACATTGTACGTACATAGTGAGTACATGGTACGTACCATGTACTCACATGTTTAGCTTGACAATAATTTTTTGTCAGAATATTTTAACGATCTGAAGATGGCGATAAGCCGAAACCGGCAATAAAGTGTAAAGAAATCTGTATCATCAAGACGGATTTGTGAAAATAAAAGGGTCAAAAATTAAGATCTGTTATCTGTCACAATTACTTCAGGCAATCCCTCGACCGAAAGCAGCGAGGACAAGACCTGGATTGTAGAACGATCCCTAGTAGAGTGGATAGGAACCACGAAGTGAAATTTTCTGAGAGTAGCAACAACGATGAGCCAAAGTGTATTCCAGTTAGGACCCACGAAAGCCAAGTGCAAAAGTTGCCAAACTGCTTGAGGACTGGACCATGCAAAGAACTGCTGAAGCGGGGCTGATTGATGTTCAGCACAGACTTGGTGCTGAGAAAGTCAACCGTTCAACTTGTGCACCGAGACCGTGCCAAGTGCAATGACGTCGCTCTAGCTGCTTGGAGCGAACACGCCGCAGTCACCTTGGTGTAGCAAACGAAGCACGTCAGGCTGGAGAGCCTGGAGAGCCTGGAGAACTGCAAGGGCGTGCCGAAGGGCAAAACACGGGCGAACCGCGGAGCTGTGAATATCGCTGAACACAGCCAACCAGTGCGGGTGTAATGCAACAGAATCTGCGAATCAGGAACAGCTGATGTGGCCGGGGCAATTTTCCGGCGATTAAGCAGAAAGCTATTCACAATATCTGTGTCTTTCGCGTGTAGCCACAAGAAGCAGAGACCTTGTATAATGCTGAATCCGGGCCAGCAGAGAAGCGAGAAAAAGCATCTACGCTGGCATGCTTAGAAGTCAGCCGATACACAATCTCATACGGGTAACTCTACAGAAGAGGAGCCCGCCGTTGGAGCTTCAAAGCTATGCGAGTTTGGACTGACTGAAAAGAGCCAAACAAAGGTTACAGAAGTTTATGGTGAGTCAGCAAGTAAACTTTTCTGCCAATGAGATACCGGTGACACGATAGGCAATGATGAGAATCTTCTTTTCATCTTGAGAATAATTACATTGAGCTTTATCCAACCATTTCGAAGTAAAGGCAGTCGGGCTGTCAACGGAACCAGATTTACGAGACGAAACTGCACAGGTGCCGTAAGAGGAAGCATCCAAAGCCAACACCACTGGTTTGCTTGGATCAAAATGAATAAGGCATCGATCACTAACCAAAGCATCTTTCCACTTCGAGAAAGCAGACCTGCACTCTTGTGACCAAAAAAAATTAACATTCCTCCGGCGCAAGCGATGCAAGGGAGCCGCGATTTGAGTGGTGTTTGGAACAAATTGGGTGTAATACGTGAGCTTGCCCAACACAGACTGCAAATCCCGCACACTGTTTGGGGTATAAGGTCACGGATAGCAAGCAAATGTGGCTGCAATGGGTAAACACCGTAGGCCGGCCGAGGTGGCCGAGCGGTTCTAGGTCCTTCAGACCGGAACCACGCGCCTGCTACGGTTGCAGGTTCGAATCCTGTCTCGAGCATGGATGTGTGTGATGTCCTTAATTAAGTTAGGTTTAAGTAGTTCTAAGTCTAGGGGACTGATGACCTCAGATGTTAAGTCCCCTAGAGCTTAGAGCCATTTGGTAAACATCGTGGTTATTAATGACATACTGTAAGTGCTCAAGTTCACTCTGAAGTGACACGCGTTTGACTCGGTTACACTTGAAACCAGCTCCTGAGCTTCAGGAGTTCGACCTGACACAACAATGCCGCCTAAATAACTCGAGCAGAAAGGGACTTCTGCAGTCAGCAGTCCAGAAAACGCTGAAATATGGCGGGTGCGGCAGCACTGCCAAAGGGCAATCCCAAAAATTTAAAGCGACTCAGATGAGTGTTTATGAGAAAGACCTCTTCCGATTGCACATTCGGAGTCTGTGCAACTAAGGGTCGCCCAAATCAGTTTTCTAAAAGTAACGACTGGCACCCAATTTGTCCTTCAATTCTGCACGCGCGGCAAGAGATAAGTGTCAATGACCGTTTGAGGATTCACAGTTTTCGTAAAATCGGTATGCAGTCGGAGTCTGCAGGACGGCTTCTTCACAATAACAAGAGGGGACACCCACTGGCTGGCGGTAATGGTTGCTGCGACCCCACAGCCTTGCAAAGTAAGAGCCACCTTTGGCGAAGAGCTCGGGAGACAGAACGAGCTCTAGCAAAACTTCGCTGTGCATTGTCCTTCATTGTGACGAGAGCTACAAAATTATTGGCTTTGCCTAAACCCTCAGAAAATAAATCCTGAAATTCTGCCCATAATTGAGCGACACTTTCCGGAGAATCAAAGGAAGGAATAGAATGTACACTCCTGGAAATGGAAAAAAGAACACATTGACACCGGTGTGTCAGACCCACCATACTTGCTCCGGACACTGCGAGAGGGCTGTACAAGCAATGATCACACGCACGGCACAGCGGACACACCAGGAACCGCGGTGTTGGCCGTCGAATGGCGCTAGCTGCGCAGCATTTGTGCACCGCCGCCGTCAGTGTCAGCCAGTTTGCCGTGGCATACGGAGCTCCATCGCAGTCTTTAACACTGGTAGCACGCCGCGACAGCGTGGCCGTGAACCGTATGTGCAGTTGACGGACTTTGAGCGAGGGCGTATAGTGGGCATGCGGGAGGCCGGGTGGACGTACCGCCGAATTGCTCAACACGTGGGACGTGAGGTCTCCACAGTACATCGATGTTGTCGCCAGTGGTCGGCGAAAGGTGCACGTGCCCGTCGACCTGGGACCGGACCGCAGCGACGCACGGATGCACGCCAAGACCGTAGGACCCTACGCAGTGCCGTAGGGGACCGCACCGCCACTTCCCAGCAAATTAGGGACACTGTTGCTCCTGGGGTATCGGCGAGGACCATTCGCAACCGTCTCCATGAATCTGGGCTGCGGTCCCGCACACCGTTAGGCCGTCTTCCGCTCACGCCCCAACATCGTGCAGCCCGCCTCCAGTGGTGTCGCGACAGGCGTGAATGGAGGGACGAATGGAGACGTGTCGTCTTCAGCGATGAGAGCCGCTTCTGCCTTGGTGCCAATGATGGTCGTATGCGTGTTTGGCGCCGTGCAGGTGAGCGCCACAATCAGGACTGCATACGACCGAGGCACACAGGGCCAACACCCGGCATCATGGTGTGGGGAGCGATCTCCTACACTGGCCGTACACCACTGGTGATCGTCGAGGGGACACTGAATAGTGCACGGTACATCCAAACCGTCATCGAACCCATCGTTCTACCATTCCTAGACCGGCAAGGGAACTTGCTGTTCCAACAGGACAATGCACGTCCGCATGTATCCCGTGCCACCCAACGTGCTCTAGAAGGTGTAAGTCAACTACCCTGGCCAGCAAGATCTCCGGATCTGTCCCCCATTGAGCATGTTTGGGACTGGATGAAGCGTTGTCTCACGCGGTCTGCAAGTCCAGCACGAACGCTGGTCCAACTGAGGCGCCAGGTGGAAATGGCATGGCAAGCCGTTCCACAGGACTACATCCAGCATCTCTACGATGGTCTCCATGGGAGAATAGCAGCCTGCATTGCTGCGAAAGGTGGCTATACACTGTACTAGTGCCGACATTGTGCATGCTCTGTTGCCTGTGTCTATGTGCCTGTGGTTCTGTCAGTGTGATCATGTGATGTATCTGACCCCAGGAATGTGTCAATAAAGTTTCCCCTTCCTGGGACAATGAATTCACGGTGTTCTTATTTCAATTTCCAGGAGTGTATATTGTCCTGAATGCTTAAGCCAAGCAAATCAAAAAAGTCTATATCAAAAATATTACCACTGTCTCGGGGGGAAAGCACTGTAGATGTTACTGTCTTCGTCAAATTTCAGAAAGATGCAGAAAGCCTACAGGTGGCTAATTGTAAGACAGGGATGTCTCGGCCGTTATACCCCTTCAGCGCACGGCGTGACGTACATCACTTATTTTTGTCTAGCATGTTCTACGGCAAAGCCAAGTCACTTAAGCTCCAGTGTCAAGTCGCAAACGGACCACCTGTCCAGCAAAAAGTCTAGTGTTACCTTTATGTATACGGTAGGAATATGGTGGAAATGTATTCAGTGACAAATCTGAAGCGCTCAATTATACGGTAGGAGTATGGTGGAAATGTATTCAGTGACAAATCTGAAGCCCTCAATTATACAACTCTATCTGTGTAATGATTGGAATGTGGCAAAAACCACGAACGCCGTCTGCTGAATGAAAACTATGAAAACAAGTACTCCAAACCGGCATTTCACGTGAGTCACATCCCAATGCAAAACTGTAACGGAACCATCTGTGTGACGTGCTTATAATTATGTATTAGTTATATTTTAGGACAGCTAATCAGTAAAAAAATGCACCACATGTTGTAATGAAAGCATGAAAGCTGTCTGGCGATGAATTGTAATGATTCGAAATCGGCAACGGTGCCTTCTGAATAAAGGAACTTAAATTTGTAGCTATTTGCTGTCTCAATACCATCAACATTTGTCTTCAAATAACAACCACGGTCTCCAACGATGTCACCATGCAAGTATTAAAAAAATAGCTGAAAATTGCCCACGTCTTAGCACCAGGCGGCGGCAGAAATGTACACCCCTGCCAGCGTTGTAGCAACTGCGCATGCGCGACTAGGCACACACACACACACACACACACACACACACACACACACACGGCGGTACATCAGTAAACAGGAAACACGACACAAGCCGACCGTAATTTTTAACAGACGTTTCAGGTTAACGTTCGTTGATAGTTTCCCTGACGCTACAGCACACAGTTACTATTCTCTCGAATTAGCCACTCAAGTGACATCTATTACAAATCATCAGTTGCTTTTTGCAGTATTGGTAAGTACTGACAACACAGATAAAGCTGAATTAATATTTATTGTGCTTTCGTAAGTCACGCCTCCTAGTAGTAACTTTTTTTTTCTTCCAGTTTCACAATAATGTGCAATCTAATTAACGTTCTCAATGTAGCAGTGATGAAATATGAAGAACGTGATTTCCAGCCTGAATCACTTACTTCTCTGGGGGTCGTACACATGATGCATTTGTTAGTTGATCTCCTTGACATTCATTCGAATGATATCGATATATCGTTTGAAATTGTGGACAGGTTAGAAAAAAAATAGGAAAAAACTTTTGACGATTCCATGAATTGTGATTCGGACGACATCAGTTGTGACAGTAACGGTTCTGAAGAATAAAACCTTCCAAACCTAAAAAAAAGTCATGTACTGCAACAGCTTTCAGCGACAATGGAAAGGCAGTGAAATATTGGTTAAACAAAGGAGGGAAAAAACACTTGAAGTTATGCAGCGTGCAAGGGCGTTTTCGTTTCGTAAAATCGGAGCGTGAACTGTACAAACGGAAGAATGAATTACATGAAATAAGAAGTATGCGCCAAACGGAAAGCCGAAACCACCTGAGTGAAGAACTGTTCGAAAGATTTAGGACTGCTCGTGAGAGGCTATGCTACGCTGCCGGCGGAATTGCATGTCATGAACATTGGTAGTTTCTAGGCTTCGTCGACCTGGCTACGCACGGTCAAGAAATCGTACACAGTAGGAAGTGGCAAAATTACCAAGTTTACGACACGTAAACGTGTAGAGAAGCTGCCAGTGACAAACAATGCTATAGAGAAATTCATAGCTGACGTAAAGGCGAAACTAGCTGTTATCCCCGCAACTGCTGTTTATAACCTGACAGGTCAGGTTTCGTGAAAAAACTGCGTGCAGACCGCACTTTATCATTCCGGGATGGAAAAAAAACGGAGTCGGTTGCCTAATCAATGACTGCAATGACACATTCACATACGGTAATGCCAGTGATAAGTATGGGAGGTTTACTGTTTCCGCATCTGTATATCTGTCTCCAAGAACCGCAAGGCAAAGTAGGAAAAAAAATGAAAAAATGGACCGTTTAGCTGCAAATATCTTGTAATCGACGTATCAAAATCTGGAAAAATGGAAAAGAATAATTTTCAACATTTCGTTCGAAACGTATTCATACCAGCTGCAGATACTAATTCATTGCTTTTGTTGGAGTCATGGTCTGGATATAAAGACGCCTCTGTTTTTGTGGAGGACAACGAAAAATCTGTAGATGTAATGTGGATTCCGCCTGTAGCTACTAATGCGATTCAAACTATCGATACAGAATTTTTTCAACAGTACAAAGCATTTTTCAGGAAATTACCAGACAACAGAATTTCCAATACTCCTCTCTAATTTCACATTTTGTCAACAGAGCAGCATTCTTGCCACTCTTTACGAATTTGATCAAGTATGCCTGGTATGGAGCGCAATACGCAGAACAACGGCCGGGACCATTTATGACTCCATCCCAGTTCTATCAAATAAAACTAGTAATTATTGCGAAGTGCGGTAATCCATCAATTTTTCCTTTTTCCGATACACCTGGTGCAAGAAAAATGTTTGTTTTTGTCATTCAATAGACACTTCGCATTTTTGTGACGACTACAGGGAATAAATGAAGAACTGCTTCACTGGAAGTCAAATGTAGAACATTCCCGCATTATTGTAAGGAACAGCCAACAGAAATTGTTATAAAATGTAGTACTGCAAGACACATTTCACTTCAACAAATTACAAGTCCTCGTTGATGGAAGTCTTCTGTGACATCAAACACTGCCATGATTTTACTTTCTCTGCTAGCCTCTTTTATCAGAATTACATGTGCAAAAATTTAATTGTGGATATGAAGTTATTCAAAAAATGTTTGTATACTTTAAGCCAGATTTTCACCGGAGCAGTCAAGCTAACAAGCACGAGAAGAAGAGAATTCTGTTTGGTGTACACGGTAGGCCTGTTGCAAGTCTCTCAACTGGACGCAACTGCAGCTACTTGCGTGCCCACAACCTTTCGCAGTTATCTAATCGGAAAATGGAAACCTGCGGTTTAACGTGGAAGCCCTATCACGAAGTGCGCGCTTTAACACTAGACCATTTTTGTTAAAAAAAAATCACCATTAGACCTTACAGGCATAGTGGAAGCACTAGCTGTGTCACCTATTGAGACAATGCTCGACGTCGGTAATTAGTGTTCTGCTTACAAGTTTTCCCTGTATGGTAATGAGAAGCCAGGGAAAATGGCAGCCGACATACAAGGAAAATTTTGGACTAGTGGTATGGAGAGATGGAGCTGCAGTTCAGTGTAAAGTGCACGATCTCCAAGCATGTCACGCTTCGATACAAATTGAGACACTTAAATTCTTCCTTCCCTGCGCCAAGAACAGTGCGCTCTTCGTGCAAAATAATCCTCACTGAATAGCAAAGTTTCACATTGTGGCTCTACCAAGATAGAGCTGTACACTTTATGCCGAATGTTAGTTCCAAAAACTAAGAACTAATAACATGGCATTCATAGGCAATGTTCGCTAACTCATGTCATCTTCCGTTCCGTCTAGTATAAACTATTCTACCCATATAATTGACCTTAGATTAGATCTGGAACTGAATGATTGAAATACAACTCTCTCTGCGTCCCACATGTAATTTGGCAGCTACCGCAAACGACTACAGTTTGATAATTGTCAAGATTATTTAACACTGTCATGTAGCTGTGGATGTGACCAAGTAATATTTATTTTTCTATTTATACTGGATCATTCACTGCCATTATGAATTGGAGAGGTCCAATGAAAGAATGAAGTCACGCTCTTATTCGACTTCCCATGTTGAAATACTTATATACTTTCGTATTTTAGAGTTGAGCAGTGTAGCTAACTGCTCAATGTCAAAACACATTACTATCGTCTGAGGAGGCTAGGAGTGTAAAGCAGATTTGCAGGACTGTGTGTGATATAGACATCCTTTTATAGTGTGTTTAAGAGTGAGTTTGTTCTGTATTATGTTAATTTATTTTGGTTAACTTTAAAATACTGAAATTTCATAATACCCTCCACACTTGTATTATGGAAGGCAAGTTAAAAACAGTAGAATAAGTAATTGAGAAATATAATAGTAAACCACTGTCTCCTACAATGCCACTAAAGTTTGTTGTTCCCTTACATTTTTATCTTATACTCTGACATAAAGTGAATGTAATTTTGATGAGAGCCTCCTACAGGATTATCACAGTTCAAATGTGTGAGAAGTGTTTTTAATGCTCACGCTGAACTGTTACCTTTTATTGATGTAGGGAAAGAAATGCCTTTTTAAGAGACAGTCTGCACTCCTTCCGATCTGATCATGTAAGCGTAGAAAAGTTGTGGAAAGATTTCAAAGAGATAGTATCGACAGAAATTGAGAGATATATACCGCATAAATTAATAAGTGATGGTACACAAAACGTGTCAGATCGCTGTTGGAGAAGCAGCGAAAAAAGCATGCCAAATTTAAAAGAAGGCAAAATGCCCAAGACTGGCAAAGTTTTCCAGAAGTTGGAAATATAGTGCGTACTTCAATGCGAGATGCTTTCAATAATTTCCACAACTAAACCCTGTCTCGAAATCTGGCAGAAAACCCAAAGAGATTCTGGTCATACATAAAGCACACCAGTGGCAAGACGCAATCAGTACCTTCACTGCGCGATAACAACGGCGAAGTCACTAATGATAGTGCCACTGAAGCAGGGCTATTAAACACTATTTTCCGAAACTCCATCACCAAAGAAGAAAAAGTAAACATTCCTGAATTCCAACCAAGAACAACTGCCAAGATGAGAAACATACAAGTAGATATCCTCGGTGTCGCAAAGCAGCTTAAATCACTTAATAAAGGCAAGGCTTGCGGTTCAGATTGTATACCAGTCAGGTTCCTCTCAGAGCATGCTGATGCAGTAGCTCCATATTTAGCAATTATACACAACCGCTCGCTCACAGAAAGATCCGTACCTAAAGACTGGAAAACGGCCCAAGTCACATCAATACCCCAAAAGGGAATTAGAAGTATTCCGTTGAATTACATATACCGTATTCGAACAATATGACGTACCTCGAAGAAAACGATTTATTGACGCGTAGTCAGCAAGGATTCAGAAAATATCGTCCTCGTGAAACACAACTAGCTCTTTATACTCATGAAGTAATGAGTGCTATCGACAGGGGATGTCAAATTGATTCCATATTTTTAGATTTCCAGACGCCTTTCGACACCGTTCCTCACAAGCGTCATCTAACCAAACTGCGTGCCTACGGAGTATCGCCTCAGTTGTGTGACTGGATTCGTGATTTCCTGTCAGAAAGGTCACAGTTCGTAGTAATAGGCGGAAAGTTATCGAGTAAAACAGAAGTAATATCCGGCGTTCCCCGAGGAATTGTTATATGCCCTCTATTGTTCCTGGTCTAAATTAACAACACAGAACACAATCTCAGCAGCCGTCTTAGACTGTTTGCTGATGATGCTGTCATTTACCGTCTTGTAAAGTCATCAGATGACCAAAACATATGCAAAATGGTTTAGATAGTGCGAAAAGTGGCAATCAACCCTGAATAAAGAAAACTGTGAAGTTATTCACATGAGTACTAAAAGAAATCCGCTAAATTTCGATTAGTCACACATATCTGAAGGCTGTAAATTCAACTAAATACTTAGGGATTTCAATTACAAATACTCTAAATTGGAACGATCCCATAGATAACGTTGTGGGTAGAGCCAACAAAATACTGCGTTTCATTGGCAGAACACTTAGAAGGTGCAACAGGTCTACTAAAGAGACTGCTTACACTATGCTTGTCGGACCTATTCTGGAGTATTGCTGTGCGGTGTGGGATCTGTATCAGATGGGTTTGACGGATGACATCGAAAAGTACGAAGAAGGGCAGCTCGTTTTGTATTATCGCGAAATAGGGGAGATAGTACCACAGAAATGATACGTGAATTGGAGTGCCAGTCATTAAAACAGAGGCGTTTTTCGTTGCGACCGTATCTTCTCATGAAATTTCAATCAGCAGTTTTCTCCTCCGGTTGCGAAAACATTGTGTTGTCACCCACCTACGTAGGGAGAAATGGTCATCACGATAAAGTAAGAGAAATCAGGGCTCGCATAGAAAAATTTAACTGCTCGTTTTTCCCACGTGCCGTTCGAGAGTGGAACGGTAGAGAGACAGCATGAAGGTGGTTCATTGAATCCTCTGCTAGGCACTTCACTGTGAATAGCAGAGTAGTCACGTAGATGTAGATGTAGATATACAAGCGAATTGTATTGAATATTCTGCATCTTGCTCATTCGCACCTGTCGCTTCCATTCGCTCCATTGTAAAGCAGGCTTTAGCTGCTTAAAATTGGTGTCTGTGAGCTCCAGATAATTCCGCTAAGAGGCACTGAGCAAGTGATTCGCCGAGTTGCACGCTAGGCGGGCAGCGCTGTACAAATACGCAAATTTGTGGTAAGATCTTATGGGACCAAACTACTTAGGTCATTGGTCCCTAAGCTTACGCACTACTTAATCTAAGTTAAACTAACTTACGCTACTGACGACAAACACACCCATGCCCGAGGAAGGACTCGAACCTCCGACGGGTGGAGCCACGCGGAAAGTGACAAAACGCCTCAGACCGTGCGGCTACCCCTCGCGGCAGGGCTGTACAAACCGTAGTTATAAGCTGTACTTCACGCGCCAAAAATTTGTAACTTCAACATTTTGCACGAAATACTTCCAATGCCTCTTAGCAGCTAAAAGTTTGTCACTGCATTTTTGTCGTTGTCTTTTTGCTATGCAAAAAATTTCAGGGTGGGTTTCGACATGTCTCATTGGACGATTCCCTTGTAAGAGAAGATGCGTTGTGTTGGACTTAAAAATTGTGTTGGACTTTCCAAGTAGTCTGGCCACGTCTCCACTCGACGACGCTGTCCCATTCCGATCCTTTAATGTCCAATTAGGGTCGCTCAGGTATGCATATTCATGGCTGAGCCAACATTTGCATCGCTAGCTCCTCACTGCTCACAAAATTTGAACGGCTAACACTTCTAGCGGTAGGGGTGGTCCGTTTGGAAGTGTAAACGTCCAAACAGCCATCTCTACCGGAAAGAGCTGCAAAATCTAAAGCCGCGGCACACGGACTGAGCTTTCGAATGTCAAGGTTGAGCGTGCCGAGTTTAATGTGCTGCCGAACGCTCAAGAAACGGTACTACTTGTCCGAACGGTACGTCTGCCTCGACGAGGCATACACACACGATTGCAGCGCGCTCCAGCAGCAGCTGTCGGTTGTTTTCTGGCTCGCAAATGACACTGTCTACAAAATGGATGGGCGTAAAATTCCTACGCTAGCTTTATTAAAACACATTTTTTCTCCCTTGTCCATGAGCTAGTCATGATTTTCTGTCTGTAGCAACTTCAGTATCCATGAACACGTTATAAGGTAAAAAGGAAAGTACGCAGTCCATTTAATAAGAACATCGAGTTATAAAGTTCCATCTAAAATAATGCAGTATAAATTTACAATCGTTTTCCACAGAAGGCAAAAATTATTTCGTCATTCTCACTAATTAGCGAAACGCTAAGGCCATGCTTACGTGGTTACAGTACCTATTGTGTAGCAGAATCTTTACATGTGAAATACAAAACTTAAAATAAGAAAGAGTAAAATATTTTACTGCAAGTAATGCAACGTGCTTTTGTAGATGAACCCAATCAAACAGACTTTCTCCTCAGAAAGAGGGAAATTTCATTTACATAATACAGAACTAGTAAGACAGTATGAGAATCTATGAGAAAGCGAGAAAGTCTCGTAGTAAGAAACGTCTTTGGATCCAATGAGACGCGAACGAGCAACACGTCACCTCATACCTCATAATTCTGTGACTCTTATCATTACGTTACACGAACGTAATTCATTCACCAGCACACGTCGCATCTTACCATCTTCTGAAAACTTTAGCCGTAGATGTGTTATTAAGTGACGTTTAATTGCGACAAAGTGAACCATGGAAAATGTGGTTTCTATGGATCCTCAATGTGCCGCTGCCTCGGAAGGACATACTTTCATAGCACATTAGTTACAATAATTATTTAACCACTAATACAACGTTTCTCGTCATTTCATTACAACAGATCGTACAACTGAGACGGGTTTTTTGAAAGATCCTCAGTTTTATGGTGCTTAAAAATACCATATATACAATAGGCATAGGTCTGTAATTAAGCTGGTTAGGACGCATAAAAAGGCATGCAGGAGGTGAAGGATGACTTTATTGATCACGAAGTACGCAAGACGCGTTTCGAAATTAGTTTCATCTTCCGAAATACAAGTACAGAGGTAGCAAAAGGACAACGGTATTACCAGTTGGGCACCTAACAAGAGATGACATAAGTATAAGATACATATCGGCTTCAACTGAGAGCCAATATGGTGCCTCGCGACTCTGTACTGGAGAGAGATGGCGTGCATGTGATGTTGGTGGCGCAATGCAAATGCAAATGCAAATGCATGTTTACAATATTTGACATGTTAGATATTGCTCTGCACGTTCGAATATACTCCCCGACGTGCTTTTTCTATGCTATGACGCCAGAAACTTGGCGCGGTCAACGCTCAGCGTGCAAATGCACGGCCCATGAGCCAACGGCTTAAGGGATATAAAACTACTAACTAAGCGTATACTGTAGTGAGCAGCGGATTCAATGCATTAAAACAGCGGTAGATATGTTCGCAAATTATCGTCTTCCTATAGTTATAAAATCTTACAGCAGAGTTACACTACAGACCATTAAAATTGCTACACCAAGAAGAAATGCAGATGATAAACGGGTATTCATTGGACAAATATATTATACTAGAACTGACATGTGATAACATTTTCACGCAATTTTGGTGCATAGATACTGAGAAATCAGTATCCAGAACAACCACCTCTGGCCGTAATAACGGCTTTGATACGCCTGGGCATTGAGTCAAACAGAGCTTGGATGGCGTGTACAGGTACAGCTGCCCATGCAGCTTCAACACGATACCACAGGTCATCAAGAGTAGTGACTGGCGTATTGTGACGAGCCAGTTGCTCGGCCACCATTGACCAGACGCTTTCAATTGGTGAGAGATCTGGAGAATGTGCTGGCCAGCGCATGCAGGCGAACATTTTCTGTATCCAGAAAGGCCCGTACAGGACCTGCAACATATGGTCGTGCATTATCCTGCTGAAATGTAGGGTTTCGCAGGGATCGAATGAAGGGTAGAGCCACGGGTCTTAACACATCTGAAATGTAACGTCCCCTGTTCAAAGTGCCGTCAATGCGAACAAGAGGTGACCGAGACGTGTAACCAATGACACCCCATACCATCACGCCGCGTGATACGCCAGTAAGGCGATGACGATTACACGCTTCCAATGTGCGTTCACCGCGATGTCACCAAACACGGATGCGACCCTCAGATACTGTAAATAGAACCTGGATTCATCAGATAAAACGACGTTTTGCCATTCGTGCACCCAGGTTCGTCGTCGAGTACACCATGCAGGCGCTCCTGTGTGATGTAGAGTCAAGGGTAGCCGCAGCCATGGTCTCCGAGCAGATAGTCCATGCTGCTGCAAACGTCGTCGAACTGTTCGTGCAGATGGTTGTTGTCTTGCAAACGTCCCCATCTGTTGACTCAGGGATCGAGACGTGGCTGCACGATCCGTTACAGCCATGCGGATAAGATGCCTGTCATCTCGACTGCTAGTGATACGAGGCCGTTAGGATCCAGCACGGCGTTCCGTATAACCCTCCTGAACCCACGGATTCCATATTCTGCTAACAGTCATTCGATCTCCACCAGCGCGAGCAGCAATGTCGCGATACGTTAAACCGGAATCGTGATAGGCTACAATCCGACCTTTATCAAAGTCGGAAACGTGATGGTACGCATTTCTCCTCCTTACACGAGGCATCACAACGTTTGAGCAGGCAACGCCGGTCAACTGCTGTTTGTGTATGAGAATTCGGTTCGAATCTTTCCTCATGTCAGCACGTTTTAGGTGTCGCCACCGGCGCCAGCCTTGTGTGAATGTCTTGAAAAACTAATCACTTGCATATTACAGCATCTTCTTCCCGTCGGTTAAATTTCGCGTCTGTAGCACGTCATCTTCGTGGTGTAGCAATTTTAATTGGCAGTAGAGTAAAAAACGAGCTCATCGCCCAGGCCTTAAACGTCCAACTGGTCTCCACCGGACACTGTCTTCCTTGTGACGTCATGCGGACGTGGTATGGAGGGGCATCTGGTCAACAAGTAAGGTGTCAAACAATTAACACACCTTACAATGAATTCCTGAAACAATTCCTGTTAACTCGATATGTCACACGACACAGTTATGTGATACTGAACAAATGTTATCAAAATTCTGATTCAACAAATAAGCCAGAATTTCGTGAACATACACCACTAACCTCATACTAGTAATAGCACGAAAGTAATTTCCCCGACCCGAGCTACGAGGCGCAGTGCTGAGGGAAAGAGAATTTTACGATGGCAATGCCGATCCCATGTGGGCTGACACAGTTCGCCAGGGCCATCTAGCAGACACAATGAGACGCCCGGCGATGCTGCGTAGGCCCTTGGCAATGCCGCCCCTTCGCCATGCCCTTCGGAAAGTCTTTCAACAGGAACATGGGGTGGGGGGGGGGGGGGGGGGGGAGATGCCAGATACAACGTCTGCAGATAAAACACGTGGAGAAACCCAGCACAAAACACAAGTGATCCATTGTAGCCACCTGCGTCAAAAACGTGCATGAAAGAAAAAGCTGTTTATCTCGGTATTACGCAGAAAAAGTTAAAGTCTGCCCTACGAAATAACGACGCCTGTGATAGGCTACAAAAACTCTAGTGCATGGAGTTATAACAAATTACAGACACTCTGATTGGCCAGAAAGAAAACCCGTGGCCACCAGCTTTGACATGGGCAGAGCAGTGGGCTGCTCTCTCGCAGAAATCGTCGAGTGTTTCAGCAAGTCGACTCCGCCACGCTGAGACGATTGATAGAGTCATTACGTGAAGACTTGTTCACAGGCTTGTCTAACCTCGTAAGGAATTTAACTGCAAGGTCTCCTAGTACGGAGAACCGCACCGGGCACTGACAGTTAAGGTTGCGAGCGATTTGAGGGCAACGACGTACGCGCTATTCCAGCGAAATAGCGTGCACCGTGCCAATTAACTTAGCTAGGAAATAAGTAGGAGTCTCGACTTCACCGAAGACGTACGAAAGGTATCCCACCAGTGTTTAACAGTCGAGAGAGATTTAGAATAGATTCTTAGGGTCACAGCAGCCGCCGACGCAAGGTCGTCTCTCTCTCTCCTAATTTTTTTGTTTTACATTCATCCATGACCTGTAGCTAAACGTATTAAAGACGGGCCTAATTGAAGCAGATACGCGAATCGTCCGATCTGACAAAAATGACTAATCAGCTAATCAGCCACTGTAAAAGTTCTGAACTGTTTTAATTGTGTGCTTCTTTTTGATTGCTCTTTACCGGCCCCCATTCAGTTTTGGGTATTTTCGTTCTACATTTTAGCGTAATTAATATCTCTCGCCACAAGTGTTCAAAAAATGGTTCAAATGGCTCTGAGCACTATGGGACTTAACATCTGTGGTCATCAGTCCCCTAGAACTTAGAACTACTTAAACCTAACTAACCTAAGGACATCACACACAGCCATGCCCGAGGCAGGATTCGAACCTGCGACCGTAGCGGTCACGCGGTACCAGACTGAAGCGCCTAGAACCGCACGGCCACACCGGCCGGCGCCACAAGTGTATTTAATTGGTTTATATTTTATCGACCCACGGACAAGGTCATCAACCATCTTACCATGAAAGAACCTTGCAACAGTTAGGATTTTCACTTCACAGTTGTGGACACGCAGTATCAATACCTTACCATCCTGCATGTAATTTTGTTAACATGGAAATGGCATGAAGCCACACTTAGAGTAAAAATAAAACCCAATAACGAAAATCTAATATTTTCATTTTTTGTTAACATATAGTTACACCTGAACCTGTACACTGTTTTTTTGTTAGCGATAACGTTTATTTTACAGGGAGTGTAGTGGCACCAACATTGAGATCATTGTCTGATTACATCACTGTACGTACTGCTGCACTCTTGTGAACTCTGCATCCGTGAAATGGTGTCTTCCTACCTTGCAGGCCATAGGTTCAACACCAAATACCTAAACCACTCACAGAGCGTCCTTGCGCACCAGTGGTACGCAGATAGATCAGAACATGTGTTAGAAACACACCGCTCAGGCGGCCGTCTCGCCGACTTTCCAGACAATGGAGCTTCTTCTGTTTAGTCAAATAGCTCCTGAGTTGGTATTACGAGGCTAAGTGCACCACGTTCCAGACCTCACATCAAGGAAATATTCTTGGCAGTACCAGGAATCGAACCTGGTTCCTCCATGCGGTAGTTATCTAAGCTGACCACTTCGCTTACGTGTCAGTAAAAAGGCTTAAGTAATGGTTCATTTCTTTTCAACACAGCGAAACTTCCCCTTTGAAAATTAAGAATGACAGTGCTGGAAAACTCTTACGTTATTTGATTTTCAAACAGCTGAGCAAAACTGAACGTACACGCACCGTTCTCTCTTTACTTATTCTGATCATCACTAAACTGACATACAATACTTTTAGCGCAACGCAGTCTGACTTTCAATAATCCCTACAAAAGAATGGCCCTGACTAATAATAACCTATACCTTTCATGAATCACTTACCTCACAAAAATCTTCTTTACTGAAACTACTGCAATACAGCGAGCCCAAATACTGCCAGCTAAATAAAAGATTCTAACTACTGATAGAGAACAAACAATGTATTTACCTTAATAGTCTTCAAAAGTCATAATATACACTACTGGCCAATAAAATTGCTACACCATGAAGATGACGTGCTACAGACGCGAAATTTAACCGACAGGGAGAAGATGCTGTGATATGCAAATGATTAGCTCTTCAGAGCATTCACACAAGGTTGGCGCCGGTGGTGACACCTACAACGTGCTGACATGATGAAACTTTCCAATCGATTTCTCATACACAAACAACAGTGGACCGGCGTTGCCTGGTGAAACGTTGTTGTGGTTCCTCGTGTAAGGAGGAGAAATGCGTACCATCACGTTACCGACTTTGATAAAGGTCGGATTGTAGCCTATCGCGATGAGTACCCATTTATCATCGTATCGCGACATTGCTATGACAGGCATTTTATCCGCATGGCTGTAACGGATCGTGCAGCCACGTCTCGATCCCTGAGTCAACAGATGTAGACGTTTGCAAGACAACAACCATCTGCACCAACAGTTCGACGACGTTTGCAGCAGCATGGACTATCAGCTCGGAGACCATGGCTGCGGTTACCCTCGACGCTGCATCACAGACAGGAGCGCCTGCGATGGTGTACTCAACGACGAACCTGGGTGCACGAATGGAAAAACGTCATTTTTTCGGACGAATCCAGGTTTTGTTTACAGCATCATGATGGTCGCATTCGTGTTTGGCGACATCGCGGTGAACGGACATTGGAAGCGTGTATCCGTCATCGCCATACTTTTGTATCGCCCAGCGTGATGGTATGTGGTGACATTGGTTAGACGACTCGGTCACCTCTTGTTTGCATTGACGGCACTTTGAACAGTGGGCGTTACATTTCAGATGTGTTACGCCCGTGGCTCTACCCTTCACTCGATTCCTAAGGAACCCTACATTTCAGCTGGATAATGCACGACCGCATGTTGCAGGTCCTGTACGGGCCTTTCTGGATACAGAAAATGATCGACTGCTGCCCTGGCCAGCACACTCTGAAGATCTCTCACCAATTAAAAACATCTGGTCATTGGTGGCCGAGCAACTGGCTCGTCACAATATGCCAGTCACTACTCTTGACGGCCTGTGGTATCGTGTTGAAGCTGCATGGGCAGTTGTACCTGTACACACCATCCAAGCTCTGTTTTGCTCAATGCCCAGGCGTATCAAGGCCGTTATTACGGCCAGAGGTGATTGTTCTGGGTACTGATTTCTCAGTATCTATGCACCCAAATTGCGTGAAATTCTAATCACATGTCAGTTCTAGTTTAATATATTCGTCCAATGAGTACCCGTTTATCATCTGCATTTCTTCTTGGTGTAGCAATTTTAATGGCCAGTAGTGTATATATCAGTTCCTGACTAATATCTTACAAATTTCTTTCTTCTGACGGACAGATGGCCAGATCGTCCGCTCATAGTAACCTCTCAAAACTCTGGCATCTCTCTCCCCACATCCACCACTGCTGGCGGCTCACCTCCAGCTGCCCAACGCTACGCGCTGTTCACGTCCAACCGCCCAACGCTACACTAGCGAATAATCCAACAATGAGTCCAACCAGCCACAGACTGCACAGAGCGCAGTCAGCGATTTTAATACAGAGCGCTACATGGCGTCACCAACATAAAAACCTAAACAGCCTACTTACAGCAGCAATAACTTCACAACGAGAGAACATTAAATTCTAAATCAACCTATGCATATCTCTTTAAAGGGCTGATCCATCGTAGAAAGCGTGAGGAGAGAGGTGATAATCTCATCTTTATTAACAGTGGACACCACAGTTCGACTCTGCCTCTCATCACCAACTTTTAGGCGTACGTTCCTCATAAGATGACGATGTGTGCTCGGTAACTGCCCCGTCTTAGCTTCCTGTAATGTCGATGTATCTTACCTTGTATTAAGGGCAATTCTAAAGTTTGCGTTCGAAAGTCATCCAGTCCATAATCGGTATACCAGTCAGGCAAAATTGCCGTCAGCAGTGAGGTGACCATCCCAATGACGCACTGGATTGAAGATATACGTTTCGTAAACACTTGCCCTGCTTCGTGAGTAAGGCACTAACTGACTCCAGTACATCCCGGTCCGAAGGGGCCGATGACGTCATAATCGCAAGAGATGACAGCAGGACTATAGTGTCTCCTCTTGAGTTGGCATAAATTCTGCACTACGATATTTTCGATGTGGAGATGTACGTTATCATGATGCAGCCGCACCTCAGGAGTAGTTAGCCATATCAACATTAATGGGATACTTAGTAAATCACAGTTCGGATATCAAAAATGCTGTTCCACTGAGACAGCAATATACAATTTCACTGTCCACATAATATAGTCATAAAATAGTAAAATGTCACCAATAGGAATTTTCTGTGATTTGTCCAAAGCATTTGATTGTGTAAACCATGACATTATGTTACAGAAATTACAGTTCTTTGGTTGAAATGGAATAGCATATGAGTGGTTTAATTCGTACCTACAGAACAGGAAGCAAAAAGTTTCCTTATATGGGTCAAGTGATTTAAGTAAATTTGCCACTTCATCTAACTAGGGTGATATTACATTAGGCGTTCCACAGGGAATGAACGACCTCCCTTCCTATCTGAAACAGGAAGCTGAACTGACACTGTTTGCTGATGATAAAAGTATCATTATTAATCCAGTAAAAGGAACTTCAATTGAAAATTATACAAATAAGGTCTTTGGAAAAGTCATTAATTGGTTTTTTGCAAATAAGCTTGCTCAAAAACTTTGAAAAAACACAGTACATCCAATTTTCTGCTGAAAAAAGTACAGTTCCTTCAATGAATATAACACATCCACAGAAGTCAGTAGACAGGGTAGAGAAGTTTTTGGGTGTACACACAGATGAGAATCTGAATTGGAAAATTCGTATTTTGGATCTTCTAAAGCGACTAGGTTCAGCAACTTTTGCAATCAGAATAATTGCGAATTTTGAGGATATATAAATTAGTAAGCTAACAAACTTTTCATACTTTCACTCTCTGATGTCATATGGAATAACATTTTGGGGTAACTCAACATTTATACAAAAAGTATTCACTGCTCAAAAGAATGTGTGGGGTTCATAGTTGCACATCTTGTAGGCATCTTTTTAAACGATTGGGAATTCTTACAACAGCTTCACAGTACATTTACTCACTAATGAAATTTGTTCTCAACAACATGGACCTGTTTAAAAACAATAGTGACATTCATGATTACAATACCAGAAAGAAGAAATACTTATACTATCCTTTACTCAACCTATCTTTGGCACAGAAAGGGGTAGAATATGCTGCTATAAAAATTTTCAACAAATTACCAGATGATGTCTGACAGACAGCACTAATAGCTTCAAAAAAACATTGAAATCATATCTCCTTGACAACCGCTTCTATACCGTAGATTAATTCTTGAATAGGAATAAAGAAATCTGTAAATATAGTATATGCATTTTGTGCCATTTAAGGCAATGGGGTAAATAATAGAAATATTAATCCTTAACTCTATATTGTAATATACATATATTAAAAAATCTTGTTTCATATGTGCATTTCTTGTGCACTTGACACGTTCCACATCATAACGGCTACCGTACAGTGCGATTGATCAATGGAACACGCAACCAACTAACTAACTAACCTCTTGCCACAGTCGTGGTTTTCGAAAGACAAGCTTCATTCTCCGACGGATGTCTGCCGGTGTTTGTTTTTCGGGAACCGAAAAGCAAATACAGCACGTTGGTCCCGTCTGGACGCATTTTGTAATAACGTTACCATAGCTTACGTTCGCACATTTACTTCCCGCATCCCGGAAAGGCACGAATGCCACTCTATACTTTTGCCAACATATCAGTGTTTGTACCTGCATCGGAGTCGCACTACGTTGCATATACTCTGCAGCAACGATCTCAAACGGAAAATTTTGATAGCCTCTCATATAGCTACCCCACCTAGTCGGAGTTTTAAACAAATGTGTTCTAGCTGATCTTACCTAGCAGCTCATTGATTAATGAGAAGTGATCGACGGGTTGCATCTCAGTGAGCACAATCAAATCAAATCGTATTGCTAACACTATCAACCACTCCGCTGCGTACTGCAGTCTTCATCAAAACCACTTAGAAAGCTTGTCGCATATTGAAGTGATGAGTGGTACCCGCCAATAGAGGGCACTTATGACAGGATAATAACAAGGCAACTGACAGTTCCATAAACTTGAAAACTGCCTAAGGGCCGAAGCCGTTGATGTACAATATCTGGTGCAACTGGAACTCCAGTGCAGTTAAGCTACTCTATTGTTTCCATAGTCAGTTGTGTGGCAAAGACCTCCAGTGTCGATTCCAGCTTTGTTTCAGGAGATACTGTACACTATCGCCATAGTGCTCTTCTCCTGCAAAGTGTTGTCTCACCACTGATTCAGAGAGACGTGCAACTGTGTGAGAAGGAGTGACGTGGTGAGAAACAATACTCTCCAGTCACTAAACGCAAAACTATCTGTATGTACTTGTGTACCTCGTATCAGCCCATTCACATGACCAGCTTCCGAAAAGCGACTGGTCCTGTTGAAGATGACTTCACAATATATTAGGCGGTGCTTTTAACATGCAAGTCACTGTATGTCATATTTGAAGAGAGTTACAGCAATACCGGCTACTACTATATTAACAATACACCGATAATGTTACTCTTATGAAAGTATTAGGAAATGACTGTGACTGTGCTTGATGGATAAGGTATCGACCTGAATTTCATTCCTCTAAAAGACTTCTACCGACAGAAAGTACGAGATTCTGCACTCACAGCTCCACTCCATTATGGGACCTCCACAACAGCAACACACACTTGCAAAGCCAACAAGGAACAAAGTACGAAGCTGTACATCAAATACTTGCTCACATCCATCTCGCTCAAGTTCATCACCTTCGTGCAAAAACATTCGACAATCTCATGCTTATACATTCATAGGATTGTGTGAATGTGTGAAATCAAATTATGTGATGTAGGAATTGTGGAAAAGAAACGTGTGAAAAACTAAATAAGTTAAGCACACCAGACAGCTAATAAACTACAAAATAACAGTCATTGAATACGGACTTAAGTAAAAAATAGACTATCGATAAAAATACGTCATTAGTTCTGAAATGGACAGTATATAAAGAACAAAAGTAAGGCATAATAAACACTAAAACTATATGCCACTTATTTTCTCCTCATAAAAATAAAAGAATAACTATATTTTACTTATTTTCTCCTTATAAAAACAAAGAATAAAAAATTATCTTGTTGGATGTGTTCCCTTTTTTTTCACATTTGTACCATTTGTTAGGATAATATCTCAATACTTGTGTATGTATATTTCTTTGTCAAAGCAATTCTTGGAAATAATTCTTATTTGTTAGTGTAACAATATTGAAATGAGTGTCTAGAAACAAAAACATTTTACTTGTACATGATATTTAGAAAATGTGATAGGAATAGATTTTACTTAATTACTACATTTATAAAAACAATATTTCTAAAAAAATTGATGAGAAAGACTCCTCACTTTCGATAACAAGCTTCTTAAAAAACAAACTTCAAAATTAAATAAAGAAAGAAAATAATTAAAAAATAATAATTATAATAGAAAAAATATTCCTCCCTTGTCAATATAAACATATTTTTGATAATAATGTGGAAGAATTTAAAAATATAAATTAGTAATACAAACTAGTATAGAACAGAATAACGTGGCTGAACAGTAGGCAACAAAATTTAGATAACGGAATAATTTTTGTCTGACTTAGACATCGATTCAATCATTGCCTAACTTCAGTGAAAAAATTAAGTTCGAAGGGTGGTGATATGTAAGGTGTCAGGCAAATCCAACACCTTCCATGAAAACCCTGACATGATAAGCAAATCCAGTAGTATTTCACATAGCTCCGAATAAATCGTGACATTAAATTAACCAAAGTAATACGAGTAACGAGTGAGCAAATGGAATACCACAGACTAACACAAGAATGCCTAAATGCATGTCATACCTTCCCATCGTGAGACAGACGCAGTTCTGAGGGGAGAAACGAGAACAGAAGCCGAGAGCAGAACCGTGTTCAGCTAGAAGGCCCTACGATAAGGAATGGACACCCACGTCGCCAGCTAAACGCTAGGACCACCCCCGAGCCCATGTTAAAAGCTGGAGCCCTCCAGAAGAACAGTATAGATCTTTCGATAACACTAAAATGGCCACCTCAGCCGCAAGTTTTAGCGTGAGACTTTTTCGCGTCTCTGTTACATTGCAAACTTTAAAAACATTGCCCCACCACGAAAAGTATAACGTTTCTCATTGGATAGACAGAATTTTTGTAGGCGGAGCTTAAGGTTAACATTGAGACCCTGATTGGTCAGATGAAAACACAGCCAGATAGTTTTTTAAACCAACTTCGGTAAATTGTAGTAAGGAGAAGCTAGGAGAGAGTTGCTTCCGAGACGGCGAGGTGAGCGGAGCTGTGCTGGCCGTCGTCCCCTGACGAACACCGACAAGGTATTGAAGTAAAAAATCTGAAACGTGATGATGTTTCTGGTATATAGTTATTGAGAAGCCATACCAGCCACTGTAATTTACGTCAAGTTAGATAAGTAATTAAAGATAATTGAGGGTCACTGTAGACCATTTTGATAGTTTTCTCTTTTGTGAAACTTAATTTAAACCTAGATTATAGATGTGATATGGCATAGGTCATCATTCGATCCATTGTACAACTTGGAAACCCATTCAGGGAATATTCGTTCACATTTTTGTTGAATGCAGTTGGTTTTTACCATCCTTTATTAAAACATTTCCTGTTATCAATAGTGCAATTTATAAACAATTTTTTGTGAGTAGAGTACGGTAAACCTAACTGCTTTTTTGACGTTATTTTACCAGCTAACCAAAAATAGGAAAGCCTTGAACCCCTTCCACTAAATTTAGTTAGTATTAAGATTCTTTTACAGAGAGTGCAGTGGAGCTGACGCTGAAATCATTAAGTATTTGGTTATATCATCGCTAGTCTCACTGAACTCTACATGTCATGTGTGGTCTGGCGTCTCCTTACCAGTAACAGGTCCCAGGTTCAAACTAGTCAATTCCCTAAAAAACACGCTCAGAGCGTCGTTGCACGAAAGTGGTAGGGAGTCACGATATAGAACAAACAGACACCACGCAGAATGTTAGACGGTATCGGTCGTTATCCGGCGTTTCAAATATGCGAGCCGCCAGTCACGCCGCCGCGTTTCCTACAGTCGCCACGGCGACACGAGGGCGCTGCCTGCCACGAACGATTACGCCGCTGCCAGTGAGATGCAGGCATGCCCTCTTCGGAGTTCCAGAGGCCCTGACACGTTTCTTGTGTGTTTGCCAGTTGAATGACATTTACAGAATTTCATAGTGTTCTTGGCTCGTGATCTTCTGAACAGACATTGTACTGAAGACTGACAGATTTACAAATCTTCTGTATTTGTAAATATTTCTGCAGTCAGATCTGCTGTTAGCAGCTGACAGTGCAACTCCAGCAACAAGTTTCGTATTGTTTTTACCATCTGATATTAGATGTGGAACAAATTAATATCTAAACTCACTATTCATGAACGACATCTGTTCCTTGCTCCTGTATCCACTAAAGAACCCACAACGTGCAAAGGAAGGCATAACAGATTGGCGACGAGCAACAGGAAAATGGAACAAGCAGCTTTAAACATCAGATCAGGGCAATTTTTCTCTTTCTATTGATTTCATTTTTATGTGAGTGCTTACGTTAATTTGAAATACGTAAGTTGAAATATTTAAGCTGAGATATTGAAACACGTATGTAACATAGCAGCGATGGCGAGGCATTGTAGCATCTGTGACCAGAGAGTATGCGCTTGACCGCGCGAGTGTTGCGAGCGGTTCTCAGTCTGTCAGTCAGTCGTTGCGAGTCGGTCAGTCGTTGCGAGTCTGTAGCTCTGTCTAGTTGAGGGCAGTACTCTGTCAGTAGTCGTCGCGTGCAGTACGCTAATAGTCGTCATGCAGAGCAGTCGGTCAGTAGTAGCAGCCCAGTGCGGTTGTGTGATGTAGGCGGTCGGCAACACTGGTCAAGATGGTGAATAAGGTATACCATTAATTAATATAATCATTAGATAATGTAAAAAATTTATTTATTGTAATTATTCTCCAACAAGTCCCCCAATAATAATTTTTATTTCAAAAGCATTTTTTCAAAAATTTAATTTTTTATTGAACTAAAGATTTCGTTGCACTTCCCATTTCATTCCACTTCTTTTGAAGAAAAATTTCACTAAAATCACAAAAAAAGAGAATATTATTATTTGCAATGCAGTTCCTCCAAGCGGTGCGCAACAACAAGAGCAGAAATGTGACATCCATTTATTCTGAGGTAAGACTTTAATTCTGATTGTTTTACACAGGGCCAAAGACCGATATTTCGGTTTAATTGAATTTTCTTGTCACTGAATGGACTTTAATTTTTTGGTGAAGAATTTATATTGGAGTCAGATTGCGAATTTCACATTTTTGTTGTCATTGTCAGTACATTTCATTGTGGGCAGGTTACGCTTAGAGCAATGTACATTAGCATTCTTAAATAATATTGTCCATACTTTTTCAAAATTATTGTGGGGAGGTTACACTCGGCTCCCATTTCTATTAAGTATTGTCATGTTTATTTCCCTTTAAAATTTCGGTGGGGAGGTTACACTTGGCGACACCCAGTCCAGGATCGTATTTCGTTGAGAGTCTTTTGAGCGACAGTCAGATATCTGCTCTTATTTGCTTAGATATAATTAGGATTTGGCGCAACGCTTTTATTAACTTGTGACTTTCTTTCTACAGGTCAACGGCAATTCTTTGCTCTGTTGTATTTGTGTGTTACTTTTGCATTGTGCTTATTTGTTTTGTGAATAATTGTGACTATTGCAAAAATGCCGCGAAAGACTGTGAATAGTGTATCGCGAGGTATTATGAATGAAATTACCGACGCAAACAATTTTACCGATAGGACATGTGACACGCAGTGTAATGATGACAATCCTGCGTTCACTAACAATTAGTGCATTCCAACCACTAGTGATGATTTTTACCTTGATAATGAACAAACGAACTCAATTGTCTCGTCTGTTAATTTGACGACAATTGATGACGCAGAACGCTCTATTGTAATGAGCGCTGCCGAGCTTAGCACACCCGATTTAGAAAATCCAAGTAATGTACAGACAAACTTGTCTAATGTAAATGGACAGTGTTCTGAAAGTACGACGGATCCATTTAATTCCGAAATAATGACCGACAGTGTACGTTCGACTGACAAATCTTTTTGCAAATTACGGAATGACCAAATGGTCACACAAAGCGCGACAATTCCAAGTACACAATCAAACAGCACAGATAATGGAGTAGGTAATGTTACTTTGGAACAATTTATGGCAATAATGCTACAGTTTAGGAACGAACAGAACGAAAAACAAGACAACTATAGTAAAGATCTCAAACAACTTAGTGAACAGGTCAGACAACAGAGGGAAGATAGCAAACAAGATAATGAAGATTTCAAACAACAATTTAGTGAACAGGATAAAAAATTTAATAAAATTAATGAGAAACTTGACAATAATGATGAAAATTTCAAACAACTTAGGGAACAGAACAGGCAGCTTAGTGAACAAATTAGAGACGTTGCCGCGCAGTGCCATGACACTAAGGAACAGTTGCGCGTGGAAATTGAGGCTTGTTCTCAAAAAAGTAGCGAAGAAATTAAGTCTGTTGCGCAAGAATTAAGGGAAATGCAGACAGCCGCAACAGAAACACTCAGAGACGAAATTAGCGGAGTCGCCAAACAATGTTCTGAAAAAGCTACACAATTACGGGACGAGTTTAAAGCAATAACGGTAGAACTTTCGCGCACAATGGACGCAAAGATAGACGCGAAATTCGAACAGCAGAACACTCAGATTAACGAGCGCTTTAATCAGCACATACAGAACAGTGATACGCGTTTCCGCAAATTTATTCAAGATCAAAACAAAGTAAAACGACAAGTCATGGAAACAATCACTGCACAAAGACAAGAGGACAAACGTAAAATGTTCGCGAAAGCAAAAACGTATGTAGACAATAATATTACTACAGTGTCCGACAAAATTAATACCATAGAACAATTGAACGCGGAATTACGGGATGAAATTTCTGATCTTAAATCAAAAACAGATACACACACAGTAAATATTCAAACAGTGACAGACAGATTCGAACAATTAGATCTAACACAGGATTGCGATGTCATCAAAGCTGATGTTAAAAAACTGAGCGAAACTACGCGTAAGTTGCAAAAACAGATTAATGCGTCCGATTCTAAAACCGATGATCAGGCAAAAATACTGACTGAAAAATATGATGAATTGGCCAGTCGTATTGATGTTATCGAAAATACTAATGACAATAAATCAGACGATACTGCACCGGTTTCATTTATCCAAACACCTGAATTTCAAAATTTACAGCAGACAATTAATGAGATCGATTCATCTAACAACACGTTACGTAGGAAGTTATCAAATTTACAACAAGAAGTAACAGAGATGAAAAACATTTCAGTTAATAACATGCCACAACAGACGCCACTTTATGAACATGTGTCAGACTCACGCAGCGCGTATAATTTGGGTAATCTACAGAGAGTACGGGACTTAGATTCCGATCAACCACAGTTCAATAGATTCTCTTACGATCCTGAACCTGTTCCATCACACAGAGATGATAATTTCGACTACAAACATTTTCTGTCAGTGAGAAAGTTTAAGGTTTTCAAAAACGATAGAACGCAGATTCACCCACTGGATTGGATTCAACAATTTAGCTTTGCTCTTCCACCGACTTGGCCTGTAACACATAAACTTGAATTTATTTGCAGTTTTTTGGAAGGCGAACCGGCAACTCGTATGAGACCGATCGCGAGGCAATGCTATTCAGTAGAGGAATTTCAGAATGCTTTTCTGTCAGCGTACTGGTCGAAGACGACACAGCGCGGAATTAAAGATCAGTTAATTAGTTTGCCGAATTACGAGAACTCAAATTTTCCCAGTGTGACGCAATTTTTTGAGCACATGGTGCAACAAAACCAGTACCTAAGTGAACCGTACAGTGAATCCGCACTTATACAATTATGCATTTCCAAATTACCACGGTCATTACGAGTGTCACTTCTAACGGGACAGCAAAAAGAAAACATTTCAGCATTCAGAGATCTTTTACAGCTCTTGGAAGTACAGCAATCTGATTATTCTTTTGTAAACAAAAACTTTTCTTACAATAACCAAGGTCAACAAAAGTACAGCAATTATGATCAGACACGTAATTTCAATAGGAAAGATAACAGACGCTTTAGGAACAGCAACTACCAAAGTTCTAATTACAGCCAAAATTTTAATTATCAATATCGTCAAAATTTTCAGAAACAGGAACCACACTTTAGTAACAGTAGAGGTGTTTCACAACAACAACATCAAAACCAGCCGGTTAGCATACATAACCAACAATGTAATGCACAAGGTCAACCAGGCTCTAATGTTCCACCGCGAGCACGTATAGTCCCTGATACAACAAATAGTAACGTACGTCAGCAAGGAAACAACTACGTACAAAGAAGACAGTATTTCAATTCCTATCGTAATGCACCGTATAGGAATGACTATTACGACAGGCGTAAAAATAATGAGGACAATTTTCAGCGTACATCTAACAACGGTCGAACATACCAACAGCAACATTTTACACAAGAACCTATTCTCATGAATGAAACCGACAGTAGGTACCATCCAGAGCGTAACACGTCTGGAAGAAGTAATAGGACAGTTCAAATAGTCGAAATGCCACAGAATCCTCCTAATAATAATAACACGTCAGATAGAATCTGACTAGATACTGTACAGATCGCATCTTCCAATAACACAAGCACTACCTTTGACACGCAAAATGTTGTTCACGAAAACGTAATTACTTTTGACGATATCAGAGACACTCTCTTGCAGGAAAGACCAGTTATTCAGAAAACCATTTCACATCCTGTTATCGAAATTAAGATTGGTTCATCGAAATTCTCAGCAGTAATTGATTCCGGCTCACCTATATCTGTAATAAATGAGGAGACTTTCAACGAGTGCAACAAAGAGAATACGTATCCGACATTACCTTTAGGCAAAACAAAAGTGAAGGGAGCAGTATCGAGTAAAGGTGTAGACGTTAAATTACAGACGCATTTATCATTTTGTATTGGAGGTCATACTTTCCACTCTAATTTTTGGATTGTTCCTTTATTGACAACAGACATAATTTTAGGTACGAATTTTCTGGTACAACACGACGCAGTCATTGATTTTCAGAATTCTTATTTAATGTTAAAGGATGAAAATATACAATTTGCTATAGAATTTCAGCACTCACTATCTGCGGAAGAACAAACAATTAACCGCACAGAGGTCATTTCCACGTCGCGTAACATAGACTGTAATCCCACATTGTTCACGGACACGTACGTACACAACTATAATACTCCAGACGAAGTTGACTACGACGTAATGCAAATGATTTCCGATAAAGTTAGACAAAGCAGTGCAACTACAGACGACGAACGAACGCAATTACACAAAATTCTTTTACAGCAAGCTCCAGTTTTCGACAACATTCCTGGTACTATGTCCGGATTTATGTATGAATTTCAAGTCAAGCAGCATGATACATTTAAAGCTAAGCATTATCCTATTCCGTATATTCATAGAGAACAAGTTAAAAAAGAATTGCAAGATATGCTTGATCAAGGAATTATTGAACCAGCAGTTAGTCCGTACATAAACCCGCTACATATTGTTAAGAAAAAAGATGGCTCACTTCGCCTTGTACTTGATTCACGTCACATTAATGACATTATTATTAACGAAACAGATCGACCACAGACACTAGAGGAACTTTTACAGAAATTTCATGGTACAGCTATTTATTCTACACTAGATTTGAAATCGGGATTTTGGCAAATTCAACTTCATCCGAATTGTAGAAAATATACAGCTTTTCTCTGTTTCGGCGACTGTTATCAATTTTGCAAATTACCGTTCGGCTTAACTATTTCTTCTGCAGCCTTTATTCGCGGTTTGAACACTATACTTCCGACAGAACTTAAAGACAGAATTACGACGTACGTAGACGATATTCTTATCGCAGAAGCTAACTGGTCTGAACACAATGTGATTTTAGAACGTCTGTTACAAACTTTCCATGCACAAGGACTTACAGTTAATCTTAGTAAATCGCATTTTGGCAAAACTTCCATAAAATTTCTTGGACACGTAATTTCAGCAGAAGGCATTGCGCCTGATCCGGAAAAACTTCAAGCTCTACGTGACATTACTGTTCCTACGACAAAGAAACAACTACGCAGTTTTTTGGGCTTAATTAACTTTTTTCGTAAATTTATTCATTATTCCGCTTTAGACACGCCTAGACTATGCCAATTAACAGGTAAAAACAGTATTTGGTCTTGGGATAAGCAAGCACATTCTGAATTTGTGAACCTGAAACATGCTTTGTTGAATGCTCCACTTTTGTCGCACCCCGATCTTACTAGAAATTTTTCCATTGCCACCGACAGTTCTAACACCGCTTTAGGCGTACATATTTTCCAGGAAATTGAAGAAGATGGTTCAACAGTTATTAAAAACATCGCATTTGCAAGCCGCATTCTGTCACCCGCTGAACGAAATTATTCCGTTACAGAACTGGAAACATTATGTGTTGTATGGGCTTTCACGAGGTTTAGACACTTTCTTTATGGCAGACATACTACCGTTTACACAGACCATAGAGCGATACAATTTTTGCTTTCAGCTAAATTTACTCACGACAGGTTAAGTAGATGGAAACTATATTTACAAGAATTTAATTTTACGATTGTTCACATTCCCGGCACGCAAAATGTTATAGCGGACGCACTATCGCGTTCTCTCGGCAACAATCAGCAAGACGTAGCAACCAACTTCTGCAAAACAAATTTCAGTGTCATGTACATTCAACAAGTTGCATTTGAAAACTTTATTTCATCGTCATTACAGGACATAGCACAAGAGCAAAATAAAGACAACGTATGGAAAGAAATTAAACAGCTTTGGCAAGATAAGAATAATGTTACGATTAGAAACCATTACACTGTACGCAATGACATTCTGTTTCGCCGCTCTCATCCTGACAGCAACAATTGATTATTATGCATTCCTGACGAACTGGTTAACAAATTAATTTGGTACACTCATTTAAGTTACGCACATTACGGAGCACGAAAATGTTTTCTTGTATTGAGACAGAACTGTTATTTTACTAACATGGAGAAACGTATACGACGAGTTTTAACGTCTTGTAAAATTTGCCAGAAAGCTAAATCAGACACCACTTCACATATTCCTCCATTATATCCCATTATACCTGTTAAATTAAGACACATGGCCGCTGTAGATATTTTTGGTCCGATTCCCAGAACTAACAGAGGTTTTTGCTACATTTTTGTCGCTGTTGAGCTTACTTCAAAATTTGTTACTTTCACTCCATTACGCAAAGCTACTGCTAAAACTGTTTCGAAAGCATTTGTAAAACATTTTCTATCTCATGTAGGGCATGTAATGAAAGTAATTTCTGACAATGGATCTCAATTTCGTAGTAGCGTATGGACACGCATGTTACGAGCCAGAAACATTTCTCCGATCTATATATCCAAGTACCACGCTTCTTCGAACCCCTGTGAACGATTAATGAAAGAAATTGGTAAACTGTGCCGAATATACTGCCACAAAAGACATATTGATTGGGACACACACATATTCTCATTCCAAGATGTAATTAATTCCATTCCAAATGAATCAACTATGCTATCTCCGTCTGTTATACTGAAAAATGCTGAACCACCTAACAAAATTAAAGAATTAATAACATTTCCTACATCTCGTCGATTACGACACCACGAAATAATTGACATTGCGCTGAACAACATCAAACGTGCCGCAGAGCGCCGGAGAAGACAGCAAAAACAGGTTTGTACACGCCGCGTCTTTCACGTTGGACAGAAGATACTAGTACGTACACACTATTTATCCAGCAAATTAAAAGGTAAGTGCAGTAAATTTGAACTTCTATACGCAGGTCCATATCGGATTCGCAGCATCCCTCACCCCAATGTTGTACACGTCGAAACTTTGAGAACTAGAAAATCGAAAGGCAATCACCATATATCAAACATTAAACCGTTTATTGAGTGAAACCACTGTATGATTCAACACACTATGATGCCATTTACTAATGCAATTATATTCACCTGACTAATTACTGATGATTATCGTATTTTTTTCTTGGCAAGTGCCCGGCAAGGTAAGGTTAGCAGGTCGCTTTTCTTGTCGTTACACATCAGACCGTGCATATTTTTTCACAGACACTTACGTATTTTATGACTAATTATGCAATGTTAGCTAATGACATGTTAATTTCATTACATTTTTTTCCATTAAAGTCTTTAATTCTCGCCTCTATTAACTACACTACATACAAGCTGAACACAACGAACGTCACATTTTGTCTTTTTTTTTATGTATGATTGTATTCCAGTTTTGTTTATGTGCACTGTGAAATAGTTAGGATATAACACACACCAGTTGACTTTGACATTTTTTTTTGCCCTATGACATCTCTACATTGTATTATTCTGTGTACATTTTTGCATCTGAACACTGTCAATGTCTTTGACACGTTACGTTTTCTGTCATGTTATGCTGTATGGTTAATTATGTCACCATAAACCAGTCATTATTTAGTGGGTATATGATTTAAATGCAAGACATTAATCTTTGTTCATGAATTTCAGAAAGGAATGATGATTCTAAGAAATAAATTTAGCATAAATGGGAATTTCACCTAGGGAATAAACGAAAGGAGATGCAATAACTTTATGAGGAAGAGTAAATGGATCAGGATTGGCAGGCATTAACAAGAATATACAATACTCATCGTAGAATAGCAGTCTTAACTAATTTTTTCTTTCAGAATACAAGGTGATTGATGCAGGATGTCAGACAGAACTACACATCTTAGTTTTAGTGATGAAATATGCTAGAGATAAGGAATAGTTGTATAATGAGTAATGAGGTGATTTTTTTTGCAGATGATAATGAATACTGATGAATAATGACGAAGGAAATGGTATTATGAATAATGAAGTTTTTCTTTACAGGTGATGATAATAATGAAGTTATGATAATATGGATAATGAAGTGATGGATAATGAAGTTTTTTCTTTACAGATGAGGATAGTGTTGAAGTTAGGTATTTATGCTATGTAGTTATTTAAGTTTTTGTTGCAGTTTGCTTTGACAGCAGGTGTTACATTGCATAGTAGGATGACAGAAAGTTTTGGAAAGGACAGCTATGGAACACAATTTATACACATTTCACTACCTGTTAATTCGAAGTTCACTACTTTTCAGCATAGTGTGCGTTTCTTCTTTCAGGTCAATAATCCGTTTTTGTATTTTTTCCAGGAGAAGCTTTTCATGATACTTACTAAACCTGTTAGTTATTATACCTGTTCTAGTACGTGCATTTTTATTTTTTTTATTACCCATTTGTGTTTACCATTTATAAATGTAATCACATATACTGCCTTGTTACATAACCTTGCTACAGCTGACTCATGACGAATGACGTTACCTGTCCTCATTTGCAGCAATAGGTCAAAAGCAAATAGTGTTATGTCTCAGCAATTAATTATCGATCCCAACGCAATGCATTGCTAACAAAAAAAAAAAAAAAAAATAATAAAATGTATTACCAATGCCAAGTAGTGATACCAGTTTGAGAAAATTCTGAATAATACTGATTAGCTCTGAATAGTATGTCGCTTGAGTAATGACTTCTTAATGAGACAAAAAAAAAAGTATATATTTAAAATAATGCTTTGTCACTAGCTAATAACTGCCACTGTTTATTGTAATGATACTACTTATAATGCCTGTGATTATTAATGATTTGACTGTAATTAACTGATTTTAATAATGACTTTGTAATGATCTGAATACTACTGAAGGAGGAACACTGTTTATTGTAATGAGACTACTTATAATGCCTGTGATTATTAATGCTTTGATTGTAATTAACTGATTTTAATAATGACTTCGTAATGATCTGAGTAATACTGAATGATGAACTATGTTTTATTCCATTCAATACTTGCTGGCCACTGAGTGCCAATAATTAATGTCGCTCGATGAATTGTTATTAATTATGCCATTAATTAGCTCTTGTTTTCCATGTTGAGTTTTCATGTTTTGGTTAATGGCCAATGAGTGCCAATAATTTGTATCACTCAATGTATTATGTTAATGCTAGGCCAATAATTGACTCTCCTTTTCAATTAAGGCTTCTGATGAACATTATTCTGTCTTACTAAATATACTTTGTAACTGGCCAAGGACTACCACTTTTATTGTAATACGATTACCCATGATGCCAGCTAGTGATTCTTAATAGATTGGAATGACACATAATTAATTAACTATGGTACTGTTTAATAATGCTTTGTAATTAGAAGAAGACTAATAATTCTTACTATTGGAATGACAAATGATTCATTAACGACAAATGATTAATTAACTGTAATTAGACAAATGATTAATTAACGACAAATGATTAATTAACTGTAATTAGGAGAAGGTTAATGATTCTTAATTACACTCTGTAACTGAAAAGAATGCGATTATTTCATAATGCTTTGTAACCAGGAAAAGAAGGCTACTGATTCTATGTAAAACAATTAATGAACATTTTTCTGTAATATTACATACTTGGTACAGAAATGTTCAATAACTAGGCTATGAATGCCACAAACTACGCATGAAGACTGTAATTGTCAATATTATGTGACTTGATGTCCTTCACCTCATAAGCTGACTACCCTGAATTACTGCAATGTCCATTTGTCCTGTTTATCCTAGTGATCATGGAGCACTATCTTTGGTTTTGCACTAATTCTACGTGGGTGTGCCTTGTAAGAGCGTGGTGTTGACACGACATGCTGTCCACCACCGTGAGCGATGAAGACATTATTATGGTCCCACTGTTTGGTGTACGTAATGTACTGCCAAAATGAAAACATGGAACATTACTACGACAGTTCAGTGTCTTGGCTACACTGATAAATTCTGATGGGAAAGGAACTTCAAGTTGTGTCACTTGGTGTTGTACTACTGTGGAAAGATATGGACTTTCAGAACAGCTGTGTGCAATCTAAAGTGCTACAACCATGATGCAATCCTTCCCTTTCCTATCCTAATTCTTGTCACATAATGAAAATCATTTTTTTGGTAACATCATTTCTGTTCGTAGGTTATACATTTTTTTCGATTCGCTGAACTCCAGTGCGAGTACACTTATGTCACTGGTCGACATGATGTTTTGCCATTATGTTTATTTGTTGTGAAAATGCTAAAGACATTTTTCAGTGCGTGTGCACTTTGGACATGATTTTTTTTTTGCCATTATGTTTATTTATTGCGAAAATGCTAAAGACATTTTTTTCGATTTGTTCTGAAGTACAGTATATGTACACTCTTATCTTTTATATTGTATATACATTTTTATTTTTATGATATGTTCTGAACTACAGTGCATGTGCACTTCTGTTAGGTGTTAATATGTTTTATACTGAACTTCAGTGCCTGTACACTTATCTCATTTTTCAATATGTTTTCTACTATTCTGTATATTCAATACTTTAATGCGAATGCACTTATGTCATTTGTTACTAATTGTATATACATTTCATCATTTACTGATATGTTCTCAACTGCAGTGCATGTGCACTCATGTCACTTTTCAACATAATATTTTTTGCCAGTCTGTTTATTTGTTCTGAATATGCTAAAGAATTTTTTCAGTGCCTGTGCACTTTGTTATCTGTCAAATAATTTGTATATACTTTTCTGATTTGCTACTATGTTTTGTACTTACATTTTGTCTTTGTCTGATATATTTTGTACTTAGTGCGTGTGCACAACATTTAAATATTCTGTAAGTTGTAGAATTTTGTTAATTAAAGAAAAATTTTGCCGCGCTTGGCAAGTCCAAATGACTCACCATCGCTGCCAAATTTTTGCCCCCCCAGTGAAGGGTTATGAAACACGTATGTAACATAGCAGCGATGGCGAGGCATTGTAGCATCTGTGACCAGAGAGTATGCGCTTGACCGCGCGAGTGTTGCGAGCGGTTCTCAGTCTGTCAGTCAGTCGTTGCGAGTCGGTCAGTCGTTGCGAGTCTGTAGCTCTGTCTAGTTGAGGGCAGTACTCTGTCAGTAGTCGTCGCGTGCAGTACGCTAATAGTCGTCATGCAGAGCAGTCGGTCAGTAGTAGCAGCCCAGTGCGGTTGTGTGATGTAGGCGGTCGGCAACACTGGTCAAGATGGTGAATAAGGTATACCATTAATTAATATAATCATTAGATAATGTAAAAAATTTATTTATTGTAATTATTCTCCAACAAGTCCCCCAATAATAATTTTTATTTCAAAAGCATTTTTTCAAAAATTTAATTTTTTATTGAACTAAAGATTTCGTTGCACTTCCCATTTCATTCCACTTCTTTTGAAGAAAAATTTCACTACAATCACAAAAAAAGAGAATATTATTATTTGCAATGCAGTTCCTCCAAGCGGTGCGCAACAACAAGAGCAGAAATGTGACATCCATTTATTCTGAGGTAAGACTTTAATTCTGATTGTTTTACACAGGGCCAAAGACCGATATTTCGGTTTAATTGAATTTTCTTGTCACTGAATGGACTTTAATTTTTTGGTGAAGAATTTATATTGGAGTCAGATTGCGAATTTCACATTTTTGTTGTCATTGTCAGTACATTTCATTGTGGGCAGGTTACGCTTAGAGCAATGTACATTAGCATTCTTAAATAATATTGTCCATACTTTTTCAAAATTATTGTGGGGAGGTTACACTCGGCTCCCATTTCTATTAAGTATTGTCATGTTTATTTCCCTTTAAAATTTCGGTGGGGAGGTTACAATATTTAAGGAGTCATGGCAAAACAGGGAGAGTAACAGCTAAGAACTGAGCAACACCTAACATCTCTTGTTCAGTTAACAAGTCAACAAATAACAGAACTGCTGTCAGCCCTTTCTCGCCTCACAAACCCATGCAGCCCAGTAGCAAAAGGCGCCAGAAGCTAGAGAAGAAATTCAGCTGCCACCCCCGCTCTTCCGGCAGTTCTATGGGACGAAGGAAAGATGGAAAAAATACATAACACAGCCGCAGCAACATTTCGATGCCAAAAAAATTACACGCTAATCACGTCGTGCGATTTTCTTTTCATGTGCACCACTGTACATCTGTCGCCGCCTAGTGAAACTGTTTCTCCTTAGTGAACTCCAAACCCAGCCCTACAAGGTGTAACACGCCCGGGGGTACAAATGGCGGCGGACCCTTAAACTGTTTTTTCACTTCTTGACCGTGCGCCCTGTCCACACCACGTACCTGATAATCCCACGATGGTCGCATTGTCCTACTCCACACTGCTGATGACTTGCCTGAAATTATCTATTTTTAATTACATCATGACGCACTTTCCTCTGAATCACTTCTATATTCCATCACTTTACTGTAATAGCACTTGTAGCTACACTTCAACCTCCATAGTAACAATGCTTCTTACATGCAGAGCTACACACAGCACAACATACCAGTTCCGTGTCCCGCGCTCGACTCGACAGACGCGGCTGCCCGCAATGATATTCCACAACTAGGCCAGCGATATGACAATACGCTTACAAAGGTCATAATTGCAAGATTAGACGAAATTTTTGAGAGTCAACTACACATTACTGCTGCACGATATAAGTTCTTCTGCAAGCAATGTCGTAGTGATCAGTCCCACAAAGAATGGACTGCGGAACTGCAGGTCATGGCCAGAGACTGCAAATTCGGTCGTCTCTCTGGCGCACCTTGTCAGAACGAAATGCTTCGTGATGCTGTTTTTCAGTATCTGTCAGATCAGAGATTTAGGTCGAAGTTCTAAAGCACTGCAACCCTAGCCTCAGTAGATGCTTTCAGTTGTCGATGAACGCAAAGTTCAGGTTTTAGCCGGGCAAGATTTCTCGCTGCCAGTTATCGCTCCACTTCAGACAAACAGCCGTGCTGCAGCTACAACACTGACCTCAAGACGCGTAAGGACGCTGTAAGCCCAAATTCTGCCGCGTACGCCCTGTCCCGCATGCACTACGCGGCGACGTGGCTACACAAATACAGAGACTGGAATCAGATGCGTCTTAAAACCCATTTCATCAAGTCAATGGGCCTTACCTTTAGTTGCCATGCGTAAGCCAAATGGGAAGATTCGTCTTTATAGGTATTTCAAACGTAAACGAAAAATTTTTGTTGTGCGTATTCAAGTCGGATTATTTGATTATCAACACCACCTTTCGGAAGTGCTTCCGCGCCTACGTTGTTTCAAAAATATCTCGAACAACTAACGTCCAAGGTGTCTTCTCGTTTTAATTATCTTGACAACGTAATTGTCTTCGGACAAAGACCGGAACGACACATTAAAAATTTTGACTGTCTTTTTCAAGTTTTAACTGAGGCAAGCCTTAAATGGAGCTTGAAGAAATTTTCTTTTTTCAATACAACGAGTGAATACTTGGGACATATCAGCGACGCTAATGATGCTCGTCCTTCGACGAGGCATTTCCAAGCACTTCAGCAATTTGCAGTGCCTAATGAGGCGGAAACTGCGGCGCCTCTGAACCACCTCAGACGTAAAAATGTTCCGTTCCATTGGACAAAAGATCGTGATCAAGCATTTCAAAGGCTGAAAAATGCGTTGCTTCGTCAACCTTTCCTTATGCACTACGATCCGTTCAAACCATTTATGCTCGCAGTCGACGGTATCGGGGCGGTTTTATCCCCCTGGCAAAACAGAACACAAAATTGCATTTGCTTCCACTATTTTGAACAGTGCTCAGATTAATTATAGTTAGCTCGAGAAGGAAACCCTGGCTGTAATACATGATGTTACCAAATTTCATCATTACCTGTATGGCAGAAAATTCTCCTAGTCAAGAACCATAAGCCTTTGACTGCACTGTTCCATCCGCCGAAACAAGTACCTATATTATAATAAAATAATGAAATAGATGATAATAAAATGCGTGGCTTCTTAAAATGTATTGAATTAATGAGATTAATTTTTCGGCGTGAATGACAAGCACAATAAGCTGAGCTGTGCCTGGAAATAAGTCCTTATTAGTTCATATTATTTTGCAGGGCGGAGTAGTTTCTTTCTCCGCTGTAGATTTGTGCTTACCATTCTTT